>NC_055997.1:29334279-29952196 GCF_018446385.1 Zingiber officinale | reverse complement strand
TTGATGTTTGACAAGAATACAAACTTGGGAGATTGTAGGTGCAACCTTCGGTCAAGGTTGACCTGGTTGACTTGATTTGAGTTGAGCTTGGCACGGGAAAGGTCCAAGTATGGAGACTTGGCACGGAAAAGTCCAAGTATGGAGACTCGGCACGGGAAAAATCCAAGTATGGAGACTTGGCACGGAAAAGTCCAAGTATGGAGACATGGCACGGGAAAGATCCAAGTATGGAGATTTGGCACGGGAAAAGTCCAAGTATGGAGACTTGACACGGGAAAAGTCCAAGTATGGAGACTTGGCATGGAGAAGTTCAAGCAGGGAGCTTGGCACGGGAGAAGTCCAAGTAAGGAAGCTTGGCATGAGGAAGTCGGAGAGGGCTCGGTAGCTCGCTCTCCGGACTAGGTCAGAGAGGGCTCGGGAGCTCGTTCTCTGGACCAGACGAAGTCAGAGAGGACTCGGGAGCTCGTTCTCTGGACCGGACGAAGTCGGAGAGGGCTCGGTAGCTCGTTCTCCGGACTAGGTCAGAGAGGGCTCGGGAGCTCGTTCTCTGGACCAGACGAAGTCGGAGAGGGCTCGGGAGCTCGTTCTCTGGACCAGACGAAGTCGGAGAGGGCTCGGCAGCTCGTTCTCCGGACTAGGTCAGAGAGGGCTCGGGAGCTCGTTCTCTGGACCGGACGAAGTCGGAGAGGGCTCGGTAGCTCGTTCTCCGGACTAGGTCAGAGAGGGCTCGGTAGCTCGTTCTCTGGACCGGATGACGGAGTCAGAGAGGGCTCGGTAGCTCGTTCTCCGGACTAGGTCAGAGAGGGCTCGGTAGCTCGTTCTCTAGATCAGGAAGGCTTTAAGTTTAAGGCTGAGAAATTGGATCGGTCTGTTGACCGATCCAGTGATACCTTAGTTATCTGATCGGTCTCGTGACCGATCAGTAACCACACAGTAGCTTTCTGTGGGTTATCTGATCGGTCTGGTGACCGATCAGTAAGAAGCGATGGGATTCAGAAAACAATAGGGGGATCGGTCTGTGGACCGATCCACCTATGGCCTAATCGGTCCATAGACCGATCAAGGCTCTGCCTGATCGGTCCACAGACCGATCAGGGCCCTAAACCAACTCTCTGTGAGAGTTGGGATCGGTCTGGGGACCGATCAGCCTAGGGCCTGATCAGTCCCCAGACCGATCAGGGATTTCCTGGACCGATCAGGCCATAGCCTGATCGGTCTAGGCCTAGACGTTGAGTCACAACGGCTAGATTTCTGCTTCTTCTTTGTCTTCTTCATAGGTTCAGGATATAAAGGGCCTCTACATCAACAGTGCTGGGATATACTACTCTTCTTGCTCCTGCGATCTGAGCTTTGTTGAGCTCTTCACTGCTGAAGCTTCGTGTGAGCTTCCCTCGGCTGGGTTTCCAACTGAACAGTTGCTGCTGTGGTTGGCATCCGTGAAGTTGCTGCTTCATCAACAGTCGACGAGAAGGCAAGCAAACTAGTGTTTTACATTCATATTGTTCTTGACTTCTTGCTGTATTTCTTGTACTCTGATCTTGCTGTTGCAAGAGAGATTGTGGCGAGGTTTCTCCACCCAGAAGGAGTTTTTATTAGCCGATTTTCCGGGGTCTCATCCACCGATGGATTGATAGGATTCGTCCACCTTACGGACACGCCGAGGAGTAGGAGTATCATCTTCGAACCTCGTTATATCGTCGCGTTTGAGGTTTGATCTTCTCCATTTTCGTTTCTATCTTTTATTTCCGCTGCGCTAACTAAAATTGTAGGAAGAAACGTGAATTTGGGGTCGGCTATTCACACCCCCCCTCTCTAGCCGCGTCCGAAGATCCTAACAACAGGATCTTGACCGGTGACGAGCCGCGTGACGTGGGTGGTTCTGTTGATATGAGATATATCGAGGCGGGTATTTCTTTCTTGCTTTCTATTTAGTTCTTTGAACTTTAAAGCATGACTATATTTGGATGTTTAGGTTGTTATTACCTTAAATATATATATTTGTTGCTTTCCTACTTGTCACTTCTGTTTGACCTTTGATGTAATCGAGTTTAATTTGATATAGTCTTGACTCTTGTTATCTAAATTCTATAGCATATACACATGTAGAGTTTGTATCATAGGGATGTCTGGTTTATTCGGTTAGCACATTGATTAGGCATATTGATGTTGAGTATACACGTTATTAGTATGTGTTGGAGTCACGTGATTGTTTGACCATTTGCATTATGGTGTATGTATATACGTTTGTTGTGGTTATTGGAGGCATTTCCGGTTGTTGCGTAGTTGATGATAGTGTCTATATTATGATTATTCACATCATGTTCATCATTCATTGCATATTGACAACCATTGTCTCCCTTGTGGTGTGAGAGAGTTGTCAGTCTTTTATAGTTGTCCATTTGGTCACTAATGGAGAGTGGTAGCTAGGAATGGAGCTAGTCCTGTCGCGCTTACTCGACCGCTCAATGTTTATACTCTGTCAGCCTCGATCACTCTGAAGTGGTGGATCTTGAGAGTACACAGTCAGAGGGCTGGAGATGTGAGTGGTCAGGGACCCTTACACTATGTAATTAGATAACTACTTAGCGAACCGTCCGCCTCGACCTCCCTATAGCGGTGCATGTACTGGAAGCTAATACGGGTTGTCACGGACCCAAGGCTCTCGGCTATAGAGGGGCCGTGGTGTCTGGAGAGGTGGCAGGGGTGACCATATGACATACATGCGCATTTGCATATGATGCACGGTGCATCTGTGAAGATATATTTGCATACATACCTAGTAGATATTAGTTGCATGTGATTGTGAGGTGTTGCACTTGTTTGAGCTATAACTACTACATTTGGTTGTCATACTTCATACATGTCATTATTTTACATGAATATGTTGTCGTGTATATATATATATATATATATTGCACAAGTGTTACGAGTAGATCTGTGGCTGACCCGGTGAGTTTACTGATCATTGTATTATTATATTGATTCTGGTTGGGTATGCGCATTTATTGTGTCAGTTAGGATCATATGCAGTTGTTGTATCAGATATGGTTAGGTATGTTATATTTTGACAACATGATCTTATTTTTTATTTCCCTATGGAGACTATATACTTTGATTCTTATATCATTTTATAAACCATGCTTTAATCCGTCTATTACCCGCTGAGTTCCCTATACTCACCACCCCGTTTATACCATTATGATTTCAGGTAGCAGATAGATGATATAGAGTTGCTTGGAGTATGTTGTCAGCTGATCCCACTTCCCACATCATATATGAAGATTTTTATCGATTTTATTTCTACTTACTTGCATTTTAGTATTCAGCGGTTTCAGTATTGTATGAATTTGTCTGTGTTTGGAGTTTGATACGTGGCATTTTGCTATTGTGATCTTGTGGTTGTGTAAGCCTAATTGGTTAGGAAAATTTAGTTGTGGACTGTGGTTTTTTGGATTTTCTCTTCGTCTTTCCGCTGTGTTTTTGTCCAGCCCGGTAGGCTGAGTATATTAACTGCATGGTTGTGATCTTTTTGTCTAACCGGGTAGGCTGAGTATATTAACTGCGTGGTTGTGATCTTTTTGTCTAACCGGGTAGGCTGAGTATATTAACTGCGTGGTTGTTATCATTTTTGTTCCAGCCGTGTGGGCTGATGATTATATGAATATGTATGTATGTTTCAGATTGTCACCGGTACAGGGGAGATGTTGCCAGATTTTTGTCTGGCAAGGACTCCTTTGGGGTGTGACATTATCCGCCTGAGGGCGCCTCTAAGCTCCATGGAGGGTGCCCTCCATCCAGCATCCAGAGCGCCTCCAAGTTCCATAAAGGGTGCCCTCGCGCCTTGCTGCGAGGCGGTCGACCAAGTCACCCGAGGAGCCTCTAAGCTCCATGGAGGAAGCCTCGGGACTATTCATCTGAAGCTTTTCTTGTGCCATTTTTGTCCTACAAGGTATGTTAGTCTACAACAAAGTATACCCTGCAAAACAAAGTTAGTACAATAAAATAAGATAAATAGAAAGTTATTTTGACAATCTCCGGACTGTCCGATTTTGACTTCCGATTTCACCTCTGGAAATCCTAGGTCGAATCGACGCCTACTGTTCTCTCACCGGGGAACGCATCCTCACTTACTCCACTCAGGAGAGTTTACCTGTTGCTAGATCGGTCTTCCAGACCGACTGAACTTTCTGCCTAGGGTTACCACCCTTAGGGTTTTCTTCAACGTAGGATTACCACCTGTAGGACCTAGGGTTACCACCCATATGATTTTCCACCTATCTAATCACAGTTAGGACTTTTCATCACCTAGAGTTACCGCTCCCTAGGACCTAGGGTTACCACATCCTGGGGGTTTCCACTTGTCTAGAATTCACTAGGACTTTTGCCTAAGACAACTTAGGACTCTCCTACAATCTTAATGAATCTTGTTAGATAACAAGACAACTTAACTTTGGACCCTTTGACATAATCAAAACACAGGTTCGATCATCGGATACTTCCCGCACCAACATATCTATCTCTAAGTAGTTAAAATGTTAAAAATCAAGTTCAAGCATGGGTCCCTAAAAATTGTTTAACCAAACCAATCAAACCAAATTATTATTTGATCCCTAAGAGTCAAATTCACTACTTAGATACACCATATCTAAGTTATGACTCAGGGAAAGCAAATAGAAAAAAAGTTCAACCAACTTTACATGATTATGATTAGGTTTACTTTTCTTCTTAGTTTAGATTGGTTAGTTAAAAAAGTTTACCAAATCCTGATAACATAGCATCAGAATGTATTGGGATGATAGTACGTCAATGAAGCTTTGTCGAAGGTATGTCTAGGCTGAATCTTGTATATTCTACCTGGTGCACTAGATTTAGTGAATCTGGCCGAAGTTACCCCAGTCAAATATGGGCTAGTTAGACTAAAACTTAGTATTAAGCTTTTTTGGCATGACTAATTTGGAAAGTATTTATAAAGTGGTCCATTGTTGATACATAAGAACATCATATGTCTCGTCATTTACTGAAAACTTATCCTCAGGAATCTTGTTTCATTAACCCAAAGCTAAGTTTGAATCTAATATAAGTTAAATAATTTTTTTTGATAAGTTTTTAAAATTAATTAAACCAAACCAAAACATTAATTCTATGTTTAATCTAAATTAATTAACACCTTAACTTAACAAAATAAAATAAAATTATTTTAAAAACTTAATTAAAATTATTTTAAAATTATCTTAAAACTTAATTAAAATTACTTTAAAAATTAATTAAAATTATTTTTAAAATCATCTTAAAACTTAATTAAAATTAATTTAAAAATTAATTAAAATTATTTTAAAAATTAATTAAAATTCTTTTAAAACATATTTAAAATTATTTTAAAAACTTAATTAAAATTATTTTTAAAACTTCAATAAAATTATTTTAAAAGTTAAAAAAAATTATTTTAAAACTCAATTAAAATTATTTAAAAAATTAATTTCAAACTTAATTAAAATTAATTTAAAATTCATATTAAAATAAATTAATTAAAATTATTTAAAAATTAACTAATATTATTTTAAAAACTTAATTAAAATTATTTTAAAAATTAAAATTAATTTAAAACTTAATTAAAATTATTTTAAAACTTAATTAAAATACTATAAACAATTATTTTAAAACTTAATTAAAATAATATTAACAATTCTTTTAAAACTTAATTAAAATAATTTTAAAATTATTTTAAACTTAATTAAAATTATATTAAAACTAAATTAAAATTATATTAAAAATTATTTTAAAAACTTAAGTAAACTTATTTTTGAAACTTAATTAAAATTATTTTTGAAAAATACTTAATTAAAATTATTTTTAAAAAATACTTAATTAAAATTATTTTAAAAACCTAATTAAACTTCTTTTAAAAACTTAATTAAAATTATATTAAAAAAACTTAATTAAAACTATTTTAAAACTTAATTAATATTATTTTAAAACATAATTTAGGTTATTTTAAAAAACTTAATTAAAATTATTTTTAAAAACTTAACTAAAATTATTTTAAAACCTTAATTAAAATTATTTTAAAATTTAATTACAATTATTTTAAAAAATTAATTAAAATTATTTTAAAACATAATTAAAATTATTTTAAAAAGCTTAATTTAAATTATTTTAAAACATTTAATTAAAATTATTTTAAAAACTTAATTAAACTATTTTAAAACATTAATTAAAATTATATAAAAATGTAATTATAATTAGTTTAAAAACTTAATTAAAATTATTTTTTAAATTTAATTAAAATTGTTTTAAAACTTAATTAAAATTATTTGAAAAATTAAATAAAATTAATGTTTTAAGAAAACGTTAATTAAATTTATTTTAAAGGCTTAATTAAAATTATTTTGAAACCTTAATTAAAATTATTTTAAAACTTAATTAAAATTATTTTAAAACTTAATTTAAATTATTTAAAAAAAACTTAATTAAAATTGTTTGAAAAACTTAATTAAAATTATTTTTAAAATTTAATTAAAATTATTTTAAAACTGAATTAAAATTTAATTTAAAAGCTGAAAATTATTTGAAACTAAAATTAACTAAACTGAAACTTAATTATTAATGAACTCAAACTTAACCTAATTCTTAAATCAATAAACTTAACTATAGATTAAGAAACTTAACACAAAATAAACTAAACTTTAATTTTAATTATTAATTCAAACATAAAATCTAACCCAAATTATTTAAACTTAACTTAAAAATTAAATTATACTTATTAATACAACATATTAACTTAAAAATTAAACTAAAAATTATTAAAATTATCAATATATTAACTAAAATTATTAAATTAAAATTACTAAAATTATTAACTTAAAAATTAAACTATGATTATCAACTTGAAATTTCCATTAACCAAACTTTGGTCTAACTCCTACATTTTGTGTAGGGATCCAATGATCTGGACAAATGGATTTTGGATAGCGACTGCTCCAGACACATGACTAGGGATCAACACAAATTCATTATTATCAAGTTCAAAAATATAGGTTCAGTTGCCTTTATAAACAATGACAAATTAAAACTAATTGGTACAAATGAAATTTAATTACAAACAAATATATCAATTAAAAAATTATTGCTTGTTGAACATTTTTATTATAATTTGCTTAGTATAAGTCAATTATGTGATTCTGAGTTTAAAATAAAATTCTTATATTCTAAATATCAAATAAGTTACACAAACTCACCCAATATCTTATTGAAAGGATTTAGAGATAAAAATATTTATTTGATAAATCTACCTAAAACCTCACACAATTGTCTTTTGACACAACATGAAGAAACATGGTTGTAGCATAGGAGACTAGCTCACACCCATGTTAGAAATTTACTTAAACTAAGCAAAATTTGTTTAGGAAGAGGTTTGCTTAAATTAGGAATCCCTGAAAATAAACTTTGTAATCTTTGTCAACAAAAAAATAAATTAAATCAACTCATAAAATAACTAATCAAAACAAAACTAATAAATACTAGAACTATTACATTTAGATTTATTCGATTCCAATGGAATTAAATCAGTAAATCGAAGTCTTTACTGCTTAGTTATAATGGATGATTACTCCAAATATACCTGGCTAAAATTCTTAACTCATAAATATAAAACTTTTGAAATATTAAGTAATTTCATTAAATAAATAGAAAATGAAAAAGAAATAAAAATCAAGAAAATTAGAAGTGATAATGGAGGTGAATTCAAAAATCAAAATTCTACAAACTTTTGTCTAGAAAATGATTAACATCATGAGTTTTCTTGTACCAAGACCCCACAATAAAATAGTCTAGTAGAACGTAAAAATAGAACCTTACAAGAATCTGCAAGAATAATGCTAAATGAATACAATTTACCTAAATATTTTTGGGTTGAAGCGATTAATACGACTTGTTACGTCCAAAATAGAATCATAATAAATAAACTTTTAGATAAAACATCTTATGAAATTTATTTTAATAAAACTCCAAACATAAAATATTTTAAAGTATTTAGCTGTAATTGTAACGACCCGGCCCCTCGACCCCTTGGGCGGCCCACTAGCGGCCCATTTGGCGGCCCTTGGTGGTCCCTTGGGCGGCCCAACTAGCGGCCCATTTGGCGACCCCTTATGTCGTCGACCGACGACCCTCGGCCGTGTCGTTACTCACTAGGTCTTCCCACCCCTGGCCAGTGGATTTTTGCCTTCCCCAGGATTCGAACTCAAGACCTCCAGGCTAAGTACTACAGTTTATGAATCCTGCTACTGCTCCAATCCTCTCCAAGATCTGGAATGACCCAATATATCGTGGAGTCAACTTACCTCGAAGACCAAATCTCTTCACCCCTTTCATGGGTGAAACTCTCAAAAATACATGATCCCCAATAAAGAACTCCAGGGGTCTCCGTCGCTGATCAGTATAACTCTTCTGACGGTCCTGAGCCTCTGACATCCTCCGCCTGATAGTACGAACCAACTCTGTCTCCTGCTGAGCTCTCTGAGGTCCTATCAGCTGGGCCTCCCAAACCTCCTCCCAGAGGGTGGGTGTCCGACAAGGTCTACCATACAACACCTGAAACGGTGCCATCCGGATAGCCAAATGATAGTTGTTGTTGTAGGCGAACTCCACCAAGGGTAGGTGGTCCTCCCAACTGCCTCCGAAATTCATAACGCAAGACCTCAGCAAGTCCTCTAAAGTCTGAATGGTCTGCTCTGACTGTCCATCTGTCTACGGATGGAATGTCATACTGAAACGAAGTTGTGTGCCTAAAGCCTGCTGCAGACTTTGCCAAAATTGAGACGTAAACCGTGGGTCTCTATCCAATATAATACTCAACGGAACACCATGCAATCTAATAATCTCTCGACAGTATAACTCTGTTAATCGATCCAGAGAATTAGTCTTTCAGATCGCTAAAAAGTGTGCAGATTTGGTTAATCGGTCAACGATTACCCAAATCGCATCATGGCCTCGTCGAGTCCTAGGCAATCCTACCACAAAATCCATAGTAATGTGCTCCCACTTCTACTTTGGAATAGAGATCCTCTGAAGCTCTGAAGTAAACCAGCAGGTCTTTGGTGCTCAGCCTTCACTTGCTTATAGACAAGAAATCTAGCTACAAAATCTGCGATGTCTTTCTTCATACCGTTCCACCAATAGGAACGTCTCAAATCACGATACATACGGGTTCCACCTGGGTGGATAGCAAATCTAGAACGATGAGCCTCCTGAAGTAACTCCTTCATGGCCAGATGAGACTGTGACACACATAATCTACCTCGGAAATAAATAATACCCTCGTCATCTCATGCAAACTTGGTCTGCTGCCCGAAAGTTATCTTGTTGCCAATGAACTATAAATGCTGATCTCCGGCCTGGGCCTCTCGAATCCTCATCCTGATCGACGACTGAGCAACTATAGTAATAAGAATACCTTGCTCTGTCTGTCCCTGCTCCTCAAGGCCCAACTCGGAGAATCCCTGAATCAAATCCATGACTAAAACTCGGTGATAAGCTAAAGTCCCTCTGGACTTCCTGCTAAGTGCATCAGCAACCACATTAGCTTTACCCAGATGGTAGCTAATAGTACAATCATAATCCTTCAGGAACTCCATTCATCTCCTCTGTCGAAGATTGAGTTCCTTCTGTGTGAAAATATATTTGAGACTCTTATGATTAGTAAGAATCTCAAAAGTAATATCATAAAGATGATGTCGCCAAATCTTCAAAGAAAAGATAATAGAGGCTAGCTCTAAATCATGTACTGGGTAATTCTTCTCATGCTCCTTCAACTGACGAGAAGCATAGGAGACTACCCTACCGTGTTGCATCAAAACATTGCCCAAGCCCTGTAGAGAAGCATCTGTGTAAAGTACGAATCCGTCCTCTCCGGAAGGTAATACTAAAATTGGTGCCAATACTAATCTCCACTTCAGCTCCTGAAAGCTGGTCTCACAGGCCTCTGATCAAGTGAACTTCACGCCTTTTCTGGTCAGACGTGTCAACGGCATAGCAATACTGGAGAAACCTTCAACGAATTGTCTGTAATATCCAGCCAATCCCAAGAAACTGTTGATCTCCTGGACTGACTTCGGCTGCTCCCAGCTAGTGATAGACTCAATCTTCTGAGGATCTACTAAAATATCTCGACTTGACACCACGTGTCCTAGAAAACCAACTGAGCATAGCCAAAAAGCACACTTGCTGAACTTCGCATACAGATGATGTCATCGAAGAGTCTCCAAGACTATGCGAAGATGCTGCGCGTGCACCTCCTCAGAATGCGAATAAATCAATATGCCATCAATAAACACAATAACAAACTGATCTAGATACTTCAGAAAGATACGGTTCATCAGATCCATAAATACTGCAGGAGCATTGGTAATCCCAAATGACATTAAAAACTCGTAATATCTGTATCTGGTACGAAATATTGTCTTTTGAATATCAGAATCTTTAACTCTCAACTAACGATATCCGAACCACAGATCAATCTTAGAATACACTGATGTATCTCTGAGCTGATCAAATAAATCCTCAATCCGTGGCAATGGGTACTTATTTCTAAGAGTCACAGCATTCAGCTGCCTATAATCGATGCATAACCTCAGAGTACCATCCTTCTTCTTGACGAATAATACCGGAGAACACTAAGGCGGATTACCGTGGGGTTCTCCACAAGGACACCGGAATGCTCCTGCCCATGCATGCCATATGCAGCTGCTGCAAGGGGAGCTGTCCTCTGCTGACGATGCGAAGATTGGGCTTTCGGCCCGCCTCGCTGAGTCTCGGACTGACCAAACTATCCTCCCGGAATAGAAATCTCGGAAGCTACATGCTGAGCCTTCAGCAAACAGTTTCGGCTCAAGTTCCCAGGCAGTTTGCAATAATACCAAACTGACTATCCCAGGGTGCATGCATAGGTGATGTCATCTCGAAATCCACATCGGGTGCAATGAGAGTCACCAGTGGATTGTTTCCGATTCTGCTGAGAAGACCGGGAACATCCAGATGAAGATCGTCCTGACTTCTAGGGTCGACCAGATGACTCAGAAGTACCCTGACCCGTCTGAGTACGACTGCTCTACAACTGTCCAGTAACCTGTGGCTGCTGGATCTGTCCGGAAGTCCGATCAGTCTGCTTCCTCTTCTTGTCTGAATTCACTCTCTGATGAGCAGACTCAATCATAAGAGCTATATCCAGTGCCTTTATGTATGATGAACTACCAAAATTGGCAATCTTCACTTGAAGATGCCCGTCCAGTCCCTGGACAAACTGAAGCATATGAGATCTATCCTCGGCAACTAACTCAGGACAGAATCTGGCCAACCGATTAAATTCGGCATTATACTCTATCACTGAGCGGTTATTCTGTCGAAGACTCAAAAAATCCTACCGACGCGCATCTGATACGCTAGGAGAAAATACTGACTCTCGAATGCCTCTCTAAATCACACCCATGTAATATGCTGCTCGCTATAATCGAGCGCTGCGTGTCCCACCAGATTTCTGCCTCGTCTCGTACCTCAAGTACGCAGTAGTAGGCACGACTGGAGGGGGTGCCCGGTATACTGAAGGTGATACCACTAGTGGTACAGTCGAGTTATGTACCTCTGAAGTCGGAACCATCAGGATCTTATAATCCGATGTGCCTATAATACCTTGATGAGTCTGTCCCTAACGGACAAGCTCGACCCAAGCAGATCTCTCTGGAGACTTTGTCTCCGGAGAATCTATCGCTCTCTTACGTGGACGACCACGTCTCGATACTGGAATACATGTATATGTCATATCTGTAAACAAAATGTTACTCAAATATCACTACAGGTATGAGAACTATAAAATTACCTAATTTACCTATTTGCCGTCTGGAGATGTCCTGTCGCTGCTTAGTCCCCCAAATAAAACCTCATCAAAATACCTCAGAATTTTGAATCGAAAAATCGACGGAAATCCGTACAATCCGAAAATATCCAAATACAGTCGCAAATTCCAGAACATAAAAATCCAAAATCGGAGCCTGGCTCTGATACCAAAAATATTGGAATCAGATAAAATCTCGAAAATCCAGAATGCCTAGCAAGTATCGTAACCTGTTCTGATACCAAAAATATTGTCACGCTTAGGTAGTCCCTGCCAGAAGAAATTTCGACAGCATCTCCCCTGTACGGGTGACAATATGAATCTCAGAATACATATATCAATCCATCGGCCCACACGACCGGAATAATACAATACAAACACTATAACAATCCTCGCAGTTTATATAACAATCCACACAGTTTAATATACAGCCTCCGGCTGTCAACAAAATTTACTAAAAGAAAAGACGATATAGAAATCATCGCAGATATATATAAGTCTACTCCACTACAACGAAGAAAGGAAATCCACGAAGTAATGAAAATATCCGCAGCAGAAAACGAAAGTAGCAAACCCAAAGGTTCAACATAAAGTCCACAATACAAAACTCACATCACCGGTATATACATAGAGGCAAAAACAGAAATCGACACCTAGAAATCCTCGTGACAAGGGGGCTAGCGACTGGAATCTCCCGACGGCCCCAACCTGAAAAATAGTAATATAATGGTGTGAGTCCATAGAACTCAGCAGGTAATCCAATAGATATGTACAACAACATATAACTACCAGTAACAATTCTACGGTACAGTATCCTAACAGTACAACCTATAGTACAGTCTCCTAATAGTATAACAGGTATGCATAACTAAATAAACTGCAGTAATCGACAACATGCATGTAATACAGTCTACTACAAGAATAGTTAGAAATGCAATACTGAAATAAATTGTACTCACCTGCGAGACTTGAGCAACTGGCTGTGGACATACACAGATAAAGATAGTTAGAGCAAATAAGCATGTATCCTGTATGCATGTCAATCATATGCAGTCACCCAAGTGCATCGTCCAATATGCAACAATTACAATAAATGCAATCTGTGCACATGATGCAATATGACATGGTCACTCCTGACGCCAGTCAGCCATCTCACACATAATGGTGAGACCGAGTGGGTAGGGCTGTGACACCGTGCACTCTGCCGTTACTACCCCTGATGAGTGACCGAGTGGACGGGATGCACCGGAGTACACCTATCCTCCTACCTCAAACATAGTGAGGGAGCGCAATGCTCCCATCTCCAGGTATAAGATGACAGGTAGGGACCCCGACGTGTTACCACGCTGCCTATCACACTACCAATGAGTGGAGCCTCCAGAGGAGCACCACCGTGCAACCTAAACACCCTGTGTGCTGTGCCACTACCCATGCAGTGGTCACGTGGTGTGCAGGTCATTGTAGCCGGCCGACGAGCTCAACAATAATGGAGTCGTCAATCACCCAGCATGCAATCATGCGATATGGTGCATGTGGCTACAGTATGTCATACCTGAACATATCCTCCTCCATATATGTAGGTGCAAGAGAGATAAACGCATATACAACAAGGATAATAAACCACATGAGTCCAACATCACATATCCAACATGTCAATCTACTAATCCAGTACAGAGAGAAGCACAATAAATAGTTTTATCTCTAAGAACATAGATAAGCATAGCCAGAAAGAAAAGCATTCTATACTAAGGTATAGCAGCTATCAGTAGAAGCATATATCAGGTATCAACTAAACTAAACCAGGGGAGTACAAACTACCAACACTAGTAAGTATATATATAAACTGCATATATCATAAGACACTATCAAGAGATAAGTCAAAGGGTACCCGCCTCAAATAGCAGGTAGTATCATGCCAAATCCAACGTCGAGACGCCTGTCTCGAATCAGAGTCCTATGTTAAACAATATATATATTTTTTATTTAGCTAAATCCAAATGAATGGCTAAATAAAATCCCTAAAACTAAATTAGGGCAAAACCCTAATCACATCAATCACAACCTACCTAATTAAATCCAACGGTCAGTTAGGGTTAGTTATCTTAACCCTAATCATCCCGTTAGATTAATTCTAAACTAAATAAATCTACACACAATCAACATCTAATTACAAGATGTATCACTTACTCCTCAACATACCTCAATTGCGCTGCTAAAAACAAAGTGATTTGCTAGACTAGACAAGATCCTCAATTAACAACTGTTGATTGTTGAAACTAGAGGAGCTACTGGTTGAGGTGCTGCCAGAACCAAGAAGCCACATAACCCAATTCCAGATCCACAGGACACTCAACCTCACTGGAAATCAATCGGATCACAACAAGAGATCAATCAGGGAGATCACCGATCTAGCAGCAACTCTTTTAGGCATTGCCCGACAACTCAAGCACACCTCACTGATAGAATCATTCTGATCAAATAGTAGATCAAACAATGAAAATCACAAATCAACAACACCCTAATCTTACCTCAATAGGGACCTTAGTCAGCAGCAAGGAAGAAGAGCAAGAACGGACAACAAAGAATCGATCCTTGCCTCCAAGATCGTAGCTAGGGCACAGTCGGTATCTCCGACCCTGGATGGCGACAATCGAGTACAATCGACATCCATGAAAACAAGAAGAAGAAGGGAAGAAGGATTAGGAGATCACTAGTCAAACAATAACCTAATTCCAACCAAGTTTACCTCCAAGATCAGCGACAACCCTAATTTCCCTCCGACGAAACCAATTGGGCGGGAGATGGCCGACCACCGTTGCCGCTTGCCGAGGACGAATAAGATCTGGACTCCGTCGATCCCGTTGTGCTCCAGCAAGCTCCGGCGAATGAGGATGATCGTCGAAGGAGAAGCTTTGCTTCCGTCACCTCTGATTCACCTGCGAGAGAGAGAACAGAGAAAGAAGAGGGGAGATCGGGGAAGAGAGGAAGAGGGCTAGGGATCGCGGTGGTTTGTGGGAAACGACGATTTGGGGAAGGAAATAAGGAAAAAGGAATTTATATAATACAGACATTTCCTCACTTAACGGGTATCCCAAACAGGCTTAATCCATATCCGTCGGTTGATCCCCTCAAAACCCTCTGTACGAACTCCGAAATATCCTCAGAAAATTTTTTAAAATTCCGAAAAAATTTTATAAGGCTATTTCTCAAATAAACCTATTAATTTAAATTTTTCGATATCTCACATTCTCCCCTACTAATAAAAATTTGGTCCCCAAATTTCGCTATAACCAATAGCAAACACTAGAATATAACCAAACAGTATAAATGCTGAAAGGACTCTAACCGACATACCTCAAGTAAACAGATAAGGGTATCGAGCCCAGATCGTATCCTCCAGCTCCCAAGTAGCCTCCTCCTCAGAATGATACTGTCATCCAACTTTAACTAGTCAGACCGTCTTGTTCCGTAGCTGACATTCTCTATGGTCCAGAATCCGTACCGGAACCTCCTCGTATGTAACGTCAGGCTAAATGGGAACTGATATATCTGACAGAACATATGCCGAATCGAATACGTATCTCCTCAGCATAGATACATGGAATACATCGTGAATGCCAACTAGAGATGGTGGTAGCGTCAGACAGTAAGCTACTGCTACAATCCTCTCCAAGATCTGGAATGACCCAATATATTGTGGAGCTAACTTACCTCGAAGACCAAATCTCTTCACCCCTTTCGTGGGTGAAACTCTCAAAAATACATGATCCCCAATAGAGAAATCCAAGGGTCTCCGTCGTCGATCAGTATAACTCTTCTGACTGTCCTGAGCCTCTGACATCCTCCGTCTGATAGTACAAACCAACTCTGCCTCCTGCTGAGCTCTCTGAGGTCCTATCAGCTGGGCCTCCCCAACCTCCTCCCAAATAGTGGGTGTCCGACAAGGTCTACCATACAACGCCTCAAACGGTGCCATCTGGATAGCCGAATGATAGCTGTTGTTGTAGGCGAACTCCACCAAGGATAGGTGGTCCTCTCAACTGCCTCCGAAATCCATAATGCAATACCTCAGCAAGTCCTCTAAAGTCTAAATGGTCCATTCTGACTGTCCATCTATCTGCGGATGGAATGTCGTATTGAAACGAAGTTGTGTACCTAAAGCCTACTGCAGACTCTGCCAAAATCGGGACGTAAACCGTGGGTCTCTATCCGATATAATGTTCAACGGAACACCATGCAATCTAATAATCTCTCGACAGTATAACTCTGCTAATCGATCCAGAGAATTAGTCTTTCGGATCGCTAAAAAGTGTGCAGATTTGATTAATCAGTCAACGATTACCCAAATCGCATCATGGCCTCGTCGAGTCCTAGGCAATCCTACCACAAAATCCATAGTAATGTGCTCCCACTTCCACTCTAGAATAGGGATCCTCTGAAGTAAACCAGCGGGTCTCTGGTGCTCAGCCTTCACCTACTGACAGACAAGACATCTAACTATAAAATCTGTAATGTCTTTCTTCATACCGTTCTACCAATAGGAACGTCTCAAATCACGATACATACGGGTTCCACCTGGGTGGATAGGAAATCTAGAACGATGAGCCTCCTGAAGTAACTCCTCCATGACCGGATGAGACAGTGGCACACATAATCTGCCTCGGAAATAAACAATACCCTCGTCATCTCGAGCAAACTCGGTCAGCTGCCCGGAAGCTATCTGGCTGCCAATGAACTATAAATGCTAATCTCCGGCCTGGGCCTCTCGAATCCTCATCCTGATCGACGACTGAACAACCATGATAACAAGAATACCCTGCTTTGTCTGTCCCTGCTCCTCAAGGCCCAACTCGGAGAATCCCTGAATCAAATCTGTGACTAAAACTAGGTGACAAGCTAAAGTCTCTCTGGACTTCCTGCAAAGTGCATCAGCAACCACATTAGCTTTACCCAGATGGTAGCTAATAGTACAATCATAATCCTTCAGGAACTCCATCCATCTCCTCTGTCGGAGATTGAGTTCCTTCTATGTGAAAATATATTCGAGACTCTTATGATCAGTAAGAATCTCAAAAGTAATACCATAAAGATGATGTCGCCAAATCTTCAAAGTAAAGATAATAGCGGCTAGCTCTAAATCATGTACTAGGTAATTCTTCTCATGCTCCTTCAACTGACGAGAAGCATAGGAGACTACCCTACTGTGCTACATCAAAACAGCGCCCAAGCCCTGTAGAGATGCGTCTATGTAAAGTACGAATCCGTCCTCTCCGGAAGGTAATACTAAAACTGGTGTCGATACTAATCTCCGCTTCAGCTCCTGAAAGCTGGTCTCACAGGCCTCTGATCAAGTGAACTTCACACCTTTTCTGGTCAGATGTGTCAATGACATAGCAATACTGGAGAAACCCTCAACGAATTGTCTGTATTATCCAGCCAGTCCCAAGAAACTACAGATCTCCTGGACTGACTTCGACTACTCCCAGCTAGTGATAGCCTCAATCTTCTTAGGATATACTGAAATACCTCGGCTTGACACCACTTGTCCAAGAAAACCAACTGAGGATAGCCAAAAAGCACACTTGCTAAACTTCGCATACAGATGATGTCATCGAAGAGTCTCCAAGACTATGTAAAGATGTTGTGTGTGCTCCTCCTCGGAACACGAATAGATCAATATGTCATCAATAAACACAATAACAAACTGACCTAGATACTCCAGAAAGATACGGTTCATCAGATCCATAAATACTGCGGGAGCATTGGTAAGCCCAAATGACATTACCAAAAACTTGTAATTTCCGTATCTGGTACGAAATATTATCTTCTAAATATTAGAATCTTTGACTCTCAACTGATGATATCCGGACCACAGATCAATCTTAGAATACACTGATGTATCTTTAAGCAGATCAAATAAATCCTCAATCCGTGGTAATGGGTACTTATTTCTGAGAGTCACTGCATTCAGCTGCCTATAATCGATGTACAACCTTAGAGTACCATCCTTCTTCTTGACGAATAATACCGGAGAACACTAAGGCGGAATATCGTGGGGTTCTCCACAAGGACACCGGAATGCTCCTGCCCGTGCATGTCATATGCAGCTGCTGCAGGGGGAGTTGTCCTCCGCTGACGATGCGAAGATTGGGCTTTCGGCTCGCCTCCCTGAGTCCCGAACTCAACAAACTGTCCTCCCGGAACAGAAATCTCGGAAGCTACATGTTGAGCCTTCAACGAACAATTTCGGCTCAAGTGCCCAGGCAGTTTGCAATAATAGCAAACTGACTATCCCAGAGTGCATGCATAGGTGATGTGATCTCGAGATCCACATCGGGTGCAGTGAGAGTCACCAGTGGACTGTTTCTGATTCTGCTGGTAAGACCGGGAACGTCCAGATAAAGATCGTCCTGACTTCTAGGGTTGACCAGATGACTCAGAAGTACCCTGACCCGTCTGAGTACGACTGCTCTGCTGCTGTCCGGTAACCTGTGGCTGCTGGATCTGTCTGGAAGTCCGATCAGTCTGCTTCCTCTTCTTGTCTGCATTCACTCTCTGATGAGTAGACTCAATCATAAGAGCTCTATCTAGTGCCTCTGTGTATAATGAACTACCAAAATTGGCGATCTTCACCTGAAGATGCCCGTCCAGTCCCTGGACAAACTGAAGCATACGAGATCTATGCTTGGCAACTAACTCATGACAGAATCTGGCCAACCAATTAAATTCAACATTATACTCTATCACTGAGCGGTTATTCTGTCGAAGACTCAGAAAATCCTGCCGATGTGTCATCTGATACTCTAGGGGAAAATACTGACTCTCAAATGCCTCTCGAAATCTCACCCATGTAATATGTTGTTCGCTATAATCGAGCGCTGCGTGTCCCACTAGATTTCTACCTCGTCTCGTACCTCAAGTACACAGTAGTAGGCACAACTGGAGGGGGTTCCCGGTATACTGAAGGTGATACCACTAGTGGTACAGTCGAGGTGTGTACCTCTGAAGTCGGAACCATCGGGATCTTATAATCCGATGTGCCTATAATATCCTGACAAGTCTGTCCCTAACGGACAAGCTCGACCCGAGCAAATCTCTCTGGAGACTCTGCCTCCGGAGAATCTATCGCCCTCTTATGTGGACGACCATGTCTCGATACTGGAATACGTGTATATGTCATATCTGTAAATAAAATGTTACCCAAATATCACTACAGGTATGAGAACTATAAAATTACCTAATTTACCTATTTGTCGTCTGGAGATGTCCTATTGCTGCTTAGTCCCCCAAATAAAACCTCGTCAAAATACCTCGGAATTCCGAAATGAAAAATCGACAGAAATCCGTACAATCCGAAAATACCCAGATACGGTCGCAAACTCCAGAACATAAAAATCCAAAATTGGAGCCTGGCTCTGATACCAAAAATATTGGTATCAGATAAAATTTCAAAAATCCAGAATGCCTAGCAAGTATTGTAACCTGCTCTGATACCAAAAATATTGTCATGCCCCAGGTAGTCCCTGCCAGAAGAAATTTCGACAACATCTCCCCTGTACGGGTGACAATATGAATCTCAGAATACATATATCAATCCATCGGCCCACACGATCGGAATAATACAATACAAACACTATAATAATCCTCGCAGTTTATATAACAATCCACGCAGTTTAATATACAGCCTCCGGCTGTCAACAAAATTTACTATAAGAAAAGACGATATAGAAATCATCGCAGATATATGTAAGTCTACTCCATTACAACGAAGAAAGGAAATACACGAAGTAATGAAAATATCCGCAGCAGAAAACAAAAGTAGCAAACCCAAAGGTTCGACGTAATGTCCACAATACAAAACCCACATCACCGGTATATACATAGAGGCAAAAATAGAAATCGACAACTAGAAATCCTCGCGACTGGAATCTCCTGATGGCCTCAGCCTAAAAATTAGTAATATAACGGTGTGAGTCCATAGAACTCAGCAGGTAATCCAATAGATATTTATAGCAACATATAACTACCAATAACAATCCTACGATACAGTATCCTAACAGTACAACCTATAGTATAGTCTCCTAACAGTATAACAGGTATGCATAACTGAATAAACTGTAGTAATCAACAACATGCATGTAATACAGTCTACTGCAAGAATAGTAAAAAATGCAATACTGAAATAAATTGTACTCACCCATGAGGCTTGCGCAACTGACTGTGGACATACACAGATAAAGATAGTCAGAGCAAATAAGCATGTATCCTGTATGCATGTCAATCATATGCAGTCACCTAAGTGCATCACCCAATATACAACAATCACAATAAATGCAATCTATGTACATGATGCAATATGACATGGTCACCCCTGATGCTAGTCAGTCATCTCACACACAATGGTGAGACCGAGTGGGTAGGGCTGTGACACCATGCACTCTGCCATCACTACCCCTGATGAGTGACCGAGTGGACGGGATGCACCGGAGTACACATATCCTCCTACCTCAAACATAGTGAGGGAGCGCAACGCTCTCATCTCCCTGTACACGATGACGGGGAGGGACCCCGGTGTGCTACCACGCTGCCTATCACACTACCCATGAGTGGAGCCTCCAGCGGAGCACCACCGAGCAACCTACACACCCTGTGTGTTGTGCCACTACCCATGTAGTGGTCACGTGGTGTGCAGGTCAATGTAACCGGCCAACGAGCTCAACAATAATGGAGTCGTCAATCGCCCAACATGCAATCATGCGATATGGTACATGCAGATACAGTATGTCATACTTAAACATATCCTCCTCCATATATGTAAGTGCCAAAGAGATAAACGCATATATAACTAGTATAATAAACCACATGAATCCAACATCACATATCCAACATGTCAATCTACTAATCCAGTATAGAGAGAAGCACAATAAATAGTTCTATCTCTATAAACACAGATAAGCATAGCCAGAAAGAAAAGCATTCTACACTAAGGTATAGCAGCTATCAGTAGAAGCATATATCAGGTATCAACTAAACTAAACCAGGGGAGTACAAACTACCAACACTAGTAAGTATATATAAACTACACATATCATAAGACACTATCAAGAGATAAGTCAAATGGTACTCACCTCAAATAACAGGTAGTATCACGCCAAATCCAACGTCGAGATGTCTGTCTCGAATCAGAGTCCCATGTAAATATATATATATATATATATATATATATATATATATATATATATATATATTATTTAGCTAAATCCAAATGAATAGCTAAATAAAATCCCTAAAACTAAATTAGGGCAAAACCCTAATCACATCAATCACAACCTACCTAATTAAATCTAACGGTCAATTAGGGTTAGTTACCTTAACCCTAATCATCCCATTAGATTAATTCTAAACTAAATAAATCTACATACAATCAACATCTAATTACAACATGTATCACTTACTCCTCAACCCACCTCAATTGAGCTGCTAGAAACAAAGTGATCTGCTGGACCAGACAAGATCCTTAATTAACAACCACTGTTGATTGTTGAAACCAGAGGAGCTACTGGTTGAGGTGCTGCCAAAACCAAGAACCCACATAACCCAATTCCAGATCCACAGGACACTCAACCTCACTGGAAATCAATCGGATCAAAACAAGAGATCAATCAGGGAGATCACCGATCTAGCAGCAACTCTTTTAGGCATTGCCCGACAACTCAAGCACACCTCACTGATAGAATCATTCTAATCAAATAGTAGATCAAACTATGAAAATCACAAATCAACAACACCCTAATCTTACCTCAACAGGGACCTTAGTTAGCAACAAGGAAGAAGAGCAAGAATAGACAACAAAGAATCGATCCTTGCCTCCAAGATCGCAGCTAGGGCACAGTCGGTATCTCCGGCCCTAGATGGCGACAATCAAGTACAATCGGCATCCATGAAACCGAGAAGAAGAAGGGAAGAAGGATCAGGAGATCACTAGCCAAACAATAACCTAATTCCAACCAAGTTTACCTCCAAGATCAGCGACAACCCTAATTTCCCTCCGACGAAACCGATTGGGGCGGAGATGGTCGATCGTCGCTGCCGCTTGCTGAGGCCGAAGAAGATCTGGACTCCGCAGGTCCCATTGTGCTCCAGCAAGCTCCGGCGAATGAGGATGATCGCTGAAGGAGAAGCTCTGCTTCCGTCGCCGCTGATTCGCCTGCGAGAGAGAGAATAGAGAAAGAAGAGGGGAGATCGGAGAAGAGAGGAAGAGGGCTCGGGATCGCGGTGGTTTTGAGGGAAATGGCGATTTGGGGGAAGGAAATAAGTAAAAAGGAATTTATATAATACAGACATTTCCTCACTTAACGGGTATCCCAAACAGTCTTAATCCGTATTCGTCAGTTGATCCCCTCAAAACCCTCCGTACGAGCTCCGAAAAATCCTCAGAAAATTTCTAAAAATTCCGGAAAAATTTTATAAAGCTATTTCTCAAATAACCCTATTAATTTAAATTTTTTGATATCTCATAGTAATGTTCACATTAAACCTTAAAGATTAGTTAGGAAAATTTATCTCAAAAATCCAACAAGAAATTTTTCTTGGATATTCATCCACTAGTAGAGCATATAGGGTTTATAATAAATCCACTTTAAAAATTGAAGAAACAACTAATGCCACCTTTGATGAAAATAACGATTTAATTAATCTTGGGGAAACTAATAATCAACCACCTTCCATAAATTATGAAGAAGAAGAACAATTAACACAAAACAAACAAATAGAAAAAACCAACCCACGAACAATACGACTAAACCTTGATCATCAAATTGATTAAATAATAGGAAATCCTGAGTTAAGAGTTCAAACTTGATCAACTTTTAGAAACTTAAGCCAAATAGCACTAATATCTAAAATTAAACACAAAATTATAAACAATGCATTGTCTGAGCCTAACTGGGTAATTGCAATGCAAGAAGAGTTGGGTCAATTCGAAAGGAATCAGGTTTGGGATCTAGTACCTCCACCAAAAGATAAGTCAGTTATTGATACTAAGTGGGTCTTTAGGAATAAGTTGGATGACCAAGGAGAAATCATAAGGAACAAAGCCCGATTAGTTGTCAAAGGGTTTAGTCAAGTCGAAGGACTCGACTATGATGAAACTTATGCCCCTATAGCTATATTTGAATCAATTAAAATGTTGCTAGCCTATGCAACATATAAAGTGTCACACCCCCAGGGGGTCCCAACCGGTGAAAATCCGACAGCATCTCCCCTGTGCTGGTGACAATATGAATCTGGAAATGTATAGCCCTCAAGGCCTCACAATTCTCAGCCAACATGGCCAGAACATATACCATAAAGTATTTAAAACATTCCACGTGGTTTAATAAAGACAGCTTCCGACTGACAACATAATACGAAAAGAAGTGAAACGGTATTAAAACATCACAGATATATATAATACCTACTCCACTACAATGAGGAAAAAGAAACCCACCTAGAAAATCTTCTCAGTGGAAATCGAGGGTATAATACCCAAACTCAATATAAAAATCCACGAGTGTAAGAACTACACATCACCAGTTATAGGTCACATAACAAGGAAACAAAAGACCAAAAATAGAAATAACAGCAACATGGAGAGGGGACTAGCAGCTGGAACCTCCTGACGACTTCCTGAAATAGGAATAAATCAACGGAGTGAGTTTAATGAACTTAATGGGTAACAAACAGACATGCATAGTAATATAACTATCAATAATAATCATGCAGTATAGTCTCCTGAACAATAATAGGTAAAGCAAACTGGACAACGAAAGAACTGTACTCACCAAGACCTCCTATCCATCAATAAGGGTGAGAACTATACAAACAGATGCAAGATCGTCAGACCAAATACATAATGTCTCCTGTATACATATCAATCATAAGCAACCAACAAAATGCAATATCCAAAGTGCAGCAATCACACACAAATAAATGTAATTCATGTATATGGTGCAAATGACATGGTCATCGCCATGATGAGGATGAGTGGGTAGGGCTATGACAACTGTGCACTCTGCCATCACTACTCATAAGTGACCGAGTGGATAGGATACTATTGGAGTACACCTATCCTCCTACTCACCAAGACCTCCTATCCATCAATAAGGGTGAGAACCATACAAACAGATGCAAGATCGTCAGACCAAATACATAATGTCTCCTGTATGCATATCAATCATAAGAAACCAACAAAATGCAGCATCCAAAGTGCAGCAATCACACACAAATAAATGTAATTCATGTATATGGTGCAAATGACATGGTCATCACCATGATGAGGATGAGTGGGTAGGGCTATGACAACTGTGCACTCTGCCATCACTACTCATAAGTGACCGAGTGGATAGGATACTATTGGAGTACACCTATCCTCCTACCCCAACTAAATGGGGGAGCCGAAGCTCTCATCTCCCTATGTCATAATCAAGAGGATGGATCCCTGTCCATTATCACGTTGTGTCACCACTACCCATGAGCGGTCGAGCGGAGCCCTGACAGAGCAACTGCACACACCCTGCCTGATGTACCACTAACCCATGAGTGGTTGTGTGTGCAGATCATGTAACTGGCGAAGTGCTCAACTACAAAGGAGCTGACAATTACACAACATGCAATCATGTAAGATGGTGCATGACATTAAGCATGAAACACCTGACAATATGCGCCTCCATCCGATATGTAGCAAAAAGAACTGTAATGGCCCATCCCATTTGGTAGCCAATTTGATGGCCCATTTGGCGACCCTCAGGTCGTCGACCGTCGACCGTCCGCCGTGCCGTTAGTCACTAGGACTTTCCACCCCTGGCCAGTGGATTTTTGCCTCTCCCAGGATTCGAACTCTAGATCTTCAGGCTTAAGTACTAGAGTTTATGAATCTTGGTAGCCAAGTGAGCGACACTCACTTGGCTACCAAGATTCATAAACTCTAGTACTGCGCCTTTTTATTGTAACGACCTGACCCATTTGGCGACCCATTTGGCGACCCTTGGGTCGTCGATCGTCGACCGTCCACCGTGCCTTTAGTCACTAGGACTTTCCACCCCTGGCCAGTGGATTTTTGCCTCCCCCAGGATTCGAACTCTAGACCTCCAGGTTTAAGTACTAGAGTTTATGAATCCTGGTAGCCAAGTGAGCGACACTCACTTGGCTACCAAGATTCATAAACTCTAGTACTTAAGCCTGGAGGTCTAGAGTTCGAATCCTGGGGGAGGCAAAAATCCACTGGCTAGGGGTGGGAAGACCTAGTAAGTAACGGCAAGGCCGACGGTCGACGGTCGACGACCTGAGGGTCACCAAATGGGTCGCCAAATGGGTCGGGTCGTTACAATAAAAAGGCACCTTTTTATTGTAACGACCCAGCCCATTTGGTGACCCTCGGGTCGTTGACCGTCGGTCGTGCCGTTACTCACTAGGACTTTCCATCCCTGGCCAGTGGATTTTTGCCTCCCCCAGGATTTGAAATCTAGACCTCCAGGCTTAAATACTAGAGTTTATGAATCCTGATAGCCAAGTGAGCAATGCTCACTTGGCTACCAGGATTCATAAACTCTAGTACTTAAGCCTGGAGGTCTAGAGTTCGAATCCTGGGGGAGGTAAAAATCCACTTGCTAGGGGTGGGAAGACCTAGTGAGTAACGGCACGATCGATGGTCGACGACTCGAGGGTCACCAAATGAGCCGCCAAATGGGCCGGGTCGTTACAAGAACACTGAACCCGTAACAATAAACTAGGTATCATAATGTCTAGGTACACATGCCAAGTATAACTAGTAGCTAGTTCTGTATCTAGTAATGCATTGTATTTCACTACTTCTATGAACATAAGTACACAGGGCAAGAATCAAGATGATATAGGCCTAATCGCATATCAGATAAAATAAAGGCATACCTCAGGAATCAAGTAGTGACATACCAAGGCAGATATAAACATAACAATTACTACTAGTTATAACATACTATGCATATCATAATGACCATATCAAAAGAAGATAAGTTAAAGGTACCCACCTTTATTTGTCGATCGTGCTAAATAATCTCACGTCAAGACGCTCGTCTCAAATCAACATCCTGTAAATCACATGATATACAATTTAGCTAATCATATAAACAACAATTAGTTAAACTCAAAACTCAATCCAAATTCGATTATGTAACCATGTTTAATTCCACCTAATGATCCAAATCTAGTTAGATGATAAGTTCATCCTTAATCCACCGATCAATTTCCCCAATTCTCACCAATCAACCACTAATCAAATCTCCTCATAAATTCTTCAATCTTTCCAAACATAATCTACAATCCATCTACTAATCCAAACTTAACCTAATACTGAGCACACTTACCAAAATCAGTGACACCTCTGATGACTCTCAACCAGAGGAGTAGCTGTCGACAAATATGGCTAAAGCCAAGATGAATCCACCACTCTCCAAATCACACATCTCAAAACAAGATCAATACATCCACATCTGAAAATTTGACCTTAATACTTGTTTCACAACCTTTAAACTAATAACTTACCTCCAATTCGATCCCTGTTTTCCAACCAGACAGTGACGTGTAGCCGGGACTGTGTTGTATGGGAGATTCAAAGCAGATGCTTAATGTCGGATCAAAGAAAGAGGTTAAGTACAACTCCAAGGATAAGGGAATGGCCGGAGCAAAAGATCTGGTGGATGCGGCTAGCCACCCACGACCAATTTACTCATCGGAACTGAAACCCTCTACAAGGAAAAGATCGAGAATGATGGCACTGCCCAAAGCAAAGATCGGCTGGATGAAGAAGGGAAACAAGAATCAACGACACAACATGCCTTCCTGTGGCCAGAAGCATGATGACCGTTAGCTATGACAAGGCTAGTGCCAGTGATCGACGGCATCAGGTCAACATCTAGGGTTCAACCAAAGGAGTGTGATCAGATGCTTGGTTCCGCTCCTGGTGAGTATTTGGTGTCCGCGGACAAGAATAGGTAAGCGACAACCAACATCGATAATCGGATGGAGGTTTCATCAGGTGGCACTCGACCCTGCATCGATGGATCAGGAGCTAGGCACAGCTAAGGGATGACAACATCGGGGCGACGTCGATGCGACAAGACTGAGGGGAACCCTCGCAACGGCGACGACTACAACATCACTGATCTGGCCTCGTGTGAAGGAGGCAATGGCGTCAGGCAATGGTGTGGATCAACACCGGCGATGAAGAGGTGGAGGAGAAAGTCGGGGAAGAAGAGATGACGAATCGGGGAAAGTGAGAACAGGGAATCGAAGAAATTGATTAAATACTTAGGTTAGCTTAATTAAATCCTAAGTTCACTTCTTAATCAACTCCCACTTAATTTGAGTATTCCAAATAGTCTTTCTCTTAACACAACCAATTCATCCCCTCAAAACGAGTCATACGAACTCCGTTTAAATTCCGAAAAATTTCTAAAAATTATCAAAAAAAATCTCATAAGGTTATTACTCCAATAACACTTATTATTAAATTTGTCATATATTATATTCTCTCTCACTAATAAAAATTTGATCTCCAAATTTACTACTCCACTCAGGGATCCTCATCCAAAGGTAACCACCAAGTAATATACTCATATACCACTCCATCCAAGTATCATAAACAAGTCTTCAACTGTAAGAGATGCCTTTGTGAGTTATGAGCTCACCCTACTTCCCCTACTCCCACACTGCTATCTAACCAACTGTGGGTAAATCAACTGCCTCCAAAATCCATAACACACACTAACAGCAAACCTTTGACGTCCATATAATGTGCTCTGACTATCCATCTGTCTGAGGGTGAAAACCTTTACTACAACAAAGCTCCATTCTCACAATCTACTACAAACTCAGTGATGTCTTTCTTCATGTCGTTCCACCAATAGAAACACCTCAAATCTCGATACATGCGGGTTCCGCCTGGGTGGATAGCAAATCAGGAGCAATGAACCTCCTGAAGTAACTCCTCAATAACCAGGTGAGATTGAGGTACGCATAATCTACCTCAGAAATAAATAATACCCTCGTCATCTCAGGTGAACTCCGTCTGCTGCCCGGAAGCTATCTGGTTGTTAATGGACTGTAAGCGCTGATCACCGACCTGGGCCTCTCGGATCCTCGTTCGGATCTATGACTGAGCAACCATGGTAGCAAGGATACCCTGCTCTGTCTGCCTTTGCTCCTCAAGGCCCAACTCGGAGAAACCCTGAATCAAGTCCGTGACTAAAACTTGGTGGCAAGCTAAAGTCCCTCTGGACTTCCGGCAAAGTGCATCGGCAACTACATTAGCTTTCCCCGGGTCGTAACTAATGGTGCAGTCATAATCCTTCAGGAACTCCATCCATCTCCTCTGTCAGAGATTGAGTTCCTTCTGGGTGAAAAAATATTTGAGACTCTTATGATCAGTGAGAATCTCAAATGTAATACCATACATATGATGCTGCCAAATCTTCAAAGCAAAGATAATGGCAGCCAGCTCCAAATCATGTACTGGGTAGTTCTTCTCATGCTCCTTCAACTGATGAGAAGCATAGGAGACTACCCTGCCGTGCTGCATCAAAACAGTGCCCAAATGCTGTAGAGAAGCGTCGGTGTAGAGTACAAATTCGTCCTCTCCAAAGGGCAAAACCAGAACTAGCGCTGACACTAATCTCCGCTTCAGCTCTTGGAAGCTGGTCTCGTAGGCTTCTGACCACATGAACTTCACGCCTTTCCTAGTCAGGTGTGTCAGCGACATAACAATGCGGGAGAAACCCTTAACGAATCGTCTGTACTATCCGACCAATCTCAAGAAACTGCAGATCTCCTGAACTAATTTTGGTTGTTCCCAGCTGGTGATAGCTTCAATCTTTTGAGGGTTTACCAAAATACCTCGATTAGAAACCACGTGTCTCTGAAAACTGACTGAGGGTAGCCAAAAAGTGCACTTACTGAACTTCACATATAGACGATGTCGTCGAAGAGTCTCCAAGACTATGCGAAGATGTTGTGCATGTTCCTCCTCGAAACACGAGTAGATCAAAATGTCATTGATAATCATGATTTAGCTATATTATTTTGAATCATAATGCATGTTTTTATTGGTCTATTCATAGCTTAAACTCATATTTGCATTACATTTCATAATTGCATTTGATTTTGGACATAATTGTAAATTAGCCTATTTTCATGGTATTTGATGCTAATATTTTATTATTATTTTGTAGGCATCAAAAGGGTCATAGACCTGATCAGATCAGGCTGCATTTGGGCTCAAATCAAGGGCTTAACGAGGCGATCAAGCCTTGGAGCATTCTGGACCGTCCATTGAAGATCAAGTAGATCTGAGCCATCCGTTGAAGATCCGGCTCATCCAACCTAATGAGGAGTAGATTTGGACCATAGATGAAGATCGGTACTGTTGGATCGGATTTTATGCTATTTTCCACCGTTGATCAAGATCCGATGATTCTGAGCCGTCCGATCAGATTGAAGATGATTTAAAAGCTTCGTGAGAAGCTATAGTGTGGTGGGCTCGGCTTCGCGATTTTTGCTACAGTGTCATCGTTTTCTTCTTCTCTGCGGTCGAGTTCCCGTTCTCCATTCCAGATCTGAGCACTAGCATTCTTCATCAGTGGCGATTCCTGAGCTCCGACGATCATTGTCCGAGGTCACAGAAGCGGCAGGGGCGTTCTCCAGTCCGTGCAGTTGAGCTCTGTCCATTTCACAATCCGGATGCAGGGGCGTTCTTCGATCCGCGATTTCCATCATCATCGAAGCTAGATGGGCGTTCTCTGAGGCTCCGACGACACTCCCGTTTCCTCATTCCGTCAGCAACTCCAGAATCGATCTGATCAATCGATTGGTGTCGCAATTTCCAGAACTCAGCGTTGTTTCCTTGTGCATTGTAAACTCCAGCCGGTGTGAGCTGTATGGGCGTTCTCTGAGGCTATGATTGTCAGTCTGGATTAGTAGGAAGCTCGAGATCCAAGCCAATTGTCCTAAGGGCGTTCTCAAAGGGCAGTTTTGTAGTGACAGCAGGTTGAAGAAGCTACGCAAGGGTTTGGGTTTGTGGAATGTCAATTAGGTTTTGTTTTGTTAATTCTTTGTCTTTGAATTGTCTCAAACTACTCAGATCCGAAGATCTGATTCCTTACTTTGTCATTTTGTTTTGTTTGAGTTTTTCTTATGCAATTCTATTTTGTTTTCCTTACTTGAAACCCCAGTTCTGATATTGTTTAGTTAAATCTTGTTAAACTTCTTAATTCGTCTGCTAACCAGTTTGGATTTTGATTTAGAGCTCTGACTCACATTAGTTGTTTAGTTTTGGTCATTTAATTAGCTAATCTTGCTCTTTGTATTGAATCTAATATTGTTGTAATGAGGTTTAACTTGTGAATGCTTAATTGGAGGGTATTGGTTGTATGCCTCTGTTTTTTGGTTTGATTGATTGGGTTTAGTGAGATTGTGTTCAATGAAACTTAATTGAAATTAGTTTGATGACAATAAATCTTCTTTGATCTTATTTTTGATTATAGAAGAATTTAATTTGTGTTGTGAATCAAGTGGAAAAGCTTAATAGATATCGCCGACCTAATAACTTCATTTGAATCAATTCTAAAACATTCACACATTTATTAGTTGCCCTTGGAAAAATACGACTTGGGACTCCATACTACATCTCTTATCTTAAGTATTGAAATGTTCCAATTTTAATTAATTTGATGCACCACGTGACATGAAAATGGCCAATAGCTTCAATCTTTTGAGGGTCTACCAAAAATACCTCGGCTAGAAACCACGTGTCTCTGAAAACTGACTGAGGATAGCCAAAAAGCGCACTTACTGAACTTCACATATAGACGATGTCGTCGAAGAGTCTCCAAGACTATGCGAAGATGCTGTGCATGTTCCTCCTCAAAACACGAGTAGATCAAAATGTCATCGATAAAGATGATAATGAACCGATCGAGATACTCTAGGAAGACGTGATTCATCAAATCCATAAATACCGCTAGAGCATTGGTAAGCCCAAATGACATTACCAAAAACTCATAATGTTCGTATCTGTTGTGGAATGTTGTCTTCTGAATATTAGAATCTTTGACTCTGAGCTGATGATATCCGGACCGTAGATCAATCTTAGAATATACTAATGTACCTCTGAGCTAATCAAACAAATCCTCGATCCATGGTAAGGGGTACTTATTTCTGACGGTCACTGCATTCAACTGCTTGTAATCGATGCACAATCTCAGAGTACTATCTTTTTTCTTGAGGAACAATACCAGAGAACCCCGCAGAGATACACTAGGGTGAATAAATCCCCTGTCCAATAACTCCTGGAGTTGAACTTTTAACTCATCCAACTCTTTCGGTGCTATACGGTAAGGAACTTTCGATGCCGGCGCGGTCCCTAAAATCAACTCAATAGTAAACTCTACTTGCCTTCAAGGAGGCAATCCCGGTAGCTCATCTGGATATACATCCGAATACTCTCGGATCATTGGAACATCTGAGAGCTGAGAACTACTACTATCATCAGCATTAATCAATGACAATAGAAATCCTTGACAGTCATGTGATAGTAGCTTTTGAGCCTAAATCGTAGAAATGGTTGATATACCATCGTCCCTGATGCCAGTGAAATCTCACGAGGGTTGATTCGGAGGTTGGAATGTGATCACCCTCGTCTGGTAATCAACCATGGCATGATATGATGATAGCCAATCCATGCCGAGGATAATGTCGAACTCGACCATTTCCAATACTAATAAATCTACAGTGAGTATAATGTTGTCGAAGTCTAACGGGCATTCTCTGACCTCCTGAGTGACGTCCAATGTATCACTAGACGGTAGGGAGACGGTCAGTCATTGCGACCTAAGAGTAGGTAGTCTACCAATCTCCCTTAAAAATACATGAGAAATAAAGGAATGCAAACTACTAGTATCAATTAGCATATTAGCTGACAATGCATAAAGTAAAACCGTACCGCGGAAGATGGATCCATCGGCCTGCTACGCATCCTCTCTGGTAACCGCGTGAATTCGTTCAGTCTCTGGCAGGGGTGGAGGTGGTAGCACTACCAGAGACTACTGCGTCTGAGCTTGAGTCTACCACTGAGGCAGTGTCAGATACTGCGCCAGAGATGGGTATGAGGGTTGTGACTGATACTGAACCAGTGGTTGGGGCTGCGACTGTTACGGAACCAGTGACTGAGGCTGCAGTTGATACTGCACCAGTGGCTAAGGCTACGACTGATACTGCCGCTGCGTTAGATACTGTGGTCCCGAAACAGAACTCTATGATGTCATATGAGCACTAGAGTGCTCCTGTCATATGCAGCTACTGCAGGGGAGGGGGTTGTCCTCTGTTCGCGATGTGAAGATTGAGCTTTCTTCCCCCCTCGCTGAGTACCTATCTGACTGAACTATCCTCCCTGAACAGAAACCCAGGAATCCACATACTGAGCCTTCAGCGAACAATCTCAGCTCATGTGCCCAGGCAGTTTATAATAATAGTAAACTGATTGTCCCAGGGAGCAGGCTGATGTGATGTGATCTCTGGACCCACATCGGGTGCAGTGCATGTCACTGGCAAACTATTTTCGGTTCTGCTGAGATGATCTGAAATGTCTTGATGAAGTATGCCCTGATTTTTGAGGCCGACCAGATGCCCCAGAAGTACCTTGACCCGACTGACTGCGACAACTTTGCTGCTGTCCGGTAGCCTGTGGCTATTGGGTCTGTCCTTAAGTCCGATCTATCTGCTTCCTTTTCTTGTCAGCATTTGCTCTCTGCTGAGCCGACTCAATCATAAGGGCTCTATCCAATGTCTCTATGTAAGATGAATTATCAAAACCTGCAATCTTTACTTGAAGATGTCCATCTAGTCCCTGGACAAACTGGAGCATACGGGACTTGTCCTCAACAACTAACTCTGGACAAAACTTGGCTAATCAATTAACTTTAGCATTGTGTTCCATCACTATGTGATTGTTCTGCCAAAGACTCAGAAAATCCTGACAGCGCTTCATCTGATAAGACCGTAGAAAATACTAGCTCTCAAAGGCCTCCTTAAATCTCACCCAGGTGATGTGCTTCTCACCTATGATCGAGCGCTGCGTGTCCCACTAGATATCAGCCTTATCCCGTAAATGGAAAGCAGCCAGTTCTGCCTTCTTCCAATCGGAGAAAACCATATAGAAGAAAGTTCGCTCCATCGTCTCTATCCAAGACTGAGCCATGCTTGGGTCAGTCTCCCCGCAGAATAGCGTGAATCGACTTTTCACCGACTCTGCCAAAGCTGGAATCCGAGTTTGTGCCGCACTCATATCAGTAGGGTGAGAAATGATTGTCGCAGGAGTTGGCGGGACCACTGGAGATGATACTATGGGTGGTACCGTTGGATAGGCCGGGGAAGGTACTCCTGGTGCTGCATAAGCCGGAGCAAATACCGCTGGTGGCACTGTAGGTTCAATATAGGTAAGAGCAGCTAGAGGTACGGTAGGTGGTGGTACCGGATAAGGAGTAACTGGTACTGCTGATGTGAGTGCCGAGTATGTAGTAGCAGGCACCGGTGGCGGTGGTGCTGGGTACGTCGTAGGTGCGGTTGGAGGAGGTGCCGGGTACGCAGCAGCAGGCACTGCTGGTGGAGGGACCGGGTGTGCCGCAGGTGGTACCATGAATACTGTAGGGGTGGGTCCGATGGGTGCGGTCGAGGTGGGTACCTCTGGAGCAGGAACCGTTGAAATTCGAGAGATCGACGCGCTCATAATACCATGAGTAGTCTATCCTTGACCAACAGGCTCGATCCCTGCAGACCTCTCTAGCGACTCCATCGCCAGAGATTCCAACACCCTCTTGCGTGGCCGTCTTGCACCACATCTCGACGTGGGAATATGTGTATTTCACTTCATATTTGTTAAATTATTACCCAGGTATTAATACGGGCACCAAAATTATAAAACTTAATCATTTTACTTATTTACCATTTGGAGATGTTCCGTTGCCGCCAAGCCCACAAATATGACCTCGTCAAAAAATACCTCGGAATTCTGAAACATGAAAATCATCGAAAATCCATACAAATCCGAAAAGTACTCAGATTGACTCACAAAATCAGGCTCTGATACCAAATAAATTGTCACGCCCCCAAGGGGTCCCAGCCGGTGAAAATCTGGCAATATCTCCCTTGTACCGATGACAATATGAATCCGGAAATACATAGCCCTAAGGGCCTCTCAGTTCTTAGCCAACACGGCCGGAACATACACCATAAAGTATATAAAACATTCCATGTAGTTTAATAAAAACAGCCTCCGGCTAACAACATAATATGAAAAGAAGTGAAACGATATTAAAACATCGCAGATATATATAATACCTACTCCACTACAACGAGGAAAAACCAACCCATCTAGAAAATCTTCGCAGCGGAAAATGAGAGTAGCATACCCAAACTCAATATAAAAATCCATGAGTGTAAGAACTACACATCACCAGTTATATGTCACATAGCAAGGAAACAAAAGACCAAAAATAGAAATCATCGCGAAATGGAGAGGGGACTAGCAGCTGGAACCTCCTGGCGACTTCAACCTGAAATAGAAATAAATCAATGGAGTGAGTTTAATGAACTCAGTGGGTAACAAATAGACATGCATAGTAATATAACTATCAGTAATAATCATGCAATACAGTCTCCTGAATAATAATAGGTAAAACAAACTGGACAACGAAAGAACTGCACGCACCAGGACCTCCTATCCTGACATAAGGGTGAGAACCATACAAACAGATGCAGGATCGTCAGACCAAATACATAATGTCTCCTGTATGCATATCAATCATATGCAGCCAATAAAATGCAGAATCCAAAGTGCAGCAATGACACACAAATAAGTGCAATCCATGCATATGGTGCAAATGACATGGTCACCCCTGACACGAGTCAGCCACTGTCATCGCCATGATGAGGATGAGTGGGTAGGGCTATGACAACTGTGCACTCTGCCATCACTACTCCTTAGTGACCGAGTGGACAGGATACTGTCGGAGTACACCTATCCTCCTGCCCCAACTAAATGGGGGAGTCGAAGCTCTCATCTCCCTGTGTTATAGTCAAGAGGAGGGATTCCTGTCCGCTACCACGCTGCGTCACCACTATCCATGAGCGGCCGAGCGGAGCCCTGACAGAGCAACTTCACACACCCTGCCTGATGTACCACGAACACATGAGTGGTTGTGTGTGCAAATCATGTAACTGGCGATGTGCTCAACTACAAAGGAGCTGATAATCGCACAACATGCAATCATGCAAGATGGTGCATGACACTAAGCATGTAACACATAACAATATGAGCCTCCATCCGATATGTACCAAAAAGAACAATGAACCCGTAACAATAAACTAGGTATCATAATGTCTAGGTACATATGCTAAGTATAACTAGTAGCTAGTCCTGTACCCAGTAATGCATTGTATGTCACTATTTCTATCAACATAAGTACACAAGGCAAGAATCAAGATGATATAGGCCTAAACGTATATCAGATAAAATAAAGACATACCTCAGGTATCAAGTAGTGACATACCAAGGCAGATATAAACATAACAATTACTACTAGCTATAACATACTATGCATATCATAATGACCATATCAAAAGAAGATAAGTCAAAGGTATCTGCCTTTATTTGTCGATCGTGCTAAATAATCCCATGTCGAGACGCTCGTCTCAAATCAACATCCTGCAAATCACATAATATACAATTTAGCTAATTACATAAACAACAATTAGCTAAACTCAAAACTCAATCCTAATTCAATTATGTAACCATGTTTAATTCCACCTAATGATTCAAATTCAATTAGATGATAAGTTCATCCTTAATCCACCGATCAATTTCCTCAATTCTCACCAATCAATCACTAATCAAATCTCCTCATAAATCCTTCAATCTTTCCAAACATAATCTACAATGCATCTACTAATCTAAACTTAACCTAATACTAAGCACACTAACCAAAATCAGTGGCACCGCTAATGACTCTCAACCAGAGGAGTAGCTGCCAGTAAATATGGCTAAAGCCAAGATGAATCCACCACTCTCCAAATCACACACCCCAAAACAAGATCAATTCATCCACATATGAAAATTTGACCTTAACACAACCTTTAAACTAATAACTTACCTCCAATTCAATCCCTGTTTTCCAACCAGACAGTGACATGTAGCCAGGACTGTGTTGTCTGGGAGATTCAAAGCAGATGCTTAATGTCGGATCAAAGAAAGAGGTCAAGTACAACTCCATGGATAAGGGAATGGTCGGAGCAGAAGATTTGGTGGATGCGGCTAGCCAACCACAGCCAATCTACTCACCGGAACTGAAACCCTCTACAAGGAAAAGAATGAAAATGAAGGCATTGCCCAAAGCAAAGATCAGCTGGATGAAGAAGGGAAACAAGAATCAACGACACAACATACCTTCCTGTGGCCGGAAGCATGACTACCGTTAGCTATGACAAGGCCAGTGCCAATGATCGACGGTGTCAGGTCAACATCTAGGGTTCAACTAAAGGAGTATGATCAGACGCTTGGCTCCACTCCTGGTGAGTACTTGGTGTCCGCAGACAAGAATAGGTAAGTGGCAGCCAGCATCAACAATCGAATGGAGGTTGCATCAGGTGGCACTCAACCCTGCGTCGATGGATCAGGAGCTAGGGCATAGCTGTCACGCCCCAAAGGAGTCTGCCAGACAAAAATCCGACAGCATCTCCTCTGTACGGCTGACAATCTGAAGCATCACTACAAGCAAAATACATCAGCCACATGCGGCTGGAATATTTATATACACAACCACGCAGTTATAATAACAGCCCACACGGCTGGAATGAAACAATCACAACCACGCAGTTATATATAAAACAGCCTACACGGCTGTACCAAAAACCAACACAGCGGAAAAACGAAAACGGAAAGCCCACACAAGACAAATAGATACAATGCATGCCGGCACGGCTTAGACACAAATACAACACCAAAACTATAAGATAGCCACATGGCTATACACAAATACAATGCCAAAAATAAGAAAAGAATATACAAAAGAAAATAAGCACGGTCTTCGGATGTGACGTAGGACCCGGCAGACAGGATACTCCGAGCGACACCAACCATCTACAGGCTACCTGAAAACATAAATGTATACATGCGGTGGTGAGTATAGGTAACTCAGCGGGTAATAGAAAAGATAGTGCATGGTCCATAAACAACATGGAGATCACAAGTATACAGTCTCAGTAGGGAATAAGAACATGATCATACTATCATAATCAATGCATCTGAACATACCTGACATAATAACCTGACATAAACTGTACAAACCACAACTAACATAATGACAGATACATACCCAATCTGGAATCGACACATGGTACAATGATCAGTAAACTCACCGGATCTGCAACAGATATACCCCTGACACCTGTGCAATATAGATACGACTACATATACATGTAAAATAAATGACATGTATGCAGCATGGCAAACAAATGCAACAACCATATCTCAATCAAGTGCAACAACGACAATCACATGCAACTAGTATCTACTAGGCATGTATGCAAATATAACCCCCAGATGCACCGTGCATCATATGCAAAAGTGCATGCATGCTCCATGGTCACCCCCGCCACCTCTCCGAACACCACGACCCCTGTATGGCCGAGAGGCTTGGGTCTGTGACGACTGTACTACCCTCCAGCCCACTATATAGTGGTCGAGGCGGACAGTCCGCTAATAGCTATATAGCTAAATAGCATCAGGGTCCCTGACTGCTCACAACGCCGGATCTCACTAAACCTCGTGACCGGGTGGCACGACAGGACGAGCGGCAACTACTCTAGCTACCACTACCCATGAGTGGCCGAGTGTGCGGCGCTAAACCAAACCAACTGATGACTCTCTCACCACAAGGGAGATAATGGTCATCAGATGCAATGAATGATGAACATGATATATATATATAATCATCATCCATGCAACAACCCCAACCCTCATATATACCTCCAACATGAGTATAATCGACATGATACCTCCACGTATCCCACCGAACATATGTACCCACTACACATGTATAATCAACCAAAACTCTCCAATAATCCCCCTGGACACATATGCACAGATCGTAAATACAATCAACATGTATCCTCCAATAATAAACACATCAGACACGTGTATAAACCACAAACCTACAATCAACATAACTCCTCAAAAAGTACATAACCACACACGTGTGTACATACAACATGCAAATGTAGGGTCAACATGATGACTCCTAAAACACATACCCAACTACATACAATCCACATTATGTACCCAAATCAGCATGGTAATACTAACAACCCGACAATCCCTACAAGACATACTCTACACGTGTAATCACAACAGAGTAGATATCATAAGAGAAGACTGTATATGAATTACGTAGATCATCACAAGGGTCAAGCATAAGTATCATGCAGGAAAAACAGCAACCGATCATGATATAAGATAAAGCAGCCTAATTCATCACACAATAGCCATGCACTAAGAACAAGAAAAACTATATAGAGGCCAAGGAAGAAATACCCGCCTTAAATATAGATCGTGCCAAGTAATCCCGCGTCGAGACGCTCATCCTGAATCCAAGTCCTGCAGAAATCAATATATTTATATTTTATTTAGCTAAATTCATATGAATTAAATAGCTAAATAAGATCTCTAACCCAATAGGATCACTCCAATCAAATCTGCTCCCTGACTAATCCTCCAAATAATCCTTAACCACATAACCCAATTAGAATAGGTTATTCATGAATCCATCATAACAACTTACCCAAATTCATCCATTAATAAAATCTCCATCATAAATCCACAATCATCACACTAATCAATCCAATGATCCTAAGAATGATCACATAACAATTTACATCAACCAATCACCATAACCACAAACACAAATTCCAATCCAATACAAACCTCGATCAATCCAACACAAACCAAATCACCATAACCACAAACACAAATTCCAATCCAATACAAACCCCAATCAATCCAACACAAACCAAAAACGATCATGTATCCATTAATCAACAAATTCCAGAACCCATGAAATCTGATATCAAACCATAATAAATCTTGTCATCTAATTTAATCTAGTGCTCAACAACCATACCTCCAATCAAGATAACCCCCAACTAATGATATGTTGTTGGAGAAGGTTGCTGCCGAAAGAAAAAGATTCTCTCTATGAACCCTAGCAGCAATCCTCCACCTCACAGAATCGCCATAGCCAATAATCTCCTCAATAACCTATGATAACCAAGAATCCGATGAAGAACGGTTGTCCCTTGTCATCCAACGCATCCACTGCCTCCACAGATCCAGCATAGACCCAGACCTAGCTCCGATGATCGCGGCTTCAACTCGACGAAGGAGATCGGTGAGATGTCGGAAAGGAGATGATCAGCTCGGCGCTGAAACTTGCGGGAATCCGAAAAGAGGAGGATCGATCACTCTTGAAGCTCCTAGGTTAGATACACACCGGTGATGCCAAAGGGAGAAGACAAGAACCGGTGAGGAATGGGGCGATCGCAGTGAAGGGGGAGAAAAGAAAACACGGAGAAGGAAAGGAATCACACACCATCGATCTACAGGATCGGCTGCAGCCCGCTGGAGGAGAAGACCGCTGCCGGCGGTGAGCTTGCCAGCGACCGACGAGATCGCTCCATCTCCCGTGCGCGAGGAAATGATCGGAACCGGGGTCGGAATCGGGGAAGAGAGGAAGCAAATAATGGAAATTAGGGATCCACACCTCGAGAGGGAGAGGAAGGAGGGGGCGGTAGCACGAGGAGGTCGTCGGCGTCGGGGAAGAGGAGATTGCGCGAGAGAGCCGGGAGAGGAGATCGGGGAAGAAGGTCTCGGCATAAATCGGGGAAGAAAAAGAATCGGGGGAAATAAAAGGGAAAAGGGAAGTAAAATAAAATAAAACTTAGGTTTAATTTATTTAAACACTAAGTTTAATCCTTAATCAACTCCCATTTAAACGGGTATCCCAAACAACCCTCCACCGTATCCCAAATCCATCTCCTCAAAACGGATCATACAGGCTCCGTTTAAATCCCGAAAAATTTCTAAAAATTCCCAAAAATCCAATAAGATTTTTCGTCCAATAACATTTATTATTTAAATTTTACGGTATCTTACAATAGCCAAGGGATGACAACATCGGGGCGGCGGCAATGCGACAAGACTGAGAGGAACCCTCGCAACGGAGACGATTATGACATCACTGATCTGACCTCGTGTGAAGGAGGCAATGGTGTCGGGCGATGGCGTGGATTAACACCGACGATGAAGAGGTGGAGGAGAATGTCAAGGAACAAGAGATGAAGAATCGAGGAAAGTGAGAAGAAGGAATCGAAGAAATTGATTAAATACTTAGGTTAGCTTAATTAAACTCTAAGTTCACTTTCTAATCAACTCCCACATAATTTGGGTATTCCAAACAGACTTTCTCTTAACAAAACCGATTCATCCTCTCAAAATGAGTCATACGGACTCCGTTTAAATTTCAAAAAATTTCTAAAAATTCTCGAAAAATCCCATAAGGTTATTACTCCAATAACACTTATTATTAAATTTGTTGTATATTACACAAAGGATTCAAGTTATATCAAATGGATGTTAAATCTACATTCCTAAATGGGCAAATTAAAGAGGAGGTCTATGTAAGTCAACCACCAGGTTTTGAAGACCTAGACTATTCAAACCATGTTTTTAAACTAAAAAGGCTCTATATGGATTAAAACAAGCACCTAGGGCTTCGTATGAAAGACTTGTTAGAGTGTATACTAAAAGCCTAGTTTTTTGTAAACATTTATTTTGAAATAAAGAATCACATTGGTCAAATGTCTACATTTATATGCTAAGTGTAGTTGTTCAATTAATTTATATTGTAGATAACATGGTGTGTGGTGTTACACACAGAAGATCATGTTATCAGTTCCTTATAAATTATAAACAGTAGCTCACGACTAAGATGGAAATGAACAAACCATTGGAATAGTCATAGTGTAATTTGGTATTAGTTTATCTTAACTATAAAATTACACTAGTACACTTTAAGTGTATTGAGCAAGATCATTTGAGGTAGTTTCTTTTTATACTGACTATATAAAAGAACAATACCTCTGTTATTATGGAAGTGTGTACTCTTAATCATAATATAATAATAAGCACATATACTTATTACTTATTTCTTTAATTTATAAAAGGGTACGATTTAGCTTGTTAAATCAATAGGCATGATAAGTTGGGAAATGATATTATTTATATGGTATGTTGTTGATTATAGAATGAAACTATGTCCTAGGAATCTAGGTTGATAATGTCCCCTTGAGGAGCTCATAAGGACTGTCATGTAAACCCTGTAGGTGGACTTAGTCCGACATAACGATAAAGTTGAGTGGTACTACTCTTGGAGCTAGATATTAATTAAAGTGAGTTGTTAGTAACTTATTTAATTAGTGGACATTCAATATCTAAAACACAGGGAGATTAACATACTCATGATAAGAAGGAGCTCATATAGTAATATGGGATTGGTGCGGTAGTTCAATAATAACTCTTTAGTGGAATGAGATATTATTGATGAACTCGAGTTGGGTGTTCGGGGTGAACATGGGAAGCTCAAGTTCATCGGGAGACCAAAACCAATTCCTCCTCTCAGTCCCTGTCGTAGTCTTTTATTTATAAAGTCTTATATCCACCTATACCCAACTTCTTACCCACCTTAAGGTGGTCGGCCAAGCCTAGCTTGGAGCCGAAGCTAGAGCCGACCAAACCAAGGCATGATGGGTCAAGTTGTGTCCGACCCTAGCTTGAACCCAAGCTTAGGTGGCCTTCCAAAATAAAATAAAAGGGGAGTTTAAATTTAAATCTTTCCTTATGTGAAAGCCATGGTTTTAAAAGAGAGTTTAAAATTTAAATATTTCCTTTTATAGCTTTCTACAAAAGATTAAGAGAAATGTTTGATATCTTTCCTTATTTGTAGTTAAAAGGAAGGTTTTAATTTTTGATAAAACTTTCCCTTTTTGTAACCATCCTCATGGTTTTAAAAGATAGTTTAAAATTTAAATCTTTCTTTTTATAGCTTTCTACAAAAGATTAAGAGAAATATTTGATATCTTTCCTTATTTGTAGTTAAAAGGATGATTTTAATTTTTGATAAAACTTTCCTTTTTTGTAACCATCCTCATGATTTTAAAAGAGAGTTTTAAAATTAAATCTTTCCTTTTATAGTTTTTACAAAAGATTAAGAGAAAAATTTGGTATCTTTCCTTATTTGTAGTTACAAGGAATATTTTAATTTTGGAAAAAGAATTTCTTTTTGTAATCATCCACATGTTTTAATAGAGAGATTTTAATTTATAAAAGTTTCTTTTTATAGCCAACCATGAAGGAAATTTTTTAAAGAGAAATTTTTATTTTAAAAATTTCCGGAAATAAATTAAGAAGTTTTAATTTTGTGTGTAAAACTTTTCCTTGATTGGAGGATTTGAGGTGGCCGGCCAATAGAAATAAGAAAAGGAAATTTTAATTAAATTTCCCTTTCATTGGCAAGGAAATTAAGAAAGTTTTAATTAAAACTTTCCTTATTTGCCAAGACCAAAGAATATAAAAGAGATGATAGAGGTGCCTCACCTCATAAAACACCAATATATCTTCTATTATTCCTCTCTTCCATGGTGGTGGCCGACCCTCTCTTTCTCTTCCTCTCCTATTCTACTTCCTTGTGTAGCCGGCAGCATCTTCATCTCAAGGAGCTTGGTGGTGGCCGTATCTTGTTAGAGAAGGATAGATAGGAGGCTTTGTTTCTTAGCATCCCTTGGAGCTTAGTTGGTGGCCGAAAGTTCTTCATCTCTTGAAGATTGGTGGTGGCGGAAACTTGCTTGGAGAAGAAGGAAGCTTAGGTGGATTCTCGTCTCAGTAGATTGTCACCCACACGACGTCTGATATAAGAAGAGGAATATGATAGAAGATCATGAGGTCTATTAGCTACAAAGAAAGGTATAACTAGTTGTCTTGTTCCGCATCATACTAGTTTTCTTTGTACGGATTTTTGAAATACCAAACACAAGAGGCTAAAGTTTCTAGATTTCTAATTTATGATTCAAGTTTGTGTTTCTTTTATTTTTTTCGATCTTGTGATTCGATTGTTCTTAATGGTTAAACCTAGGGTTACTATAAGGAGATTAAATATTGAATTTCATGGAAAGGTTTTATCTAGGAAGTGGTGGATGCTCTCATAACCAAAAAGGTCTAGTGTCTCGCCATGTTTAACCTGGAAGCCGATCTCTGAAATAAATATTTAATCAAATTTGTAACATAGGTGGATTTGGATTAATAATGTTAAACATTGTTTGCAATCCAAGTCTAAACCTCTAAGAACAGATAAGTTGAATTTGGAATCAATAATGTTAAGTTCTGTTTGTAATTCCAAATTTAATTTCTAAAGGACACAATAGGTTGTTAGGAATGGTTCAGGACTTGTACAAAATTTTTGTACAGGGGAACCAGTACGATATTTCGAGTAGCAACCAACAAGACTATATAGCTTCCTAAATTCAAAAAGGTTTAAAGAAGGTCAAATTAATCCTACACTTTTTATAAAAACTCTTGCATTAGATATATTTATAGCCCAGGTGTATGTAGATGACATAGTATTTGGGCCAACCAATTGAAAATTTTTAAAAGAATTTATAACTTTAAAATAGGAAATGAATTTGAAATGAGTCTAGTTGGGGAGTTAAACTACTTTCTAGGACTATAAATTAAGCAAACTAAAAAAGGAAACTACGTACATCAAACTAAATACTCAAAAGAACTAATTAGGAAATTTGGTATGGAACACTCTAAAGAACTAAAAACACCTTGGCAAGTAACATAAATCTAGAAAGTGACCCAAATGGTAAATCAGTTGACTTAAAATACTATAGAAGCATGATAGGTAGCTTACTATACTTAACTGCAAGTAGACTTGGCATATTATTTGTAGTAAGTATGTGTACTCGATATCAAACATGCGCTAAAGAATCCCGCCTATCTTATATTAAAAGAATAATTAAATATTTAAAAGGAACCATTAATGTAGGAATGTGGTACCCAAGAACATCACATTTTGAATTAGTTGGATATTCTGACTCAGATTATGTCGGCTATGAGTTAGATAGAAAAAGTACTAGTGGAGGGTGTCAACTACTAGGGTTTTCTTTAGTTAGTTGGTTTAGTAGAAAGCAACATTGTGCTGCCTTATCTACTACTAAGGCTGAATACATAGCAATGGGTGAATGCGTAGCTCAATTGCTATGGATGCCCCATACTTTAAAAGATTTTAATCTAGATTATAAAAATGTTAAAACCTACATTGATAATATAAACTCTATAAAATCTAACTAAAAATTCAGTACATCACTCTAGAACTAAACAGATAGAGATTAAACATCACTTTGTTAGGGATCATGTCACTAAAGGAAATATTGAACTTAACTATATTAAATCAAAATCTAACCTAGCTGACATATTTACCAAACCTTTACCTGAAACTAAATTTAGTAACTTAAGAAGACAATTAGACATGTGCTTTATAGAATAGGTCTTTTTCTTTATTACACATTTTTAAAAATTATTATTAATTAGTTTTTCAAAATTTTGTTTTCAAAATTCCCCTTTCAAAATTTATTTTCAAAAAGGATTTCAAAATATTTTATCTTTTTGGAGTAGCCTAGGACATACCGTAGAATTGCATGTTCTTATAGTTTTAGCAATCATCATCTCACAAGCATAGCAGGATACCTTGTCTGTGTATTTTGAAATATAGAACAGTGTGAGATACTTAAAACTTAGCCTAAAATTTCAGATTCTTATGTCAGTGCATCGCTATAAATCTGAACTTTAAATAAAACACATTGATCAATTTGAATACTCTAGCTAGTAACAAATTAGATAGAACCAAATGCTCAATTTGACCAACCTGATTCAGTGGCTGCTATCTTCTGATAGTTAGCTAAGTATGATGGTTGAACATTTCATAATAAATATTTTTTTTCTAGTTTAAAAATCATGCTTCAATTTTTAGGTATTTATCAATTTTAGGGGGAGCTTCAATTTCCATTCTTGAATTTTTCAAGACTAAGGAAATTGAAAATTAATTTTTCCAATTTTAAACTTAATTTTTCAAAATTTTCAAACTCTTTTCAAAAATATTTTCAAATTCAACTATACAAATTTTCAAGTTCTCTTTCAAATTTTTCTTTACCAAATTTTCAAAATTATCTTTAAAACCTTTAACTTAACAAATTTTCAAATTTATTCAAAATTATTTTTAACCTTTTTTTAAACTTAACAAATTTTTAAAATTATTTACTTAAATTTTCAAAATTATTAACTCAACAGTTTTTTAAAATTATTTAACTTATCAAATTTTCAACTTTTACCTTTCCAAATTTTTAAAATTAACAAAAGTTTAATCTTACTACAAATTTTCAAACTTCTTTAACTTTTTTAAAATTTATCTTCAGAATATGTCTTTATATGTTTTCAAAGGTCTACTTTTTAAATATCTTGGAAACTTGTTTAAATTTTCTTATTTTCAAAACCATATTTAATGGTTCTAACTTTTTAATTGTGTTTCCCTTATTTTCGATGTGTGTCAAAGGGAAAGAGATAGTAAATTCAGAGGGAGTTGTTAAATTTAGGGGAGAGTTAAGTAAAAATTGCTTGTTTACTTATCTTTGCATATGTTATTAACTTAACTGCGAACCTTGATTTTCAAACATCAAAAAGGGGGAGATTGTTGATGCAAGGTGCATTAGAATCGAATCTGAGTTTTATTATTATCAAAGGTTTAAGTTAAGTATTATTGTGATCTAACAAATTGACTGAGTGTGCAAGTTGTTTACTCAACTGGGAAAGCCCTAATCGCGGCTTGGTAGGAAAGATTTAGTAGATCGTGGAAGCCAGGCAGAAAGACCAAGTGGGTCGAGAGGACCCGACATTTGGCAGAAAAGCTCGATAAGTTTAGAGAACCGAAGATAGAGGGAAAGTCCTAGTAAGCCGATCCGATGCTAAGCGGCAAAGTCTAAACAGGTATGAAGGACCAATATTTGGCAGGTAAGTTAAGGTAAGCAACTAGAGAAGAGCGATAGTGAGGACGTGTTTCGAGAAGGAACAAACTCTAGATCATTGATCCAACTGAAGAAATCAGGAAGGTTTCCAATTTGAGATCAAGACAGTCTTGTTTTCTATTACTACTCATGCATCTTACTATTATTCATATATTACTGTGCTAAGTCTGTTTTGCAGGAGCCTTTATTCTAACTCTATTTTATAGGAACTGAAGTTTATCGGTCGATCGAACACCAAGATTGGTTTATCGAACCAAGATAATTTAGACCAGATTTCAGTTGAAGCAGAGTTTGGTAAAGTGACTGATCGGTTGACCGAACCCATGGATCGATCGACCGAACCATGCAGACGTGGCACAGAACAGATCAATGAGAAGCAGAGATGGAAGCTAGCCTAATCGATCAACCAAACACAGGGATCGGTCGATTGAATGATCAATCCATTAATGATGCATTAAGTGTGAATCTTGATGAATAAGAAAATTCACTGTTCGGTCAACCAAATAAGGTGATCGATCGATCAAATCATTAAAGATCATAAATGCTCAAAGATTAGATCTTAGTAAAAAAGGAAAGGAGTATGTTCAGTCGAACGATAGGAGGTTCGGTCGACCAAACTGATTAGTCGACCGATGGATTTATCAGTCAACTGAACGATGCCTATAAAAGGGGAGTTTGAGGTCCGAGGTCGGGTATCTGGTTGTAGTTCATCTCTATGGAAAGCTATTCGCGCTACTACTCTATGACTCATCTTCAAGCAAGCTGCTGCTCCATCCAAGAAGTACCAACCGAGCTCCATCATCTTTCTAGTGTCGATATATTTTATTTAGCTTGCTTTGTACTTAATTTTAAGTAAGATAGTGGGTTGTTACTATCTTACACATTTCATTGTATGAATTGCTTATTTTTGAAGGTTTTAGAAAAAAAGAGTTTTAGTGAATTGTCCAACAGTGCGATCAAGGATCGTGGGTCTTGGAGTAGGAGTCGACTTAGGTTCTGAACCAAGTAACCGAAACAAGTCTTTTATTTTTCACTGCACTACTCATGTTTTAAACGCTTCAAAAGAAAAGTTTTAAAAAAGCGATATTCATCCCCACCCCCCTCTATCGCTCCATTTCGATCCTTCAAAATCATCTTTATGATTTGGATCAGGATGAGGATCGGATAAGCTAGATGATGTGGATAGAGATAAGACTTCATCCAAATTTAGCTTCATCCAAATAAGAGTTGATCCAGATAAAGATCTGATCCAACTCTATAAAAGGAGACGAAGGCTCTACATTCAACACAACAATTCTTTCATCCTACTCTTCATATTTATGCTCAGACGAATGTGCTGCGAAGCTCTGCGACCAGGGAAGCTCTAGGAAGGGTGCGCTGCACTTAGGACTTCTAGATCGACTGCCATCTTTTGTTTGGTTTGATTATTTCAAGTTGTATTTAATTTATTATTATTTGTGCTTGAATTTTAAACTGTAAGACAGGTTTCTCCACCTCTGAAAAGTTTCCGTAAAGGAAACCACTATTGGACGGGCGACTCTCGTGATTAGACCTTAGATGTACTGACCGTAGGGGGAGGGTTGGGTACCAAATAAATCCCGTGTGTTCTTTATTATTGTTTGATTTATTATTTCTGCTTCTACTAACTAACTTTGTAGAAAAGAACACGACGAAACACAAAATAAAGTGTATGAAAAAGATGGTCGATAATCACCCCCCTCCCCCTCCTCTATCGACGCACATCGATCCTACACTTTACACTTGAGGCAAGCCCTGTGGTCCTTCATTTAAGGGGAAGATTGTTGGAGTTGTAAAGTTACAAACAAAGTCTCACATAAAAAAATATATAGCAAAGATTATGAGCTTATAAGGGAAAGATATTTCCATTAGTATAAAACATTTTGGGTAAAGGCTAAAAATAAAATCATAAAGGCTTAGATCCAAAATAGACATCATATCATTATAGAGATATCTAAATTCCTTCCATCCTAATACCTTTTACTTTTTTTTAATTATTAGTTTAGATTATTTTTCTTTTGAAAGCAAGAGTAGATTTCTTGACTTAATAGATGAAATGTACTTTTTTTTTTAAAAAAAAAAATCATTGAATGGAAGAGAAAAAAACAGAGGTTTATGACTCCGTTAATTTTGTAGATGAGAACGATCAACTGAAGATAGAATGAGCTTTTAGTTTGAGCCTTTCTTATTTTTAAAGTTTCATTATAATACTAAGAATTATATTAATCAATCTTAAGAAATTTTCATTAAGGTGAGGTATGGATTCATATGATTACTAAATATTTAAATAAATATATGATAAAATTATAACATAAATAAAAGTGTATGTAATTAACATTCTTTTGAATTGCTATCGATTAAGAAAGAAATTTCTAAGCAACTTGATTATATAAACTTGATTAATATTTTTGGCTATAAAGTTGTAAGACGGATTATTTTTTAGTGATCATGGTAGATATTTTTATTTTATTATTCGATTATAATAAAAATATTTTTAATATTATTTAATTTTTATATTTTCGTTGATATATTGATTTAATTTGAAAAAAATTATTATGAAACTAAAAAAATATGAACGCATATTATAATTTAAGAGCTTTTTTTTAGTTAGACTCGGATCCAAAAATTGATAGGATCGATCTCTCTATATATAGAATTGATACGTTGTGACCCCCCGAGTGCACGCCCATGTGCGCACTTGCCCATGTGGCAGCATTGATCGACGCGTGCCACGTGGATAACTACCCTCAAGTATATTATTAAGATGAGCTCAATTCCTATGTGGGACCAACTTATAGTCTTCCTGTTGCCCTTTGACACTTAATTTTGTTTACTTCTATTAGAAATATGAATGGAAAAAGGAAGGAAACTCTTTTGTGTATGAGTTTAGTCACACATTAGAAGTTTTAAGGCACTATGGTTGATTTATATTATTGCACATGTATTGATGATGTGAACAAATACATAGGGAGAGACTCTCTCGTATGCATGAGTGCACAGGAGGGGGGAGGTACAAATCTAGGACTTTGATTGTACTGAACCAAGTTGATGACTCGTGTGTGAGCATGCCCAATACGTGTCGAATAGTGGACTGGTCCGAGTAATATTTACCTAAGTGAATGAACTTAGTGCTGTAAATGAAGCAAGCGTTCGTGAACAAGCTTGGTATTCAGCTTGGTAAGAGCTTGTTTATGTTCGTTTAATATACATAAGATTAATTAAACAAACAAGCTTGAATAGCTTATTAAGCTAAATAAACAAGCTTGAACACATATGTGTTCAGCTCGTTAACGTTCGTGAACAACGTTTCTGAACAATGTTCGTGAACAACGTTCATAAACAATGTTCACAAATCATATTCATTAATAAAACTCCTTTCAATATGCTAAATAAACAATAAAAAAAATAAATGAATAAATGAATTTAAATTATCAAGCTCAATAATTAATCAAATAACTAAAAGTTTTAAACAATAAAAGAAATTTGAATTGAGAGATTGATAACATCTAAACGAGCTCGAAGCAAGCTCAAACCAAGCTTGAATTGAGAGCTTGATAACATCTAAACGAACCAAACTCAAGCCAAGCTTCAAACAAGCTCAAGCTCATAAAAAATAAATCAAGTCAAGCTTGAACACTCATTTCAAAAGTTTGATTCATTTTAAGCTCAGCTCGGCTCAGTTACCTTATCAAACAAGCTTGAACACCCCAAACCTCGGTTCGGCTCATCTTGTTTATAGCCCTAAATGAACTAATATTTTGCCACCTAAATATTTTTACTTAAATGTAACAGATGCATTAATCGATGATTAATGAAAATTTTGTAACATTTAGTTGTTTGAGCTGGACGGATTAATGAGCAGTAAATGAATTTAATTTGGTTATTGAATACTGCGAGGGTCTAAGCTCTTATATAAGAAGGTTGTGATCAAGAGCAAGAGACACATAGAGCTAATAGTAAAAATTTTCCTTTGTCTTCGTTCTCCCAAATCCTCTCTCCATTAAGCATTTCTGCTCGTTGATTTATCTGTGATAGCAATCAGGTAATTTCCTAGTTCGTCCCCAACAACTAGTACTTGGTTGCATACGTGATTCTGCCATTGTATCATGGGAAACAGACGTCCATTATAACCTCAAAGCATAATCGGAGGACAAATCTATTTTAAGGAAACTACTTGAAAGCAGACCTCGGTATCTTCTTTTCTCCAGTTGGGACTCTCAAGTCGGGAGCCTCCAATCAGGACTAGTATGTAGTAGAGACTTTTAAGTCGGTAGCCTCTAGTCGGGACTCTTTAGTTGGGAACTTCCAGTCGGAACTCTATACTCGAGAGTGTGTAGTCAGGAGTCTCAAGTTAAAAATATGTACTCGGAAGTCTACACTTGGACTCTGTATTTAAGAGTCTGCACACTGGTTCCAACCAACTCAACTATCAGCCAATTTAACTATCCCAAGTAGTTATTCCTTCCTTGCATGATAGTCTAAGATCATCAGCTCAGGTCAACTTAATATATAAATTTGATTGGATTTGTAATTTTAAATTCGGACTACTACTCCTCTATCCGGCTAGATTGTCCTACAACTTCTATGGGAAACAAAGAAAAATGTTAGCCGAGTTCCAGAATATCCCTAACGTGCAATTTTGCTTGTTTTATTGTTGTCGGTAGCCTTGATTTAATAATGTCAAATTCAGGGACAAATGGCAAGATTTTATTTAGGTTAGAGGGTAAATTGTAATTTATTAAATATAAATCTGCATTAGAAGGTTGATAAGTTAAGTTAGGCGCGTTTCCATTTTTGCAATCAAGTGCAGAATTTTTTTGGAAACGTAAAACGCAAGGCTCGGGACGCACGAGCCTACATGCGGACGTACAGATTAATCGACGTCGAAAAAATTGGCGATTTATGAAAACCAAAACGCATGTATTTCTATAAACAACCTTTAAAATTGTTTAACTAATAAATTAATGAGTGTTTTGGTCCCAACTTCTTAATGACCTAAAACATATGAAACACGAGTTCTCATTAGCTAGTCTTGCGATTGTGTTTAACTAATATATTCTTCAACCTGGACTTCGACACCTTCGTACTCATTAATATTTCTAAGGGGGTGTTTAGTTAAATGATGAGAATGACTATGAGTTTGATAGTAGGGTGGAATGAGAATAGGAATGGAAATGAAATCCATCAAATTATATAAGTTTGGTTGATTCCCATAAATCTGTAATCATTCTCAAAATGTGATTTCTAAACTTATAATCCAAACATTATCTTTTACTATCATTCCATTCTCTCATTCCCAAATTCATCAACCAAACACCCCCTAAATTTATAAAAGATTTTAAAACAATATCATTTGGGTCGATATCATTGTTAAATAACAAAAGCGCAATCACAAAATTATTATGGATGAAATGTTAAATAATATTGAAGTATAGCGATTGAGATCGATTGAGATTGAGAGACCCAACTTTATATGCACTAACCAATATAATTAAAAAAATATATAAATGTTATGTTGAATTAATTAATTAACTCATTCTCAGGTGATATGATTGAATCTGTTTTTATTTTTATTTTTTAAAAAAATTGACTTTAATTTCTAGTTAGTCACATGGTCTCTGTTCTTTACCAGACAAGATAACGACCTGCATGCCGATTAGAGCGATAAAAGTTTGAGAGGGACCGCCGGAATTGGTTAACATCCAGAACCAAATTTGGCCGGGGACCGAATTTAACAAGTGAGAGGCTACTAATTATAGTAGGAAATAACTAAAAATCTATCGTCATATGCTAAATTAAGGTTTCCTAGCTCCTTCCTCGGACTTAATTTATCCCTCACTGCCGTTCATGGAGGGAGATCAGCAAGAGAATTGCTGCCGCAGGGTGATCAGCTTGGAGCTGCGTCTCCAGGCGCTGGGGCCGGCGGACTCTCCGCCGCAGCCCTTCGTCTTCACCTGCCACTACTGCGACCGCAAGTTCGACACCTCGCAGGCCCTCGGAGGCCACCAGAACGCGCACAAGCTGGAGAGGAAGCGCCGCCGGGAACAGCTGGAACACGGCCACCGGGGTCGGCGTGATTCCGCTGCAGGTAATTGTGAGGGCGGAGGAGCGGAGGAGAGACAAAGGGAGGTGGTGGGAACGACGTGGAAGGGATCGCTTCTCTGCCCTTCGACCACCACCGGCACCGTCGACGATGCTGCCGCCGGAGAGATTGACTTGTCCCTTAAACTGTAAATTTAATTAGTTCGTATATATCAAATTTAATGGATTAACATTAATGCATGTGAAGAAGTAATTTTATTTTTCCTTGATAATTTTTGCATGCCTTATTTCTTAGTCTCCTAATTAATTACAACCGAGTAAAGGCATAGTGACATAACCGTAAACTTGACTTGTATTTGATTTTTTTTTTTTTTGTATTTATTATTTATGTTGATCTTGATTTTTTTTTTCTCATTCCTTCATATTCTTCTAATTATATATATGCATACATGAGATCCATCATCATGCTTAATTACAATTCATGATTAATAGAGATAAGTCCGAGAACCATTGCCGCAAAAAATTAAAGACTATATGTAGTTAATAAGTATTTATTTAGACAGTATATATCAATTAAATTAATAACAACAGTGGACAAACCAAAGCTGATTCGGTGATGAGTCATTAGTATCATTCGATAAATTTGTTATAATTTTTTAAATTTTCTAGGTGATGGCAATAAGTTACCTATATATATAAATAGTAACTTGTCCATAATCACACATTCCTTCAGGATTAATCAAAGATTTTGTTGCAAATTAATAGTTAGAGGAAATATTAGATCCTATGCCATATTTATTCATATAGAGATTTGACGGCCTTAATTTGACATAGTGGGCCGAGGTCTCTGGTTATTGGTTACCCGAGCTCCTAAAGCTTCCATGGATAGGATTGGGGTTCAGAGTGAGTGTTGGAGCTTGCAGCTATTTATGCGTGCATTCAATTTCAATTAAAATAAAATTTCAATTAAAATTTTCTTTGGCATTTCCTCAGGAAGAACATAAACATTATGGTCATGACAAACATAATGAATGGGATGCGCCAAGTTTATTTTGTCAAGCTACGGGAGTGTTTAATTTTATACTCAACTCAATAAACTCAGGAATCCCCCAAAGGTGCCAGCACGGTGACGATGACATTATAGCTTCCTTTTTCGGGTTATTATAACTTGATAAAATTGACGTTGAAGATGATTGCCCCCCTACTTTGTTGATCTGGTCTGCTGCCATCCAAAGCATAGCTCTTATGGCAAAAGACGGCTATATTGGCCATGGATGTTGGAAAATTGATTTTGATGATCAATAAAAAACTAAGACGGCTATTTATATTGTTATAAATTAATTTTTTGAGTGAATGAAAAATTAATATCTAATGAAAGATTGATTCGATATAATTAGATGAAAGTTTGACTCGCACATGAGTTGAATTCATGGATTAATTCCGTTGATTAATTGATTGATTAAAAGATTAATCATTGTGATATTAATTAATTGATTGATTAAAAGCAGTAGATTAAGTAAACAGTTAATCAGATTAATCAATGGTGTAACCTTTTATCCCTATAAAATAAATTAAACCTCATTTCCTTCTATTCAACTCACTCAAATTTCAAGTTGTGAATTCTCCTCTTGCCTCCTCTTCCCTCTCTCCTCTCATAAGAGTTCCAAGGCTTCGAAAGTTTGACAAGGCTCGAAATATATAATACTCCTATTTTAAGATACAAGTCGTTATATTTTGGGAGACTATATATATATATATATATATATATTCCTTGCCTGCGTCATATATTATGGCTTCCAACCAAATCGCCTTTTCCGGTGAAACGCAATGGCTATCAGGAAGAAAAATCCCACATTGGTCACCCAAAGATTGGAGACATAGAAGCTCGCTTTGTTGCCAAACTCCAACATGGAAGCCTGTTGGCTCTGTGCCTCTCGATCGCAGTTGACGACGTCCACTTCCTTCACTTGGCAGAAACTCGATGTGAGCGGTATAGTCCATTAGGCGATCGTACAAGCACATGGAGAGGCACCTCCTTCATCCCACATTTCCAACTATGGCATCGCCGCCCTTCAACTTCCCGAGCTTCACCACCTCATCGGCACCGCATTAGCCTCCCAGACCTCCTTCGTCGAGCACTCATTGCCTCCATCGGCCGCCTTTGTCTTTGTCTAGTAATCTTCTCCGAAGGCGTGAAGCTGGACAGCTGGAGATGTGCCGGCTCTGCTGACTGGATGAAGACCTCGCTCTTCTCTGTAAAACAAAACCAAACCAGGGAAGGGGTCCCTGCGTTGGTCCTCCGACTCCCAAGTCAAAAATAGGAGAAGAAAAAGCGAAACTATAAGAGACAGAGATGAATCTTGTCTTTCTTCATACCTCATACTCTTTTATACCTATTTTAGTGACCCTTCATATTCCCTTATTTTAATTATATTAATTCCAGGTAGAAAGCATTTTTGTCTTAGTTTTACCGTATTAAATGATAGATGGAGTGTTCTCTTTTGTTTTCTCTTCCCCGTGTTAAGTATCCGTCTTTTCCTCTTTTATTTTATTGATTCATTATTCACTATCAATGGCCTACCCCGAGCCGGACGGGTGGCCCGCTCGGTCCACTCTCCTACCGATCGGTCTGACCAGACCCTGCTGTTAGGATGTATACTAAAAGCCTAGCTTTTGGTATAAATATTTATCTAGAAATAAGAATCACATTGGTCAAATATCTATATTTATGATAAATGTAGTTGTTCAATTAATTTATATTGTAGATAACATGGTGTGTGGTGTCACACACAGAAGATCATGTTATCAGTACCTTATAAATTATAAACAGTAGCTCACAACCAAGATGGAAAGGAACAAACCATTAGAAGGTCGTAGTGTAATTAGGTATTAGTTTATCTTAACTATATAATTACACTAGTACAATTAGAGTGTATTGAGTAGGACCATTAGAGGTCGTTTCTTTTATACTGATTTTATAAAGGAACAAAGACTTATGGAAGTGTGTGCTCTTAATCCTAATATAATAACAAACACATATATTTGATATTTATTTTTTTAATTTATCAACGAGTGAGATTTAGTTCGATAAATCAATAAGCCCGATAAGTTGAGAAATGATATCACTTATAGTGTGTGTTGTTGATTATAGAAGGAAACTATGTCCTAGTAATCTAGGTTGATAATGTCCCCAAGAGGAGCTCATAAGGATTGTCATGTTAAACCCTGCAGGTGGACTTAGTCCGACATGACGATAAGGTTGAGTGGTACTACTCTTGGACTAAGATATTAATTAAGTGAGTTGTCAGTAACTCATTTAATTAGTGGACATTCGACATATTAAACACAGGGAGACTAACACACTCATAATAAGAAGGAGCCCAAAATGTAATTTGGGATTGGTGCGGTAGTTCAATAATAGTTCTTTAGTGGAATGAATTATTATTGATGAAATTAAGTTGTGTGTTTGGGGCGAACATGGGAAGCTTAATTTCATCGGGAGACCAAAACCAATTCCTCCTCTCGGTCCCTATCGTAGCCTCTTGTATATAGAGATTTATACCCACCACATACCCACCTTCTTACCCATCCAATGGGGCCGGCCAAGCTAGCTTGGAACCCAAGCTAGGGCCGGCCAAGACCAAATGGATGAGCCAAGTTGGTGGCCGGCCAAAGATTGGGTCCCAAGCTTAGGTGGCCGGCCACTAGAATATTAAAAAAGATTTTTATTAAAATTATTTCTTATGTGGATATCATGGTTTTAAAAGAGTTTAAAAATTAAAAATATCCTTTTATAGCTTTCTACAAAAGATTAAGAGAAGAGATTAATCTCTTTCCTTATTTGTAGATTAAAAGGATGGTTTTAATTTTTGGTAAAAACTTTCCTTATTTGTAAATCATCTACATGTTTAAAAGAGAGTTTAAAATTTGAAATCTTTCCTTATTTGTTGATTAAAAGGTGGATTTTAAATTTTAAGAAAACTTTCCTTTTTAACCATGTTCATGATTTAAAAGAGAGTTTAAAAATTAAATATTCTCTTTTATAAGTTTCTACAAGAGATTAAGAAAAGATTTGATATCTTTCCTTATTTGTAGATTAAAAGAGATTTTAATTTTTAGAGATAACTTTCTTTTTATCCACATGTTTAAAATAAATATTTTAATTTATTAAATTTCCTTTTTATAAACCAATCATGAAGGGATTAAAATTATTGGAGAAATTTTTATAAATTTCCGGAAACAAATTAGGAAGTTTTAATTCTTGTTTAATTAAAACTTTCCGGGGAAATAAGTGGCCGACCATGTTATAATGAAAAGAAAATTTATTTTTAATTAAATAAAATTTTCCTTTTTATGGCAAAAGAATTAAGGAAGTTTTTATTTAAATTTCCTTATTTTCCAAGATCAAGGATTATAAAAGAGGGGGTAGAGGAGACTTTATTAAGAACGACTCTTTTATTCTTTTCCTCCCTCTCTTCCTTGGTGGCCGGCCTCTTCCTCTTCTCTCTTCTCCTTCTTGTGGCCGAACCATCTTGTTCTCTTGGAGTCCTTGTGGTGGCCGGATCTAGCTTGGAGAAAAGGAGAGAAAGGAGGCTTCGCTCTTGCATCCCTTGGAGCTTGGTGCTGGTGGCCGAACCTCATCCTTTCTTGGAGTCATGTGGTGGCCGAACCTTACAAAGAAGAAGAAGGTGCCTTGGTGGTTCTCGTCTCGGAAGATCGTTGCCCACACAACGTCCGGGATTAGAAGAGGAATACGGTAGAAGATCAAGAGGTTATTATCTACTAAGTAAGGTATAACTAATATAGTTTTCCGTATCATGTTAGTTTTATCTCCATGTAAAAATACCAAATACAAGAGGCATGCAATTCTAGTATTTAGAATTAGTTTTCGATGTTGTGTTCTTTTATTTTTCTTTTCCTTGTGATTTGATTGTTCCTTTTGGTCGACCTAAAGTTATTTAAGGAAATTAAATATTAGCTTTCCTTAAAAGGCTTTGTCTAGGCGGTGGTGGTTGTTCCCATATCCAAGAAGGTCATGTGCCTCGCCATGCAGTCCTGGAAGCCAATTTTGGAAATTAATATTTAATGGAATTAATAACCTAGGTGATTTGGATCGAACGTATTAAGTTCCGCAGGAGATCCAAGTCTAAACCTAAAAGAACAAATAAATTAAACTTTGGATCAAACGTGTTAAGTTCCGCAGGCGATCCAAGTTTAATTTCAAAGAACACATGGTAGCTAGGAAAAGGTTCAGATCTTTGTATAAAATTTTTGTACAGTGGAACCATTAGGTTTTCTGAGTAGCAACCAACACCTGCTTCATCCAGACGACCGACCAGCCAGTGGTTCCTCCGCTCGGCATATGTAACCCCCTTGCTCGAGCGATGTAGTTGAGCCTCTTTGAGACCTGACGTTGACCATCTTGACTTTGACTTCTTCTATGGCCACTGACCCATGCCAGGTGGGCTCCTCCTTATCGCTGCATCACAAGCCTCCCCTTCAAATCTAGTCAAAGGAGGTTGTAAGTCTGATTGACTGGACAAGATGTGTCTTTAAGGCCCATTTGGCCTATATGCTCCAGTGGTTGATCGGACTGTGCTTGTTCTTTAATCACTGATCGGCCTACAAGCCAACACCGCTTAATTTTGCCATTACTGGGTCCAGCCCTATGACCCGTTCTTTGTGTCGATCGGGAAGACGAGCAGCAACACTTCACACATGTTTTTCTTTTCCTTATGCTTCCATGGGCGAGCTCGGTCTTGGCTGATGTCATTTGAATTTCTCAAAGACTACGTAAATCCCTGGTAATCATGGTCGAGCATGCGACCATACCTTTATGATTAAGTGCCTTAAATGTTGCCTCGTGACCGAAGGACATGTGTCCCATACTACTACCGCGTGCTTGATGTGACAGGTGGATATCCACTTGTGACGCAACGTGCGCCTTTTCAAATTCAACAGTTGGATTTGCTTCTAGGTTTCTGCAACTCCAAATTGGACGGTTTGGGTCGATCGATCGCGAGGTTTATAACCTCGCATGCACCGCTATCTTCCTCATATTCTCTCAACTGAATCCTTTCACTATTCTTAGCATCCTCTCATTCAACTAAACTTCATTGTTTCCCGTTGACTTTTATTTTCGATGGCAAGCTCCACTTAACCTCCTATCTCCATCCCCGGTCTCTGGTATACGCCATTGAGTCCAGGTTCAATAGAGGTGATGCTGAGAGTTTGAGAGTTTCCTTTGAAATTCCCTCTAATTATCAAATCGGCCTTCCTTCGGCTTTCGACCGTCAGCACGAGCCGCCTCCGAGTTTTGTATGCTTCTTTAAGGACCAATTTACAACCGGTCTGCGGTTCCCGATCCACCCTTTCTTCTTAGCCATTTGTAAATATTTTCATATTTCTCTCCATCAACTAGAACCGATCTCCTTTCGGCTGTTGTGTTGGGACATCGTTCTATTCCATCTGCATGATATTCCTCTTACTCCTCGGCTCTTCCACTATTTCTATTATCCCAAAATGTCCAAACCGGAGACTTCTCTCTTCCAGGTCCGAGTGGGCCTAGTTTTTTTTGATAAGATGTCGTCCTCCAACAAGCATTGGAAGGACTGTTAGAGTATATACTAAATGTTTAGTTCTTTGTAAACATTTATAAGAATCACATTGGTCAAATACCTACATTTATGCTAATTAAGTTGTCCATTTAATTTATATTATAGATAACATAGAGTGAGGAGACACACAGAAGATCATGTTATCAGATCCTTTTAAATTATAAATAGTTGCTTACAACCAAGATGGAATGGGACAAACCATTGGAGCGGTTGTAGTATAATTAGGTATTAGTTTATCTTGACTAATAAATTACACTAGTACATTATGAGTGTATTGAGCAGGACCAATTGAGATAGTATCTTTTTATACTGACTATATAAAAGAACAATACCTCTGTTATTATGGAAGTGTGTACTCTTAATCATGATATAATAACAAGCACATATACTTAGTATTTATTTCTTTGATTTATCAAAGGGTGCAATTTAGCTCGTTAAATCAATATGCCCGATAAGTTGAGAAATGATATTATTTATATGGTATGTTGTTGATTATAGAATGAAATTATGCCCTAGTAATTTAGGTTGATGATGTTCCCTTAAGGAGCTTATAAGAATTGTCATGTAAACCCTACAGGTGGACTTAGTCCGACATGACGATAAGGTTGAGTGGTACTACTCTTGGAGCTAGATATTAATTAAGTGAGTTGTCAGTAACTCATTTAATTAGTGGACATTCAATATCTTAAACACAGGGAGACTAACACACTCATGATAAGAAGGAGCCCATATAGTAATATGGGATTGGTGCGGTAGTGCAATAATAACTCTTTAGTGGAATGAGATATTATTGATGAACTTGAGTTGGGTGTTCGGGGAGAACACGGGAAGCTCAAGCTCATCGGGAGACCAAAACCAATTCCTCTTCTCGGTCCCTATTGTAGCTTCTTATTTATAAAGTCTTATATCCACCTAAACCCAACTTCTTACCCACCTTAAGGTGGTCGTCCAAGCCAAGCTTAGAGCCCAAGCTAGGGTCGGCCAAACCAAGGTTAGATGGGTTTAAGTTGTGGCCGACCCTACCTTGGAGCCCAAGCAAGGGTGGCCGACCACATTGAATTCAAAAGGAAGTTTTTTTTTGTAAAATCTTTCCTTTTATAGAAATCCATTAAAAGGATTTAAACGGATGATTTTATTATAAAACTTTCCTTTTTTAGATCGGTCATAAAAGGAAACAAAAGGAAGTTTTTATTTTGTTGAAAACTTTCGTTTTATGTTGGTTTTAAAAGAGAGTTTTAAATTTTAAATTTTTTCCTTTTATAGCTTTCTACAAAGGAATAAAAGAGAGATTTGAAATCTTTCCTTATTTGTAGATATCTATAATGTGAAAGAAAGATTTTAATTTTTTGAAAAACTTTCCTTTCTTGAAACCATATTTTATTTTAAATTTTATCTTTTATAGATATCCGTAAAAGGATTTAAAAGAGAGAGATTTTAATTTATGAAACATTCCTTTTAGAACTATCCACAAAAGGGATTTTTATAAGAGAGATTTCAATTTTTGTTTAAAATCTTTCCATGCTTGGAGAACAAGCATGTAGTCGACCATGACAAGAAGAAAAGGAAGTTTTAATTTTTTGATTTAAAACTTTCCTTGTTAGTCATTGGCAAGGAATATAAGGAAGTTTTAATTATGTTTAAAACTTTCCTTATTTGCCAAGACCAAGGAAAATAAAAAAGAAGGTAGAGGTGCCTCACCTCACAACAATACATCTTCTATTCCTCTCCTCTCTTCCTTGGTGGTGGCCGACCCTTACTATTTCTCTCTTCTCCTTTGTTTTCCCTCTTGGTGGCCGGCGGCATATTGGTGTGGAGATCCATTGATGGCCGGTTTCTTGAAGGAGAAGAAGAAGAGAAGGAGATTCTCTTGTCTAGCATCCCTTGGAGGAAAGTTGGTGGCCGAACTTCATCATCTCTTGGAGAAAGTTGGTGGTGGAAACTTGAAAGGAAGAAGAAGGCTTGGGTGGATTCTCATCTTGGTAGATTGTCGCCCACACGATGTCCGAGATAAGAAGAGGAATAAAATAGAAGATCAAGAGGTCTATAAGTTACAAGAGTTATAACTAGTTATTAGTTTCTGCATCATAACTTGTTCATCTTTTGTATAGATCTTGAAAAACCAAACACAAGAGGTTATCGATTTTAATTATCATTTTTATTTTCGATATTTGTTTCAATTTCATGTTTCGATAATGTGTTTCTATTGAGGTATCTATTGTTAAACCTAGTTTACTGTGAGAAGTTTAAATATCCGATTTTTTTGAAATGTTTTGTCTAGGCAGTGGTGGATGATCCCATACCCAAGATGGCCTAGTGCCTTACCACATTTGACCTGGAAGCTGATTCTTGAAATAGATATTTGATCAACTTCTGTAATATGGTTTAACTTAGGAAGATCACATCGGTTGAACTTGAAGTAAGAATGTTAAGCATCGTTCCCAATTCAAGTTTAACTTCTAAAGGGAAAATTTGGATTAATAATGTTAAGCATCATTTGTAATTCAAATTTAACTTTAGTAGAACACATGGGTAGCTAGGATAGTTCTATGCTTATATAAATTTTTGTACAAGGGAACTAGGATGGTATTCCGAGTAGCAACCAACAATTGGTATCAGAGCTAGGTTTTAACCTCTATGTGTTTGGTTTTAGTTTAATTATGCACATTTCATACATATTTTAGGTAGGATAATTGTAGGATGTGCAAATAGTTAACTTTGTGGTTGCAGGCTCCAATTATTATGGCCTATTGTGATTTTGTGTCATTAGACCCTCGGACATGTCGAGGATATTTTATGTGTGTGCATGATTGTACTTATGAAATACAGCATGAGATGTATTAGTTTTAGGATTTTACATTTTTGTTCGATCTAGACTTATGTACATTCCTTTGAGGAATATAGGATCGATATATGTAAAATTCTATTTTGTCGTGGATCGTATCCTTGCGAGAAAAGTGCAATTTGAGGACCAGAGGCGCGGCGGAAAAAGAAGCAAGATAAATGCGGCAACTAGACCTGATTGTGGTGGCTAAAGATGTCAACAGCTAGGGTTGACAGCACACGAAGAACAGTGATGGAAAAGGCCATAATAGTTGGAAAATTATTTTTCCATATTTATTGTTTTTATTTGCTGTGATGTGTGTGTGTGCATGTTAAAATCCTCATCTTAAAAAAACTAAGTGGGAGAGGGATTAGTAAATAAATTCCACGGTCTCCATTACTGGTTTGTAAGTGATGCAAACAAACTTGAGTGTTGGCTCTGAGTGTCTCCCTCCACAATGGATGAGTTTGTTTGTAGATCACTAGATTAAACTTCCTAAATGGATGATTATAGGAAATTATTTAGAAGCGTGTGATCTTCTCCAACTGAAGGGGCACAATCCTATTTAATGGACTAAGTATCAAGTAATGGTAAATACTTAGGCGCATTTAATAGTATCCTCCCCAATGGGGTCACTGCTATTATTTGTGTGACCAAAGGAATACCAACTATTAATTTGTCATAAAGCTAGGTAAACCTCCTTCTTACAAATGTCTGAATTAGTATACACCCACACTAACGTGGCATACAAAATGGGTAAAACCTCCTCTTACAAACAATTGAATTTGTATACTTCCACACTAACATGGCATACAAAATTCATGGTGTTTGAGGTAATTTAAGGTTGACAAGATAATTAATGGGTAAGCCCCTCCACTTACAAATGTTTGAATTTGTATACGTCCACACTAACATTACATACAAAATTCACGGTGTTTGAGGTGTTGGTGAATTTAAATGATATTGTTTTAAGGAATCAATATTATTTTAAATTCTAAAGTTTTGACCAAATATTTGATCAAAGACAGACCAACTATTAATTTTATTTGTCATAAAGATAGGTTGATAAGATAATAAAATTAATGGATAAAATCTCCTCTTACAAATGTTTGAATTTGTATACGTCCACACTAACGTGGCATACAAAATTCACGGTGTAACGACCCGCCTTCTATTAACTAAGTTGTAAGGCCGATCGTCATATTATGCTGTGCTAACTAATCCATGACCATCATTAAATCTAAGTGCGGAAGCTGTACTAATCAAAAATTTGCTAAACTATTGTCATTTCTTTATTCTACATGTGCTAAGGGGTGTAATCTAAGCTATTCATGACATCTATTACATCCCCCAATGGTCAAGGAACTTAACTAAGGGTTTCTTGCTAATATCAGGCCTCCCGATCGATCCACGGATCGATTGGACTGGTCGAATCGATCCGGAGATCGATTCAGAGGGCTACTGTATCCGGGACGTGGGTTGGATCGATCCAGTGATCGATCCAGCACGCTACTGTGCTCGGGGCAATATTTTGGATCGATAGGCTGATCGATCCAGACTGGCCAATCGATCCAGTGATCGATCCCAAAGCCTTCTGTTCGCGACAGAAATTGCTGGATCGATCGGCTGATCGATCCAAAAGCCTACTCTTCGCGGAACAATTTGCCCAATCGATCAGCTGATCGATTGGGAACCCTCGAATCGATCAGCTGATCGATTCGAGTTTCTGATTTCGACCAAAGGTCTGATTTCAGCACTTGTTCGTGCCAAAATCACCTATAACAATTCTAAACCAAATACAAAACATTCTAACATCACAAAATGGTGTTCTAAACTTGACAGGATGCATGATTAACTAATTCATAGCAATTAACATATTAAAGTGCAGAATGCTAAAACACTGCAAAGTTCTGATGTTTAAACCAAGCTCGCTAAAGTTTCCTAAGATCTCTATTCCAAGTTCCTGCCCACACACATCCTCGTAGCATTGCCCTCCAGCCTCCGCTAGTCCATGTTTCCTTTACCTTTATCTGCAGTATAAGGAAAAAAAAGTATCTATAAGCTTTCGCTTAGTAAGAAACCATCTACCTCACTAAAACATGCATACGATGCATCTATGATTTTAAAAACATGCTATTAAACATATGTTAAACTTGTTAAAACATGGCATATTGAAATCACTGAACATGAACACTAAAGCATGGCATACAAAGCGAATCATAAGCTAGCATGTGTAACAATAAGAAAGGACTAAACTGAAACATAGCTGAGTTAAACTAAAGCTGAACTAGAACTGATTTAGCATATAATCACATGACTGATGGTGAGTTTGGAAAACTAATATCATAATAGATTAAAATACATAATCATGCTGCTAATGGGCCGGGCAACTGTACATGCTATGCGCGCATCCTTTACTAGACCCGGGGTTGCAAATCCCGAATTTAGTAAGGTTTACTAGGTTATCTAAACCTAGGGACCGACTATGGGAGCCCAGCCCAATGGATATCTAATCCAGTACAGTGCCTCTGCTAAAATAAAATACTGAATATAGCTGAGTTTTCTTATATTGCTATTTCTAGGTTATCTGAACCTAGAGCTAGGTTGTCTGAACCTAGAGGCGACTATGGGAGCCCACCCATTGGACCGTAGTCCATATAAGCTGTAGTAAAACTGCATACACTGATCAAATGCTTCTATTGCATTAGGCTAAACTATTAAAATGCCTAAGTCGCATTTAAATTGTGCTAAACATACTATCGAGCACTTGGTGTGCGCTGCTGCACACCCTATATGCCCAAAAATCCATAAACTACTAAACTAAGGCTTGCAATCACACGAGGGCTACTTAGACCGCAGGTGAGGGGTTTCTTACCTCCTATTTGGATTTTCTTACGGTTCTAATCACTAGATTTCCGGAGGAGACAATCCTTTCGACGATCTTCTCGCGTCTAGGCATTCCTCTCGCGGAGGGGAGCGTCCTCGTGTCGAAGTCGTCGCCGGAAAGTGCCCTTGGGCGGGACCCTAGCCTTCCTTGTGGTTGGCGCCGAGAGAAGGAGAAGAGGAAGAGGGGTCGGCGGAAACTAGGGTGAGGAGGAAGAGTTACGTTAAAAGAAAATAACTCTTCACTTAATTCCTCCCTATTTATATTAAGTGGTAATCTCGGCCCAACTTGAATATAAATTTAATTGTTTCTCTTTCCTTTCAGCATGGCCCTGCTGGGTTCAACTGATTACTAGGACTATCTATAAGTCGTAGGACCCAATAGGTCTCGGGTTCAATTCCCGCGTAGGCTATTTTACGGTCCTATTTATTTTTGCTACTTCCGCTATTCTAAAAATTCCATAAAAATATTCTAAAATTCCAGAAAAATCATAGAATATTCCTAAAATAGTTTTGACTAATGGTACTTCCTTGTTCCACAATTTCTTAACTGCTCGATCTATTATCTGAATAGGCCGACTGTCATAGCTGAGGTCTTCGCGGACTTGTACCAGCTGGGGCTCAATCACCTGGGTGACATATGGGATATGCTTGTTCAGCATAGAGACGTGAAATACATTGTGGACAGTTGACATTTCCTGGGGTAGCTCTAGCTCATATGCTACCTTGCCCACTCTTCTGCTGATAAGGTATGATCCCACATATCTGGGACTTAGCTTGCCCTTATTCCCAAAACGCATTACTCCCTTCATAGGAGCTACTCTGAGGAACACTGAATCCCCAACTGAAAACTCTAAAGGTCTGCGCCGTGTATCAACATAGCTTTTCTGGCGGCTCTGAGCTGTCTCTATCCTTTGGCGGATCTGCTGTATAGCTGCTGTGGTGTCTGCCACTAGATCTGTCTGAAGTTCTAGTTCTTTCTGTTCGCCACTCTCATACCAGCAGATGGGAGATCTACACCTCCGCCCATAGAGAGCCTCGTAAGGTGCCATACCGATAGTGGCCTGATAGCTGTTGTTGTATGCAAATTCTGCTAGACTCAGATATTTGCACCAACTTCCTTTGAAATCTAGGGCACATGCTCGGAGCATATCTTCGAGTACCTGATTTACCCGCTCCGTCTGTCCATCTGTCTGCGGATGGAAAGCTGTGCTAAACTTTAACTTCGTGCCCAAAGCTGACTGTACACACTCCCAAAAGTGTGATGTGAACCTACTGTCCCTGTCTGAGATAATGGTTCGTGGGACTCCATGTAATCTAACGATCTCCTTGAGATACAACTGTGCTAGCTGTTCCATGGAGTAGGATATCCTGATAGCTAAGAAGTGGGCTGATTTAGTCAATCTGTCGACTATTACCCAGATGGTGTCAAATCTATTCGTGGTTCTGGGTAATCCCACTATGAAATCCATAGAAATGTCTTCCCACTTCCATTCTGGGATCTGGATAGGCTGCAAAACTCCTCCTGGTCTCTGATGTTCTGCCTTGACCCTCTGATAGGTCAGACAGGTGCTGACATATCGAGCGATGTCTCTCTTCATCCCAGACCACCAAAAACGTTTCTTCAAGTCCTGGTACATTTTGGTGGAGCCAGGATGCATCGCGTAAGGAGTCTTGTGAGCCTCATCTAGGATTTTCTTCTGTAGTTCCTCCTGATCTGGAACACATAGCCTGTCGCCGAAATATAGTACCCCGCTATCTGATATTCTGAACTCTCCACTTTCTGATTCTGCTAAACCTTGCTTGATTCTCTGAATTTTAGGATCCTGCTCCTGAGCTGCCTGGATGTCACCAAGCAAGGTAGACTCTAATATCATAGTAGAGAGCTGTCCGACTATGAGTTCGAGACCGAAATCTGTGATCTCTTTCTGTAGGGGTGGTGACATGACTGCTAGAGATAATAGGGCAGCACTGGACTTTCTGCTAAGTGCATCTGCTACCCTATTTGCTTTTCCTGGGTGGTAGAGGATGTCTATGTCGTAGTCTTTGACCAGCTCTAGCCATCTGCGCTGTCGCATATTCAGATCCTTTTGAGTGAAGAAGTACTTCAGACTCTGATGATCTGTATACACTCTGCACTGAGCTCCATACAAGTAATGTCTCCAAATCTTAAGAGCGAACACCACTGCTGCAAGCTCAAGGTCATGAGTAGGATAGTTCCTCTCATAATCCTTGAGTTGTCTGGAGGCGTAGGCGATTACCTTGCCATTTTACATCAGCACTGCTCCTAGTCCCAACTTAGAGGCATCCCTATATATATCAAAGCTATCTGCATTCTCTGGTAGAGTCAGAATAGGTGCACTGGTCAATCTCCTTTTCAGCTCACTGAAACTGTTCTCGCAGTCCTCTGTCCACTGAAATTTTCTGTTCTTTCTGGTAAGAGCTGTCAGTGGGGAGGCTATCCTGGAGAAGTCCTCTACGAATTTTCTGTAATAACCTGCTAATCCCAGAAAGCTCCTGATCTCGCTGGCGTTCTTGAGTCTTTTCCAGTTACTCACAGCTTCTATCTTACTAGGGTCTACCATGATACCATCCTTTGAGATGACGTGACCCAGGAAGGTCACATGATCTAACCAAAATTCACATTTCGTGAACTTGGCGTACAGCTGGTTCTGCCGAAGGGTCTGCAATACTATTTTCAGGTGCTCTGCGTGTTCTTCCTGAGTTCCTGAATAGATAAGAATGCCATCGATGAACACGATAACGAACTTATCTAAGTATTCTCTGAATACCCTGTTCATGAGGTCCATGAAAGTAGCTGGAGCATTTGTCACGCCGAAGGGCATGACTACGAACTCATAATGTCAGTATCTGGTTCTGAATGCTGTCTTGGGTATGTCTCCTTCTTTGACCTTCACCTGATGATAACCTGATCTGAGGTCTATCTTAGAGAACACTGCTGCTCCCTTTAGCTGATCGAACATGTCATCTATTCTGGGAAGAGGATACCTGTTCTTGATCGTGACTTGGTTCAGTGCCCGGTAGTCTATACACAGGTGCATGCTCCCGTCCTTCTTCTTCACGAACAATACAGGCGCTCCCCATGGTGAGTGACTAGGACGTATGAAGCCCTTGTCAAGCAGCTCCTGTAGTTGCTCATGAAGTTCCTTCAGTTCTGCTGGAGCCATGCGATAAGGCGCTTTGGAAATAGGATTGGTACCGGGAATGAGCTCTATCTCGAATTCAATCTCCCTGTCTGGTGCTAAGCCTGGTAACTCTTCAGGGAAGACTGCTGGGTAGTCATACACGACTCGGACCTCTGCTAGCTGTTGGTCCTTGTCCTGACTGGTATTGACTACGTGTGCTAAAAATCCCGTACATCCAGAATCCATTAATCTCTGTGCCTTCATAGCCGAGAGAAACTTCTTGGCCTTTCTCTTGGGTTCTCCGATGAACTCGAACGGTGCTTCTGCTTCAGGTTGGAATATGACTTTCTGCTTACGACACTCGATGGAGGCACCGTATTTGATCAAGAAATCCATCTCGAAGATGACATCGTAGTTAGTCATATTTAGCACTATCAGATCACAGAAGAGTTCTCTGTCTGCTATAATGATTGGCATTGCTCTGAACCAGTACATAGATGCCATAATTTCTCCTGAAGGTAAGGTCGTCAGGAACTGACTACTGAGTACCTCTGGAGGTCTTGCTAACTTCTCGGCAAATGCCCTGGATATATATGAATGGGTTGCCCCAGTATCGAATAAGACAGTTGTACTTTGCTGTAAAATACTAATCTGACCTGTAACAACTGTCGAGGCATTTGCTACGTCCTCTCTGGTCAGTGAGTAGATCCTCGCATTGGTCGTAGCTGGAGGGGCTTCTAATCTGCCCTGGCTGATATGTGGACCATCTAAAGCGGCCTACATCTGATGCAACTGTGCTGGTTTGGCTTCGTACTGGATCGGCTGTGGTGGAGGAAAACTGGCCTTGTTCGGACACTGCTTGGCCATATGCCCTTCCTGTCCGCATTTGAAGCATCCTCGTGTGCCCTTACGATAAATTCCAGGGTGGAATTTCCCACAAGTAGCACATTTGGGATAACTAGGCTGTTTGCTGGCTGGTCCTCCCTTTGGGTAACTCCCTGGTTTGCGCTTGTTGCTGGAGTTCCCTTTCCAGTTAGAGCTGTGGCCCTGTTGTTTCTGAGTACCTGAGCCTCCTTGACCTTTAGCTTCTGAGAGGACTTGCTTCTGCTGCTTGATGCTATTCTGGTAATGCTCAGTGATTAGAGTGCTGCTCACTAGCTCTTCTGTGGTTTGTGGCCTATGAACGCCACCAGCCACGTTCATTGCTATTTCCGGCCTCAACATCTTGAGCATCAATCGGACTTGTTCCTTTTCTGTGCTGACTAGTTCAGGGCATAGACGAGCCAATCTATTGAATTTCTTCACGGCTTCCTCAACTGATAGGTTGCCCTGACGAAACTCCGTGAACTCGTCGTAGTGGCGGTTTGTGACCAGCATGTGAAAGAACTCCTCAAAGAATTCTTTCTCGAAGTCAGCCCATGTCATCTGGCTTACTGGGCGCTTCGCTCTAATTCTCTCCCACCACATGCGTGCATCTCCTGTCAAGCAGAAGGAGGCGCACTTCACCTTTTCATGCTCTGGCCAGTCCAGAAGCTCCATCGTGCTCTCCAGTGTTTTGAAGCAGGCCTGTGCATCCCATAGTTCACTAGTGCCTGAGAAATTCTCTGGCTTGACTCTCTGCCACTGGATCAGATAGGCTTCTCTTCTTGCCTCTATTGCTGGGGCTACTGGTGCTGTAGGCTGGACTGGTGGAACCTCTAAGACTACTGGCGTTGCTAAGTTTGGTTCCGGGGTAACTGTGGAAGTATTATGCAGATTAGCCTTTAAGGTGGCTATCTCCTATTGCTGTTCAGTTAGCTGCTGCTGTAACTGAGCCACTAATGCTGTAAGGTCTGGGGGAGGCACTGAACTGCCTGCCTCATGCTGGGGCTCAATAGCTGGTGCCCTTCTAGCTGGGCGTCCCCGTGCCATTTCTAGAAACATAGAGGACATACATAACTAATACAATCATAATTTCATATATATGGTTATCATGTTAGGTACTATCATAAATAAGCATGCTTCATTTATATCTAAACATGAAAACCAGAAACATAAAGAGAGTGAGAGATGTTCTTACTTGGAAGCTGCAGGTTCAATGCTGATGTGTGTGTAGGAAGTATGGAAACACTGCTCTGATACCACTCTGTAACGACCCGTCTTCTACTAACTAAGCTGTAAGGCCGATCGTCACATTATGCTATGCTAACTAATCCATGACCATCATTAAATCTAAGTGCGGAAGCTGTACTAATCAAAATTTTGCTAAACTATTGTCATTTCTTTATTCTACATGTGCTAAGGGGTGTAATCTAAACTATTCATGACATCTATTACATCCCCCAATGGTCAAGGAACTTAACTAAGGGTTTCTTGCTAATATCAGGCCTCCCGATCGATCCACGGATCGATTGGACTGGTCGAATCGATCCGGAGATCGATTCAGAGGGCTACTGTATCCGGGACGTGGGTTGGATCGATCCAGTGATCGATCCAGCACGCTACTGTGCTCGGGGCAATATTCTGGATCGATCGGTTGATCGATCCAGACTGGCCAATCGATCTAGTGATCGATCCCAGAGCCTTCTGTTCGCGACAGAAATTGCTGGATCGATCGACTGATCTGTCCAAAAGCCTACTGTTCGCGGAACAATTTGCCCAATCGATCAGCTGATCGATTGGGAACCCTCGAATCGATCAGCTGATCGATTCGAGTTTCTGATTTCGACCAAAGGTCTGATTTCAGCACTTGTTCGTGCCAAAATCACCTATAACAATTCTAAACCAAATACAAAACATTCTAACATCACAAAATGGTGTTCTAAACTTGACAGGATGCATGATTAACTAATTCATAGCAATTAACATATTAAAGTGCAGAATGCTAAAACACTGAAAAGTTCTAATGTTTAAACCAAGCTCGCTAAAGTTTCCTAAGATCTCTATTCTAAGTTCCTGCCCACACACATCCTCGTAGCATTGCCCTCCAGCCTCCGCTAGTCCATCTTTCCTTTACCTTTATCTGCAGTATAAGGAAAAGAAAGTATCTATAAGCTTTCGCTTAGTAAGAAACCATCTACCTCACTAAAACATGCATACGACGCATCTATGATTTTAAAAACATGCTATTAAACATATGTTAAACTTGTTAAAACATGGCATACTGAAATCACTGAACATGAACACTAAAGCATGGCATACAAAGCGAATCATAAGCTAGCATGTGTAACAATAAGAAAGGACTAAACTGAAACATAGCTGAGTTAAACTAAAGCTGAACTAGAACTGATTTAGCATATAATCACATGACTGATGGTGAGTTTGGAAAACTAATATCATAATAGATTAAAATACATAATCATGCTGCTAATGGGCCCGGCAACTGTACATGCTATGCGCGCATCCTTAACTAGACCCGGGGTTGCAAATCCCGAATTTAGTAAGGTTTACTAGGCTATCTAAACCTAGGGACCGACTATGGGAGCCCAGCCCAATGGATATCTAATCCAGTACAGTGCCTCTGCTAAAATAAAATACTGAATATAGCTGAGTTTTCTTATATTGCTATTTCTAGGTTATCTGAACCTAGAGTTAGGTTGTCTGAACCTAAAGGCAACTATGGGAGCCCACCCATTGGACCGTAGTCCATATAAGCTGTAGTAAAACTGCATACACTGATTAAATGCTTCTATTGCATTAGGCTAAACTATTAAAATGCCTAAGTCGCATTTAAATCGTGCTAAACATACTATCGAGCACTTGGTGTGTGCTGCTGCACACCCTATATGCCCAAAAATCCATAAACTACTAAACTAAGGCATGCAATCACACGAGGGCTACTTATACCTCAGGTGAGGGGTTTCTTACCTCCTATTCGGATTTTCTTACGGTTCTAATCGCTAGATTTCCGGAGGAGACGATCCTTTCGACGATCTTCTCGCGTCTAGGCGTTCCTCTCGCGGAGGGGAGCGTCCTCGTATCGAAGTCATCGCCAGAAAGTGCCCTTGGGCGGGACCTTAGCCTTCCTTGTGGTTGGCGCCGAGAGAAGGAGAAGAGGAAGAGGGGTCGGCGGAAACTAGGGTGAGGAGGAAGAGTTATGTTAAAAGAAAATAACTCTTCACTTAATTCCTCCCTATTTATATTAAGTGGTAATCTCGGCCCAACTTGAATATAAATTTAATTGTTTCCCTTTCCTTTCAGCACGACCCTGCTGGGTTCAACTGGTTACTAGGACTATCTATAAGTCGTAGGACCCAATAGGTCTCGGGTTCAATTCCCGCGTAGGCTATTTTACGGTCCTATTTATTTTTGCTACTTCCGCTATTCTAAAAATTCCATAAAAATTTTCTAAAATTCCAGAAAATTCATAGAATATTCCTAAAATAGTTTTGAGAATTTTCGGGCATTACACACGTGGATTTTGAGATGTTGGTCTTGACTAAATATTTTTGTGATTCTTAGGATTTCAAATATTTTTCAATTCCCTAGCTGTTATACTAAAGAATAGACTCAATAGTCTCAATTATAATGATTGAAAACAAAACTTGGACACTAAAGTGGACTGTCCTCTCAGAACTGAGAACAATCAAGGTGTATTTTATTCATTAGTTGTTGAAACATGTTTAGTGGTGTGTCGATACGGGAGCCACTAATCATGCCTGCAATTCATTGCAGAGGTTCCAGGAAACCCAACAACTATATAAAGGGGAAATCACCGTCTACATGGGCATTGCTGCAAAAGGAGCAGCTATTGCAGTGGGAGATGCTTATCCTCTAATAGGAATAAAACATGGATTTTAAGAAATTGTCTTTACGTACCAAGTTTTAGAAAGAACTTGATTTCAGTTTCTAAACTATTCAAGGAACTTGATATTCTGTCTCTTTTGATAACAAAGTTGTTATCAAGAAAAATAGGGAAGTTATCTATTCTGGTACGTTGGTTGGCAATTTATATAAATCCAATAACTCCCACGATGTAACAAATGGAAATTATAACACATCTTCTAACTCTAATAAGAGAAAGCAATCTTCGGAAATGAACCAATCATATTTTTGGCATCTAAGGCTAGGTCATATTAACTTGAGTAGGATTCAAAGGGTAATAGCCAATGAACTTTTGGGTTTATTGGTGTTGGAAACTTTCCAACCTGTGAGTCTTACTTGGAAGGAAAAATGACCAAGAGGTCTTTTAAGACTAAGGGGTATAGAGCCAAAGATGTGTTGGAATTATTCTGATTTGTGTGGACCTATGACTATCTAGGCAAGAGGTATTTTTGAATATTTCGTCTCTTTTATGAACGACTATTCGAGATACGGGTACATTTACTTGATGCACCACAAGTCTGAGTGCTTTGATAAGTTCAAAGAGTACAAGGCTGATGTGGAGAAATATCATGGTAAAAGTATCAAGACATTATGATCTAATCGTAGTGGCGAGTACCTCTTAGGAGAGTTTAGGAGTTACTTATCAGAGGTCGGGATTCAATCCCAACTGTCTGCACCGGGTACACCCCAACAAAATGGTGTGACAGAACAAAGGAACATGTGGCAAAAGGCGATTCGCTCGCCCCCAGCGCCCCGGCCAACCCGTCCCTAGGCCAACACGGAGGAGGTAAATCACGGGTAACTACTCGCCATTAGTGCAAATGGCCAAGACATGGGGGAGGTTATGCTCGGTCACGCCAAGTTTCGACCCCAAGACCTCATGTGGCAACACCCCATGTCTTAACCATCGCACCGCCCCGAGGGGACGACAGAACAAAGGAACATGACTCTTATGGAAATGGTTAGATCAATGATGAGTTATTAAGAATTACCAAATTCGTTTTGAGGATATACTCTGGAAATAGCAGTGTACATTCTGAATATAATACCTTCTAAGTCAGTACCCTCTACTCCCATAGAATTGTGGAATGGGTGTAAGCCTAGTCTGAAGCATATTCAGATTTGGGGTAGTCCAACACATGTACTGAAGGGAGACACTGATAAGTTGGAATCACGTACAGAAGTTCGCTTGTTTGTGGGTCATCCTAATGGAATGAAAGGTGATTTATTTTATAGTCCTAAAGATTAGAAGGTCATTGTTAGCACCAATGTCCGATTTTTAGAAGAGGACTATGTAATAAACCACAAGCCTATGAGTAAAATTATTTTTAAGGAAATAATAAAGGACACGTCTAATCTAGTACCAACGATACAAGATGAGATATCACAAGAAACTACAACACGTGTCACAAATGATGCACAATTAAAGACAGTGCCTCGTCGTAGTGGGAGGGTTGTGAGGCAACCTAAAAATTCATGTTTTTGGGAGAGTCTTCGGACTTGATCCCTGGTGAACATTAACCTGATCCTCGGACATATGACGAAGCGCTCCAAGATAAAAATGCAGCATCTTGGCAAAGAACAATGAATACAGAAATAGAATCTATGTATTCTAATAAAGTCTAGGAGCTTGTAGAACCACCAAATGGTGTAAAAGCCATTGAGTATAAATAGGTCTATAATAGAAAAAGAGGGATAGACAGGAAGGTGGAACTTTCAAAGTAAGGCTTGTTGAAAAAGGGTATACATTATGAGGAAACCTTTTCACCGATAGCCATGTTTAAGTCTATCCAGATTCTTTTATCTATTGCTACTCATATGGATTATGAGATTTGATAAATGGATGTCAAGATAGCTTTCCTTAATGGAAGTCTTGAAGAAAATATCGATATGAAGCAACCAGAAGGATTCATTGCAAAGGGCAAAGGGCATCTTGTATGTAAACCCAGTCGGTCTATTTATGGACTGAAACAAGCTTCAAGATCTTGGAATATCTAGTTTAATGAAGTAATCCAATCTTATGGATTTATTCAGTGAATGGATGAGTCTTGTGTATATAAGAAGTGTGATGGAAACATGGTGGTATTTCTTGTACTATACGTAGATGACATTTTGTTAGTTGGAAACAATATCAAAGTATTGTTGGAAGTAAGGGTATGGTTATCCAAGAAATTTGATATGAAGGACTTGGGAGAATGTGCACATATTCTCGGGATCAAAGTAATAAGGGATTACAAGACAAGAATGTTGTGCTTATTCCAAGCTTTATATATCGATACGATCCTAGCTCATTTTAGCATGCAAGACTCCAAGAAAGGTTTTCTACCTTTTAGGCATGGAGTATCTTTATCTAAAGAGATGTCTCTGAAGACATCAAAAGAGATAGAAGATATGAAGGCAGTTCCTTATGCTTCAGCTGTAGGAAGCCTAATGTATGCTATGTTATGCACAAGACCGGATATCTGTTTTGTTGTGGTCATGGTTAGCAGATATCAAAGTAATCCAAGACAGGGACATTGGACTGCCGTAAAGCATAGAGATTATATGCTGGTTTACCAAGCAGATAATTTGATTCCTGTGGGTTACACGGATTTTGACTTCCAATCAGATAGAGACAATAGTAAGTCGACCTCGGGATTTTGTGTTTACTTTAGGAGGTAAAGCTATAACAATGGAGGAGTGATAAGCATAGATGCTTTTTAGACTCCACCATGGAAGCTGAGTATGTGGCAGCCTTTGAGGCAGCCATAGAAGCTGTATGGCTCAGAAACTTCATGATGGACTTAGATGTGATTCCTGGTTTGCTCAAAACTTATTATAGTGTATTCTGATAATAAGTGGTGCAGTAGCAAACTCGAAGGAACCACGAGCCCATAAGGTAAGTAAACACATAGAGCGCAAGTACCACCCAATACGAGACATCGTATAACGAGTAAAGTTGTTGCCGCCTAGATTGCATCAGATGATAACCTGGGAGATCCTATCACTAAGGCCCTTAAGGCAAGAGCTTTTGATGGCCATGTTGAGGGGTTTGGAATCAGATGTATGGCAGGGTATATGTCAACATAGTCTTTCAGTATAAGTGGGAGATTGTTAGAGAGTATACTAAAAGTCTAATTCTTTGTAAGCATTTATAAGAATCACATTGGTCAAATGTCTACATTTATGCTAAGTGTAGTTGTTCATTTAATTTATATTGTAGATAATATGGTGTGAGGAGACACACAGAAGATCATGTTATTAGATCCTTTTAAATTATAAACAGTTGCTCACAACCAAGATGGAATGGGACAAACCATTGGAGTGGTTGTAGTGTAATTAGGTATTAGTTTATCTTGACTAATAAATTACACTAGTACACTATGAGTGTATTGAGCAGGACCAATTGAGGTAGTATCTTTTTATATTGACTATATAAAAGAACAATACCTCTGTTATTATGGAAGTGTGTACTCTTAATCATGATATAATAACAAGCACATATACTCAGTATTTATTTCTTTGATTTATAAGAGGGTGCGATTTAGCTCGTTAAATCAATAGGCCCGATAAGTAGGGAAATAAGACGATGATCTTAGCTCGTGAAATCAGTAGGCCCGATATGGTGTGTTATTGATTATAGAATGAAACTGTGTCCTAGTAATATAGGTTGATGATGTCCCTTTGAGGAGCTCATAAGAATTGTCATGTAAACCCTACAGATGAACTTAGTCCGACATGACGATAAGGTTGAGTGGTACTACTCTTGGAGCTAGATATTAATTAAGTGAGTTGTCAGTAACTCATTTAATTAGTGGACATTCAATATCTTAAACACAGGGAGACTAACACACTCAAGATAAGAAGGAGCCCATATAGTAATATGGGATTGGTGCGGCAGTGCAATAACAACTCTTTAGTGGAATGAGATATTATTGATGAACTTGAGTTGGGTGTTCGGGGCGAACATGGGAAGCTTAAGCTCATCGGGAGACCAAAACCAATTCCTCATCTCGGTCCCTATTGTACCTTCTTATTTATAAAGTCTTATATCCACCCAAACCCAACTTCTTACCTACCTTAAGGTGGCTGGCCAAGCCAAGCTTGGAGCCCAAGCTAGGGTCGGCCAAACCAAGGTTAGATGGGTTCAAGTTGTGGCCGACCCTAGCTTGGAGCCCAAGGGTGGCCGACCACATTGAATTCAAAAGGAAGTTTTTTTTTGTAAAATCTTTCCTTTTATAGAGATCCATTAAAAGGATTTAAAAGGATGATTTTAATATAAAACTTTCCTTTTTTAGATCGGTCATAAAAGGAAGTTTTTATTTTGTTGAAAACTTTCCTTTTATGTTGGTTTTAAAAGAGAGTTTTAAATTTTAAAATCTTTCCTTTTATAGCTTTCTACAAAGAAATAAAAGAGAGATTTGAAATCTTTCCTTATTTGTAGTTATCTATAATGTGAAAGAAAGATTTTAATTTTTTTGATAAAACTTTCCTTTCTTGAAACCATATTTTATTTTAAATCTTATCTTTTATAGATATCTATAAAAGGATTTAAAAGAGAGATTTTAATTTATAAAACATTTCATTTAGAACTATCCACAAAAGGGATTTTTAAAAGAGATATTTTAATTTTTTTTTAAAATCTTTCCATGCTTGGAGAACAAGCATGTGGCCGGCCATGACAAGAAGAAAAGGAAGTTTTAATTTTTTGTTTTAAAACTTTCACTTTTTGTCATTGGCAAGGAATATAAGGAAGTTTTAATTATGTTTAAAACTTTCCTTATTTGCCAAGACCAAGGAATATAAAAGAGAGGGTAGAGGTGCCTCACCTCACAACAATACATTTTCTATTCCTCTCCTCTCTTCCTTGGTGGTGGCCGGCCCTTACTCTTTCTCTCTTCTCCTTCGTTTTCCCTCTTGCTGGCCGGTGGTATATTGGTGTGGAGATCCATTGATGGCCGGTTGTTTGAAGGAGAAGAAGAAGAGAAGGAGGTTCTCTTGTCTAGCATCCCTTGGAGGAAAGTTGGTGGCCGAACTTCATCATCTCTTGGAGAAAGTTGGTGGGCGAAACTTGAAAGGAAGAAGAAAGCTTGGGTGGATTCTCATCTTGGTAGATTGTTGCCCACATGACGTCTGAGTTAAAAAGAGGAATACAATAGAAGATCAAGAGGTCTATAAGTTACAAGAGATATAACTAGTTATTAGTTTCCTCATCATAACTAGTTCATCTTTTGTATAGATCTTGAAAAACCAAACATAAGAGATTATCGATTTTAATTATCATTTTTGTTTTCGATATTTGTTTCGATTTCATGTTTCGATAATGTGTTTTTATTGAGGTCTCTAATGTTAAACCTAGTTTACTGTGAGAAGTTTAAATATCTTATTTCTTTGAAAGGTTTTGTCTAGGTAGTGGTGGATGGTCCTATACCCAAGAAGGCCTAGAGCCTCATCACGTTTGACCTGGATGCTGATCCTTAAAATAGATATTTGATCAACTTCTGTAATATGGTTTAACTTAGGAAGATCACATTGGTTGAACTTGAAGTAAGAATGTTAAGTATCCTTCCCAATTCAAGTTTAACTTCTAAAGGGAAAATTTAGATTAATAATGTTAAGCATTGTTTGCAATCTAATTAACTTTAGTAGAACACATGGGTAGCTAGAATAGTTCTATGCTTGTATAAATTTTTGTACAGGGGAACTAGGACGGTATTCCGAGTAGCAACCAACAAGGACTACTACTTCTTTGTTCGTTTTCTCGAGCGACCGGACTTTCCAACCAGGTGGCAATTAGAGGTGCCGAGCCCGCTCGAGCTCAAGAAATACAAGAGCCGCTCAGACTACCTCTATACAGCTTCTAGCTTGGCCGGTCAGAAATACCATATCCACAAGATGCTGCTAGAGGGTGTCCTTTACGTGTTTGACCTAAGCCCGATATGCACGAGGCTTCCATCCATCCTAGGTATTCCCTTTCGTTTCCCCAACTTTTGAATCTAACTAATTTTTCTTCCTTCTGTGCAGGTCAAATAATGTTGCGAGCGCATCTGGCTGGCAAGTGTAAGCTTGCGGACGTAGACATCAATGCCGCAGTCGTGGTCGAACTAGAGAGCTATGGCTGACAACCGGTCGGCTCCCATGAAGATCCACTCGGAGAGAGCACAGGAGCCCCAGCTCAAGGGAGCGAAGCAATGGGCTGCCATACGGTTGGTGGTGAAGCAATCGGTGCAGTGAATCCTCTGCCCGATCAGCATCCGTTGATTCCAATCGACGAGGCTTCAGAATCAGCTTCTTCCGAGGAGCCGTTGATAAGCCGAAAGAGGCACCGTGCGGCGATTGCTGCCCGATCCACCAACTCTGCTATACAGACTCCAACCAGGACTAGCCCACATCTTTCATCTGAGCGGGGTGAAACCTCAACACCACGCCCGCACAAGCGATGACCCATCCCACATACTTCGTTTTCATCTGATCGGATGCTGTCATTGTTCGTGTAAAATATGGCAACAAATATTAATTAAATAATAAGGTTAAATAGAGGAATAACCTTAACAGAATTTTTCAGAATTTTTAGAAATTTTCTGGAAATTTTTCAGAGGCTGTATGGTGTAGGTTACAAGGATAAATATGGGCCACAGGAAAGTTTGTTTAGGCTACCCCATTTAAACGAGGAAATGTTTGATTTTCTTTTTATTTCTTCTTTTCTTTTTCTATTTCTTTGCATTTTTTTCTTCTTTCGTTCTCAACCTGAGTTCCTTTTCTTCCATTTCCTTACCATGCCCTAAGCCAACCCGACATCATCTTCTTCCCCAAACCGTCGCCGCCGACACCTCCTCTTCTTCCCTTCCCCGCATTCATAACCCCGGCCAAAGGAAAGCCCGAAGCCCTAGCATCACTTTCCCTCTTCCTCTTGCTTCTACCCAAAGTCATCGATCGCCTCTCGCGTCGCTGATCGGCCTCTCGCATCACCCCCGGTTGCCACAGCCGACGCCGCTCTGATCTCCGATGCCACTAATCGCCGGGTGCCACTCCGATTACTTCTACCATCTTTGCCAACCGACTATTGTTGTCGGCACCGTCGCACCCTCTTCCCTAGCGCTGACTGCCTCCTCTACCCAACATCGTTGCTGCCGCCACCTTCTCCGCTCACAGTCCAGTGCCGAGCTTGCTTCCCGATTCATTGAAATTGTGCTCTACCACCGGTTATTATTTTGGAAACAGATAACTTGCTACCATACTTAAGGTAATTTGTGGACCCTAGCCTCTAGTCTAGGAGATGTAGTGTTAGATCACTAAGTTTCGGGCATATTCATGTTGGACAACGATATCACACTGGTTCGGCTACCATTTCAGCAGTGATCACACTCCGACTTTACACAAGCAAGAAACCACCAGCAACACCTTCTTCAGCACCTTCTTCGACTGAGAGATAATAAAGGTGTCTCTTATTTAGGGTAAGCTGTTAGCATAAGGGTTAGGAATGAATTGTATCATTTGCTGTAGCATACACAGATTTGATGCTAGGAAAGGTTAAGAATGAACTGTACTCGAATTTATTTAAGTTTAGGTTGATTATGTATAGATTTTGATCAAATTGAATAATGGAAGGATTAGGATTCTTGGTAAATAAGAATTTGATTTAGCTATTTGATATTTGTGGTTGTAGCTAAATTAAAAATGTTGTTACAGGACTCTGATTTGCGACGAGCTGCCTTTCGTGAGATTACTTTTGGCACATGCTATATCGGAGGCGGGTACGCCAATACTAGAATTTTCCTAATTATTTGGGATGTAGTTTAGCTAGTTGTGGTATATGTAATTAGCTAAATATGTTATGTAATGCAAGACATTGGTTCGAGACGAGTATTTTGATGTAAAGATAGTTTTAGTGCGATCTACACATAAGGCAGGTACTTCTTCCTTAGCCTCTATAATGCTTTGAACTTAGTGCATGGATTATCTGATGGATTAGGTTGCTTTACCTTGACTCCACTCATATTTTATCTACGTTTGATACTTTTATGCTTGATCTTTGAGATGATCAGTTTATTATCTATACAACCTCATCTTTATGTAACACCCACTAAGCTTTTAAGATAAGTATATGAATGTAGGATTTTGCCTTAGAAAAATAAAAGGAAGTGGGTTGAAGCAAAAAGAAATAAAATGAACTAAAAAGAGGAGGAGGTCAAGGATTGAACCTTGAACCTCTTATATTATAATTTATAGAATTAATTAGTAGAAACCAATTGGGATAGAGAGAAGATATTGATAGCAAAGGAGGGAAACTCATGATAAGGGTGAGAGTAAAAGTTAGCCAAAAGAAAACAAGAAAAGAGCAAGAGAAAGGCAACTTGCCTTCCTTCCTTCTCTCCCTCTTTCTCTCTTCTCTTGCCGAAAATAAAAGAGGCTAATTAAGGGGATTCATTCCCCCTTATTTCACCATGAATGATGAGGATAAATAAATAAATAAAAATAAAAAGAAAATAGAAAAAAAAAGGCTAAGGGAGAAGGAAAGCAAAAACTAATTTTGCTACCTCTTCCTCCTTAACATAAAAGGGAGCAAGAAAAGAGAAGAATTCTAATTTTTCTCTCATTTCTCTCATTCTTCCCTCTCCCTCACCGAGAACCTCAGTCCCCTCTCCTCCATCTTCGGCCCCAAGCCAAGGTTTTCTCCTAAGAAAGCCTAAGTTACAAGGAGGACTTAGCAAGGGAATCAAGGGAAGGGAACTAGAAGAAGAGGCTACTTCTTCCATCACCACACCTTAGAACCACAAGCAAAAAGGATGTAAGCTTCCCCTCACCTGTGGTACAAGACTTTTTATGTGATTTTCGGATTTTATGAGGATTATAAACCTAGAATAGAATTTAAGAAAAATTCGGCCAAAGAAGAGTTTTCAAATCTAGGAAGGTTTAAACAAGTCCTCATTTCATAATATTTTTCTATGCTATGTAGGAAGGTTTTCCTTCATGTTTTTATACCTATATGATGCTTGGTCAGAGGAGTACCTAACCCTAGAATTTTGGCCAAAAATATTTTAAAGAGGTTAGGGAAATCATTGTTTAACCAAACTAGTACAAGATTCCCTCCATGAATTACTAAGGATCTTTTATTGGTTTTTTTTCTTGCTTGAAAGTTACTTGGAACCAAAGGAAATCCCCTTATATGTTTCGGCCAAGAAAAGAGCTTAGGGTTAGGAAGACCTTTAAATTTAAGTAACTATGTTTATATGATAGAATATAGAGTTCTCTTAAAGAATTGCATGTTGAATATTGCTAGAAATTCATGAACTCTTCATTAAGATTTTCGGCCATGTTAAGATAGATAGCTTAGGAAAGCTTAATCAAAATTTTAACATGCTCAAGACCTCTGTGATATTAAGATATGAAAGTGGTTTAATGCTCTCATGCTTAATTAGGGTATAGAGAATTTAGTTACATGATATATGACTTGTAAGGTCACAAGGGTCCTAGCTTGTTTATGAACCAAATTTGTATATGATGTTCTTAGTAATTTTTGCCATGAAACTTACTTAGGTTTTCCATGCTTTAGGACACTTAAAACCTAGTTTAGAGAATGGTAAGTTTCGGCCATGAGGAAAAATAAAAGAAAAAGGAAAGAAACCTAGGAAGCCTAAGACACAATGCACATGTATGTTTATTATGCTTGTCTTTATACATGCTATGAAACTTGTATGACTTCCTATGCTTTTAGGCTATTTGAAGCAAAGTTAACCACTGATGGGTCTCGGCCAAGTAGGGTTTAAATGACCTAGAGGCCTTAGAATTGAAACCAATTGTGTTAAAAATACTTCTTATGGAAATATGATAATGTGTTGATTGTGTCACATGCTTGTATAATTTTTCCATGACCTAAATGGACCATTGTAGGTCTCGGCCATGAAGGGATAGATGCCCTAGAAACCCTAGAATGAAAATTAAATATGCTCATGTCACTCTACATGAAATATGATAAGTAGAAAGCCAAAGTTCTCATGCTATATGTTGCTTAATGACCTAAAATGAGGCTAGGGTAAGTTTCGGCCATACCCTTTGTATGATACCTTATTAAGAATTTATACAAGATGTTAGTTCAAGTTCACATGCTTGTATGCTTGTTTTTAGCTCTAATGAATACTTGTGAAATTTTGGCCATGACATATGTTAAGGGCTTGAAGAACTTAGGAATTAGCTCAAATATGATTACTATGTTACTTGGAAGAAAAATGCTATAAATATGGTTTAAGGTTTCCATGCTTTCATGACATTTGGGACCTTGTTTCACACCTGATAAGGTTCGGCCACATGAAGTTTAGGGACTTGGAGAACTTAGAAACCAAGTTAATCATGCTTATAATGCTTCCTATGAAATTGATGTGATGATAATTTAGGTTCCACATGCTTGGAGGTTATTTTTACCTAAATTGAGATCTAAGGGGGTTCGGCCATGATAAGAACCCAAGGGATTAGGAAGCTTAGAACCCAAGTTAACTATGTTACCATGTTTCTTATGATAGTATAATCACATGATACACCCTTATGCTTAAACATGTATGCTTGTGATTCATACTTTCCATGATATGATATGTGCTAGAAATATGCATGCTTTTATGATATGCTATGTGGATAGAAATATGCATGCTTTTATGATATGCTATGTGGTGAAAATATGCATGCTTTTATGACATGATGTATGCCTAAGTGATGCATATCTTTATGATATGATGTATGCCTAAGTGATGCATACTTTTATGACATGATGTATGCCTAAGTGATGTATACTTTTATAATATGATGTATGCCTAAGTGATGCATACTTTTATGATATGATGTGTGCCTAAGTGATGCATGCCCTTATGATGTGTGATATGTATAAGTATGACATGTACTTTACTTTATATGGCTTGTACCAAGGGTGGGCTCCATAAGCGCCCCGGGGTCGATGGAATAAGACTCGGGCCTCGTTAGGGATGGGCTCCTAAGTGCCCCTAGGTCGATGGAGTAAGACTCGGGCCTAGTATGTTTGCCTTGTAGGGGTCAAGACTTGCTACCTTGGACCTACATAGGTTGTGCGCAATATGTAAGTGGTACATAGCCGGGATCCCCTTTAAGTTGATAATATGTTCAAGTATATATTTAAGAAGAAATGGTTTTAAAGATCATGAGACATACACATGTTTTTCGGATACATGTTTTCAAAATCGTATTGCATATACCTTATGATCATGTTGTGATGATGCTATGATTTATGATATGCCATGATTAGATATGATTATGTTATGTTTCATGCTATGCTTTAAGAGCTTGATATGCCATGCTACCTTATGATGATGCTATGATATGCCATGATTAGATATGATTATGTTATGTACCATGCTATGATTTAAGAGATGATATGCCATGACTAGTTATGATTTTGTTATGTTGCATGATATGCTTAAAGAGTATGATATGTTATGTCATGACTAGTTGAGATCATGTTATGTTAAGATATTCTTTGATCATGTGATGATTTTCGGTTTTAGTGAGTAGGAAAGGAACTTACTGAGCCATGAGTGCTCATAGCTTACTTTCCTTGTACCACAGATAAAGGAAAAAGCTGGATGAGCTAAAGGAGCAGCAGGAGAGGCAAGGAGATGTGTGTGGCGGTGGCTAGGCAACCAAATAAGAACCTGCTTTAAGAACTTTTAAGAATTACGCTTTGGTTTCGTAAATTGTAGTACTATATGGGTAACTTGATGTTATGTTTCTATTTATCTTGTTATCATGTTATGGAAACCATATTAGTGTAGTTCGGATTTGAAAACAAATCAAAAGTTTTATTAAACTAAGAAAATTATTTTAAGTCTTCCGCTGTAATATGTACATAGAGTATCGTAGCCCCGTTCCTTAGGGTTAGCAGGGAGGGCGGGCGTTACACTTTAGTTATTCATACTCTATAGTATACACACGTGTATAGTATGTATTGTAGGAGTTATCATGCTAATTATGCATTATTTGTGTGCACACGTGTATAGGTGTTGCTACGTATTATACATGTTGGTAGACACATTTTGGATTTTTTTCATGCATATAGGTGTATGTGATTGATGGATCATGATTCTAGATCTATCGTGTGTTGTGTGTGTATACATGTCAGGTGAGTATTATTGGAGGTATCTTATCATTTATATTTGTGTTGTGGTGTGTACACACATGTTTAGTGTGTACTATTAGAGGTATCTAGTTGATTACACCGACGTTAAGTGTCCACACATGTCGGATGTGTATTATTAGAGGTATCATGTTGATTATACCCATGTAGTGTGTACACACGTATTTGGTGTATACTATTGGAGGATCATGTTAATTATATTTTACTTGTTGGTTGCTACTCGGAATACCATTCTAGTTCCCCTATACAAAAATTTGTACAAGCATAGAACTATCCTAGCTCCCCATGTGCTCTACTGAAGTTAAATTTGGATTGCAAACGATGCTTAACATTATAAATCCAAATTGCCTTTCAGAAGTTAAACATAGATTGGAAACGATACCTAACATTCTTACTCCAAGTTTGACCGATGTGATCTTCCTAAGTTAAACCATATTATAGAAGTTAATTAAATATCTATTTCAAAGATAGGCTTCCAGGTTAAACATGGCGAGGCACTAGCCCTCCTTGGGTATGAGATCATCCACCACTTCCTAGACAAAGTCTTTCAAAGAAATTAGATATTTAACTTCTTACAGTAAACTAGGTTTAACTACAGAGACCTCAATAGAAGCACAATATTGAAAAATAAAATCAAAAAATAAAATCGATAACAAAGTGATAACCTAAACCTGATAGCCTCTTGTGTTGGTATTTCAGAATCTATACAAAGAAGACTAACTAATTAATTTGAAGTGGAAATCATTAATTAGTTATACCTTTCTTTGTAGCTAAAAGACCTCTTAATCTTCTTTTGTATTCCTCTCCTTCTCTTGGGCGTTGTGTGGGCGACGATCTACCAAGAAAACTCCACCCAAACCACTTCTTTGCCTCTAAGAAACTCGAGCCACCAAGGGATGCCAAAATAGGAAACTTCCTTTCTCTTCTTCTTCTCTTCCAAATATTCGGCCACCAAAGAAAAGGAACTTCTTGATGTGCCGCCGGCCTTGAGAGAAAGAAACAAGGAGCAAGGGAAGAAGAAAGGGCCGACCACACAAGGATCAAGAGAGGAGACTAAGGTTATGTTATCATGAAGGCTCCCTCTCCCTCTCTTTTATAATCCTTGCTCAAGGCAAAAAAGGAAAGTTTTAAAAAAAAATTAAAACTTCCTTTTAATCCTTGTTAATGACTAAAAAGGAAAGCTTTAAAACAAAAAACTTAAAACTTCCTCTTAAACAATACATGGTCGGCCACACAAAAGCAAATTGGAAAGATTTAAAACAATTAAAATCTCTCTCTTTTTAAATTTCCTATTGTACATGGCAATAAAGGAAAGTTTTAAAAATTAATCTCTCTCGTTTAAAACATGTAGACAACTACAAAAAAAGGAAAGATTAATTAAAACTTCTCTTTTTAAATCATGGTTACAAAAAAAAGGAAAGTTTTATCAAAAATTAAAATCTCTCTTTTAAACATTAAAGATAACTACAAATAAAGAAAGATTTTAACAAAATTAAAATCTCTCTTTAATTTTTTGTAGAAAGTTATAAAAGGAAAGATTTTAAAATTTTAAAACTCTCTTTTAAAACCATGAGGATGACTATAAAAGGAAATTAAAATATTTCTTTTAACCATTGTAGATAACTACAAAAAAGGAAAGATTTTTAAAAAAAAATAAAGTCTCTCTTTTAACCATTGTAGATAACTACAAATAAGGAAAGATTTTAATAAAATAAATTCTCTCTGTTAAGTTTTTCTAACCTAATTATGCTTAGTTATGTTTCTACATGTTGTATGATCTTGTGTATGAGATTAGATAAGTCTCCATGCTACATGTTGTACAAATGAATCTTAGAACCTCACCTTAGGGTTCGGCCAAGCAAGTATATGAGTTAGAGCAAGGTATTGAAATTTAACTATGCTTGTTTATGCTTCTTTATGATGTATGATTATTTATCTATAGTTGGTTGAAGTTTCATGCTCTTTATGGTGGCCAAAGTTTAGAATTCATGCTAGTAAGGTTTCGGCCAAGATTGAAAGAATAGGTTTAGGGAAAAGTTTTTGAATCTAACTATGCATGCTAATGTTTCCTCATAATGTATGATTCTTGATATATGGCTAGTTCAAGTTTCCATGCTTCATGATATGTTACATGCTATGATTTCATGATATGATATGCTATGTTCATGGAATGATATAGGCTACACTTCATGATATGATATATGCTATGCTTCATGATATGATATGTTATGCTTCATGATATGATAAATGCTAAGTTTCATGAGATGATATGCTATGCTTCATGAGGTGATACATGCTATGTTTCTTGTGACATGCTATGCTCTATGTTATGATAAGAACATGTTATGGTTTATGAGATATGTTATGAAAGGCTTATGTAAGAAGAAAAGCCTAAGAGATGCTTCCCTTGAGTTGGGATTAAGAGCTCTCTTCATGATATGACACGTATGATAAGACAAGAACATGATATGTATGATGACATGATAAGAAATATGATACATGATATGTATGACATGCTATTTTACTTTTTGTATGCCTTGTACCAAGGGTGGGCTCCATAAGTGCCCCGAGGTCGATGGTCTATGAAACGGGCCTCGTAAAAAGGGATGTGCTCCTTAGTACACCCCTAGGTCGACGGACTATGAACGGACCTAGATTCCTAGTAGGTTCTGTTGGTGCGGGAAGCATCCGACGATCGAACCTGAGTTTTGATAATGGCAAAGGATTCAAAGTTAAGGGTTGTTGTTATCTAACATGTTGAATGAGTGTTTCAGGAATGTCCTAACTGCGGTTAGGCAGGTGAAAATCCTAGGGGGTGGTAACCCTAGGTCCTAGGGGGCGGTAACCCTAGGTGGAGAAAAGTCCTAGCTGCGGTTAGGCAAAGGAAAAATCCTAAGGGGTGGTAACCTTAGGTCCTAGGGGGCGGTAACCCTAGGTGAGGGAAAACCCTAAGGGGCGGCAACCTTAGGTCCTAGGGGGAGGTAACCCTAGGTGAAGGAAAACCCTAAGGGGCGGCAACCTTAGGTCCTAGGGGGTGGCAACCCTAGGTGGAGAAAAATCCTAGGGGGCGGTAACCCTAGGTCCTAGGGGGTGGTAACCCTAGGCGGAAAGTCCAGTCGGTCTGGAGGACCGGACTGGCATCAGGTAATCTCTCCTGAGGGGAGTAGGTGAGGACGCGTTCTCCGTTGAGGGAACAGTAGGCGTCGGGTCGACCTAGGGTTTCCGGTTGGAAATCCGAAGTCAGACTCGGACAGTCCGAAGACTGTCAGTTCCTCTTTACTATGATTTATCAAATTCTAACACTGTCTTGCAGGGTATTTGTTCGGACTAACCTTGTTTTGCAGGAGAGGAACCTGCTGGAAAAAGGTGGTCCGGGTGCCCAGGATGGATCCGAGCGCCCGGAGGTTCAGGCGCCCGGAACAGGTCCGGGCGCCCGGGACCAAGTTTTATCCCTGCCGCGACTTCGCCACGTGGAGCATCCTGGTTGGTTGGCCACGTCACACTCCAGGCGCACGGAAGGGATCCAGGCACCCGGAATGTCATATAAAAAGAGGGTCGAGGGAGCAGTTAAAGAATAACAACAAATTCTAAGCTTTCTTCTGTGAAGAGCTTCAGATTTAGTCCCGAAGTGCTGCAACGACACCCCGACAACCCGGAGCTTCAGATTTAGTCCTTTGTTGTCGGTATAATCTTTTTACTGCTTTGAATTGTAATTAGTTTGTAATAGTTTTTACGAGCTTATAGTTGTTGCCCACGGAAAGAGATCAAGGATCGCGGGCTTTCGAGTAGGAGTCGTCCCAGGCTCCGAATGAAGTAAATCCTCCTGTCTCTGTGTGCTTGCTTTCTTATTTTCCGCTGCGTTTTAATTACTCGAGTGTTTTACGAATCAAACGAATTAGCCGCGAGCGCTATTCACCCCCCCTCTAGCGCGTCTCGATCCAACAATTGGTATCAGAGCGGGGTCGCTTTGAATTGGTGCAACCACCATTCAAGCATTTTTCGTGGCTTTGTCGTTTATATAGGTTAAAAATATAACCTTACGCCTTTCGTTTTTTCCCTCCAAAACTGTTTTTGAAAAATTAATTTTCATCTTTTCACCATTGGTTGGAATTACCGAAATATTGCATTTTCAAAAATTTGTAGTAATATTTTTTTAATATTATTTTAATAATATTTTATTATTTTTTCTCAAAATTCCTGAATTACTATTTTTATTTCTCTCTCGCACTACTAATCCAAGACTAAGTCTTGGAACAAGTTTTATTGTGTTTATTTTGCGAGATTGTCTTTCTAATATGACCCATCAAGAAGGCTACAACATTACTCGCCCACCGCTCTTCTCCGGAGATGATTTTGGAGATTGGAAGGGTCGGATGGAGGCGTATCTCCAGACTCACTTTGAAGTCTGGATGATCGTCATAACCGGGCTTCAACTGCCAACTAACGGCGCCGGTAAGGCACTACCGTACGAGAACTGGGGCGCGAACCTTATCAAAAAGGTAGAAGTAAATGCAAAAGCAACATATACACTTCAGTGTGGCTTAACGAATAAGGAGCTGAATCACGCCGGCCCATTCTCAAGTGCCAAGGAGCTGTGGGAGAACCTGATTGAGTTACACGAAAGTATTCCTGATACAAAAACAGGTAAGCATGTTTTAATAAATAAATTATTTGAGCAGACTAATACTAGTCCGGCCGAGGAAGGTGTTGCGTTATTTGCAGGAACAAGCAAGACGAAGAAAGCACTGAAGGCAACATGGTCCGAGTCATCAGATGAATCCGAATCGGACGAAGAAGAGCATGCGAGCCTTCTCGCTCTACCAGTACTAGCACATGTTGTTGAAACCGAGTTCGAGTTCGAGCCTGATTCAGAAACCGAGAGCGAATCAGACACCGAGTCCGAGCGAAGCCACGGATCCGTATCCGTTTCTGAAGGACCCAAAACCACTGTAAGTGCTCTAATTTCAAGTATTAGCTTAGATGATTCAGAAAATTTAATTCCTTACTTATTAAAGAAGTTGGCTAAATCCAACGTCCGGGTTAAGTCTCTCCAAAAGGAGGTAACAGCCCTTAAGGAAGCGACTGACTTGAGTGCTTTAACTGAGCCAGTTCAAATTGGAAATTCGACTCAAGTCCAACAACTTGAGGAAGAAAATTCTAATTTGAAAACTCAAATTAAAGAACTCAAAGACATGTTGGAATGGTTCACCTTGGGTTCCAAGAATTTGGATCTAATTCTTGGAAAACAACGAGCCATTTACAACAAATCCGGACTTGGATTTAAGACCAAAACAAAATATAAATCATATCTGTCTCTAGTTAATAGAAATAATAGAAACATAATTCAAGCATGGGTCTCCAAGTCCAAATTGATTAATCAAGTTGGACTTGGTCAATATTGGATCCCGAAGGATCAAATATACTACCTCGATAGGCCATATCGAGGCTATAATCCAGGGGGAGTTAACAAAAAAAACCATTAAAATTAAACGAAATTAAATTAAATTCAAAATTAAATTAAAAATTTGAAATTAAATTAAATTTAAATCTCAACATTTGAAAGTAAATTAAAATTAAAAATTCAAAATTAAATTAAAAATTCGAAATTAAATTAAATTTAAATCTCAAAATTTGAAAGTAAATTAAAATTCAAAATTCAAAATTAAAAATTAAATTCAAAATTAAATTCAAAATTCGAACTTAAATCAAAATTCAAAAATTCAATTTAAATCAAATAAATTTAGAAGGAGGATCCAGAATAGCTGGCACCCCTAACTAAACTACCCGACTGGGTAACTGAACTTAATCTACCCGAAATGGGTAAACAAGAGTAGACTACCCGGCAGGGTAATTAAGGTTAGAAAAAATGGGCTAGGTTTAACTTGACCCACGGTACTGGTGAAGTTTTTGGATGATAGTAAGTTAGGGAAGCTTGGGCATCGCATGTCTAGGAAGATATGACTTCGACCTGATGCATTTGGCTAAGTGGAACTGACCGAAGCTACCCTTAAATGGATCCTAACTAGTTAGACCAAGGTTTAGTATTAAGTTCAATGGGTAGGACTATTTGGAAAACCTCGAAGGCATGGTTATTTTAATGAGTTCCTTGTGACTCACCATAGCCCAGAAGTTTATCCAAAGAATGCTTACTTGTTGAACCCAAAGCTAAACCTGAATCTAACACAAAGTTAAACCAAACCCTTAAATTGAACCTCAATTCATCTCACAAAAATTATAGGATTTCTTGATTGAAAATTCAGATCGAGTGAGATGACTAAGTAATTAAAAACAAACTGATAATTAATTGAAATTCAAATTAATTTCAAAATTACTTCAAAACTTAATTTTAAAAATTCATTTAAAAATCTTTTAAAAATTATTTTGAAAATCATTTTAAAATTCCTTTAAAAATCTTTTAAAAATTATTTTGAAAATCATTGTAAAAATCATTTAAAAATTATTTTGAAAATCATTTAAAAATTCTTTTAAAAGTCATTTAAAAATTATTTTGAAAATCATTTCAAAATTCTTTTAAAAGTCCTTTAAAAATCATTCTAAAAATCATTTTAAAAATTCTTTTAAAAGTCCTTTAAAAATTATTTTGAAAATCATTTTAAAAATCCTTTAAAAATCATTTTGAAAATCATTTTAAAAATTCTTTTAAAGTCCTTTAAAAACCATTTTGAAAATCATTTTAAAAATTCCTTTAAAAGTCCTTTAAAAATTATTTTGAAAATCATTTTAAAAATTCTTTTAAAAGTCTTTTAAAAATTATTTTGAAAATCATTTTAAAATTCTTTTAAAAGTCCTTTAAAAATTATTTTGAAAATCATTTTAAAATTCCATTAAAAATCTTTTCAAAATTATTTAAAAATCTTTTAAAATTTAATTTCAAAATTACTTGAAAAATATTTTTAAATCATTTAAAACCGAATTTTTAAAAATCCTTTAAAAATTATTTGAAAAAACTCTTTTAAAAATCATTTAAAATTATTTGAAAAATATTTTGAAAATTCATTTCAAAAATCTTTTGAAAATGCATTTCAAAATCATTAAATTTTTTTAATATCGTTTGAAAATATTATTCAATTAATTTCAGAATGTTATTCAATTAATTTAAAAGGGTTTAAAAATCTTTAATTCTCAAATCATATTATAAAATTATGATTGCAAATGTTAACTCCATCTCACGTTCACTCATATGCTAAACATGCTTGTTTATCTAGAATGAGTGAGATGGAAAAATAGGAAAATTATTTTTTAACCTCTCATGCTTGGACTCCTGAACTCAAAGAATTTATTAAGGCATTTTTTAAGGGGAAGTGATTTTAAATTAGTTAAAATTAGTTTTTCATTAAAATAAAATTTTAACTTGACCTTAAAATTAAAAACTAATTTTTACTTATCTTCAAAATTTAAGGTTATTCTTAACTTAACTTTAAAATTGAAATTATTTATGACCTGGCTTTTAAATTATAACTCTTCTAGAATGTTTTCAAAGCTAAGCCATTATGTAAAACCTCTTTAAGCTAAGTACTTAATCAAGTCTTCTTTAACTAAGCTTAGTTAGACTATACTCTAAACTTAGCTATTTGGCAAGAAGTTTTCTCAAGGCAATCATTTTTAAGCTGAATATATAGCTAAGTATTTTCAAATTTAGCTAAGTATTTTTTAAAGTTAAAAAAAAAAAATTAGCTAAGTGTCTCTCAAAGCAATTGTTTTCACATGCTAAGTTTTGCTGAAAATGCTAAGTATTTTCCAAACCATTCTCAAAATTTCATCAAAACAATTTTTTTTTAAAACTAAGTCTTTTTAAGGTTAAATACTTAACAAAACTATTATCTTCATAAGTTTAGCTAAGTCTTTGATAAAAGTATTTTAAATTTAAAAATCTTAGCTAAACTGAGTCTTGATCAATTTTTTTTTTTTTTGCTAAACTCCCTCTTTAAAAACTAAGAATTTAAAGTGTTGTCATATCACAAACATTTGCTTAGTTACTTGTTAAAGACAAAAATAACCTTATCTTAGCTAAAAATATCTCTCAAACTAAAGGAAATGGAAATATTAAGATTAAGCATACTTGTACTTTAGGGCTCTGATACCTGATCAACACCAATTAGATAATTTAATTGTTGCTTGGACTTAAGGACCAACTAAATAAATAACCTAAATTAAAATATTAGCTACTCTCTCTCTTCAACCTAAAATTAACAAGTTCCTTTTCAAAAATAAATATTACTTTATTCAAAATTAAGCTAAGTTTCTTTTCACTTAAGCTATATTTTCAAAATTCTATGTTTGCAAAAGGCTTAGCTAAGTGATTCATAGAGCAACTTTCAAACTTTTTTCAAACTTAGCCAACCTTGAAACATAACTTTATAAATTCTTGCTAAGATATTTTCTAATTTACCTTTCAGATAGTTTTGCAAAATTTTAACTCAGTGCTATCAAAATTTTAGGTGAAAATTTAACACTTATCCCATTTTTTTTCCTAGACTAATTTACTTTTCAAAAAGAAAAATTGAAAATTGTTTTCAACGGGTCTATTTTTGATAAATAGCAAAGGGGGAGAGTAGGAAATTTAAAAGTAAAAATTCAAAAAGGACACCCTGTATTAAGGGGGAGCTTCACAAAAGTTTAAGTGTTAGCTTAAGTTAGGCGTTCATTTGAATTTATATACTTAAGCCTACTCACTCAAAACTTTTTAATATACTTATGCATTTATTTTACTTAACTTTGAATTTGGGTTTCCATAATCAAAAAGGGGGAGATTGTTGGTGCGGGAAGCATCCGACGATCGAACCTGAGTTTTGATAATGGCAAAGGATTCAAAGTTAAGGGTTGTTGTTATCTAACATGTTGAATGAGTGTTTCAGGAAAGTCCTAACTGCGGTTAGTCAGGTGAAAATCCTAGGGGGTGGTAACCCTATGTCCTAGGGGGCGGTAACCCTATGTCCTAGGGGGCGGTAACCCTAGGTGGAGAAAAGTCCTAGCTGCGGTTAGGCAAAGGGAAAATCCTAAGGGGTGGTAACCTTAGGTCCCAGGGGGCGGTAACCCTAGGTGAGGGAAAACCCTAAGGGGCGGCAACCTTAGGTCCTAGGGGGAGGTAACCCTAGGTGAAGGAAAACCCTAAGGGGCGGCAACCTTAGGTCCTAGGGGTGGCAACCCTAGGTGGAGAAAAACCCTAGGGGGCGGTAACCCTAGGTCCTAGGGGGTGGTAACCCTAGGCGGAAAGTCCAGTCGGTCTGGAGGACCGGACTGGCATCAGGTAATCTCTCCTGAGGGGAGTAGGTGAGGACGCGTTCTCCGTAGAGGGAACAGTAGGCGTCGGGTCGACCTAGGGTTTCCGGTTGAAAATCCGAAGTCAGACTTGGACAGTCCGAAGACTGTCAGTTCCTCTTTACTATGATTTATCAAATTCTAACACTGTCTTGCAGGGTATTTGCTCGGACTAACCTTGTTTTGCAGGAGAGGAACCTACTGGAAAAAGGTGGTCCGGGCGCCCGGGATGGATCCGAGCGCCCGGAGGTCCAAGCCCCCGGAACAGGTCCGGGCGCCCAGGACCAAGTTTTATCCCTGCCGCGACTTCGCCACGTGGAGCATCCTGGTTGGTTGGCCACGTCACACTCCAGGTGCCCGGAAGGGATCCAGGCGCCCGGAATGTCATATAGAAAGAGGGTCGAGGGAGCAGCTAAAGAATAACAACAAATTCTAAGCTTTCTTCTGTGAAGAGCTGCCTACGAGACGATCCCGAAGTGCTGCAACGACACCCCGACAACCCGGAGCTTCAGATTTAGTCCTTTGTTGTCGGTATAATCTTTTTACTGCTTTGAATTATAATTAGTTTGTAATAGTTTTTACGAGCTTATAGTTGTTGCCCACGGAAAGCGATCAAGGATCGCGGGCCTTCGAGTAGGAGTCGTCCCAGGCTCCGAACGAAGTAAATCCTCCTGTCTCTGTGTGCTTGCTTTCTTATTTTCCGCTGCGTTTTAATTACTCGAGTGTTTTACGAATCAAACGAATTAGCCGCGAGCGCTATTCACCCCCCCTCTAGCGCGTCTTGATCCAACAGGTTCCGGGCTAGCTACCCTGTCCTAGGGATTGCGTGCATTTATGTATGCATGTGGTACAAGTCGGGCCCTTATGTTGATATTATGTTCAAGTATATATATGATATGAAAAAAAAAACACATGTTGCATATGTTCATTTCATTATGCATGTTTTCAAAGGAACATCTTGCATCTACATGTACACGTTATATGATTTCCTTCACACTTATTTACTTTTGGAATCATGTTTATGATGTTTGGATGATCATGTTATTAGTTCATGTTATGTACTCACATGTTCATGTTATGTCCTCACATACTATGATATGTTTCAGGTTATGTTCTCACATACTATGATATGTTTCAGGTTATGTTCTCACATGCTATGATATGATTATGTTATGTTTTCACATGCTATGATATGTTTTATGTGTACGTATGATTTATGGTTTTATGAGTAGGAAAGGAACTTACTAAGCCTTAGGGCTTATAGTTTTTTTTTTTTTATCTTTCCTTGTACTGCAGAGAATGGCAAGGAATGGATGAACTAAGGGGAGCAGTAGGAAAGGCAGGGAGTGTGTGTGGAAGTGGCATGGTGGATAGATCTAATTTAGTTTTAAAATTTTATTTGGTTGAATTGTGCATGTGAACTAAGTTTGGACCTTATGTTTATGCTGATAACTTGAATTGGTATGTTATGCATTTATGATGTCTTCTTTCATGTCAGTAGATTTATTAGATCATGATTCATGTTCAATTAGCAATTATAGATTAAGTTATGCATGAGTATTAGTATGATTTACGGTTCACATGCCATGAAAAAAAATGCATATGATAAATATCTTCCGCTGCCATGAGATCATATGCACATGTATGTTAGGTAGGTGTAAGTAACCCCGTCCCTTAGGGTAGCCTTAGCGCCCCCGGAAGGGGCGGGCGTTACAGTCTGGTATCAGAGTAGGTCTACCTTCCACTACACACACATCAAGCCTACATCATGCCGCTCCAAGTAAGAAATTTTATGCTTAAATTTTTATGATGCTTATGCTTAAATCTATTCTTTCATAATGCTTTGATAGTATGCATGTCTACTCGATTTTTATTATTATTTGATAAGTTACAGTTTTAGTTTAAGTATGCATGATGGTAGATTAGGAATAATAATAACTTATGCTAGCCTTGTTATTATTCATGAAGAGAAGCATGGCTAAGCATGGCTAGAAGACGCAATACTAGAGCAGAGGAGGCAGTACCTCCACCGGATCTGATGCATGTAGTCACTGAACTTCAGCGTCAGGTCACAGAACTGCAACAAATAATAAACACTCTGATGAATCAGCAAGGGAACCCTGCTACCCCACCGGGAAATCAGAATATGATGCCAGTCATACCTGCGGCTGCACCAGTGCCACCGGCACCTGCATCACCGGTAGGCCCATCTCCAGTGGTTCGTCAGGAGGCGTATCTGATTCAGTGGCAGAGGCTGAAGCCGGAAGCTTTCTCTAGTAACTGTGAACCATGGGACGCCCAGGCATGGTTCAAGACTGTGGAGAGCATAGTGGAATTATTGGATTGGCCCGAACACGAGAAAGTCAAATGCGCATCATTCTGCCTTACGGGCGATGCCAGAATGTGGTGGGACCGAGTCAAAGCAAAAAGACAAATAAATCAAATGAGATGGACAGACTTTGAGACGGAATTTTTCGAAGAATTCTTCCATATGAGGGTGAAAAACAAGCATTATGACGAGTTCACCGAGTTCCGACAAGGCGATCTTTCAGTTAATAAAGCTGTTAAGAAATTCAACCGTTTAGCGCGCTTATGTCCAGAATTGGTTAGCACTGAAAGAGAAAGGGTCAAACTCATGCTGAAGATGCTCAGACCTGAGATAGCTCTGAATGTGGTCGGTGGAGTTAATAGACCCCAGACCGCTGAAGAATTAATCAGCAGTGCCCTGATCACTGAACACTATCAGAAGGCGATGAATGAAGGCAAGAGTCAAACTCATCTGGGAGGACAGAAATCTCAGAGCAACCGAACCAACTGGAAACGAAATCACAGTGGCAAGAGGAAGCAATGGACTGACTCCAAGGGTGGTCCAGCAAGCAAGCAACTCATGTTTCCTCAGTGTACCACCTGTGGGAAGAAGCACCCGGGAATATGCCGTATAGGCACAAATAGATGCTACAACTGTGGAATGGAAGGACATATGGCTCGAAACTGTCCTACTCAGATTCAGACACCTCCTCCACAGCATGTCCAAAACAGAGGTGTTCCCCTATAGCTACACCTGATGCAAGCTGCATTAGAAGGCCCTCAGATAAGTCAAGGGAGACTGGAAGCTTCACCAGTGACGACGAATGTCAGAATTTTCTCCCTCACCAAGGATGACGTGGCGAATGCTTCTACTGCTGTCACAGGTCAGATATTTATTTTCAGTCAGCATGCTACTGTATTATTTGACACTGGGGCAACACACTCGTTTATCTCTACACCTTTCACAAGAAAGATAGGCATGCCACCCCAAGCCTTAGATTGCAAGTTTTTAACGACTTTACCTTCGGGAGAGGTGATGCCATCCACTCATATGCTGCGAACCACACCCATCAGAATCGTAGACAGAGAACTCTACTGTGACCTGATAGTGCTTGATATGCAGGATTATGATATTATAATGGGCATGGACTTCCTGAGCAAGTACGGTGCTTCAATAGAATGCCGTAATAGAAAAGTAATTTTCTGACCTGAAGCAGAACCGACTTTCGAATTTATCGGAGAGACCAGGAAAGAAGCTAAAAAGTTTTTATCAGCTTTAAAGGCACGGAAGATGTTGGACAACGGATGCACTGGGTTCTAGCTCATGTGGTTGACACAAGTCAGGCAGAGGAGCTGAAGCCGGAAGATGTCAGAGTTGTATGCAATTACCCAGAGGTATTTCCTGATGAACTACCAGGGTTAGCACCTGACCGAGAAATCGAGTTTGAGATCGAATTGATTCCTGGTACGAAGCCGATCTCTAAAGCACCTTACCGTATGGCGCCGGCTAAATTGAAGGAACTTCAAGAACAGCTACGGGAGTTACTCGACAAGGGACTTATCCGCCCTAGTCACTCTCCATGGGGAGCTCCGGTACTGTTTGTGAAAAAGAAAGATGGGTCTATTCGAACGTGCATAGACTATCGAGCGCTAAATAAGGTTACAATCAAGAACAGATATCCTTTACCACGGATTGACGACCTGTTTGACCAGTTGAAGGGTGCCACCATCTTCTCTAAGATTGATTTGCGATTTGGCTATCATCAAGTAAAGGTGAAACAAGATGATATACCGAAGACGGCTTTCCGGACAAGATACGGGCATTATGAGTTCGTAGTAATGCCCTTCGGAGTGACAAATTCTCCTGCTCTATTTATGGACCTGATGAACCGAGTGTTCTCAGTATATCTCGACAAATTTGTAATAGTTTTTATCGATGACATCCTCATTTATTCGAGAACCCAAGAAGAGCATGCCGAACACTTGGAAATAGTATTACAAACTCTTCGGGAAAAGCAACTGTATGCGAAATTCTCCAAGTGCGAATTTTGGCTTGACCAAGTATCATTTTTGGGTCATGTTATCTCTAAGGATGGGGTAATGGTAGACCCAATCAAGATTGAAGCCGTCAGTAACTGGAATAGGCCAAGGAATGCCATCGAAATCAAGAGTTTTCTCGGACTAGCAGGCTATTATCGGAAGTTCGTAGAGGGTTTCTCCAGAATCACAGCCCCGATGACAGCCCTCACTTGGAAAAATAAGAAGTATGAATGGACGGACGACTGCGAGAAGAGTTTCATAGAACTGAAAAGGAGACTGACCAGTGCTCCAATTCCTACTCTTCCGGAAGGCAACGAAGGATTTGATATATACAGCGACGCTTCTAAATCAGGACTCAGAGTTGTACTCATGCAGAATAGCAAGGTCATTGCCTATGCCTCTAGGCAACTCAAAGAGCACGAGAAAAATTACCCCACACATGATTTAGAGCTAGCAGTCGTGGTCTTTGCTCTTAAAATATGGAGGCATTATCTATATGGAGCACAGTGTAAGATTTATACAAATCACCAGAGTCTGAAATACTTCTTCACACAGAAGGACCTGAACATGAGACAACGAAGATGGCTTGAGCTAGTCAAGGACTATGACTGCGAGATCTTTTACCATCCAGGAAAAGCGAACAAAGTGGTTGATGCACTCAGCAGGAAGTCGTAGGCCACCTTAGTACCCGAAGCTATTTTAAGTTTGAGGACGAACTTTTATGAGGTATGGGGGACTGTAACACCCATAGGATATCTAGCATGTTTGTATATTTTTTTTTACCATGGTTAAAAATAGGTCTTATGTGGAAATTTGCAAAAATAATAAAATAGAACCAAAAAGAGATGACCAAGGTTTGAACCCTGGACCTCTTACTAGATACATGTATGTGATAACCAATGAATCAAGAGAATATATTGTTAGGAAGAGAAGGGACAATATAGTTAAGAGTAAGAGAAGGTTTCTTTCATTTAGGAAGAGAAGTTGGAATTGCCTTCTTCCTCTCAAAGGAAAAGATGATTCTTGCTCTCTCTTTTCATTAAGGGATGAGTAAAAGAAAAGAGAAGGAAAAACTCATTTTCCCTTCTTCTTTTCATTTGGAATAAAAGGAGAAAATGAATGAAAACATTCATTTTGCTCTCTTCCTCCTCCCTCCTCCTCTCCACCGTGACCAAAGAACTCTTCTCTCCCTCACCATTGCCGAAACCCAATCAAGAGAAGCTCCTCTCTAGGAAGGCTCCACAAGCAAGGTTTCTTCCCTAAGTAAATCAAGCAAGGATGTGAGTATCCCCTCACTGCAGTACAAGTAGTTGTTGGTTTGTTTCATATGAAAATGTTTTTTTGAAACCTTAGAGATTTCCTTGTAAGCTATGGTCAAGATAGATTGGTGGTCACTTAGGATTAACAAGTTTACAAGTTATGCTTTATGTTGTACAAAAATATATATATATGAAAACCCTAGTAGAAGTTTCGGCCAAGACAAAAAAGAGAAGGACTAGAGCAAAGTTCTTTTGGTAACATGCTTGCCTATGCTCTTATATGATGTAGGATCCTTCATATGTTGTTAGTTTAAGTTTTAAGGCTTTATATGTTATTAAAAGATTAGGAACCCTAACCTAATGTTTCAGCCAAGATGAATCATAGGGTTTAGGGCAAAGTTTTGAAAAGAAAACATATTTGTTATGCTCCTTCATGATGTATGTTTTTCATAGGTTTATAGCTTAGTTTTTTTCATGCTCCATGTTGGATGAAATTTGGAGAAATCTATCTTCAAGTCTCGGTAAGGAATGGAAATGAAGTTTAGAATAAGGTTCTTTTATGATAACATGCTTTGATGAATGAACTTTTATGTGATGATAGTTTTAAGTTTTATGCTTCATATTGTATAAAAAAAAAATATATGAAAACCCTAGTAGAAGTTTCGGCCAAGACAAGATATGAAGCTTAGGGACAAGATTTTAAACCTAATCATACTTGTTTATGCTTATTCATGAGGTATGATATCTTGTATGTGGTTAGGTGAAGTCTTTATATTACATGTTTCACTAGAAGAAATGGAACCCCACTTGTAAGTCTCGGCCAAGAATAGAAATGAAGTTAGAACAAGGTTTCTTTTATGATAACATGCTTTGATGAATGAACTCTTATGTGATGATAGTTTAGGTCTTATGCTTCATGTTGTATAAAAAAAAAATGAAAACCCTAGTGAAGTTTCGGCCAAGATAAGATATGAGGCTTAGGGTTAAAATTTTAAACCTAAACATGCTTATTTATGTTCATTCATGAAGTAGGATACCTTGTATGAAGTTAGGTTAAGACTTTATGCACTAGAAGACTTGGAACCCTACTTGTAGGTTTCGGCCAAGGTAGAGTGTAAGCTTAGAGTTAAGTTTTTCTAACCTAATTATGCTTAGTTATGTTTCTACATGTTGTATGATCTTGTGTATGAGATTAGATAAGTCTCCATGCTACATGTTGTACAAATGAATCTTAGAACCTCACCTTAGGGTTCGGCCAAGCAAGTATATGAGTTAGAGCAAGGTATTGAAATTTAACTATGCTTGTTTATGCTTCTTTATGATGTATGATTATTTATCTATAGTTGGTTGAAGTTTCATGCTCTTTATGGTGGCCAAAGTTTAGAATTCATGCTAGTAAGGTTTCGGCCAAGATTGAAAGAATAGGTTTAGGGAAAAGTTTTTGAATCTAACTATGCATGCTTATGTTTCCTCATAATGTATGATTCTTGATATATGGTTAGTTCAAGTTTCCATGCTTCATGATATGTTACATGCTATGATTTCATGATATGATATGCTATGTTCATGGAATGATATAGGCTACACTTCATGATATGATATATGCTATGCTTCATGATATGATATATTATGCTTCATGATATGATAAATGCTAAGTTTCATGAGATGATATGCTATGCTTCATGAGGTGATACATGCTATGTTTCTTGTGACATGCTATGCTCTATGTTATGATAAGAACATGTTATGGTTTATGAGATATGTTATGAAAGGCTTATGTAAGAAGAAAAGCCTAAGAGATGCTTCCCTTGAGTTGGGATTAAGAGCTCTCTTCATGATATGACACGTATGATAAGACAAGAACATGATATGTATGATGACATGATAAGAAATATGATACATGATATGTATGACATGCTATTTTACTTTTTGTATGCCTTGTACCAAGGGTGGGCTCCATAAGTGCCCTGAGGTTGATGGTCTATAAAACGAGCCTCGTAAAAAGGGATGAGCTCCTTAGTACGCCCCTAGGTCGACGGACTATGAACGAACCTAGATCCCTAGTAGGTTCGGGGCTAGCTACCCTGTCCTAGGGATTGCGCGCATTTATGTATGTATGTGGTACAAGCCGAGCCCTTATGTTGATATTATGTTCAAGTATGTATATGATATAAAAAAAAAACACATGTTGCATATGTTCATTTTATTATGCATGTTTTCAAAGGAACATCTTGCATCTACATGTACACGTTATATGATTTCCTTCACACTTATTTACTTTTGGAATCATGTTTATGATGTTTGGATGATCATGTTATTAGTTCATGTTATGTACTCACATGTTATGATATGTTTCATGTTATGTCCTCACATACTATGATATGTTTTAGGTTATGTTCTCACATACTATGATATGCTTCATGTTATGTCCTCACATACTATGATATGTTTCAGGTTATGTTCTCACATACTATGATATGTTTCAGGTTATGTTCTCACATGCTATGATATGATTATGTTATGTTTTCACATGCTATGATATGTTTTATGTGTACGTATGATTTATGGTTTTATGAGTAGGAAAGGAACTTACTAAGCCTTAGGGCTTATAATTTTTTTTATGTTTCCTTGTACTGCAGAGAAAGACAAGGAATGGATGAACTAAGGGGAGCAGCAGGAAAGGCAGGGAGTGTGTGTGGAAGTGGCATTGTGGATAGATCTAATTTAGTTTTAAAATTTTATTTGGTTGAAATGTGCATGTGAACTAAGTTTGGACCTTATGTTTATGCTGATAACTTGAAATGTTATGTTATGCATTTATGATGTCTTCTTTCATGTCAGTAGATTTATAAGATCATGATTCATGTTCAAGTAGCAATTATAGATTAAGTTATGCATGAGTATTAGTATGATTTACGGTTCACATGCCATGAAAAAAAATGCATATGATAAATATCTTCCGCTGCCATGAGATCATATGCACATGTATATTAGGTAGGTGTAAGTAACCCCGTCCCTTAGGGTAGCCTTAGCGCCCCCGGAAGGGGCGGGCGTCACATCTATCTTGCTTCCTTTTCCTCTGCGCGCCTCTGGTCCTCAAATAGCACCACGCCTCGCAAGGATACAATCCACGATAAAAATAAAATTTTACATTTATCGATCCTATATATTCCACGAAGGAATGTACATGTAATCTAGATCGAACAAAAATGTAAAATCCTAAATCTAATGCAGCTCCTATTGTATTTAATAATTACAATCATGCACACATATAAAATGCCCTCGACATGTCCAAGTGTCCAATCACACACAATCATAATAGGCTATAATAGTTGGAGCCTGCAACCACAGAGTTAATTTATTTGCACATCCTACTATTATCCTGCCTAAACTTATGTATGAAAAGTGCATAATTAACTGAAAACCAAACACATAAAGGCAAAAACCTTGCTCTGATACCAATTGTTGGTTGCTACTCGGAATACCGTTCTAGTTCCCCTGTACAAAAATTTGTACAAGCATAGAACTATCCTAGCTCCCCATGTGTTTTACTTAAGTTAAATTTGGATTGCAAACGATGTTTAACATTATAAATCTAAATTGTCCTTCAAAAGTTAAACTTGGATTGGAAACGATACTTAACATTTTTACTCCAAGTTTGACCGATGTGATATTCTTAAGTTAAACCATATTACAGAAGTTAATTAAATATCTATTTCAAAGATCGGCTTCCAGGTTAAACATGGCGAGGCACTAGCCCTTCTTGGGTATGGGATCATCCACCACTTCCTAGACAAAGTCTTTCAAAGAAATTAGATATTTAACTTCTTACAGTAAACTAGGTTTAACTACAGAGACCTCAATAGAAGCACAATATCGAAATATAAAATCAAAAAATAAAATTGATAGCAAAACAATAACCTAAAACCGATAGCCTCTTGTGTTGGTATTTCAGAATCTATACAAAGAAAACTAACTAATTAATTTGAAGCGAAAATCATTAATTAGTTATACCTTTCTTTGTAGCTAAAAGACCTCTTGATCTTCTGTTGTATTCCTCTCATTCTCTTGGATGTCGTGTGGACGACGATCTACCAAGATAACTCCACCCGAACCACTTATTTGCCTCCAAGAAACTCGAGCCACCAAAGGATGTCAAAATAGGAAACTTCCTTTCTCTTCTTCTTCTCTTCCAAGTATCCGACCACCAAAGAAAAGGAACTTCTTGATGTGCCGCCGGCCTTGAGAGAAAGAAACAAGGAGCAAGGGAAGAAGCAAGGGCCGGCCACACAAGGATCAAGAGAGGAGACTAAGGTTATGTTATCATGAAGGCTCCCTCTCTCTCTCTTTTATAATCCTTGCTCAAGGTAAAAAAGGAAAGTTTTAAAATAAAATTAAAACTTCCTTTTAATCCTTGCTAATGACTAAAAAGGAAAGTTTTGAAACAAAAAATTAAAACTTCCTCTTAAACAATACATGGTCGGCCACATAAAAGCAAAAAGGAAAGATTTAAAATAATTAAAATCTCTCTCTTTTTAAATTTTCTATTGTACATGGCAATAAAAGAAAGTTTTAAAAATTAATCTCTCTTTTAAAACATGTAGACAACTAAAAAAAGGGAAAATTAATTAAAACTTCTCTTTTTAAATCATGGTTACAAAAAAGGAAAGTTTTATCAAAAATTAAAATCTCTCTTTTAAATATTATAGATAACTACAAATAAAGAAAGATTTTAACAAAATTAAAATATCTCTTTAATCTTTTTGTAGAAAGCTATAAAAGAAAAGATATTAAAATTTTAAAACTCTCTTTTAAAACCATGGGGATGGTTATAAAAGGAAATTAAAATCTTTCTTTTAACCATTATAGATAACTACAAAAAATGAAAGATTTTAACAAAATAGAATCTCTCTTTTAACCATTGTAGATAACTACAAATAAGGAGAGATTTTAACAAAATAAAATCTCTCTTTTAACCATTGTAGATAACTACAAATAAGGAAAGATTTTAACAAAATTCTGTTTTAGAAACAAAACTTCCTTTTCCTTTTCTAGTGGCTAGCCCCTAGCTTAGGCACCAAGCTTGGCCGGCCACCTTTTGGCTTCCAAGCTCATGCTTGGCCGACCCCCTTACACCAAGCAATGATGTGGCCGACCCATTACTTGGGTAAGAAGTGGACTTTATAGATACAAGGATTTATAGAGGCTACAACAGGGACAGAGAGGAGAAATTAGTTTTGGTCTCCCAATGAGCTTGAGCTTCCTGTGTTCGCCCCGAACACCCAACTCAGGTTCATCAATAATAACTCATACCACAAAAGAGTTATTATTGTACTACCACACCAATCCCAAATTACATTATGGGCTCCTTTTTATTATGAGTGCATTAATCTCCATGTATTTAAGATATCAAATGTCCACTAATTAAATGAGTTACTAACAACTCGCTTAATTAATATTTAGCTCCAAGAGTAGTACCACTTCATTGTCATGTCGGACTAAGTTCACCTGCAGGGTTTACATGACAATCCTTATGTGCTCCTCAAGGGGACATCATCAACCTAGATTACTAGGGCACAGTTTCCTCCTATAATTAACAACACACCATATAAATAATATTATTTCCCAACTTATCGGACTTATTGATTTGATGAACTAAATCTCACCCATTGATAAATCAAAGAAATAAATACTAAGTATATGTGCTTGTTATTATATCGGGATTAAGAGTATGCACATCCATAATAACAGAGGTTTTGTTCTTTTATGTAGTCAGTATAAAAAGAAACAACCTCAAATGGTCCTGCTCAATATACACATAGTGTACTAGTCTAATTTTATAGTTAAAATAAACTAATACAAAATTACACTACAACCACTCCAATGGTTTGTCCCATTTCATCTTGGTTGTGAGCTACTATTTATAATTTATAAGGAACTGATAACATGATCTTCTGTGTTACACCAAACACCATGTTATCTACAATATAAATTAAATGGGCAACTACATTTAACATAAATGCAAACATTTGACCAATGTGATTCTTATTTCAAAATAAATGTTCATACAAAAAGCTAGACTTTTAGTATACATCCCAACAGTACCTATATTGAGGGAGTTGTTGCATTAATGATCATCGTATCGGTATCATGGTTATTTACATCATGTTCATTGTTGCACTATATGCATGTTGACGGCCATTGCTCCTTAGTGGTATGAGCTAGTTTGACGACCATTGTTCCCTTTCGGTATGAGCTAGCTTGATGATCATTGCTCCCATGAGATATGAGCTAGTTTGAAGATCATTGCTTCCATATGGTATGAGCAAGTTTGAAGACCATTGCTCTTTTGCGGTATGAGCGAGTTTGAAAACCATTGCTCTCTTGTGGTATGAGCTAGATTGATGACCATTGCTCCCTTGCGGTATGATCTAGTTTGACAGCTTTTGCTCCCATATGGTATGAACTAGTTTGATGACCATTGCTCCCTTCTAGTCAGAGCTAGTTGACAGTGATTGTTATACATCTGGATCTGCAAGTCTTCTATCAAACGGGCTCCCTCCGGTTGTAGAGTGAGGTCAAAGCCAATTGACGGTGAGTATTATATCCTGGGCTGCCCACAGTGATCTGTGGTAGAGTGATCTCGCGTAACCCGTAGCTGGATAGCTACTTCTTATCTGCCACAGTGATCTGTGGTAGAGTGATCTTGCATAGACAAGGACCTTGACATTTCAGACTGTCCACAGTGATCTATGGTAGAGTGATCTCGCGTAGTCCCTAACTAGATAGCTAGATATCTTGATCACTTGTATTTCTTGTGGAGGAGTGTCACTCCCATATATGATGATTTGCTTATGGCTTTATCCTCAGGTTATTATACCCTAGGTTGCTCACAGTGATCTGTGGTAGTGTGATCTCACGCAACCCGTAGCTAGATAGCTACTTCCTGTTTGCCCACAGTAATCTATGGTAGAGTAATCTCGTGCAGACAAGGACCCTGACATTTTAGACTACCCATAGCGATCTGTGGTAGAATGATCTAGCGCAGTCCCTAGCTAGATAGCTAAATGTCTTGGTCACTTGCAGATTATTTGTGATGGAGCATTGCTCCCACATATTACAGATTGTTTGTGGTGGAGCATTGCTCCCACATACTGTGGATTGTTCATGGTGGAGAGTTGCTCTCACATACTGTGGATTGTTGGTGGCGGAGCGTTGCTCCCACATATGATGGATTGCTTGTGGTGGAACGTTGCTCTCACATATGATGTATTCTTGTGATGGAGCAATGCTCTCACATTTGATGATCTATTACTGTTTGTCATATATGGTTATATTGTCATATATATTGCCCAGGTGTTATGAGTAGATTTGTTGCTGATCTCTAGTGTGTTACTGATCATTATACTATTTCTGTTAGACCGGTACGAGTATGTATATTTATTATGTCATATATATATGATCATGTTCTTATTTCCCTACTGAGACTGTATATCTTTGATCGCCTTACACTTTTGTCAATGCACTACCATGTTCTTATTACCCGCTGAGTGATCTACACTCACTATCCCATGTACTGGTTTTTCTTTAACCGGATAATAGGTAGATGATGGAGGAGTTGTTTGGAGGATCCTAGCTATCAGTCTCACATTACATTTAAGATCAGTTTTCCATGCTTGTAGAATTGTGCTATTGGTACTTTGTATTTGGTTTTGGTATCATGTTATGTGTTTTGTATATGGTTTTGTGCCTTGTAACCCCTTTTATTCGGTTTGGGTTTTATTGTGGTGTTAGTCATGCCGGCATGCAATCAGTCTATTATATTGTGTTATTTTTATGTCTTCCACTATGTTTTGTTTCAATCGTGTGGGTTGTTTATCAACTACGTGGTTGTGTTTACTTCTAGCTAAGTGGCTATTTATAAATTGCGTGGTTGTGTTTATTTCTAGCCATGTGGACTGTTGATAACTTGTGAGTAGGCTTGTGACATTGTATACATATTTCGTTTGTCACTGCTATAGGGGAGGTGCTGTCCGATTTTCATCGGACAACCTTACCCTCGGGGCGTGATACTTTGCCCCTGAGAAGTGGGGAGCTAAGCTCTATAAATCCAACTGACTTTAGGACCGATCGTGTTTATGCTGGACGACGTGTCTATGAGAAATGGGGAGCTGACCCCTATAAGTCTAATTGGTTATGGGGTCGATCAGGTGTATACTGTGAGCCATGTCTGTGAGAAGTGGGGAGCTGAGCCCCGTTGAAAGTGGTTTGTTTAGTTGCATATACCTTGACTTTGATTGTCACTTCACCTTGACTTTGATTATCACATAATCTTGACTATCGATCTCATATTACCTTTGGAACTACTTACAACGTGCTCTATCAGTGGTGTTTCCCAATGGTCGGGTGCCGAATGAGGCACATGGTGAAGAGGCAGAAGAGGCCAGAGATGAAGAAGATTGCAAAGAGGAGGAGAAGTGAAGTTGGAGGTGATTTGAGATTTAAACTGCGAATTGGATTGAAGAATTAATGGATTGGAGGAGGAAGAGATGGTTGAAGGGAGTTGAGATATTAATGGGGATAGAGGAAATTAGAGAAAGAACGTTGCTTGTTTGAATTGATGCAAGGAAGAGTGCATTGTGATCATCTTCTAAAATGAAATTTTCATTGAACAACATGATCCATTCCCACATATACAACAGGCATGCATGCAAATTACACCCGAAATTAACTTGTTCTATCAAGGTATGAACACAGAAAGTAGAGAAAAGAAAAATAATCAGGTTGCAGAATTTTAGCAAGACTTGTTAATTAGTCCCTTCGCATCAGGTGTAGATTTTTCCTGCTCAAGGTTGAAGAGAGCATCAGCATATGGTTCATGGTGGTAATCCATTTCTTGTACTGCACGTAGTCATAAATTTTGAGCTCAATCTTCCCTTGACTGGTTTGCATGCTGATGCAGTAGGATCCATCTGCTCCCATCTCTGGTTCTTCAAGAGGATTAGTCTCCAATTCATTCACTACACCTGTTTTTAGATGAATTAGACTGAAATTGGTAGGGAGAGTAGTGAATTTTAGTTTTTTTTTGTATAATTTGGAAATCTTCATATCTTACTTTCTTTTCCAGGGGAGAAGATCATGAGAAGATTTATCTTTTTGATCCTTAGGATAACTTTGCCTTCCCTGTTCAAAATGGCTGACACTGACCTGAACCTTCTTTTTTTCCCTAATCAAACATAGGGAACAATAAATTTTGCATCAAACACGAAATCTGAACATGAGAACACATAATTACCATTTTCTGTTACCACAAGGATCTCATCCCCCTTTGCAAGTGAGGCCCTGCATCTCCCAAATTCGAACCCGAACTCATTGGAATGTTGTGTCTGTGAAGTCTCATTTGGTTTCTCTTTGTGGCCATGTCTTCCTCTAAGTGTGGAAGCACCTCTTAATGCTGAAAAAAGAAGCAAGTAGTTGTAGTTTGTTGATGCATCATGAAGGTGAAATTATGCAAGGACTAGTGAATTATACATGTTGCTGTGGCAGCAGTTAAGGTTAAGATGTCGGTCGGATTGGAAGAAGCCACTGCTTCACTGATTGCTGAAGAGATCTGCTCCTGCTTCGCGCCGGTTGCTTCTGCAATCTGTGCGCATTGAGCTGCAACAAGAGCAGCAGCTGATGCCACTGCTTTATCTTTTACTGACTTGTGTTGAGCAGCATCTAAATTCTCTGCTGCAATGGCAGCTAGTGCAGCTGCCAACCCTGCAACTGATACTGCAGCATGCACTTCTGCCTTGTGTAACCTTTCTTCCTCTTTCCTTATTCGCTTCACTTCTTTCAACCATTTCCTTATTGAGACCCCTTTCCAGGGTATCATGTTCTTAGAATACTGCACAGATTAAGTGTCAAAGATACTTAATAAAGCAACTAAGTGTTCAGTTGTTCATACCCATTTCTTTCTCATGCAGACATCATAGTCCAGCTCTGGATGAATTGACTTCTGCAGCCATATCCATGACTAGAGAATTTGTTTTTTTTAAAAAAAAAATCTTATCAGTATACAAAAACTTCAATAATTTTCAGATATGTACCAACTCCTCTATTTCTTCACCTTCACATCGTCGTAATTTACTTTTGGCATCGTATCGAAAACACCTTCATCGATATTAAGACTCCTACCATTCTGCAGCAACATGCTCACTAAGTACTCATTATTACTTAACAAACAAGGTAAATTAGCTAGAGTTACTCACTGGCAAAGGCATAATTGTTCTTTCCTTCTCGAACGACACGATTTGCCTCTCTTTGAACGCGCTTGAGCTATCGTCTACACTTGGCTGGAAAACTTGAATGGCAGAACTACACCATGCGCGTGAAAGTAGATCCATGGATTCATCAGAAGCCATAGCAATGGTGGCCAATGCCTTGAGTTCCATGTACTAATACATATATAGCAATCTCTGGACAAATAGAGTATGCACCAATCTCCACATGAGGAGCATAACAACTGCACTAAACAATCTGACAATTAGTTGGGGCACTCTTTTAAGTAAAGATAGTTAGGAAATTATAAGCTAGACAAAAGGGAGACATGTAGTGTGCAGGGTTAGGCTTTTAGGATGAGATTAGAGATGGAGAGGATCATTGCCACCACCTGCTTCTTAACAACACAAAAAAGAGGGTTCATGCATGACATTAGATTATCATACACATCTCAAGAGAGTGACAGGTAGGTGTGTTGGGTGCCACTATCAAAGTTATTATATTAATCATGCCTGTAGCCACTATTGTAGTGGTACACGATATAGCAGAACTTTCTGCCATTATGGCCAAGCGTGTAATCAACGCTCCAAAGAATTCAATTCATCATCTAAAGTTGCTGCATGTTTTAATCAATGAGGCTATATTGCATCAAGAAAATACAGACTTAATCAATGCATGAGCCGCCTTTGCCCTCTGTTATCAACTACAAGGCCACTTCTCCCTAAGACCTCCTTCTCTGTGTGTGAGCCCTCTTCACTGTTAGTAAATTAAAAAAAAAAAACAGATTCTTCAATAATAAGACTGTATCCATGCTGTATGCTCGTGCATTGATCTGCTCTACTTCTTTGCACCTTCAAAAAAAAAAAAAAAAAAAAAAAAACCTAGTTCGCTCGAAATGTTTACATATACGATCTGTTCTGTATTTGGCAGGCATATCGTAACAGTATGTATGATTTAATTTATGAAGAAGATGGATTTAATTATCATCGACCTGGAATGTTGAGAGTAGAATGATGAGAGCTGGTTGAGCAACCTGGAATGTGAAACTTTTGCGAAGCTTCCCTAATCTCTTTTTAATTTATTAATCCTTTAACAAAAGAGAGGTTTGATGAAAAGAGATAGGGATGTGCCACGGCTTTATCATGATTTGCTGCATTGTTTAATTGACATTTAAAGAGTGATTAAGCTAACAGTGCAACCTAACATTATTGTTTGTTGCCTTGATTTCATAAACATTTTCTGTAAACTTCCATGGGTAGAAGTGGGCTGATGGTGTTCATTGGATTGGGCTTGACGATTGTCTTGCTTTACACACAAATACCTACTAAACTCAAATATAGATCCGCTATATTAACAATCCCTTAATACCAGTCCTACAACACCTGCTAAGCTCAAGATGTTTCTTCAGAGTGCTTGTGCCAATTTATAGTAAAGCCCAGGAGCAGGTGAGGTGATAACAGTTGAGGAGGAACATGTGCTACACAAACACAAGCTCAGGAGACATGTAGAGTCTGCAGGCATCTTCTCTCATGGCCCTTTTCCTGTTCTTGTCCGTTTGTGCGCCCACTCAACCTTTTGAGCCTGTAGCTTCTTGGTGAGTCTGTGAATTGTCATTGTGACGTAGAAGGTTTTCTTTGACGGCGATATGACCTGTTTTTTGTGGGAGTGAAGAGGAGAGACTTGGTAAATGATGCTTAATTTGGTATTAGAGGATTTGAAAAGTGAAATTATACATGATACCGGAGGTTGCGGGTAGATCCGGATATAACATAGTAGTTAAAGTTAGGATAATGTGGTAGTTAAAGTGAAAGGGAGGTGACAGCTAGCGTGTCATTTTCAATAGGATTTTGCTATTCGCCCAGCGTTAAGGCCTTCAGTACGAGGATGACTAGAGTAGGAGTTGGTCGGACCTCGAGGACTTAGTGTTCTATATCTGTATTAAGATATCTATTGTATATCTGATCATTCGATAGTCGACCGAGTTCAAGAGATGTCAGACTTACCACAGAGACGATCGGTCATATGTCCGACCGAGTAAGGGGATCCAACTTTCCACTCAGTACAAGTCTTTCAGCATATAACCTGTCGACCCCACTATCGATCAACCCTATGAGTTTTCCTACATGCTAGTCCTCTATCATATTGTTGGTACAAACAACCCCAGGGTTTTGATATTTGTTTGATAATATGCTTAATGAAGTCTAGTCAGGTCAAGGTTGAATGGATGACTAGCAAGAGTGAGAAGTCTACCAAGAGAAGTTTTAACTGAGGTTAGGCAAGGGAAGTCATAGTCGCGGCTAGGTAAGGGAAATCTCTGTTGGTTGCTACTCGGAATACCAACATAGTTCCCTTGTACAAAAATTTGTACAAGCATAGAACTATCCTAGCTACCCATGTGCTCTACCGAAGTTAAATTTGGATTGCAAACGATGCTTAACATTATTAATCCAAATTGTCCTTCAGAAGTTAAACTTGGATTGGAAACGATACTTAACATTTTTACTCCAAGTTTAACCGATGTGATTTTCCTAAGTTAAACCATATTACAGAAGTTATCAAATATCTATTTCAAAGATCGGCTTCCAGCTTAAACATGGCGAGACACTAGGCCTTCTTGGGTATGGGATCATCCACAACTTCCTAGACAAAACCTCACAAAGAAATCGGATATTTAACTTCTTACAGTAAACTAGGTTTAACTATAGAGACCTCAATAGAAACACATTATCGAAACATGAAATCAAAAAATAAAATCGATAACAAAAATGATAACTTAAAATTGATAGCCTCTTGTATTTGGTTTTACAAGATCTATACAAAGAACATGAACTCTTTATGATGCGGAAACAAATAACTAGTTATACTTTTCTTTGTAGCTTATAGACCTCTTGATCTTCTGCTGTATTCCTCTCCTTCTCTTGGACGTCGTGTGGGCGACGATCTACCAAGATGAAATCTATCCAAGCTCATTCTTTTCCTCTAAGACTCTTGAGCCACCAAGGGATGTCAAAATAGGAAACTTTCTTCCTTTCTACTCCTTCTTCTTCTCCTTCTAGTAACCGGCCACCTATGTAGCATCTTCTCATTTTTCCTTCAAGTTTTGGCCACCTTGGAATATGGATGCCGACCTTAGAAAGAAGATAAGAAGAGAAGAAGGAAGGTGTGATGCTGGCCTAAGAAAGAGAGAGGGAGGAAGGGGTCGGCCACACAAGGAAAAGAGAGGAGAGAATAGGGTTGTCTTTTTTCATGAGGCTCCCTCTCCTTCTCTTTTATAATCCTTGTTCAAGGTAAAGAGGAAAGTTTTAAACATAATTAAAACTTCCTTATTTGTGACCTCCCTTTAAAAAAGGAAATTTTAACAGCAATTAAAATCTCTCTTTTCTAAATTTTCTATTGTACATGGCAATAAAAGAAAGTTTTAAAATTAATCTCTCTCTTTTAAAACATGTAGACAACTACAAAAAAGGAAAGATTAATTAAAACTTCTATTTTTAAAGCATGGTTACAAAAAGGAAACTTTTATCAAAAATTAAAATATCTCTTTTAATCATTATAGATAACTACAAATAAGGAAAGATTTTAACAAAATTAAAATCTCCCTTTAATCCTTTATAGATAGCTATAAAAGGAAAGATTTTAAAATTTTAAAACTTTATTTCAAAACCATGAGGATGACTATAAAAGGAAAGTTTTTAACAAAATTAAAATCTTTCTTTTAACCATTGTAGATAACTACAAAAAAGGAAAGATTTTAACAAAATAAAATCTCTCTTTTAACCATTGTAGATTACTACAAATAAGAAAATATTTAACAAAATTTTATTTACAAAACTTCCTTTTATTTTACTTTGGACGGCCCCATGCTTGGTCACCAAGCATGGCTTGGCCGACCCCTACTTGGGCTCCATGAAGGGCTTGGCCGACCCTAGCTTGGGCTCCAAGCTTGGCTTGGCCAGCCATAACAAGATGGGTAAGAAGCTTGACTTTAAGTGGATATAAGGCTTTATAAATAAGAGGCTACAACAGACACCGAGAGGAGGAATTGATTTTGGTCTCCCGATGAGCTTGAGCTTCCCGTGTTCGCCTCGAACACCTAACTCAAGTTTATCAATAATAACTCATACCACTAAAGAGTTATTATTGCACTACTGCACCAATCCCATATTACAATATGGGCTCCTTCTTATCATGAGTGTGTTAGTCTCCCTGTGTTTAAGATATCGAATGCCCACTAATTAAATGAGATACTGACAACTCACTTAATTAATATCTAGCTCCAAGAATAGTATCACTCAACCTTATTGTCATGTCGGATTAAGTCCACCTGCAGGGTTTCCATTACAATCTTTATGAGCTCCTCAAGGGGACATTATCAACCTAGATTACTATGACACACTTTCATTCTATAATCAACAACACACCATATAAATAATATCATTTCCCAACTTATCGGGTCTATTGATTTAACGAACTAAATCACACCCTTTGGTAAATTAAAGAAATAAATATTAAGTATACCTGCTTGTTATTATATCATGATTAAGAGTACGCACTTCCATAATAAGAGAGGTTTTGTTCTTTTATGTAGTCAATATAAAAAGAAACTACCTCAAATGGTCCTGCTCAATACACTTATAGTGTACTAGTGTAATTTTATAGTCAAGATAAACTTATTAGGACCAAAAGTAGCTAGAGGGGGGGGGGGGGGAATAGCTCGTCACGTTCGCTCGGTGCTCGGCGGTGCTTGTTCCTTCAAAGATGTGCAGCGGAAATACAAAGAAACAATCACACAACGCTAACACGGTTGGTTTACTTGGTATCCACCTCACAATAGGTGACTAATCCAAGGATCCACACCAACACACACACCCTCCACTATGAATAACACTCCTTTATGGTAACTACCAAAGGCGGAGAAGCCCTACAACCCTCTCAATACAAGAAGAAGAAAGGGAAATACAAGATAAGCAAAAGCTTACAAGATGTGCAATAAAAACCTTAACCCTAACTTCTTCCTCTTGCAATAGATCCGCCTCTTGACTTGGAGAACTTCCAAGATCCTTCAAGAACTGGTGATCTCGAGCTTGGAGAGAGCTGTGGAGGAGCTGGTGAAGATCTGAGTTGAATCGGTGAGGAGATCTACTGAAGGAATCGTACGCCAACAGCTATAAACGACGCCAACGGTCGAATCCCAATCGATTGGATTGCTCCCAATCGATTGGGGAGGCTTTGGATCGATCCATGGATCGATCCAGAGCGCCTCTGTGCTCTGGAAACATGCTTGGATCGATCCACGGATCGATCCAGCGCTTATCGCGCGAAGCAGCAGCGTCCCAATCGATCCACTGATCGATTGGGACCTCTGGATCGATCCACGGATCGATCCAGAGGAGTTCTGTTCGCGGGGACTCACCGGATCGATCGGTGGATCGATCCAAATCTTCTGGATCGATCCACTGATCGATCCAGATCTGCTGGATCGATCCACGGATCGATCCAAACCTACTGGATCAATCCACGGATCAATCCAAACCTGCTGGATCAATCCACGGATCAATCCAAACCTGCTGGATCAATCCACGGATCAATCCAAACCTTGGTTTTTGCCCAAAACCAAGTCCAAAGCCCCCTAAACCAACATCTAGTCAACCATGACTTGTTGGTACATAAGACCTAGCATCCGGTCACCCTTGACCGGCTAGGACTCTCTCACCAAGTGTCTGGTCAATCCCTTTGATCCACTTGGACTTTTCTCTTCTTGCCAAGTATCCGGTCAGTCCCTCTGACCTACTTGGACTTTTCTTTCTCGTGCCAAGTATCCGGTCAATCCCTTTGACCTACTTGGACTCTCACCAGATGTCTGGTCAACCTTGACCCTTCTGGATTTCTCTTGCCTGGCTTCACTCACCAGGACTTTCCCAATTGCCTAGCTTCACTCACTAGGTCTTTCACCTGGCTTCACTCACCAGGATTTTTCTCCTGCCTAGCTTCACTCACTAGGACTTCCCAATTGCCTAGCTTCACTCACTAGGTCTTTCACCTGGCTTCACTCACCAGGATTTTTCTCCTGCCTAGCTTCACTCACTAGGTCTTTCACCTGGCTTCACTCACCAGGATTTTCCTCCTGCCTAACATGCCAGTTAGGACTTCCCAGTCAAGTATCCGGTCATCCTTGACCTACTTGACTCTTCTTCAATCAACCTTGCATTGTCAAACATCGAAACCCAAACCAAGACTCAAGCTTGGTCAACTAGGTCAACCTTGACCTGAGGGATGTTGCACCAACAAAACTAACATCAAATTACACTATAACCACTCCAATGGTTTACCCCATTCCATCTTGGTTGTGAGCTACTATTTATAATTTATAAGGAACTAATAACATGATCTTCTGTGTGTCACCTCACACCATGTTATCTACAATATAAATTAAATGGACAACTACACTTAGCATAAATGTAGATTTTTGACCAATGTAATTCTTATAAATGTTTATACAAAAGCTAGGCTGTTAGTATATATCCTAACAATCTCCCACTTATACTAAAAGACGATGCTGCCATACATCTGATTCCCATCCCCTCAACATGCCCATCAAAAGTTCTTGCCTTAAGGGCCTTAGTGAAAAGATCCAGGTTATCTACTGATGCAATCTAGGTGACAACAACTTCTCCTCGTTATACGATGTCTCGTATTGGGTGGTACTTGCGCTTTATGTGTTTACTTGCCTTATGGGCTCGTGGTTCCTTCGAGTGTTCTACTGCACCACTTATTTTCACAAAACACTGTAATAATTTTGGGCAAACCAGGAATCACATCTAAGTCCATCATGAAGTTTCTGAGCCATACAACTTCTATAGCTGCCTCAGAGGCTGCCACATCCTCAGCTTCCATAGTGGAGTCTGAAACGCATTTCTGCTTAACACTCCTCCATTGTTATGGCTTCACTTCCTAAAGTAAACACAAAACCCCGAGGTTGACTTACTATTTTCCCTATCTGATTGGAAATCCGAATCCGTGTAACCCACAGGGAGCAAGTTATCTGCTTGGTAAACCAACATATAATCTCTAGTCCTTCTCAGGTACTTTAATATATGCTTTACGACAGTCCAATGTCCCTGTCCTGGATTACTTTGATATCTACTAATCATGCCCATGACAAAACAGATATCTGGTCTAGTATATACCATTGCATACATTAGGCTTTCTACAGCTGAAGCATAAAGAACTGCCTTCATTTCCTCTATCTCTTTTGATGTCTTAGGAGACATCTCTTTGGATAAAGATACTCCATGCTGAAAAGGTATAAAACCTTTCTTGGAGTCTTGCATGATAAAACAATCTAGGATAGTATCGATATATGAAGTTTGGGATAAGCACAACATTCTTTTCTTGCGATCCCTTATTACTTTGATCCAAGAATATGTCCGCATCCTCCCAAGTCCTTCATATCGAATTACTTGGATAACCATACCCTTACTTCTGACAACACTTGATATTGTTGCCAACTAACAAAATGTCATCTATGTATAGTACAAGAAATACCATCACGTTTCCGTCACACTTCTTGTATACACAATGTTAGAGTGTATACTGAAAGCCTAAGCTTTTGTAAACATTTATCTTGAATAAAGAATCACATTTGGTCAAATTATCTACATTTGTTTGTAGTTGTTCAATTAATTTATATTGTAGACAACATAGTATGTGGTGTCACATACAGAAGATGATGTTATCAGTACCTTATAAATTATAAACAGTAGCTCACGACCAAAATGGAAAGGAACAAACCATTGGAAGGTCGTAGTGTAATTAGGAATTAGTTTATCTTAACTATATAATTACACTAGTACACTTAGAGTGTATTGAGTAGGACCATTAGAGGTCGTTTCTTTTATACTGACTTTATAAAGGAACAAAGACCTCAGTTATTATGAAAGTGTGTGCTCTTAATCCTAATATAATAACAAGCACATATATTTGATATTTATTTCTTTAATTTATCAATGGGTGAGATTTAGTTCGATAAATCAATAAGCCCGATAAGTTGAGAAATGATATCACTTATAGTGTGTGTTGTTGATTATAGAAGGAAACTGTGTCCTATTGATCTAGGTTGATAATGTCCCCAAGGAGAGCTCATAAGGATTGTCATGTTAAACCCTGCAGGTGGACTTAGTCCGACATGACGATAAGGTTGAGTGGTACTATTCTTGGACTAAGATATTAATTAAATGAGTTGTCAGTAACTCACTTAATTAGTGGACATTCGACATCTTAAACACAGGGAGACTAACACACTCATAATAAGAAGAAGCCCAAAAATATAATTTGGGATTGGTGCGGTAGCTCAATAATAGTTCTCTAGTGGAATGAATTATTATTGATAAAATTAAGTTGTGTGTTCGGGGCGAACACGAGATGCTTAATTTTATCGGGAGACCAAAACCAATTCCTCCTCTCGGTCCCTATCGTAACCTCTTATTTATAGAGTACTATACCCACCTATACCCACCTTCATACCCATGTTGTAGGGGCCGGCCAAACCATTGGTTCATGGGTGGCCGGGCCCTAGCTTGAACCCAAGCTTAGGTGGCCGGCCCTATTAAATTTAAAAAGAATTTTAATTTTAAAATTTTCTTATGTGAAAGATATAATTTATTGGAGAGATTAAAAATTAAAATATCTCTTTTATAAGTTTCTACAAAAGATGAAAGAGAGAGATTAAATCTCTTTCCTTATTTGTAGATTGGAAAGATATTTTATTTTTCTTCTTTGTAAATTATTCACATTTTGAAAAATTAAAATTATAGAAATTTCTTTTTATCAACCATGAAGGGATTTTAAAGGGAAATTTTATTTTTTAAAATTTTCGAAGACAAATAAGGAATTTTTAATTGTTGATTGAAAATTTTCTTGTTTGCTCTCTATGAGGTGGCCAACCATGACATGTTTAATTGGGAAATTTTATTTTATTTTTCTTAATTAATTCATGACAAGGAAAGTTAAGAAAATTTTATTGTAATTAAATTTCCTTATTTGCCAAAGCTAAGGATTATAAAAGAGGGGGTTTTGGGAGCCTTCAAGGTGAACAACCTCTATTATTTTCTCCCTCTTTTCTTCCTTGGTGTGGCCGGCCTCTTCCTTTTCTCTTCTCTCCATCCTTGTGGCCGAACCTCACATCCTCTTTGGAGATCAAGTGGTGGCCGGATTCTAGCTTGGAGAAGAAGGAGAGAAAGCTTGCATCCATTGGAGCTTGGTTGGTGGAAAAAGATCTTCATCTTTTGGAAGCATTGTGCTTGGCCGAAACTTGAAGAAAGGATAAGAAGGTGCTTTGGTGGTTTCTCATCTCGGAAGATCATTGCCCACACAACGTTCGAGGTTAGAAGAGGAATACGGTAGAAGACCTAGAGGTTTTTGCTTGCAAAAGAAAAGGTATACTAGTATTTAATTTCTGCTTCATACTAGTTTTTGTTTCTTTGTAAAAATACCAAATACAAGAGGCATGCGATTCTAGTATTTCGAATTTGTTTTCGATGTGGTATTCTTTTGTCTTTCTTTTCCTTGTGATTTGATTGTTCTTTTCGGTTGACCTAAAGTTATTTAAGGAAATTAAATATTAGCTTTCCTTAAAAGACTTTGTCTAGGCAGTGGTGGTTGTTCCCATATCCAAAAAGGCCATGTCCCTCGCCATGTTGTCCTGGAAGCCAATTTTGGAAATTAATATTTAATGGAATTAATAACCTAGGTGATTTGGATCAAAAGTGTTAAGTTCCGCAGGAGATCCAAGTCTAAACCTAAAAGAACAAATAAATTAAACTTTGGATCAAATGTGTTAAGTTCCGCAGGCGATCCAAGTTTAATTTAAAAGAACACATGGTAGCTAGGAAAAGGTTCAGACCTTTGTACAAAATTTTTGTACAGTGGAACCATTAGGCTTTCCGAGTAGCAACCAACACACAAGACTCATCCCGACACTAAATGAATCCGTAAGACTGGATAACTTCATTAAACCGGATGTTCCAAGATCTCGAAACTTGCTTCGGTCCATAAATAGACCAATTGAGCTTACATACAAGATGTTCTTTGCCCTTCGCAATGAATCCCTCTGGTTGCTTCATATGGATGTTTTCTTCAAGACTTTCATTAAGGAAAGCTGTCTTGACATCCATTTGTCAAATCTCATTATTCATATGAGCAGCAATAGATAAAAGAATCCAGATAGACTTAAGCATGGCTATCGGTGAAAAAGTTTCCTCATAATCGATTTCCTCTTTCTGAGTATACCCTTTTGCAATAAGCCTTGCTTTGAAAGTTTCCACCTTCCCGTCTGTCCCTCTTTTTCTATTGTAGATCCATTTACATCCAATGGCTTTTACACCATTTGATGGTTCTACTAGCTCTCAGACCTGATTAGAATATATAGATTCTATTTCAGAGTTCATTGCACTTTGCCAAGATGCTGGATCTTTATCTTGGAGTGCTTCATCATATGTCCGGGGATCAAGTTCATGTTCACAAGGGATCAAGTCCAAAGACTCTCCCAAAAACATGAATCTATTAGGTTGCCTAACAACCTTCTCACTACGACGAGGCACTTCTTGTAGTTATGCATCATTTGTGACACGTGTTGCAGTTTCTTGTGGTATATCATCTTGTATAGTTGGTACTAGTTTACACGTGTCTTCTCTAATTTTCTTAAGAACAATTTTACTCATGGGCTTGTGCTTCATTACATAGCCCTCTTCTGAAATCGGGCATTGGTGCCAACAATGACCTTCTAATTTTTAGGACTATAAACCTCCTTTTGTTTCTCTAGGATAACCCACAAACAAGTGAACTCCTGTTCGTAATTCCAACTTATCAATATTTCCCTTCAGCACATGTGCTGGACTACCCCAAATCCGAATATGTTTTAGAATAGGCTTACACTCATTCCATAATTCTATGGGAGTAGAGGGTACTGACTTAGAAGGTACTATGTTCACTACCGTTTCTAGAGTATATCCTCAAAATGAATTTGGTAATTCTGAATAACTCATCATTGATCTAACTATTTCAATAAGAATCTTATACCTTCGTTCTGTCACACCATTCTGTTGGGGTATACCAGGTGTAGACAGTTGAGATTTAATCTTAGCCTCTGATAAGTAACTCCTAAACTATCCTAAGAGGTACTCTCTACCACGATCATACCGTAGTGTCTTGATACTTTTACCATGACGTTTCTCCACATCAACGTTGTACTCTTTGAACTCATCAAAGCACTCAGACTTGCGGCGCATCAAGTAAATGTACCCATATCTCTAATAGTCATCTATAAAAGAGACGAAATATTCGAAACCACCTCTTACCTGGATAGTCATAGGTCCACACAAATCAGAATGAACTAATTCCAACACATCTTTGACTCTATACCCCTTAGCCTTAAAAGGTCTTTTGGTCATTTTTCCTTCCAAGCAAGACTCGTAGGTTGGAAAGTTTTCCACCACCAATGAACTCAAAAGTCCATTGGCTATTAACCTTTGAATCCTACTCAAGTTAATATGATCTAGCCTTAGATGTCAAAGATATGTTTGGTTCATTTCCAAAGGCTGCTTTCTCTTATTTGAATTAGAAGATGTGTTATTAATTTTCATTTGTTGTATCATGGGAGTTATTGAATTTAGAGTATATAAATTGTCAACCAACGTACAGATAACTTTCCTATTTTTTTCTTGATAACAACTTTGTTATCAAAATAGACAGAATATTCATCCTTGAATAGTTTAGAAACTGAAATCAAGTTCTTTCTAAAACTTGGTACGTAAAGACAATTTCTCAAAATCAATATTTTATTCCTATAAAAATCTCCCACTGCAACAGCTGCTACTTTTGTAGCATTGCCCATAAACAGTGACTTCTCCTTCATGTAGTTGTCGGGTTTCCTAGAACCCCTGTAATGAATTGCAGACATGATCAGTGGCTCCCGTATCTACACACAAGGTACCGGTAGATAGCATCACTAAACATGTTTCAACAACTAATGAATAAGATACACCTATATTGTTCTCATTTCTGAGAGGACAGCCCACCTTAGTGTCCAAATTTTGTTTCCAATCATTATAATTGGGACTAGTAAGTCTATTCACTAGTATAACAACTAGGGGATTGAAAACCATTTGAAATCCAAAGAATCACAAAATATTTGGTCAATATCAACACCTCAAAACCGTATTCAAATTCAAACATTTGTAAGAGAAGGTTTTATCCATTAATTTTATTATCTTGTCAACCTAACTTTATGACAAATAAAATTAATAGTTGGTCTGTCTTTAATCAAATATTTGGTCATAATATTAGAATTTAAAATAATATTGATTTCTCAAATAATATCATTTAAATTCAACAACACCTCAAACACTGTGAATTTTGTATGCCACGATAGTGTGGATGTATACAAATTCAAACATTTATAAGAGAAGGGTTTTACCCATTAATTATCTTGTCAACCTAAAATACCTCAAACACCATGAATTTTATATGCAACGATAGTGTGAACGTATACAAATTCAATCATTTGTAAGAGGAGGTTTTACTCATTAATTTTATTTTGTCAACCTAACTTTATGACAAATAAAATTACCTCAAACACCATGAATTTTGTATGCCACGATAGTGTGGACGTATACAAATTCAATAATTTGTAACAGGGGGTTTTATCTAACTTTATGACAAATTAATAGTTGGTTTTTCTTCGGTCACACAAATAATAGCAGTGATTCCGATGGGGAGGATACTATTAAATGTGCCTAAGTGTATACCATTACTTGATACTAAGTCCACTAAATAGAATTATGCCCCTTCAGATGGAGAATATCACACACATCCTAAATAATTTCCTATAATCATCTATTAAGGAAGTTTGATCTAGTGATATGCAAACAAACTCATCCGATGTGGAGGAAGGCACTCAGAGCCAACGCGCAAGTTTAAATGCATCACTTACAAACTAGTAATGGAGACCGTGGAATTTAATTAAATTCCTCTCCCACTTAGTTATTTAGAACGAGGAATTTTATCATGCACCCTAGCACACAAACACAAGCACACACAGCATAAAAGGCAATAAATAAGAAAAATAATTTTCCAACTATTATGGCCTTTATCCATAGCTGTCCTCCGTGTGGCAGTAACCCTAGCTGCTGCCATCTTTAGCCACCGCCATCGGGTCTAGTCGTCACATCTATCTTGCTTCTTTTTCCGCTGTGCCTCTAGTCCTCAAATAGTCTCACGCCTCGCAAAGATACGATTCACGACAAAAATAAAATTTTACATTTATCGATCCTACATTCTACAAAGGAATGTACATATAATCTAGATCGAACAAAATATAAAATCCTAATAACTAATACAGCTCCTGCCGTATTTCATATTACAATCATGCACACACATAAAATGCCCTCGACATGTCCGAGGGTCCAATCACACACAAACACAACATGGCCATAATAGTTAGATCTAGGATGCCTGCAACTACAAAGTTAATCTATTTGCACATCCTACTATTATCATGCCTAAATTATGTATGACATGTGCATAATTAAACTAAAAACCAAACACACAGAGGCTAAAACCTAGCTTTGATACCAATTGTTGGTTGCTACTCGGAATACCGTCCTAGTTCCCTTGTACAAAAATTTGTACAAGCATAGAACTATCCTAGCTACCCATGTGCTCTACCAAAGTTAAATTTGGATTGCAAATGATGCTTAACATTATTAATCCAAATTGTCCTTCAGAAGTTAAACTTGGATTGGAAACGATACTTAACATTTTTACTCCAAATTTAACCGATGTGTTCTTCCTAAGTTAAACAGTATTACAGAAGTTATCAAATATCTATTTCAAAGATCAGCTTCCAGGTTAAACATGGCAAGGAACTAGGCCTTCTTGGGTATGAGATCATCCACCACTTCCTACACAAAACCTCACAAAGAAATCAGATATTTAACATCTTACAGTAAACTAGGTTTAACTATAAAGACCTCAATAGAAACACATTATCGAAACATGAAATCGAAAAAATAAAATTGATAACAAAAATGTTAACTTAAAATTGATAGCCTCTTGTATTTGGTTTTACAAGATCTATACAAAGAACATGAACTACTTATGATACGGAAATAAATAACTAGTTATACCTTTCTTTGTAGCTTATAGACCTCTTGATCTTCTGTTGTATTCTTCTCTTTCTCTTGGACGTCATGTGGGCGGCGATCTACCAAGATGAAATTCACCCAAGCTCCTTCTTTTCCTCTAAGACTCTTGAGCCACCAAGGGATGCCAAAATAGGAAACTTTCTTCCTTTCTTCTCCTTCTAGTAACCAACCACCTATGTAGAGTCTTCTCCTTTTTCCTTTAAGTTTCGGCCACCTTGGAATATGGATGCCGACCTTAGAAAGCAGATAAGAAGAGAAGAAGAGAAGAAGGAAGGTGTGCCGCTAGACTAAGGAAGAGAGAGGGAGGAAGGGGCTGGCCACACCAAGGAAAAGAGAGGAGAGAATAGGATTGTCTTTTTTCATGAGACACCCTCTCCTTCTCTTATATAATCCTTGGTCAAGGGGAAAGTTTTAAACATAATTAAAACTTTCTTATTTGTGGCCTCCCTTTAAAAAATGGAAATTTTAACAATAATTAAAATCTCTCTTTTCTAAATTTCCTATTGTACATGGCAATAAAGGAAAGTTTTAAAATTAATCTCTCTCTTTTAAAACATGTAGACAACTACAAAAAAAGAAAGATTAATTAAAATTTCTCTTTTTAAAACATGGTTACAAAAAGGAAAGTTTTATTAAAAATTAAAATCTCTCTTTTAATCATTATAGATAACTACAAATAAGGAAAGATTTAATAAAATTAAAATCTCTCTTTAATCCTTTGTAGATAGGTATAAAAGGAAAGATTTTAAAATTTTAAAACTCTCTTTTAAAATCATGAGGATGACTATAAAAGGAAAGTTTTTAACAAAATTAAAATCTTTTTTTAACCATTGTAGATAACTATAAAAAAGGAAAGATTTAAAATAAAATAAAATCTCTCTTTTAACCATTGTAGATTACTACAAATAAGGAAAGATTTAACAAAATTTTATTTACAAAACTTCCTTTTATTTTACTTTGGTCGACCCCATGCTTGGTCACCAAGCATGGCTTGGGTGGCCCCTACTTGGGCTCCATGAAGGGCTTGGCCGACCCTAGCTTGGGCTCCAAGCTTGGCTTGGCCGGCCACAACAAGATGGGTAAGAAGCTTGGCTTTAAGTGGATATAAGGCTTTATAAATAAGAGGCTACAACAGGGATCGAGAGGAGAAATTGATTTTGGTCTCCCGATGAGCTTGAGCTTCCCGTGTTCGCCCCGAACACCCAACTCAAGTTCATCAATAATAACTCATACCACTAAAGATTTATTATTACACTATCGCACCAATCCCATATTACAGTATGGGCTTCTTCTTATCATGAGTGTGTTAGTCTCCCTCTGTTTAAGATATCGAATGCCCACTAATTAAATGAGTTACTGACAACTCACTTAATTAATATCTAGCTCCAAAAGTAGTACCACTCAACCTTATTGTCATGTCAGACTAAGTCCACCTGCAGGGTTTACATGACAATCTTTGTGAGCTCCTCAAGGGGACATCATCAACCTAGATTACTAGGACATAGTTGTTGGAACCCCAAGGTTGTTTTGGTGTGATCAACAAGTTAAGTTAGGTCCTGTGTGTTTCTAACCTTGTGTCTAAGTGTGTAGGAGCTTAGGAGCACAGGTAGTCGAGTGGAAGACGTAGCTAGCGAGAAGGACGGCACGCGGTGCATCCGAGGGATGAGGCGCTATGGAAGAGTATACCGGTGAACGAGAAAGAAGCATGCGGTGGTTCCGAGGGACGAAAGTCGGAGCAGAAGACTGCTCGAGGAGCAAGAGACGCAGCTAGCAAGAAGGACGACACGTGGTGCGTCCGAGGGACGAAGACTGCGGATGAGTACGCCGGCGGACAAGAAGGAAATACGCGGCGATTCCGAGGGACGAGAAGTCGGAGCGGAAGACCACTCGAGAAGACCGGAAGTTGGGTTCGGGTGAGCCCTTTTCCGGATGGCCGAGATCACCCAAGCGAGTGGATCCGGAGTTGAAGACCCAGACCGAGGTGACCAGAGCCGGAGCAGAGGACCCAGACCGAAAAAGTCAACCAAAGTTGACTTTTGGGTCCGGCGCACGCGGAACGTACCGAGGCGCCCAGAGTTGACTTTTTCTCAAGATCAAGCTTTGACTCGATCTGAATGTTGGGGGATAAAATTTATCCCCCCAGTGTGCCCGGAACCCTCAGGGCACCCCAACCAAGGCTATAAATATAGCCTTGGTCCAGAAGCTTTACAACAACTTAGACCAATTCATTTCCAACGCTTGTACGCTTCAGTTTTAAATTAGCTTCTCTGTTTTGCGCTTTCACTGCTGTAAGAAGCTTCTTCGCCTGAAGGAGATACTAGTGTAACATTCCTTCGATTAACAACCTCCTTGTTTGTAACCAAGTAAAAATATCTTGTGCCTCTTTCTTTAGTTTCTGTTCAATTTATTTTATGCAAGTGTTTTGTTGAAAGTTCGAGAAGGGTATTTTTTTCTTTATTTTTTCAGGGCTATTCAACCTCCGTTCTAGCCGGCCCCAACGGTCCTACAAGTGGTATCAGAGCCAAGGCACTTCAGGAGGACTAACAGTCAATTGAAGCAAACATAATGGCCGGACCAAGCATCCACCCGCCGAAATACGAAGGGGATTTCGCAACCTGGAAAAAACTGATGCAGGTATTTTTCACAATAGACTTTGATTTAATTTTAACAATGGAACTTGACTTTGTAGCTCCAGAGGGTAATGAAAAAAATCAATGGATGAAAAATGAGTAGGCTGACTTTGTGGCGAACGGCAAAGCAGAATATCATCTGTTAAGCGTTCTTCCGCCACAAGAAGTCAATCGAATCGGGAACTATGACTCAGCAAAAGAACTTTGGGAGAAGTTGCTCGAGCTGCACGAAGGAATGTCCGAAGCCAAGCTCGCTAGAAGAGATCTACTTCGCAATTAGCTCACCAGCCTACGACTTGGGGAAGACGAGACAGTTGCGCATCTGCACTCAAGAATCAAAGAGATCATCATCGGACTGTCGAATCTCAAAGAAAAGGTAAGTAACCGAGATTCGCTAAGGTACGTGTTAAATTCGTTTCTGAGAAATTCAAAATGGGCATCACTAGTAGATGCCTTTTACATTTCAAAAGACTTAGAAAAAATTTCATTAGAAGAATTTTTCTCGATTTTTGAAGTGCACGAATCAAAATGTGCAGGTTCGAAGGAGCTCAAGAACAACGTTGCCCTCAAAGCTTCGAGAGACGAACCTGAGTCAGAATCTTCTCTCGATGATGAGGAAATGGTAATGATGGTAAGAAGATTCAAGAAACTTTGTAAATCTAGATCTACTAGCCATCCGCAGGGGAAAAAGAAAAGGATGATCCGCTGCTACCACTGCGACGAAGAAGGGCACGTCAAGGACTACTGCCCCAAGCTGAAAAACAAGGACAAGGAGAAGGGTAAGAAGCCTATCAAAAAGCGAAAGGCCCTAAAGGTGACGTGGGACGATACGTCGTCGGAGTCGAAAGTCGAGGAATTCTCCAGACTTGCTCTAATGGCAAGCCATCAAGACGATGACTGCGAGTCAAGCTCTTCCGAAATGAGCATCGAGAGCATCGATGAAGGGGGAGCCACATCGGAAGAAAGCAGCAGTTTAGAGGAAGAAACGGACAACAAGATCAACAAGGTAAGTGAAGTACGATCACTTCCTCCTGATAAACTCTTTAAGTTTGTTAAACTATTAACAAAAGACTATTGCAAATTAGAAAAGGAGATTAAAAATTTAAAAATAATTTTAGCTAAATCTTGTCCCTTAGAAGAATTAGACAAATCAAAATTAGAAAATGATAAATTGAAATCAGAAAATAAAGATCTAAAAATTCAAGTAGATAATTTGAAAAATCATGCATGATCATCTAATTTTAGAAAATTGAAAAAAGTTAAATTGGTATTATAGATATCACCAGGGATAAATTAGGAATATTTTAAGAAAATATGTACCGAGGAAATATTTAATTAATCTAGTAGGCTGGAACCTATATTAAGTTCTTAAATCTTGCTTACTCTAAATTTTAAACGAAATTAGCGCTTTCAGTGAGAAAATTAGACATTGAATTTCTTTATAAGGTTTTGTCTAAGGAAGTGGTTGTTGCTCCAATAACCAAGAAGGCCTAGTGCCTCGCCATGACCTGGAAGCCAAAATATTGAAATAAATGTTTAATTAACTTTCTGCCAAAGCATTACAATTAGAATTAATTAATGCTTTTAAAGTTTTTCAAACATTTTTTTCAAAATATTTTTTTCTTTAGAAAATTCTCTTTTATACTTAGAAAAATTTTTAGAAAATATTTTTTACCTAAGTTAAAAGTTGTTTTGAAATTGAAAATTCTGTTTAAGTTTTTTTAAAAGCTGTCTAAGTTAGATTTTTTTTTTTCACTTAGAAAAATTTTACTTAAAATTTTTTTTACAGAGACTGTTTATTTTTGATCAAAGGGGAAGAAGGAAAAGTATAAGTCTAGGGGGAGGTAGACCAAAATTTAACTTGTTTTATTTTTGCACGTAATTATAAATTTAGTTAAATTTATATTATGTCTATTTTTTACCCTAGATTAACTTGGGTTGCTCACACAAAAAAGGAGAAGATTGTTGGAACCCCAAGGTTGTTTTGGTGTGATCAACAAGTTAAGTTAGGTCTTGTGTGTTTCTAACCTTGTGTCTAAATGTGCAGGAGCTTAGGAGCACAGGTAGTCGAGTGGAAGACGCAGCTAGTGAGAAGGACGGCATGCGGTGCGTCCTAGGGACTAGGCACTGTCGAAGAGTACACCGGCAAATGAGAAGGTAGCGTGCAGTGGTTCCGAGGGACGAAAGCCAGAGCGGAAGACTGCTCGAGGAGCAAGAGATGCAGCTAGTGAGAAGGACGGCATGTGGTGCGTCTGAGGGACGAAGACTGCAGATGAGTACGTCGGTGGATGAGAAGGAAACATGCGGTGATTCTGAGGGATAAGAAGCCAGAGCGGAAGCCCACTCAAGAAGACCGGAAGTTGGGTTCGGGTGAGCCCTTTTCCGGATGGCCGAGATCACCCAAGCGAGCGGATCTGGAGTTGAAGACCCGGACCGAGGCGACTAGAGCCGGAGAAGAGGACCCGGACCAAAAAATTCAACTAGAGTTGACTTTTGGGTCCGAGGCTCCCACAGTTGACCGAGGCGCCCAGAGCTGACCGGGGCACCCGGACACCTCCGGGGCGCCCTGAACGTACCGGGGCACCCGGAGTTGACTTTTTCCTAGGATCAAGCTTTGACTCGATCTGAACGTTGGGAGATAAAATTTATCCCCCCCCCCCCCCAGGGCGCCCGGAACCCTCAGGGCGCCCCGACCAAGGCTATAAATATAGCCTTGGTCCAAAAGCTTTACAACAACTCAGAGCAATTCATTTCCAACGCTTGTACGCTTCAGTTTTAAATTAGCTTCTCTGTTTTGCGCTTTCACTACTGTAAGAGGCTTCTCTGCTTGAAGGAGATACTAGTGCGACATTCCTTAGATTAACAACCTCCTTCGTTGTAACCAAGTAAACATATCTTGTGCCTCTTTCTTTAGTTTCTGTTCAATTTATTTTATGCAAGTGTTTTGTTGAAAGTTCGAGAAGGGTGTTTTTTTATTATTTTTTCAGGGCTATTCAACCCCCCTTCTAGCCGGCTGTAACGGTCCTACAACAATTTCATTTTATAATCAATAACACACCATATAAATAATATCATTTCCCAACTTATCGGGCCTATTGATTTAACGAACTAAATCACACCCTTTGATAAATTAAAGAAATAAATATTAAGTATACGTGCTTGTTATTATATCATGATTAAGAGTACGCGCTTCCATAATAATAGAGATTTTGTTCTTTTATGTAGTCAGTATAAAAATAAATTACCTCAAATAGTTCTGCTCAATACACTTATAGTCAATTTAAACTAACACCAAATTACACTACAACCACTCTCCAATAGTTTGTCCCATTCCATCTTGGTTGTGAGCTACTATTTATAATTTATAAGGAACTGATAACATGATCTTCTGTGTGTCACCTCACACCATGTTATCTACAATATAAATTAAATGGACAACTACACTTTCATAAATATAGACTTTTGACCAATGTGATTCTTATAAATGTTTATACAAAAGCTAAGCTTTTAGTATATATCTTAACAATCTCGACAAATCATGGAAAAATGGTAGGATTTAGTAGGTCTGGAGAACCCGATATCGAATCCCTAGTGGGTTGATCCGATGTTGAGCCTTGATGAGTGAGGTCAGGTGGTGAAAATCCTAGGAGAGGTAACCCTAAGTCTTGGTGAGTGAAGCCAGGTGGTGAAAACCCTAGGGGGAGTTAACCCTAGGTCTTGGTGAGTGAAGCCATGTGGTAAAAATCCTAAGGAGAGATAACCTTAGGTAACAAGAACTCTTGGAGGAGTAAACTCCAAGTAAGGTTGATCGAAAGATTTTCAATCGATCACGTACGGTCGACCAGACCAGCTATTCTTGGTAAACCGAAGTTTAGTTTTATCATAGTATTTTGTATTACTAATATTTCTGTTGGATAATTTAGTATTGCAGGAAAAGTCTTAGTAGATCAGGTAATCAGACACAGAGCAACTAAGTCCAAATAGGTCTAGAGGACCCCGATGTTTCGCAAGTAGGTTGAGGTAAGCCACTAGAGTGGAGCGACGAGAAGGTCATGTCTCAGGAAGGGAAAACCCCTAGTTTGCTAGTCCAACTGAAGAAACTAGGAGGTTTTCAAGTTGAGATCAAGATAAGTCTTACTGTCATTTCTTACTCATGCAACATTATACTACTGTACTAACTTTGTGTTATAGGGATATTTTTGATACTGTGGAACTAATTTTATTTTACAAAAGCCGAAGGGATCGGTCGATCGAATAGGAGGTTCAGTCGACCTAACCAAGCTGATGTGGCAGGGTTCAAATCATGTAGAGCAAACTTGGAAGTTAGGTTGATCGGTCAATTGATCGATCGAACCAAGGGATCGATCAACCAAACCTAATTTGGTAACACATAGTGGCAAATTTGATCTTAGCAAAGTTGGAAAAACAGAGCGATCGGTTGACCGATCAAGGTGATCAGTTGACTGAACATTAAATGCAATTAATGAAGCGAAGATCGAATCTTGGTGAAGAAGGAAGGATGCATGATCAGTCGACCGATAAGGAGATTGGTCCACCGAAAGGATCAGTAGATCGAACCCTTTTTCAGTCAACCAAACTCAGTTTATAAAAAGACCTCGAGATCCAAGCTGAAGCAGAACTGTTGTGCAATCTTCTAATCTTCAATCGTTTTGTTCGAGCTACTACTCTATACTTCAACTATGTGTACAAGGTACGACTCTGAAGAGCTTCGACGAATCTTCATCTCATACCTTCATTGTCCGTATATTTATTTTTAGCTTACATAATCCTTTGTAAACATCTTTGTATGAATTACCTCTTTTCTAAAGGTTTTGAAAAGAAAACTTTTAGTGGATAAACTAACAGTACGATCAAGGATCACGGGTCTTGGAGTAGGAGTTGACTTAGGCTCTGAACCAAGTAAATAACTGTGTCTATTGCATTGCTTCTTATTCCATTGTTTATTCTATATCATTTTACGATAAAAGAAAAGATTTTTAACAGACGATATTCACCCCCACTCTATCATCTTTCTCGATCCATCACATATAGCCGATTGGTAATAACTCCGATCAAATTTATATAGCTTAGCATGCTTGTCTCTTATATGAACAAAAGATGAAAGTGTAAAGCAACTCTCCTTATAAACTCGGCTGAACTTCTAGATCTCAGGTTCTCACTTTAAAGGCAAGTCTTCGATCATCTGGGCGATCGACTTAAAGTACTGGTCAGATCTCCTGGGACTCAGTTCTCCATTTCTTAGAGGTAAGTATCCCGACATACGATTGGTTGATCATAGAACCAACCGGACCTAGGGGACTTAGTTTCATATTACTTCTAAAGCAGATCTCTAGCATCACCTAGTGCATAACCGAACAGGTTAAGGGAAGGGTGGCTATACAACCAGTCGGTCTAAAGATCAGGCCGAGATACACTCAGCAGACAATATGGTCAGAGAATCACAACAACCTGTCATAATAACAACCATTTGTCAGAGAATACTTCTCTATTGTAATATGAGCATTCACTGAAACCTTCTTCGAAGGTGACTTTACACTTTCTATCAACCGACATATTATGACAGCATATTCCTTCAACTGTCTCATTAATGGCGTATTCCTTCAATCACCTTATTAATGGCATAAGTTATAAAAAAGGTGCATATATGAGTAATGGAAGATTCCTTGGACAGTAATAGTACATCTCCCAAGCTGTACATCTTTCCTTACCTGACAACCTCTAACACTTGATGATCCGGTGGTAAGGTAGGGCCCATCCGACAGGTGGCCAAAGTGGTCAATGTTAGGCGGGCATCCGATCGGGTGAACTACCTTCCAGGTCAGCAGATAGAGTAGCCGGTCCAACACTACAGCTCAGTCAGACACCGAGCTTCCGACACTCATAAAGCTCAACCAAGGAGACACGAAGGCCGAGCGACCATCCCGCTCGACAAACAGTGGATGCAACCTTGACTCGACAGGCAGGACTCTTGCGCCCGACGGGGTGTAGCCGGCAGCAGCTCATCGGCCGAGAAGATGCTCGCCTGGCCGTTGCATCGTCCGGACGACCGACTGGCCGAGCGGCTCTCCCGCTCGGCCAAATAACAGATAAAGGGAGTAGTTAGTAATATCTTCCGGGGGATCAGTGTCATTGACAGGTGGCGTGGTCGGCGGCATAGTCAGACAAAGAATCGTACGGTGGAAGCTTCCACTGTCGCGTCAGGGATATGCCCGAGCTATTAAGGTATGGCGTCAGACACGCTTTTCTGACACATCCTTTCCAGTATGCTTGGAGAAACGTGTATGCCTCGAGAAGCGTACACGCGCCTCTCAGGAAGCTTATATAAGGACCCCCAGACTTCGTCGGAGGTATGTTTTTTATTATTGTAGCTACAGTTACGCTGCTCCTTTCTACTTTATTCCTCATTCGCTTGCCGGTGACTGACTTGAGTGTCGGAGGACCATCGCCAGGGAACCTCTCCCTGTCTCGGCACTAACGACTCTGTGGTTGTAGGCTTGGCTCGTCGAAGGTCCACATCGCCTTCAGTCGACATCCAGTCAACGTGAGCGCCATCTTTCCAGCGTCCATCTATTCACACTCGGACAAGATCAAATTTGGTGCCATCTATGGGAATGCACCTGAATCCGAGCGGAGAAGATGGAGGAACCTGGACGTCTCCACACCGCGACACTCAATCTAGAAGAGCTCGATGCGCTCATTTAAGTACGAGCAGCAAAATTAGTCGAGCAGCAGCAACAAAAGGTGCTGGCTGATCAGCTGGCACAGCAAGCAACATCGGCCTTGGGAGGCCGAGCGGCGCATAAAGACCGGTCGGAGCAACTCTCCATATGGGGGCAGAACAAGATGCCGACCGACACTCCTAGAGAAGTTCCATTTCACTGAGCATTATTTCAGATGCCCTCAGAGATCGCTCAGGCCAACCAGGATAGGGGTTCCTCAGATGAGGCCCCCGCGCGGGATGAAAGAAAAGTCAAAGAGCCCTTAACCTATTCATCACCCCAGCGAATCAACCGACAATTCAAAGAGGCCATTCTGCAGGATCTACTGTCAAAACACTACGCTCCCCTGGCGATCGGAGAGTATAACGGGTCAACTGGCCCGAATGACCATCTGGGTAAGTTCAATAACGACGCTACCCTTCATTAGTGCACAGATTGAGTCAAGTGTCGAGTCTTCCTCACTATGCTCTCCGGCTCGGCCCAACGGTGGTTTAGAAGGCTGCCGGATGGGTCTATCCGAAGCTTTAAAGACTTCCAAATGGCTTTCCTTCACTACTTCGTGAGCAGCAGATGCTATCAGAAAACAAGCGTCAGCCTGTTTTCCATGAAGCTGGGCCAGAGGGAAACTCTACGAGCCTACATCCAATGCTTCAACCAGGTGGCGATGGATATCCCCTTGGTCTCGTCCAAGACCATGATGAACGCGTTCATGCAAGGGCTTGTGGACGAGGACTTCTTCCGATCACTCGTCAGGAAGCCACCTCACGACTACGATTACATGCTGAAGAAGGTCAATGAGTACATAAACGTGGAAGAAGCTCAGGTGGCCCGAATGAAGGAGGCTCCATCCGAACTATCGATGCCGACTGAGCGACGATCACCGTCCAGCCATCAACCTCCAAGAGGGCTAGAGGGAAACTCTACTAGCCTACATCCAGCGCTTCAACCAGGTGGCGATGGATATCCCCTCGGTCTCGTCCGAGACCATGATGAACGCGTTCACGCAAGGGCTTGTGGACGAGGACTTCTTCCGATCACTCGTCAGGAAGCCACCTCGCGACTACGATTACATGCTGAAGAAGGTCAATGAGTACATAAACGTGGAAGAAGCTCAGGTGGCCCGAATGAAGGAGGCTCCATCCGAACTATCGGTGCCGGCTGAGCAACGATCGCCGTCCAGCCATCAACCTCCAAGAGGGCTCCAAGCCGAGGGAGTACGCCCACACCAGGAAGCAAGGCCACATGCCGTCCAGCATGTTGCCGTAGAACGGTCGAAGCCCAAGGGGAAGGTATAGACCCCTTTGTTCTGCTGATTCCATCAGTCTGCATCTCACAACACCCGTGACTATCGCGAGTTTGATCCGGTCGCCCAACCGGAGCCTAAGAGTTATCGGCATTGATCCCCTTCTCTTGACCGGCGACATGAGCATCATCAGGCCAATCGGTGAGAAGAAGCAAGGCGATCACCAAGGTGGCCTCATCGGAGAAGCGTGGAGCCGACAAGAGTTGGGCGCAAGCAAAGCAGGTCATTTTCTCGGGAGGAAGAAAACCAGAGCAATGCTGCTCTAGGCGAGATCAACATCATAGCTGGCGAGTCGACCGGCAGGGATTCCAACCGGGCCTGGAAGTCACACGCCCAGCGGTTAGAAATCCATGCGGTAGGCTGTAGTCAGGAGCATGCCAACAGACCTGAGATCATCTTCGGTCCCCGTGATCTCGAGGGAGTAGAAGTGCCGCATGACGACATACTCAGTATTCGTGCGGTATCGCCAAATACACTATTCATCAAATATTCGTTGACACAGGCAGCTCGGTCAACATCATTTTCAAGATGGTTCGACCAGCTCCAAATTTACATAGGCAAATTGTTGCCAATGATGACCCCTCTATACGGGTTCACCGACAATGAAGTCTTGCCAATCGGCCAGATCAAGATGGTCATCTCGCTCGGGGAGGAACCACTCCGAATGACAAGGGCCACCAACTTCATTGTAGTAGATGTCCCCTCAGCCTACAATGTCATTTTGGGTCGTCCGACCCTCAATGAATTCCGAGCATTCGTTTCAACCTTGTACCAGAAGATTAAGTTCCCAATAGAAGATCGAGTTGGAGAAGTAAAGAGGGATCAGCTGGCTGCTCGGAGATGCTTCTCGAGATGGTCAAGGCCGAGGCCAAGATCGCTCGGAAGACACCCCGGATGGAGGTAAACACCATAACCGAGAAGCCCCCTACTTTAATTTATGAAGAAAATAAGGAAGTATAGATACATCTGAGCTGAGTAGAGGCGACGACTTTCATAGCATCTACCTAGAGGCCGGGCAGAAGGCCGAGTTGATCAGTTGTCTCTAGCAGAACCATGATGTGTTCGCCTGGTCTACCCATGAGCTGCCTGACATTTCCCCGAACGTTGCACAACATGAGCTCCACGTTCGACCGGGCGCTCACCCGGTGAAGTAGAGGAAGAGGGACTTCAGTGTTGAGCAAAACCTGATCATCCGGGAGGAGATTGAGCAACTTCTGGAGGCCGACCACATACGCGAAGTTCAGTTCCCGAGATGGCATGTCAATGTGGTGATGTTCTCCAAGCCGGGCAATAAATGGAGGGTCTGCATCGACTTTCGGGATCTTAACAAGGCATGCTCGAAGGGATTCTATCCCTTGCCTAGGATAGATTAGATGGTAGACTCCACGGCCGGGTGCGAGTTGATATGTATGCTAGATGCCTATTAGGGGTATCATCAAGTGTCGCTCGCCCGTGAAGACCAAGAGAAAGTCAGCTTCATCACCGCCGACGGTACGTACTGCTATAACTTAATGTCGTTCGGTTTGAAGAATGCGGGAGCCACCTACCAACGGCTAATGAATAAAGTCTTTCGACGGCAGATCGGCCGTAACATGGAGGTATATGTCGACGACATATTAATTAAATCCCTTTGAGCCGTCGATCTCTGTGCAGACATCAAGGAGACATGTCATACCCTTCGGACGTACGAAATAAAGTTAAATCCTCAGAAGTTCTGTTCGACACTAAAAGTGGGTGCTTCCTGGGGTATATCGTCACCGAGCAGGGCATTGAGGCAAACTCCAACAAGGTAAAAGCACTCCAAGATATGCCACCACCAAAACACTTGAAGGAAGTATAACACCTTATTAGGTGGATAACAGCATTGTCACGATTCATGTCCAAGTCGTCCGACCGGAGTCTTCCCTTCTTCAAAATTCTGCGCCAAGCCACCAAGTTTTAGTGGGACGAGGAGTGTGACCGGGCCTTCGAGGAACTCAAAGTATATCTGAACTCACTACCTGTACTAGCTAAGCTTACTGCCGGTGAACCGCTTCGAATTTATCTATCTTTGACCGTGCACGCTGTCGGCTCGGCGCTGGTTCGACAGAACAATGAAGAACAACTAGTGTACTTCTTAAGTCATATATTAAAGGATGCTGAATCTCGCTACACCGATCTTGAGAAGCTCGCATTTGCCTTGGTACTCGCCGGTCGGAGGCTTCACCCTTATTTCCTCGCTCACACTATCATGGTGATGACCAACAACCCTCTGGGAAGAGTCCCTCTTAACCCCAAAAGCATCCGGCCGACTGATCAAATGGACAACGGAACTCAGCGAGTTTGATATCCAATATCATCCTCGAATGACCATCAAAGCACAGGCCTTAGCCGACTTTATCACGGAGGTGCAAAACATTGAGCTCGACTCAATATGGAAAATATATGTGGATGAGTCGTCCACCCGGGAAGGTAGTGGGATCAGCATACTGCTTATCTCCCCACAAGAAGAGCGGGTGCAGTTGTCTGTTCGGCTAGAGTACTGGACAACTAACAATCAAGCTAAGTACGAGGCTCTTATAGCCGGCTTACAAGCCGCTCGGCATGTCGGCGCGGGCAGAGTTCTTATCCACTTTGATTCTCAATTAGCCACTCAGCAGCTAGTTGGAGCATTCGAGATCAGTAACACACGGCTGAAGTTGTACACCGAAGCTTTCGAAAAGCTGAAGGCAAGCTTTCAAGAGGTAATCATCCAGAAGATCCCTCGAGCGGAGAACCAAGCAGCGGGCAAGCTGGCCAAATTGGCGAGCTCACTCTCACCGATCGTCATTACTCAACTGATCGAACAAGTATCCTTGGTGGCACACGTCGATCAAATAGAGGGGCTTAATTTCCCCAGCGATTGGAGAACGACCATAATAGAGTTTCTACGATCGGGAGCTACGCCTTCCGATCGGGAGGAAGCTCGCTTATTGAGAAGAAGGGTCGGTCACTTCACCATAGTCAGGGACCAGGTCTACAAGAAGGCTTTCTCCAGGCCATTGCTTAAATGTGTCAGATCAGAGGATGTCGACTATATACTGCAAGAAGTACACCAAGGCTCCTGTGGAGGGCATCCGGGCGGTCGGTCGCTAGCAAGGAAGATCCTGCTGGCCGGGTACTTCTGGCCGACTCTACAGGAAGATGCCACTCAGATAGTAGCCAACTGTCTATCCTGCCAGAAGTATCACCACCTTTCCCACCGGCCGACCAAAGAGATGAAGGCCTCCACTATGTCATGCTCATTCGACCAATGGGGCATGGATATTGTGGGACACTTCCCCATGGCGATCGGGCAGCGAAAGTTCTTGCTCGTCGTGGTGGACTATTTCTCCAAGTGGGTCGAAGCCGAGCCACTGGCTAAAATAACCGAGCAGATGGTCCAAAATTTCATCTAGCAGCATATCATCTATCGGTTTGGCATTCCGCGTCGACTCGTCTCAGACAATGGTAGACAGTTCGCCGGACGGAAACTTAGAGAGTGGTGTGAGGAGTATGGCATCCAGCAAGCCTTCACCTCCATAGCGTACCCTCAGAGCAATGGGCAAGCTGAAGTCGCCAATTAGGAGATCTTGCGAATTTTGTGAGTTCGGCTCGACCACATCGGAGGGAGCTGGGTGGACGAGCTCCTTGACGTGTTATGGGTAATCCGAACGAACCCTAAGGAAGGCACAAGTGTAACCCCATTCCACCTCGTATATGGCGGTGAGGCGGTTGTCCCGGTTGAGGTGGGAGTCGAGTCCCATCGAATACAGTACTATGGCGAAGACAACGCCGAGCGGAGGCTTCTGGAGCTAGACTTCATGGATGAGACGCGTGACAAAGCTGTCGTTCGGCTGATGGCTTATAGGCAGAGGATGAGGCAGAACTACAATCGACAAGTGATACCGAGGTCATTCCAAGTCGGCGACCTCGTGTGGAAGAAGGTGAAGCTGGTCGGCGATGTCACTAAACTAGAAGCTCCGTGGGTCGGACCATTCAAAGTCATAGAGAAGCTTCGCTTGGGTGCCTACTACCTAGAAGATGAAGACGGACGACAACCAGAATGTCCTTGGAGCGCGAACCACCTCCAGTCGTACCGAGGTGGATGAAAGGTGCGTCAATGTAATTGAAGTGTACATTCCATTTTTCCTGTGCCCTCTGATTGCAGGATTGAAATGAAAAATAAAAGGTTACCCAAATACTCGTCGAGCGGCGACATTAAACCCATGTCTCCATCGACGGTCGAGCGGCGACCTTAAACCCCGATCTTCACCAAATCATCGAGTGGCGACGTTAAACCCATGTCTCCATCGACGGTCGAGCGGTGACCTTAAACCCCAATCTTCACCAAATCGTCGAGCAGCGACGTTAAACCCATGCCTCCATCGATGGTCGAGCAACAACCTTAAACCCCGGTCTTCACCAAATCGTCGAGCGACAACGTTAAACCCATGTCTCCATCGACGGTCGAGCGGCGACTTTAACCCCGGTCTTCACCAAATCATCGAGCGGCGATATTAAACTCATGTCTCCATCGACGGTCGAGCGATGACCTTAAACCCCGATCTTCACCAAATCGTTGAGCGGCGACGTTAAACTCATCTCTCCATCGACGGTCGAGTGGCGACCTTAAACTCCGGTCTTCACCAAAAAATCGAGCGACGACGTTAAACCCATGTCTCCATCGATGGTCGAGCGACGACCTTAAACGTCTATCTTCACCAAATCATCGAGTGGTGATGTTAAACCCATGTCTCCTTCGACGGTCGAGCGACGACCTTAAACTCCTGACTTAGAAGATCGTCTAGCAGAGATGTTAAAACCCAGAGTCGAGCGGCGACTATAAACCCCGGAGGTACAAGCCTAGCAAATATTTTGATAATGAAAGTATGGTCATAATAGCCGATCGGAACTATACAGCCAAATACTTTACCAAACAGATGGCATATGAAGAAAGAGTCCAAAAGGATTTCATCGATAATTGGTCACTGCCGAACGGCAGGAATACATTCAAAACATTACAAAAAAAAAATGACCCCTCTCTCACTCGATATATTCGAAGGCCTCATCGGGAATGGACTCAAGGAGTTGGACGCGGTTCACGTCTTTATCAGACAGGGCCTCGGAGACATGACCGTTCGCCTTCAGTTGGCTGAGTGTCGCATCGATCACCAGATCAAATGATCGGACGATCCAATCGGTCGTCTTCTCCAGAAATTGGTCTGAGTGAAGGTATTGTTGCTTCAGTACCGCGAAGCGACCCAACTCAGCCTCCTGATAGGTAGTCAGAGTAGCACGGGAGGCCGCCAGCTCATCCTCGAAGCACTTCACTTGGTCTTTGAGGTCAGCCTCTTTAGCCGAGCTGCTCTCTCGCTCGACAGTCAGCAGGCCCTCCGCATTCTTCAACTTCTCAGCCAACTGCTGAGCATCCTGGTTTTTCTGCTCTAGGTCGGCAATGGCTCGTTGTTTCCTTTTGGAAGCCAGCTCAAGTTTATGATCATAGGTCTTCAATTGTGCCTCGATCTGGCCCATCCTACTGGCTTGTTCGGTCGACTTCTTCTACTCCTCTGCGAGGAGCTGTTGGGCCTTCTTCAGGTCAACCTGCAGACGGGCGGTCGTTGGCCCCTGGGAGGAGGAGGCTTCTCCAGAAATTTTGAGCTTCTTCAGCTCGTCCTCCACTTGTACCAGCCACTGGCACATGGCAAGATTCTCCACTCAATACTGCAAGCAAATATTAGTGCCGAGCGGAGGTAACTCATGAATTGATTGTTGAAAATACTAACCCCGGTGGACATCTCCAGATGGCTATCAGCAAGTGCGCCCGGGGGTTTCATGGTCGTTCATGCCCTCACTTCCTCCTAGATGCGAGCTAGCCGACCACGAAAATAGACTTGATGCTGGGGAGAGCTGGGCTGGCCGCCTGGCGTAAGAAAGTCCTCCATCAACAGGCGAAGAGTGGCGGTGACGGATCATCTCCCGCTCGGCGCTGAGTGAGAAGAAGTGCTCGGTCTTGAAGTATGGGCAGGGGGACTGGAAAGACAGCGGATCGTGTTATCTTCCTCCTAGCTAGTGGCAACGAAGCGATTAGCTACACGGCGAGTGGCTCTGGTAACTCAGCCACAGACGGAGTTCGATCGGAAGAGGTAGCCTCCACTGTTGCAAGAGCAGCTGGAGACGGGGTGCCCCCTGTAGAGGCTTGGATGGCCGAGGTGGCGAAATGGGAAGGCGTGTCCGTTCGGCGTCTCTTGCAGGAGAGCGATACTTCATCGTCCGAGAACCCCGAACCCTCAGCAGGGATGACAGGTGGTGCTTCTCGGACCGATCCTGGGTCGGTCGCCCCTCCTGCGCTAGGCGTCCGCTCGGCGGTCCTGTTGATCGCAGTTGTTGTTTCCCCAACTGTGCCCTCCTGTGAGCCGACAAGGGTCAGGCCGAGCCATTCCATCTCTCTCGCCACGGCTGCATCAATCTCAGCCTGCTTGGCCTTCATAATGCTGGCTGCTCGAGCGCGCATCATGATGTCGGCTGCAAAAGAAAAATAAAATCAGTTAGACTTAGAGGAAGAAGGTTGAGAAATTCCATACCTAGACTGCTCAGGAGCTTCGTTCGGATCGAACTTAGCCCGAATGCGTACATCACACCCTCTGGCAATAGCTTGTGAATGTTGAACTTCAGGTCGGCCAACATATTAGCATCATGGAGGTAATCTGATCAGGTCTTGTATCTCTTCAGATTAGGTTGAGTAAGGAGCCCGACCTGCCACTTAGTCCAGAAGCAGGGCCGCTCGGGGAGTCTCAGGAAGAAGAAGTACTCCTTCCAGTGCTTGTTGGAGGTAGACATTTTGTCGAAGAAGACTAGACCGATCTGAGATTGGAAAAGGTACGTGCCCAGCTTAGACTGTTTAGGGTAATAAAAGTAATGGAAGAGGGGTCAGTGAAATGTTGTGCACTCGGAACAACACTATCACGCCGCACAGCAAGCGGAAGGAGTTAGGGACGAGCTGGGCGAGCGAGACGCAGAAGTAGTTGCAGACCTCGGTTATGAAGGGGTGGATGGGAAGCCGAAGGCTGACCATGAACTGATCTTGTAAGAAACAAACTGTGCCGATCGGCGGGTCATTGGGTCGATCAGACGAGGAGGTTAAAATTATTTCATGGTCAGAGGGGATGTCATAGATGTTTATGAGACTCGCAATGTCGCCCGTGTTGAACCGAGTCTCCATGGTAGTGTACCAGAGATTGGGAGCGAGGTCAGACGACTATGAGGAGCTCGCCATGGCCGGGAAATGAAAAGGCAGAAGGTTCGATGTAGAAGATGATCGAGGAAAACCAGGAGGAAACGGAAAATAGGAAAGCTATGGAAACTATGCACAAACAGAGATTGGGAATGGTCGAAAGGCTTACAAAGAGAAAGGTCACTGAAGGAGGAAGTCGAGAGTCCTCGGAACGCTGGAAGAAAGCAAAATCGTCGGAGCAAACTGTTGAAGAGCAAAAAGAGAATGCAGAGGAAGAAATAGCAACGCTAAGGCTTTATAAAGATGGGTGTGGCCGACCGGAGTCGTCCGATCTAGGGCACGGGACTTGGAGCATACATCCGACCATTGAATTTGAACTGTCAAACATCACATCAGTAACTGTCACCTCAAACGTGTGACGCCTGCGCCGATGACACGTGGTGCCCTCCCATAGGGCAACATTTAATGGGTGTGGATGTGTGCTCTGCCTTAATGGAGGTGATTTGCACGTATTCCGAGGAGATTTGGACAGCGTCAGCATTGACCAACCGGCTCACGCCCCTCCGGGGCGATGAGATAAAATCCAAGTGCAAAGGCTCAAAACATCGATCGGCCGAGAAAGACCAGTCCTACACGGGTCAATCGGGATCTAACCAGCTCATTGGCTGATCAGCCAATTGGTCACAAGACTGCTTGTCCAGTCAGTCGGGCTTGTAACCTCCTTCGACTAGACTTAAAGGGGAGGCATGTGATCCGGTGGTAAGGTAGGGCTCGTCCGACAGGTGGTCAAAGTGGTCAATAGGCGGGCATCCGATCAGGAGAAATACCTTCCCGGTTAGCAGATATAGTAGCCGATCCAACACTTTGACAGCTCGGTCAGACACCGAGCTTCTGACACTCATAAAGCTCAACCAAGGAGACATGAAGGCCAAGCGGCCATCCCGCTCAGCTAACAGTGGATGCAGCCTTGACTCGACAGGCAGGACTCCTGCGCCCGACGGGGTGTAGCCGGCAGCAGCTCATCGGCCGAGCGGACGCTCGGCCCGACCATTGCATCGTCCGGATGGCCGATTGGCCAAGCGGCTCTCCTGCTTAACCCAATAACAAACAAAGGGAGCAGTTGGTAATATTTTCTTGAACATCAGTGTCATTGATAGGCAGCGTGGTCGGTGGCATGGTCAGATAGGGAATCGTACTGTGGGAGCTTCCACTGTCGCGTCAGGGATATGCCCGGGCTGTGTTACGCTTCCGCAAGTGCACTGATTCGTCGTCAGTAATAAAAATATCGATCCCACAGGGACTAGCTATAAGCAGTAGCAATCGTTCGCTTATGGTTAGCTAGACTACCAATGGTCTTGAATAAGCTAAGGGAAAAGAAAGGTCGAGAGAGAGTCGAGAGTCGCAAGGACGAAATATTCACTTGGTGATGAGGAGTTTTAGGGGGTCAGTTTTGTCGTGGTAGTATTGATGTGTCTTGTTTTATCTTACTCTCGCTGTCCTTATTAATGCTATTGTCGGAAGCTAAGCGAGTATTCTTAAGCACCAGAATAGGATAATGCCTTAAGAAGTCCTGTCACAGTTTACCCCTGTCACTAGGGCACCTCGACAAATCTTGAGGACATGACTCTATCTGGTAAATTAAGAATAGTGAATAAAGCTAAGCCTGTTCTCTCGCTCCCTTGGGGAGAATTTTCCTTTCCTCTCAAGGAACTATCCTAGATGCCCGTGAACGGGTTACTCCTGCCACTAGGGTCCCTCAGGTATACAATCTAGAGGTAATCCTCTACGAATCTAACAAGTTCTTCATAATCAAAAGTAAGCAATTAGCAATTGAAACAAAGCATGAAAGTTCATCCAACAAGTATAAACACAATACGAGTTTTACATCAATCCGTACCATGACTACTTCCTAATCCCAGAACAAGGGATCTACTCCATGAATGCTAGAGAAATATTCGAAAACATAATATGGACAAACATATAATTCTCAGTAAGTAAGAGGGAATATGCTTATCGGATGTCGAAGAGTGGCCTTCGGATCCAACTCTCTGCTTCTGGAGTTGATGTGGTGGTGGAAGTTCACTGAACGGCGGTCCAAAATGATGTAGAATTGCTCCAAGATCCTTTTCTCCCTGACGGCTCACCTCCCCCCTTGGCAAAAAGGGTTAATACCCTTTTATAGCCTAGGTTTTGGCCGCCGCGGCACGACCGTGTAAGGGTGGCACGGCTATGCCCTTCTTCGGTTCTGGTGTGGCTGCACGGTCGTGTAGGGTCGCACGGCCGTGTAGCCCCTGGGCTCTGTCTCCTGGGGCACGACCGTGCAGGGGTGCATGGTCGTGCAAGTCTTCTTCTCTGCCTAGGGTGGCACGGCCGTGCAGGGTTGCATGGCCATGTACTGACTGGCTACTATTTTGGTCACACGGCTGTGTAGGGTTGCACGGCCATGTACTCTTCCTCTCATGTTTGGCCACACTGTTGTGCAGGGTTGCACGGCCGTGTTGTCTGGTTGGTTTTGGTGCATCAATACTCTCCGTTCAAGCTATGAAAATCTTCCTTGTTCACATAAAACCAAACAAAGAGCAGATATCCGAACAAAACAATAAATATGATGAATACAAGATAAAAGATGCGATCATGTGAAGAATATATGTGCATAAGTCAAGTGAATGTGCGCTAAAATATGCGTAAAAGATCATAATATTTGCGTACATCACACCCCCAGATTTGGACCTTTCCTTGTCCTCAAACAAAATGCTACAAACTTGTTGGAATGTATACTAAAAGCCTAGCTTTTGTATATACATTTATAAGAATCACATTGGTCAAGTGTCTACATTTGTATATACCAAATGTAGATGTTCAATTAATTTATATTGTAGATAACATGGTGTGTAGTGTCACACACAGAGGATCATGTTATCAGTACCTTATAAATTATAAACAGTAGCTCACGACCAAGATGGAAAGGAACAAACCATTGGAAGGTCGTAGTGTAATTAGATATTAGTTTATCTTAACTATATAATTGCACTAGTACACTTAGAGTATATTGAGTAGGACCATTAGAGGTCGTTTCTTTTATACTGACTTTATAAAGAAACAAAGACCTCAGTTATTATGGAAGTGTGTGCTCTTAATCCTAATATAATAACAAGCACATATATTTGATATTTATTTCTTTAATTTATCAATGGTGAGATTTAGTTCGATAAATCAATAAGCCCGATAAGTTGGGAAATGATATCACTTATAGTGTGTGTTGTTGATTATAGAAGGAAACTGTGTCCTAGTGATCTAGGTTGATAATGTCCCCAAGAGGAGCTCATAAAGATTGTCATGTTAAACCCTGCAGGTGGACTTAGTCCGACATGACGATAAGGTTGAGTGGTACTACTCTTGGACTAAGATATTAATTAAATGAGTTGTCAGTAACTCACTTAATTAGTGGGCATTTGACATCTTAAACACAGGGAGACTAACACACTCATAATAAGAAGGAGCCCAAAATGTAATTTGGGATTGGTGCGGTAGTTCAATAATAGTTCTTTAGTGGAATGAATTATTATTGATGGAATTAAGTTGTGTGTTCGGGGCGAACACGGGAAGCTTAATTTCATCGGGAGACCAAAACCAATTCCTCCTCTCGGTCCCTATCGTAGCCTCTTGTATATAGAGATTTATACCCACCACATACCCACCTTCTTACCCAACCAATAGGGGCCGGCCAAGCTAAGCTTGAAGCTCAAGCTTAGGCCAAGCCTAAAGGTTGGCCTTAAGGTGGCCAATAGCTTGGAGCCCAAGCTTGGGTGGCCACCACATATTAAAAAGATTTTTATTAAAATTATTTCTTATGTGGATATCATAGTTTTAAAGAGAGTTTAAAATTAAATCTTTCCTTTTAAAGCTTTCTACAAAAGATTAAAAAAATTGAAATCTGTCCTTATTTGTAGATTGAAAGGAGATTTAATTTTAAGAAAAACTTTCCTTTTAACCATGATAATAATTTAAAGAAGTTTAAAATTAAATATTCTCTTTTATTAGTTTCTACAAAAGATTAAGAAAAGATTTGATATCTTTCCTTATTTGTAGATTGAAAAGATATTTTAATTTTTAGAGATACCTTTCCTTTTGGAAATTATCCACATGTTTAAAAGAAGAATTTTAATTTATAAAATTTCCTTTTTATTAACCAATCATGAAGGGATAAAAATTATTGGAGAAATTTTTATAAATTTCTAGAAACAAATTAGGAAGTTTTAATTCTTGTGTGAATTAAATTTTCCTTGTTTTGGGGAATTAGAAGTGGCCGGCCATTATTATTAAAAGAAGAAAATTGTTTTTTAATTAAAATAATTTTTCTTTTTTATGACAAAAGAATTAAGGAATTTTTTATTAAAATTTCTTTATTTGTCAAGACCAAGGATTATAAAAGAGGGAGTAGAGGTGCCTTCACGGGTGAACAACTCTATTATTCTTCTCCTCTCTTTTCCTCCTTGGTGGCCGGCCCTAGCTTCTTCCTCTTCTCTTCTTCTTATGGCCGGCGGCAACCTCTCTTGGAGCTTTTGATGGTGGCCGGTTCTAGCTAGGAGAAGAAGGAGAGAAAGGTGGTTTTGTTTCTTGCATCCCTTGGAGCTTGGTGGTGGTGGCCGGACCTTTACTTCTCTTGGAGAATTATGGTGGCCGAAACTTGCAAGGAAGAAGAAGGTGCTTGGTGGTTCTCATGTCGGAAGATCGTTGCCCACACAACGTCCGAGGTTAGAAGAGGAATACGGTAGAAGATCAAGAGGTTATTTTTGCTTACAAATAAAGGTATAACTAGTAATTATTTTCCGCATCATACTAGTTTTTCTTTGTATAGTTATTTATGGAAATACCAAACACAAGAGGCATATGATTCTAGAGTTTTCGAAATAGTTTTCTTTTCGAGTTTGTGTTTTTCTTCTTTTTCGAATTTGTGATTCGATTGTTCTTTTTGGTTAACCTAGAGTTATTTAAGGAAATAAATATTAGCTTTCCTTAAAAGGCTTTGCCTAGGCGGTGGTGGTTGCTCCCATATCCAAGAAGGTCATGTGCCTCGCCATGCAGTCCTGGAAGCCAATTTTGAAAATTAATATTTATGGAATTAATAACTTAGGTAGATTTGAATCAATAGTGTTAAGTTCCGCTTGTGATTCAAATCTAAACCATTAAGAACAGATAAGTTAAATTTGGAATCAATGATGTTAAGTTTCGTCTGCGATTTCTAATTTAACTTTTAAAGAACACAATAGGTTATTTAAGGAAAGGTTCGACACTTGTACAAAAAATTTTTGTACAGTGGAACCGGTACGTTTTCCTAGGACTAACCAACAAAACTATGTTCATGAAATCCTGCAGTGTTTCATAATCCTTAGTGCATTCGCCTAACTCTATCAACTAGTTTCACTGATAAGCATGACTGTGGAGTAACCTAAGTATGGCCTAAACATAAGTCCTCTGTGCTCGGTGCAGTAAGTAGCTCAAGCTCTTCAAGTTTCCATTCTCTGTCCTAGTTAAGTCGTCATACAATTGAGTTCCTAATGTTCCTGGTGATAGGCACTTACCTGCCACACACTTGGTTCGTTTTCCTTAAATTACACAAGGTCTCAAAGGGTACTTCTTGGAATCAAGAGAAATGTAACATTCATTTCCCCAGTAACCTAACTCGGTCTCAAAGGGGTGAATTGTTAGTTTTCACTCACGATAACTGTTTTTTATCCCTTATTATTATTATTTTTTTTATTTTTTTATATAGTGTTATAGAGGTGTAGCACTTATTACACATGCGATGCATATGTTTGGATTTAGATTTTTCCGAATGAGCTTCCAAGATTCGAGGTTATCCAATAACCAAAATGTAAATAAGGAATCACCATGGGAACACAAGTACTAAATAATTTGGATGAATCATAACTATTTCAAAAGTATGTCTACCATTCAAGCTTAAGTACTTAAGTGTAGTGAAAATAAGTCCTTAAGGTTAGGCCAAAAACTTATACCGAACTCCGTATAATACTTAGCTTATTTTATGCTACTAAAGATAGAGAAAGGAGATACACTAAACATACTAACACAATCTGGACCACTCATGAACTAAGAAAATACTAGACATTTTGCTATTGGACAAGTGGCTGAAAAAGTAGACGGTTGATGTTCTCAAATATGCCACATATAAGAAAATGCAAATAATGTGCAAACAGAAACAAATAAAATGCAAATAGATAAAACTAACTAGACAGATAAAAGAAAGCAAATAAAATATGCAAAAACAAAAGAAAGACTCTCAACCAAACTCAGGTTGTTCAACAACACCCCCCCCCCCCACGAGACTTTTCATCGCCCTGATGAAATCAATATGGTGGCGGGGTGGGGGATAAGGAGGTCCTTGATGTGGCCCTCGGGAAAATCTAGGAAAACCAGGGGAGATGGCCTATGTGCTGATGATATTGATACAAAGTGTCTACTTGTTATCGAGTGATATCCATGTCATCCATAAAGTTCCTCATTCTCTCCTGGTCCACCTCATAATCGTGTACGAACCCCGTCACCTGACTATGGAAGTCTCTAGTGAACTGAAAATGATCTCGCACCTCCCTAAATTGGTCGTCAGAAAGCTTGAAGCGACCCTCCAACAACTGTTGTTCGGCATTGTGCTTCTCGTAAAGGGATTCTAAGGAGGTACAGAAGTCATAAAAATCAAAACTAGAGGGTCCCGTGTCATAGGCAAAAGAGTGTCTAGGAGGTTCCGGATGTCTGGAAGGCTGCAAGAAACCTGATGACGAAGGCTCATGGTGGTAATCAATATCGTCTGTAGTGGAGGGAACATCCTCAGAAACTGGATCCATGATCACCCAATTCGCGGGATTACGAACTGAAGTGCGCTCAGGATAAGGAAGGGGTAGAGGAAAACCAAAGGCCCTAGGAAAGACAAACTCATTCTCATCTTGACAAATCATCTTCATTGCAAGACAAGGATAGATATCGATCTTGGCATTGACATGAATAACCTCTAATCCATCAAGCTCACAACCTAAATTATGTGTTATTGCAAGACAAAAATTTTGAGCTGTGGGTCGTAACCTGGGCCTAAAAGATAATGCAACAGCAACAAGCAGCTATCGCTAGTACACTATAGCACGATCCTGCAACATCCTGATCGGGTCCTCATACTAAAAGGGGGACTCAAGTAGAAGGCCCAACCGGGTTTCAGCAATTCCTCCACCAGCGGTTGGCTTTGTACAACTACCGATCTCATCAATCCACCTACCACTTGTGCCACCATCCCCGATAGCACATCACCGGACGTTATTCTGCACTCCTTTCGAGGATGGGCCTAGAAAAAGGCCCCAAGTATTGTCTTCTGGGGATGCGCCCATGCGGGATGTACGCAAGGGGAAAGCTCCAAGAGTTAGCGACTCCCCCGAGCAGGTAAGCATGTTGTTCTCCTAGGAGATATTGAGAGACAAGCTGCCAAAACATTATCGACCCCTGAAAATAGGGGAATATGGAGATCAACTGATCTAGAAGATCACCTCTTCAAGTTTGACAATATCTCCATCCTTCATCGGTACACGGACGACGTGAAGTGCCGAGTGTTACTCACTACACTCTCTAGCTCGGCATAGAGGTGATTAAAAAGATTGCCGGCAGAGTCCATTTGTTATTTTAAGGATTTCTATAAGACTTTCCTTTATCATTTCATCAGCAACCGTCATTACCATAAACCCCCCCCCCCCTAAGTCTCTTTTCACTCAAACAAGGGTTCAAAGAGACGCTCAGGGCCTACATCGAGAAATTCAATCAGGTGGCCATGGATGTCTCATCGACCACCCTGAAAATTCTTATAAGCACCTTTTCTCAAAGGCTCGCAGGCAATTATTTCTTTCGCTCCCTAATCAAGAGGCCCCCTAAGAGACTTCAATAATCTACTCGGTCAAGCGATTGAGTATATCAATGTTGAAGAGGTGTAGTCTGCCCGGAAGAAGGAAGTCGCGACGCTTGCTCCAGCCTTAGCGGCCGAGTGCCAAGCGCCACCATCTCTTCCACATAAAGGACCCCGGGTGGGTCGTTAGCCTCATCATCAAGAGTTGTGGCCTTACATCATACAACACATGGAGGTCTAGTGCCCCCTAGATGGGCTCTGTGAAAGTTTTGTACATGCCACCAGTCAAAGACCCACATATCCACGATTGTTACAATCTAGGAATCACCAGGCAGCCAACCAAGGGTTCCGCTTGTGCTCACCGTCACCCAATTATCGTCATTATCAGTGGCCGAATGGATCACCATGAAGAGATTACCAGGATGTTGAATGGCGTCAAAGAACACCCCAATAGCAGGAAGACCGAGCCCAGGCTCTCGCTCGAGTCCAATAGGAGAACCCCCGACGTGGCAAGAGGAAAATCGCAATACACCGCTCGGAGGACATTGGCATGATAATAGGAGGTTCAAGCGATGAAGACTCCAACCATGCGAGGAAGTTGCATGCCTGCCGACTGGAGATCCACACGGTTGACTGTAGTTAAGAAAGGCCCAGGGACCTGAAATAAGCTTCGTGCCCAAATATTTGGAAGGGGTCAAAGTACCCCATGATGATGCTTTAATAATTAAGGTTGTCATAACCAACTATAACATCTATCACACATTTATCGATACAAGTAGCTCAGTTAATACCATCTTCAAACAAGCATTCGAGCAATTACAGATTGACAAAGGTGAGCTCCAGCCCATGATGACTCCACTATATAGATTCACAGGTAATGAGGTCCAGTCACTTGGCTAAATTAAACTGACCATATTCTTAGGAGAGAAGCCCCTAATGAGGGCACGCCGATTAACTTTTATAGTATGAATGCACCCTCAACTTACAATATCATTTTGGGTCGACCAACCATAAATGAATTCTGGATAGCTGTGTGAACCTTCTGCTAAAAAATAATGTTTCCCATGAACAATCAGGTGGGGGAAGTTAAAGGAGATAAACTGGTGGCACACAAATGCTATGTTGACATTGTCAAGAAGGAGGTTAAAGTGGATCGAAAGATTCAGTGGATAGAGGTCAACACCATTCGTGAAGCTCCTCCTATGCTCATCTATGAAGAAAAAGAATAGGTGCAAATTCGACCAAGCTAGCCAGAGGCTACTCCTCAAGTGCTGCTGACTTGTCCCTGAAGCTTAAAGTAAGACTCACTACATGTCTAATACGCAATAATGATGTCTTTGCTTGGGAACTCAAAGAAATCAAGGGTGTCTCACCTATGGTCATGGAGCTATACTCCATGCATATCTAGACGGTCGATCATTCAAGCAAACAAAATGGATAAAATAATCTAGGCGGAGGCTACTAATAGAGAGATCAGTAGAGGACTTAAAATTAAGCTAGATCATGCTGGAAGAAGTTGGATCGAGGAACTGCCTAGTGTATTATGGGCATATCGCAAACCTCCACCCTTTTACGATGGTGAAACAATTGTCCCGGTCGAAGTGGGAGTGGAGTCCGATCAGATGAATAATGTCTATCGGTGCCTTATGGAACTAGATCTAATAGAGGAAATCAGAAATTAAGTAGAAGCTCAGCTAATGATCTATCGCCAGAGGATGAGATAAAATTATAATAGAAGGGTTATTCCAATATTTTTTTAGGTGGGCTACTTGGTCTGGAAGTGGATCAAGCCAGTTGGGGATGTTAACAAGCTAGAGCCACAATGGGGTGGACCATACAAGGTGGTGCAAAAGTTCCCCTCAGGCTCTTATTATTGGATCAAGTGCAACACACTATACTTGTTCTTTTGCAAATAATTAAGTACACAAATTACAAGTTCGTTACCTAACACCTTCAAAGATTCTCAGCTTAGGCTCAATGTCAGTCGACTTCTAGGCAGTAGTTGGGCATAACAGCGTTGTAGCAGAGTCACAGTAGGAAGCTGGAGCAGTTAGAACCTCAAATAGACGCGTAGAAGCTTGTATGGAAGTTGTTGTAGAATCTTAAGTCGAGAAGCCCTTATAAAGGCTATGGAAGGCACCTTCAAAGGCCTTGAAGGTGCCTCTAACCTGACAAATTTGATACCAAACAAACTGGCCCTTATCCGCGACAAGGTCTGATTCTTATCCTGTGAAGGCGTCTTCCATACATTAAAGGTGCTTTCTATGAATAATGCCAAGGCGCCTTCCATCCCCTGGAAGAAGCCTCGAGTACTATTCACCCGAGGCTTTTTGTGCTCTTCTTTCTTTACAAAGTGTGTTAGTTTAATAAATAAAATAATAATCTGCAAGACAAGTGTTAACATACTAATACTAAGTAGTAATTAGACCATGTCTCCTCGAGACCAGGATCTAGTCAATGTCGCAGTTTAGGGATCCGAAATAGACCTAAACTGGATCAACGCATACTGTCTCGTAATAGAGACGCATCCTCACCGAGTCACTCTCCTCCAGTGACTTACCTTCACTTATTAATTTACAGTCAGTTGACTAGCCTCACGATCTACCAAGTCTTCATGCTAGTTGTTAGGTCCGCAGACCCAACTTGATTTCTACCAGTTGTCTACCAGACTTCCTTCCAGATATCAGGTCAGCCTGTTGACCTATCTGGACTTTGCACCAGCTATCTGGTCCAGCAGACCTAGCTGGATTTTAGCCTGGTGTTTGGACCTCCAGACTCGTCAATTCCTACACTCTTGGTAAAACACTTAGATCACAAATACACCTAACTTGAATCATTTGTCATTCATCAAAACTTGAGTCAAATCACTAGTGAAAATTGAACCAACACTTATTACCTCCAGGATGAGGATGGAAAAAATTTGGAGCAGCCCTAAAGTGCCAATCATTTACAGCCTTATAGGGCTTAAGAGTATGCTTGTAATACATTGATGTGACATATTGAATATTTGCACTTAATGAAAATGCATGTGATTTTATCTCAAAAGCTCCATATCTCAGACTCTCGAGCCTCTAGGCGGGTTATAAGCGAGCATACTCTGGCACTATGTCCCAGACTCCCAAGCTTCCAGATGGCTTATAAGCGAGCATGCTCTGGCGCCATGTCCTAGCCTCCCGAGCCTCCGGGTGGATTATAAGCAAGCATCCTCTCGTGCCAAGTCCCAGATTGCCAAGCCTCCTAGTGAGTTATAAGCGAGCATGCTCTCACACCAAGTCCTAGACTCCTGAGCGTCTAGGCGGGGTATAAGCGAGCATGCTCTCGTTCCAAGTCCAAGACTCCTGAGCCTCTGAGCGGATTATAAGTGAGCATGCTCTCGTGCCATGTCTCAGACTCCTGAGTCTTCAGGAGAGTTATAAATGAGTATGCTCTCGCGTTAAGTCCCAGACTCCCGTGCAATAGGCCAAATTATGTAAGCGAGCATTCTCTCGCGTCTATATATTCCAGACTCCCGTGTAGCCGACCGACTTATAAGCGAGCATACTCTTAAGTTTATATATTCTAGACTCTTGTACAATAAGTCGAGTTATAAGCGAGCATTGTCTCACGTCTATATATTCTAGACTATCATACAATTGCCCAGGTTATAAGCGAGTATGCTCTCATATCTATATATTCCAGATTCTCATTCAGAAGATCGAGTTATAAGTGAGTATGCTCTCGTGTTTATATATTTCAGACTCCCATGCAGCCAGCCGAGTTATAAGCGAGCATACTCTTACGTCTATATATTCCAGACTCCCATGCAATTGGTTGGGTTATAAGTGAGCATGTTTTCACATCTATATATTCTAAACTCTCGTGCAATAGGCTACATTATAAGCAAGTGTGCTCTCGCGCCTATATATTTTACCAGACTCCCGAGCCATCCGGCCAAGTTATAAGCGAGCATGCTCTCGCGTGTGCATTTTTTCTAGACTGCTCAAACAAATTTCTCATAGCTTTATTATGCCGCTCGAGTCACAAGGGATATCTCGTTCTATTTAATATGTTCAGTCAATCAAAAGCATAGGTGTGTTGACTCACGCATCTAAATATTTAACTCCTCCATTCAAAATAATTTGTCCACAGTCTAATTATTCCTTTCGACCTAATTATTCTGCTCGGTTTCTTTATCCCGCCCAACCTATTATTTAGCTCTATTTAATTATGATATTACTTACGCGCCTAATCTCCATATCTCTATAATACTAGACCTTTCTTGTGAGGAAGTGTTCATTCGGATTTCAGTGTACAAAGGATATATCTACAAAATTTGAAAATGCACATGAAGATCATAGGTACTATTCAATAATGATTAATACATATGTTGTATTAAAGTTCTATTTGTTCTCTTTTACCATTATAAGGAATAAAGAAAATTATGTCATATGTTCAATCAAATTTACTCAATAGGTCTTTTGGGAGCTCTTTGAGGAGTCTTTGGTGATTTATGAACCGTTTTTTTTTGGGGGGGGGGGGGGGGGGGCTTTGCTAATAAGTAGCCGCCCTCCCACAATTATTGAACCGCTCCTTCAGCTCCGAAAGTGAGCATCCTCAAAATCTGTTGGGTTTTTCGGACCGTGAAAATCACTTTTTCGCGTCGCGGAAACCCCGAAACCCCGAGTCACGGATCCGTGCGAAGAATAAAACTTTCAAAAAAATATGAGTACGAGTTTACTAACCTATAGATCTACACTAGAACTATATGTTAAAGAGATTTACGCTTGATGCGCGCCCTTCGCGAATCCCGCTCGTCCAAGGTGCCGGATCTCGAGAGTGTCAAAGTAGACACTCCTCTAGAAGTATCCACACGAACAAGTAGGTGGAGAAAAATCACACAAAAGGTGTGCTAGCACCTTTGGATGGTTCGGCCAAGATAGGAGGAGAGGGAGAGAAGGAAGAGCTTGAGGATGAAGAAGAAAAGAGAGATACACACACAAAAATGAAAACTCCTCCTCAATTGCCTTGATGTGGCCGGCCACATTAGGAGGTGTAACCCCCTTCACATTAATCAAAATTAATGTGGAGGTCATTAAAGTGAAGAATTGTCACCTCCATGAGGTGGCATCTCACTTAAGTAACCATGATGATGTGGAGCATCATCATTGGTCCACATCTTGCCAACTCACTAATGATGTGGCATAAATTCAAGTCAAACTTGACTCTTCCTCTTCCTCTTCCTCTCAAGTCAAGTCAAACTTGACTTAATCTCTCTCATGGTTGATCTAATCCAACCATTTAATTCAAGCCAACTTAATATAATGAATCTAATTCATTTAATTAAATTGATTTAATGAGTCATGATCTAAATTAGACTCATTGAACACATGAATCAACTTGAGTCCAACTCAATTAGCCCAATTAGGATTACTCTTAATCCAATTTGATTCATCAAATGAATCTAATCCTCTTGGTTCATCATATGAACCTAATCTCCATCTAATTGTCCTTAGTGTGTGATCCTATAGGTTCTTGTAACGTTGGCAATGCCCCTAAACCCATTTAGGAGCATAAGTAAAGAGCGGTATCTAACAACACATCATTACTACCCAAGTTACAAGAATGTTGAGATCCAACATCACCTTTGTGACTACTAATTGTGACTCCTCACAATATATAACAAGTGTCCTTCTATCCTAGACATCTAGATTGATCAATATGAGACATACACCGTGTCATCCTCTAATCAATCTAAATCTTGAACTCCAAGTAGACTCACTCAATCAAATGAGCTCAATATCTTATATTGACTCATTTGGGCATGACCATGCACTTCGTGGTCTCACTCTATCAAGAATATCGATGTCGCTCCCGTCATATAGGAGGGATAGATCCCATCTACATCACTCACATTCCTCTGCATAATTCGTTACATACCCAGTAATCGCCTTTATAGTCCACCCAGTTACGGGTGACGTTTGACGAAACCAAAGTACATAACTCCTTATGTACGGATCCATGGTGACTTCAGGTCCAAGGACTAGTAGTCACACTAATAGCCACATGAGAAAGTATATGACACTCATATAACAATCCATAATACTTTCTCATGGCGGGTCATTCAGTATACATTCTCCAATGCATACCCATGTGTCAACTTGATATCTCTATATCCATGACTTGTGAGATCAAGTCATCGAGTTGACCTACATGCTAGTCTTATTGCATTAACATTATCCCTGAATGTTAATACTCGACTATGAATGATTAAGAGTAGTGTTCCCTATATCATCTCACTATCGGTTCAATTAACCGATTGATATAGGTGAGAACCTTCTACTCAAGGACGCTATTATACTTAGTTTATTTGGCACCAATACAAGTAAGTATAATAACCAAAACAAAATGCCTTTATTTATATAAGAATATGATACAATAAGTCCATAATACAATCATCAAATGATTGGCTCTAGGGCTCTAACTAACAATCTCCCACTAGCATTAGTGTCAATCAGTGTAGGCTCTAAGCCCCAATGACCTAGTGTGACCATCATGCTTCCTCTGTGCCAAAGCCTTGGTCAAGGGATCTGCGATGTTAGCCTCTGTAGGTACTCTGCAAATCTTCACATCTCCTCTCTCGATAATCTCTCGAATGAGATGGAAGCGCCATAGTATGTGTTTGGTCCACTGGTGTGAGCAACGTTCCTTCGCTTGTGCAATAGCTCCATTGTTGTCACAATAGAGCTCAATAGGGTCAGCGATACTGGGAACCACCCCAAGTTCAGTGATGAACTTGCGGATCCAAACTGCCTCCTTTGCTGCCTTTGATGCAGCAATGTACTTGGCCTCTGTCGTAGAATCAGCTACTGTGTCTTGCTTCGAACTCTTCCAGCTCACAGCACCACCATTAATGCAAAATACGAACCCTGACTATGATCGATAATCATCCTGATCGGTCTGGAAGCTAGCATCACTGTAACCCTTTACAGCTAGCTCATCATTACCTCCATATATCAAGAAATATTCTTTAGTCCTTCTTAAGTACTTAAGAATATTCTTGACCGTTATCCAGTGACTTTCACCTGGATCTGACTAGTATCTACTCGTCATGCTCAAAGCATATGAGACATCAGGACGATTACATAGCATGGCGTACATGATAGATCCTATGGCTGAGGCATAAAGGATCTGATCCATGCGGTCTCTCTCCTCTCTAGAAGAGGGACCTTTAGTCTTCGAAAGACTCACGCGATGTGACATCGACAGAAATCCCTTCTTGGAGTTCTGCATGGCAAACCGAAGGAGTACCTTGTCAATATATGTACTCTGACTTAGGCCAAGCAATCTCTTAGATCTATCTCTATAGATCTATATCCCTAGAATGCGAGATGCCTCACCTAAGTCCTTCATTGAGAAACATGTCCCTAGCCAAGTCTTGATAGACTGTAGCAAAGGGATGTCCTTCCCAATGAGTATTATGTCATCCACATACAATATGAGGAAGACAACTATATCCCCTACAACCTTCTTGTAGACACAAGGCTCATTTTCGTTCTTGATGAAACCAAACTGTTTGATTGCATCATCGAATTGAAGATTCTAGCTCCGAGAAGCTTGCTTTAGTCCATAAATGGACCTATGCAGCTTGCATACTCTGCTAGTATGTTGTGGATCTACAAAACACTCAGGTTGTGTCATATACACATCCTCGAGCAGGTTTCCATTCAGAAACGTGGTTTTTACATCCATCTTCCATATCTCATAGTCATGGTATGCTACAATAGCAAGCATGATCCGAATGGACTTAAACATCGCTACTGGAGAAAAAGTTTCATCATAGTCAATATCATGAATCTGCTTGAAACCTTTAGCTACCAAGCGACCCTTATAGATAAGTCCATCCATGTCAATCTTTCTCTTAAAGACCCACTTACACCCAATCGGTTTTACCCCTTCAGGTGGATCAACCAAAGTCCATACTTGGTTGGTGTACATGGATTCCATCTCGGATCTCATGGCCTCTAGCCATTTCTCAGAATCTGGTCTTATCACAGCTTCCTGATAGGTGGTAGGCTCATCCTCTATGAGCACAACATCATCATGGTCAGACAAGAGAAATGAGTATCTCTCAGGCTGACGACGTACCCTATCAGACCTGCGAAGAGGTATGTCTACTTGAACTAGTTGTTGTTCCTCAACTCCTTGTGGAGCAACATCATCCACAACACTTTGTGGTTCCAGTTCAACTTCCATCAAGGCATCAGTGCTATTGTTCGCATCTTGAATTTCTTCAAGATCGAACGTGCTCCCACTAGTCTTTCTAGAAACAAAGTCCGTTTCTAGAAAGACCCCAGTCTTTGCCACAACTACCTTGTGCTGACTGGGAATGTAGAAGTAATATCCCTTAGTTTCCTTGGGATATCCAATAAAGTAGCACTTGTCGGATTTGGGTCATAATTTGTCTGAGACTTGACGTCTAACGTAAGCCTCACAACCCCAAATCCTCATGAAAGACACTTGGGTATCTCTCCCAGTCCATATCCTATATGGTGTCTTTATCACGGCCTTGGATGGAACTCGGTTGAGTATAAAAGCTGTCGTGTCTAGAGCATATCCCCAAAGGTATGTCGGAAGATCTGTGTGACTCATCATAGATCGTACCATATCTAATAGGGTACGATTCCTCCTTTCAGATACACCATTTCACTGTGGTGTTCCAGCAGGAGTGAGTTGGGATAGAATCCCACACTCAGCTAGGTAGTCAGGAAACTCATGGCTAAGGTATTCTCCACCTCGATCTGATCGAAGTATCTTAATACTCTTACCAAGCTAGTTCTGTACTTCATTCTTGAATTCTTTGAACTTTTTAAAGGATTCTGACTTATGTGTCATCAAGTAAACATAACCATATCTACTAAAGTCATCAGTAAATGTGATGAAGTACCTATAACCGCCTCTAGCAGCGACATTGAAAGAGCCACATACATCATTATGTATGAGTCCTAACAAATCAGTCGCTCTTTCGCTGTGCCCACTAAAGGGAGTCTTGGTCATCTTGCCTAGTAGGCATGACTCGCACGTCTCATAAGATTCAAAATCAAATGAGTCCAGCAAACCATCCTTATGGAGCTGGGATAAGCGCTTGTCATTTATATGACCTAAGCGACAGTGCCAGAGATAGGTTTGGTTCATGTCATTTGACTTGAACCTCTTGGTATTTATGTTATAGATAGGGCTTTCAAGGTCTAGAATGTAGAGTCCGTTCGTCAGAGGTGCACTACAATAGAACATATCTTTTAAATAAACAGAACAATATTTGTCCTTAATTATAAAAGAGAAACCTTTCTTGTCCAAACAAGAAACTGAAATTATGTTCTTTGTTAATGTAGGCACATAACAACATTCATCTAATTCTAATACAAGCCCAGAGGGCAGAGATAGATGATAAGTTCCTACAGCAACAACAGCAACCCGTACTCCATTGCCTACCCGTAGGTCCACCTCGCCCTTCGCCAATGCCCTGCTATTTCTCAGCGCCTGCATATTAGTACAAATGTGAGAAGCACATCCAGTATCTAATACCCATGATGAAGAAATAAATAGATTGATTTCTATAACATATATACCTGAAGTGGAAGTCTCACTTCTCTTCTTCTTAAGATTTTCCAGGTACACCTTGCAATTCCTCTTCCAGTGCCCAGTCTGACCGCAGTGGAAGCAGGTAGCATCCTTGGTGACCCCTCCTTTCGACTTCAGTGCCTTGCCTTTGACCTTGGCTTGGGACTTTCCTTTGCCTTTGGGCTTGCCCTTGCCCTTGTGTTTCTGAACCATCAGAACAGAGTTGGACTTTGCCTTCTTAAGGTTCAGCTCAGCAGTTCTTAACATGCTAAGCAGCTCGGGCAGTGGCTTGTCAATTTCGTTCATATTGTAGTTTAGAACGAACTAACTATAGCTATCCGGCAATGATTGCAAGATCAGGTCAGTGGCCAGCTCTTGCCAAGTGGGAATCCCAACCTCTGTAGGTTTTCTATGTACCTAATCATTTTGAGTACATATGGGCCTACGGGAGCCCCATCTGACATCTTGCACTGAAACAGTGCCCTTGAGATCTCAAATCTCTCATGCCTCGCTTGTTCTTGATACAGTTGACGAAGATGTTCAACCATATCATAAGCGCCCATTAACTCATGTTGCTTCTGAAGCTCAGAGTTCATGGTCGTGAGCATTAGACATGACACATCTAATGTGTCATCTTGATGCTTCTTGTAAGCATCTTTATCAGCTCGCGGGGCATTGACAGGAGGAGCCTCCGGAATGGGCTGCTCCAGAACATACAGTTTACGTTCCTGGGTGAGAACTATTCTCAAGTTCCTGTACCAGTCTAGGAAATTTGCTCTGTTGAGCTTGTCCTTCTTAAGAACAGAATATAGGGAGAAAGTATTCGTATTCGACGTCATGGTTATCTACAACAGAAAAATGCAGAAAATAAATATCATATTCTTTTAAATCATTTAATTAGGCCTTTAACTAAATGATGCTCCCACTGAATTCTATGTGGGACAAGATCCACATCATACTAACCTTTGAGTTAGCTTTGGCTAATACGCCCAAGACTTAGTATGATCGGTAGGTAACGATTTACCAATTAAATCTCTATGCAACTCTTGTTTATAGGATCATTATCCACAGTTATATTAAAACTTGATTTAGCTTTGGCTAATACGCCCAAGAATTAATATAAATGTGATTTATGTCCTATCTTTCCAACCGTTGGAAGAATGCCTATAGTTGTACTCGATCCAACTGAGTTAACTAGGAATACTCAATCTAATTGAGTTTGTATTCACCCATGCATTGATAAACGGGACCAAGATTGTCCCTCCGTACCCTACCAAGATAATATGTGTTGCTCTGCTTTGGCAGATTCAACAACACATGTGATTGAGGTAGTGATAGGTATCACGGCACGGTAGGCATTAGAGTTGACGCGATTTAGATCTAATCTAATCGTCGATGTGTATCAAATACGCGATAGATCTAATATAATCGAAAGGGTGCATCTTGTATACGATTTAGATCTAATCTAATCGTTAGGCACTAATTAATTACTAATCATGCATCACATACACACAAGCAATTAATTAAATTAATTTGTGATTAGTCATGGCCCTACTACGATCTTCTCAAGCCAATGAGAAGATCAGATGGTCAACCTAGGGTCAACAGCTTCTCAAGCTCCTCCCTTTGACCACCTTGTGTTGCTCGCACCTTCCTCGTAACTCCGTCTCGAGTGGACCTTCCACGGCTTCAATTTTGTACATTACAATTTTGAAACTAGAGTTACATTCGAGTCTAAATTAATTTACAACAAGAATAAATGTAGAAAGGCACGACGCGCAGGTCGCGTATCAAGAATACAGCACACACAATCACATGACGGCACGCAGGCCGTATTATAAATTACAACACAAATATATACCAATCCAATTGGGTCTTTTTGGGCCATGACTATCACAAATTATACATAATTCCAAATTATGTAATTTCCATAATTTTCTGTAATTTTAATACCAATTTTTATAATTTTTACGAGTAAAAATTCCCGGCGGTCCCGTTTAGCGGTTTTCGGGCACAATCGCGGAACGAATCCCCTTGCGAGGCCAGGGGGCAGCGCCCCTACCCGCGATCTAACCATCATGAGTGTCCGTAAGCGATCCAACAGTGCCTTAGCCCGCTGTCCCAAAAAGTTTTGGGGTGAAACCTTGCCGTTTCGGAAAAATCTTCTCGGTAGTCGAAGCCTACAAGTGTCGAAACACTTGTGCTTCGCTTCTACGAGAAAAATACCCATAAAAACTCTAAAAATCATAAAATTATAGAATATCACAGAACCTATATTTTTCATAAAAAAAATCAAACTAAACTCATACAAGTCTTCGCACGTGGCTCTGATACCACTGTTGGATTTTTCGGGCCACGAAAACCGCTTTTTCGCGTCGCGAAAATCCCGAAACCCCAAGCCACGGATCCGTTCGAAGAATAAAACTTTCAAAAAATACGAGTACGAGTTTACTAACCTATATATCTACACTAGAACTATATGTTAAAGAGATTTACCCTTGATGCGCGCCCTTTGTGAATCCCGCTCGTCCAAGGTGCCGGATCTCGAGAGTGTCAAAGTAGACACTCCTCTAGAAGTATCCACACGAACAAGTAGGTGGAGAAAAACCACACAAAAGGTGTGCTAGCACCTTTGGATGGTTCGCCCAAGATAGGAGGAGAGGGAGAGAAGGAAGAGCTTGAGGAGGAAGAAGAAAAGAGAGATACACACACAAAAATGAAAACTCCTCCTCAATTGCCTTGATGTGGCCGGCCACATTAGGAGGTGTAACCCCCTTCACATTAATCACAATTAATGTGGAGGCCATTAAAGTGAAGAATTATAACCTCCATGAGGTGGCATCTCACTTAAGTAACCATGATGATGTGGAGCATCATCATTGGCCCACATCTTGCCAACTCACTAATGATGTGGCATAAAGTCAAGTCAAACTCGACTCTTCCTCTTCCTCTCAAGTCAAGTCAAACTTGACTTAATCTCTCTCATGGTTGATCTAATCCAACCATTTAATTCAAGCCAACTTAATATAATGAATCTAATTCATTTAATTAAATAGATTCAAAAAGTCATAATCTAAATTAGACTCATTGAACACATGAATCAACTTGAGTCCAACTCAATTAGCCCAATTAGGATTACTCTTAATCCAATTTGATTCATCAAATGAATCTAATCCTCTTGGTTCATCATATGAACCTAATCTCCATCTAATTGTCCTTAGTGTGTGACCCTATAGGTTCTTGTAACGTTAGCAATGCCCCTAAACCCATTTAGGAGCATAAGTAATGAGCGGTATCTAGCAACACATTATTACTACCCAAGTTACAAGAATGTTGAGATCCAACATCACCTTTGTGACTACTAATTGTGACTCCTCACAATATATGACAAGTGTCCTTCTATCCTAGACATCTAGATTGATCAATATGAGGCATAGACCGTGTCATCCTCTAATCAATCTAAATGTTGAACTCCAAGTAGACGCACTCAATCAAATGAGCTCAATATCTCATATTGACTCATTTGGGCATGGCCATGCACTTCGTGGTCTCACTCTATCAAGAATATCGATGTCGCTCCCGTCATATAGGAGGGATAGATCCCATCTACATCACTTACATCCCTCTGCATAATTCGTTACATACCCAGTAATCGCCTTTATAGTCCACCCAGTTACGGGAGGCGTTTGACGAAACCAAAGTACATAACTCCTTATGTAGGGATCCATGGTGACTTCAGGTCCAAGGACTAGTAGTCATACTAATAGCCATATGAGAAAGTATATGACACTCATATAACGATCCATGGTACTTTCTCATGGCCGGTCATTCAGTATACATTCTCTAATGCATACCCATGTGTCAACTTGATATCTCTATATCCATGACTTGTGAGATCAAGTTATCGAGTTGACATACATGCTAGTCTTATTGCATTAACATTATCCCTGAATGTTAATACTCGACTAGGAATGATTAAGAGTAGTGTTCCCTATATCATCTCACTATCGGTTCAACTAACCGATTGATATAGATGAGAACCTTCTACTCAAGGACGCTATTATACTTAGTTTATTTGGCACCAATACAAGTAAGTATAATAACAAAACAAAATGCCTTTATTTATATAAGAATATGATACAATAAGTCCATAATACAATTATCAAATGATTGACTCTAGGGCTCTAACTAACAAAATCTGCATGATAAATTGCTAGCTAAATTTATAGGATTTAAGATGAGTTTTTTGCATGATCTCAAAACGCTCGTCCTCCCTAGCCTTATTAGTTGCCAACTCAGGTTTAACAGACTATAGTTCATCCTGTATTGATTCTAGCTGGGTTTCCTGCGTGTCCAAGTTACACTGTTGTTCTAATATTAATAGGTCCTTGAATGACAGTTCTTTGGCTTACTCAGTGGATCCCAAATCTTGAATAACCTTTAGCTCCTCCAGCAAGGTAGATTTTTGTGCCAGGTCGGAGACTGTCTTGGCTCTCATCATGCCTTCCGCTTGGAGTTTGGTTTCACTAGTTTGCAATAGAATTTCTAGTTTTCTTTTTCCCGCTTGTTGAGATTCTACTAGCTACTGGGAGCTCCTCATCGTTTTCTCCATAACCGATAGCAACCCGACTTGATAGCTTACTTTTTCCTACAAATTAGTCACCTCCATGCTTGGATTGGACGCAGAAGCTTCTAGTTCCTCTACATGCTCTCGTAAGATTTTGTTATCCCATTCCAGATTGACCACCACTACAACAAAAATGTTAAAAGATAACACTACAAAGACTACGGTTTTAGGAGAAACTCTTGCAAATTTGGTCAACGACCATGATTTTTGACAAAATCATTGTCTTTAAGCTCCCATAAAAAACAAAAGACAATAGTTTTGTAAAAACTGTTGTCGTTGAGCGATTTTTTAAAAAATCAACAATGCTTTTCACAATGATTTTCTAAAACCATTGTCTTTAAGCACTTTTTTAGAAACTACGACAATAGTTTTGACAAACCCGTTGTCTTGACTTTATTCATTCGCCATTTTCCCACTTCGCAATTTTTCTTTCCCTCTCTTCGAAAACCTTTTAGTGCCATGTTTTTGTTGGAACTCCAAGGTTATTTTGATGTGATTAAACAAGTTAAGTTAGGTCCTGTTGATTTTGAACCCTTGATGGACACCAAGTCGTCGTCAAAAGAATCCGAGATCGAAGAAATTGTCGGCATGACCCTTATACCCGAATTCTTTCCTGAGGACTAGAAAGCTCATCCCAGATGAGCATCGATGAAGGGAGGGGGGGGGGAGTGTTCGGAGGAAAGTAGCTCTACAGGGGATCATCAGAAGTCGACAAGGTAAGTCAGGTATGATCTCTACCTCCTGACCAAATATTTAAACTTATAAAAAATTTGTCAAAAGATGCCTGTAAATTAGAAATTGAAAATAAAAAATTATTGATACAGAAAAATGAGTTAAAAGGAACTCTAGAAACAGCTTGTCGATTAGAGGATTTCGACAAACTAAAAATAAAAAATGAAATATTAAAGAAACAAATACAAACTTTAAAAGTTTCTGTATGTTCAAAATTCTTTGCTTCGGACTTTAAAAATTATAATAGACTAAATTGGAAATTTAAATATCATAATGGGCAAATTAAAAATTTGCCAAGAAAGCATGTACCTAAAAAATTTCTTGTTAATCTGGTATGAACAAATATATTCTGGATTCCAAAATCATGCTTGTATTAAATTTTCTTCTTGTGATTGAATACTTTTTGGTTTTAACTTGTGTTCAAAATAAATTGGATTCAATTTTTTTAAGGAAAAATCTCAATTTTTTGAATTCTTTTAAGAGTTATCCCTACTAATTTTTCCTCTAAGAATTTTGTTTCTAAAATGAATGCTAAGTGGACTTACTGATAAAATAATTAATTGCTTTAAATATTTTTTAAAAAAAATCTCTATTAGATTTCTTTTTGGATAAATATAATTTCTTTATTGCTTTAAATGTTTATCTAAAAGCATTCTTTTATATAAATCTTGAACATGTATTTTCTTCTGTCAAAGTCCATATTTTTCAGAAAATATTTTCAAGATTTCCAAAATTATCTTAAGGCTTCTAATTTCATTTCTTTAATTATTCACTTAGACTTGAATTTAAGATTCACAAATTTTTCAAGTCATTTTAACTTGATAAATTCAAATTTTCTTTTACAAACTAAGAACTTTCTTACTTTTTGAAAAAGTAACCCTTAGATCTTTTTTGGTACCCCGTTTTTTATATGATTAAAGGGGGAGAAGGGAAGATTAAGTTTAGGGGGAGGTAGCTTAATATTAAATTTCTTACATTTTTACACTTTATTACAAAATTTATTTATTTTACTTTATGTATGTTTACCCTAGCTTAACTTGGGTTGCTCACATCGAAAAGGAGGAGATTGATAGAACTCCAAGGTTGTTTTGATGTGATCAAACAAGTTAAGTTAGGTCCTGTTAATTTTGATCCCTGTGTCTAAGTGTGCAGGAACTTTGGAGCACAGGAAGTCGAGCAAAAGATGCAACTAGCGAGAAGGACGGCACGGGAGAGAGCCGATGGACTCAGTGCGTCTGAGGGATGAGGTGTTGCAGAAGAGTACACCGATGGACGAGAAGGGACCATGCGATGTTTCTGAGGGACGAGAAGCTGAGGCGAAAGATTGCTCGGGGAGCAAAAGACGCAACTAGCGAGAAGATCGACACGGGAGAGAGCCGACGTGCTCGGTGCGTCCTAGGGACGAAGCTGCGGAAGAGTACGCTGGCGGACAAGAAGGAAGCTGTTGGTCCCTTTGGAGGTCGGCAAGAGGGGAGGGGTGAATTGCCCTGAAAAAATAAATCTAACCTTTCTCGGATTTTCAACTAAATAACAAACACTTGTAATAAAAAATAGAGACTAATTAAAAGAAAACAGACATAGGGGATTTACTTGGTTTGCAATTAGAAGACTGCTAATCCAAGATAAATACAGCGTACTATCTGATGATCTCCTTCGAGCGGAGTAGCCTCTTTACAACGTTGACAGCACAGACAGAAAAGTAAAGCATAGAGAAACTGATTACAAGTGAAGTGAATAAATTGTGCAAATCAGTGTTATATTTATAGCACTGTTCGGGGCGCCCCGAAGGGTTCCGGGTGCCCTGGGGGGATAAAACTTTATCCCCCAACGTTCAAATTGAGTCATACCTTGATCTGGTCAAAATCCACTTTCGGGCGCCCGGAATGGATCCGAGCGCTCAGACCACTTAAGTCAACCCAGTTGACTTTTTGTGGTCCGATTCCACTGCTCCGGTTCAACTCATCTCGGTCTGGGTCTTCTGTTCCTGCTCTGCTAGCTTGGATGATCTCGGCCATCTGGAATAGGGCTCATCCGAACCCAAGTTCCGACCTTCTCCTCGAGCAGCCTTCCTTCCCGGTTTCTCGTCCCTCGAACGTCGCGTACGTTCTTCTCGTCCACCAGTGTACTCTTCCATGGTCACCTCGTCCCTCGGATGCACTGAGCCCGTCGGCTCTCTCCCCGTGCCGTCCTTCTCTTTAGCCGCGTCTTCCGCTCGACTTCTTGTATTCCTAAGTTCCTGCACACTTAGACACAGGGGTTAGACAAAACAGGACCTAACTTAATTTGTTTGATCACATCAAAACTCTTTGAGGTTCCAACAATCTCCTCCTTTTTGATGTGAGCAACCCAAGTTAAGCTAGGGTAAACATATGCAATAAAAACAATTAATTTGCAAATAAGTCCAAAAGATTTTTCAATTTAAAGAATGTATATCATCCCCTAGACTTAACATTCTTCTCCCCCTTTGATCACTTAAAAATGGGGTTCCTTTTAACAAGTTTAAGGTAAATTCTAACTTAAAAGAAATTTCATAAGAAGGAAAAAAAATTAAGGCAAATTGCAACCAAAAAAAAAAATCTAACTTAAAAGATATTTCAAAGTGTTTGACAAACATAATTTTTAAGCTTCAAATTAAAAAATTAAGTTTCAAACATAATTGAGAATTTAGAAGGAATTTTCATAAGTAAAAAAAAAATTGAATATGTTTTCTAGAACAAATTAAATAACTCTTTTAAAGCATTAAGTGATTTAAATAAATATTTTTTCTGTCAGTCAATTAAACTTTTCATTTCGATACTTGGCTTCTTGGCATTGGCGAGGCACTAGGCCTTCTTGATTATTGGAGCAACAACTACTTTCTAGACAAAGTCACATAAAGAAATTACATGTTTAATTCTCTTCCTGAAAATTCTAAGTCTAATTTTGATTTTTAAATTAAGCAAGTTTTTAGAACCCAATAGAGGTTCCTTCCTACAGGGTTAATCAAGTATTTTCTAGGTACAAAGGCTTTTGCTATTTTTCTGATTTGACTTTGGTGAAACCTATAGTACTAGTTTAGTCCTCTATAATTTTTAAAACCAGAAATATTTGAACAGGTAGAGTTTTTCAATCTTTCTATTTCTTCTTTTAATTTTTCATTTTCAAGTTTAATCTTATCAAAATCCTCTAATAGACATGATTTTGCTAAAGTTCTTTTTATTTCTAAGTTTTCATTTTTTTTAATTCAGTATTTTTACCTTTTAATTTGTACATAGAATTGTTGGAACCCCAAAGAGTTTTGATGTGATCAAACAAGTTAAGTTAGGTCCTATTTTGTCTAACCCTTATGTCTAAGTGTGCAAGAGCTTAGGAACACAAGAAGACGAGTGGAAGATGCGGCTAACGAGAAGGACGGCACGGGGAGAAAGCCAACTGGCTCGGTGCGTCTGAGGGACGAGGTGACCGTGGAAGAGTACACCGGTGGACGAGAAGAACGTACGCGACGTTCAAGGGACGAGAAATCAGGAAGGAAGGCTGCTCGAGGAGAAGGCCGAAACTTGAGTTCGGGTGAGCCCTTTTCCGGATGACCGAGATCACCCAAGCTAGCAGAGCCGGAACAGAAGACCCGGACCGAGATAAGCTGAACCGGAGCAGTGGAACTAGACCACAAAAAGTCAACAAGGTTGACTTAAGTGGTCCGGGAACCGGATCCATTCCGGGCACCTGGATAATTAACCAAATTTCAAAATCAGTTTTTAGGAATACCTCCATACGACGCTTCCAGTGTGCGAAGTGCCCCCCCCCCCCCCCCCGAATTTTGGTGGAACAATGCTTGGTCTGGCCATCTCGTTGCTTCGATCGGTAGTTAGTCCTCCTGAAGCGCCTTGCTCTGATACCACTTGTTGGTCCCTTTGGAGGCCAATAAGAGGGGAGGGGTGAATTGCCCTGAAAAAATAAATCTAACCTTTTTCGAATTTTCAACTAAATAACAAACACTTGTAATAAAAAATAGAGACTAATTAAAAGAAAACAAACACAGGGGATTTACTTGGTTTGCAATCAGAAGAATGCTAATCCAAAACAAATACAGCGCACTATCTGATGATCTCCTTCAGGTGGAGTAGCCTCTTTACAACGTTGACAGCACAGACAGAAAAGTAAAGCGCAGAGAAACTGATTACAAGTGAAGTGAATAAACTGTGCAAATCAGTGCTATATTTATAGCACTGTTCGGGGCGCCCCTAAGGGTTCCAAGCACCCTGGGGGGATAAAACTTTATCCCCCAATGTTCAGATCGAGTCAAACCTCGATCTAGTCAAAATCCACTTTCGGGCGCTCGGAATAATTCTGGGCGCCCAGACCACTTAAGTCAACCCAGTTGACTTTTTGTGGTCCGGTTCCACTGCTTTGGTTCAGCTCGTCTCGGTCCGGGTCTTCTATTACGGCTCCACTAGCTTGGGTGATCTCGACCATCCAAAATAGGGCTCACCCGAACCCAAGTTCCGGCCTTCTCCTCGAGCAGCCTTCCTTCCCGGTTTCTCATCCCTCGAACGTCGAGTATGTTCTTCTCGTCCACCGGTGTACTCTTCCGTGGTCACCTCGTCCCTCGGATGTACCGAGCCCGTCGGCTCTCTCCCTGTGCCATCCTTCTCGTTAGCCGCATCTTACACTCGACTTCTTGTGTTCCTAAGCTTCTGCACACTTAGACACAAGGGTTAGACAAAATAGAACCTAACTTAACTTGTTTAATCACATCAAAAGTCTTTGGGGTTCCAACAGAAGCATGCGATGATTCCGAGGTACGAGAAGCCAGAGTGGAAGTTTGCTCAAGGAGAAGGCTGGAAGTTGGGTTCGGGTGAGCCCTATTCCGGATGGCCAAAATCACCCAAGCAAACAGAGCCAGAGTGAAAGACCTGGACCAAGGCGAGTAGCACCAGAGCAGAGAGCCCAGACCAGAAAAGTCAACTTTGTTGACTTTAAGGGTCTACGCGCCCGTAATGTGATATTGACCACATCATGTTTGACCGTGATCCGTTGCGAAGGGGATAAAGTTTTATTCCCTTTTAGGCGCCTGAAACCCTTCCAGGTGCCCCAACCAAGGCTATAAATATAGCCTTGGTCCAAGAAGCTAAACAGAACAAGAAAGATCCAATACAACACTTATGCTTGAGTTTGTAAGAATTTAGCTTCATCATTTGTGAGCTTTGAATGCTATAAGAGGCTTCTCCTGTAAAATACCGAAAAAGGGCAAATAACCATAAGGGAATATTCTGGAATTTTTAGAAATTTTTCGAGAATTTTTCGGAGCTCGTATAACGAGTTTACGGGGATAAATATTGGACCCCGGGAAAACCTGTTTGGGCTACCCCATGTATACGAGGAAATGTTTATATAATTATGTATATATTTATATTTATATTTCTGTTTCTTTGCTTTTCCTTGGTTTCTTTCCATTCCGAACCACTCACCCGACGGTTTCCTTTCTCGTCCTATTTCTTCCCCGATCTTCTCTTGATTCTTCATTGTGTCATTTCCTTCTTCTCCACTTCATCTTCTCATCTTCACCACGCCGTCCCTGTGCCCTAGCCATCGCTGCTAGGACAAAGCCGACACAACTCACAGCTGCACCCAAGCATCGACCGCCGCCTCGATTGCCGTTGTGCCCTACAAATCTGATGCTCGCCGTCGCTTCTCCACAGCCGCTGCTACACCTCGACCTAATCGGCGCTTTCTCCTCTGCCCTAGGGTCAGCTGCTTCTCCTCTGCCCTAATTTGGGTCGCGCACACGCCCTAGCATCAGCCGACGTTGTCGACACGAACTCTTCTCCCATTGAGCAGCGCCGGTTTTCGCTGTCAGGGAGCCCATCCCTCCTCACAACGTCTCTGCCCTAGGTCCATTTCACGATGTCGACCCTTTTGCTGGTCTATCAGTCAGAGGTACACATCTGCATGATTTGGGTTTCATCCAAGAGCAAGGATCCAAACCTAGTTCTCCACCCGTGCCCTAGACCTCACCATCGGGTCTTACTTCTTCGCCACCAGTCGTCGGCAGAGAGGAAACGAGGAGTATCGATCTAGGTAAGGCATATTTGGGTATGGTTGTTCATTGTAGGATTTTGATTTGGGCTCTTGTGATGAACTGATTGACAGTTCAATGTGGTAAAAGTCACTAAGTTCTTTGTCTTGCTGCTGGAGCAGGGAACAGTCACTACTGCCAGGGTTTTTGGGCGTGATTATGCTGTTGTATCACCGCCGAGGAGTTATAGGGTAACAAAATCTTATTTCTTATTAGACTTCATGATTAGTATAATTGATTAGGTTTTGGATTATTAATCTAATGGGTTGATTGGGGATTAAGTAACTAACCCTAATTAACCGTTGGATTTAATTTAGGTAGATTGAGGTTTATGGTTTAGGGTTTTTCCCTAAATTGTTCTTAAGGATTTTATTTAGCTATTCATTTGAGTTGTAGCTAAATAATATATATATATATATAGACATAGGACTTTGACGCGAGATGAGTATCTTGAAGTCGGATTTGGACTGAATTGGACCTTTCTATTTGGAGGCGGGTACCTTGACTTATCTTTTAGATATGTCATTTGACATGCATAGTAATTTTTAACAAGTAGTAATGATTATATTTCATATCTGCATCGGTTTGTCACTACCAGATACCTGTTACATGCTTGTTTACCTGTTATGCATTTAATGTTATTACCACCTGATTATATATGCTTATAGAGGTAGTGACATAACCATGCTTTATTATATTCAGGACCTAGGTTTTGATACCTTATCTAACCTGTGTACCTAGACCATTGATTTAGTCAATTTGTTCTATGGTACACATTTTGTAGAGATGGATAGGTTCAGGATATTTCCATGCTTAGTGTCATGCACCATCTCGCATGATTGCATGTTGTGCGATAGTCAGCTCCATTATTATTGAGCACATCGCTAGTTACATGGATCTGTACACACAACCACTCATGGGTTAGTGGTTTTTATCAGGCAGGGTGTGTTGCAGCAGGTTGCTCTGTCAAGGGCTCCGTTGGTCCACTCATGGGTTAGTGGTTTTTATCAGGCAGGGTGTGTTGCAGCAGGTTGCTCTGTCAAGGGCTCCCTTGGTCCACTCATGGGTAGTGTGACGTAGCATTGTAGCAGGACAGGGATCCCTCTTTGGACTTGCTCAGGGAGATGAGAGCATTGAGCTCTCCCACTTATGATTTGGGGTAAGGAGGATAGGTGTACTCTGACAATATCCCGTCCACTCGGTCACTCATTAGGAGCAGTGATGGCAGAGTGCACGATTGTCACAGCCCTACCCACTCGGTCTCACTATCGTGTGTGAGATGGCTGATTGGCAGTACGGGTGACTAGGACATGTCATTGGCATCATACGCATTGATGCATTTATTGCTTGTGTTTGCTACATTTATTTGTTATATATTGGGTGGATACATATGTTTGACATGCATACAGGATTTCTATACATCTCGGTTATTATCCATACACCAGGTCCTGGTTAGTACAGTTATTCTCCTACTTATTTCAGTTGCATTTATCCTTCTTATATCAGGAGATTGTACGCATGATTAGTACTATTTATTATTTTCTTTATTATGCATATCAGTAGTTATCCGCTGAGGAGTTGACTCACCCCATGGTTATTACTATTTTCAGGTTCAGGCTATCCGGAGGACTTCCATCCCTTGCAGATCGCGAGGATATGTGTTTTTATCTTTTGGTTTTCTTATTACTATATAGACTTGTTCTGGTTTTTGACACTTGGATATTGAAATGGTTTTATTATCAATGGGTTTTATTGGATATGTTTTGCTACATGTCTGCCTGGACGGCAGAAGAGGTGAGTTGATTTTATCGTTGTGATTTGAGTTTTATGGGTGTAGTTGAGTAGGATTTTTGACTTGATTTTTCCTTATCGTTACATTTGTTTAGATTTTTTACTATTAACTGCATGGATGCTTGTTTATTTTACTTTTATGTTATATGTATGTTCCGGCCGTGTTGGCCGAGGTATTTGGATGATGTAGTAAAGTTTCAGATTGTCACCCGTACAGGGGAGATGCTGTCAAAATTTCTTCTAGCGAGAACTCCCCCGAGGCGTGACATGTTGGATCGAGAAGCGCTAGAGGGGGGTGAATAGCGCTCGTGGCTATTTCGCGTTTCAGAATCACAAATCGTTCGAGTAATAAAGCAGCAGAATAAATAGAAAGAATCACACAAACACAGAAGACATAGGTCGTTTACTTGGTTTGGAGCCTGTGGCGACTCCTACTCCAAGGCCTGTGATCGTTGATCGCTTACTGTGGGCAACAACTATATCGCACAAAGAGTTTGTACAAATGTAAGTTACAATAAGTGCAGTAATTAAAGAAAACTTATACGAACGACAGAATCAAACAATATCGGAGCTCCGGGTCGTCGGGAACTTGAAATAGCACTTCAAGGTCGTCACATAGGCAGTAGGTCGATGAAAGATTGATTTAGAATTTTTGTTCTGAGCCTCTGTCTCGAACCCCCTTTTAAACAGTGCTGGAGGCGCCTCCAAGCATGTCCGAGGCGCCTCCAGGCCGCCGAGTCCCACGCGTGGATCAACTCTGATCTAGTCGCACCTTATCCCATTGAAGGCGTCTCAAGGCTGGTCCAAGGCGCCTCCAACTCCTGGTCCAAGGCGCCTTTAGCTTCCTCCAAGGCGCCTCCAGCTCCTCTGGACAGTTGGTTTCGGCTAGCACTCGAGGCGCTTCCAAGCCCCATGGAGGCGCCTCGGACACTGTTCACCCGAAGTCAAATGTGTTTCTTTGATCCTGCAAAATGTATTAGTCCCAAACACAAAACCCTGCAAAACAAAGTTAGCACAGACATATTATAAGTGATATAATTGACAGTCATCGGATTGTCCGGGTCTGACTTCAAATTTCCGACCGGAAACCCTAGGTCGACCCGACACCTACTGTTCCCTCTACGGGGAACGCATCCTCACCTACTCCACTCAGGAGATTTACCTGTTGCCAGTGCGATCCTCCAGATCGATTGGACTTTTGCTCAGCTTTCGAAGCTTCCAAACTTTCTGCTGGACTTCCGCTTCCTGGTCCGTCCAGTCTTTCACCTAGTTCGCAACACTAAGACTTTCCACCTAGGGTAACCCCCCCAGGACTTTTGCCTAAAGCTCTCGACCCGCCAAGACTTTCCACATAGGGTTACCACACCCTAGGGTTTTCCACCTACCTAACCGCAGCTAGGACTTTTGCCTAAGTACCACTTAGGACTTTCTTGCAAGCTCCATGAACTTGTTAGATCACAAGACTACTTAACTTTGAACCCTTTGCTATTATTGGGTTCGATCGTCTGATACTTCCCGCACCAACATGACATCTCCGCCTAGAGGAGATTTATAGTACGCTTTTCATTTGTCTTGGATTAACAACCTCCCCGGTTGTAACCAAGTAAATCTGTGAGCCTCATCTTTTTAGTTCTTTTATTTATTCTTATGAAAGTGTTACTTTAATCAAGTTATTTGTCCGATAAAGGGTTTGTTTGCTTTTGTGCAGGGGCTATTCAACCCCCCTTCTAGCCAGTCAACCGGTCCTATCAGTTTTCCCCCTTAGTATTCCCAAACCCTAAGCCATTTTTCTTTCCCTCTCCTCATATGATATCTTCATGCCATCCTGTTAACCGCATAGCAGGAAGGCGTGGCACCTCCATTTGTTCTCCCTCTACGACGGTGTGCTCTCCTACTCCAAGATCATCGACCGGGTCCTACCCACCGTACCCTCGAGAAGCTAAGCCTGCCTCATTAGAAATTCTAGTTCCATGTTCTCCTCCTCTTATTCTCATGGTAGATGTGGTTGCCGGTAGCCCCCACTACAAGGAAATTGGGATTACACGACACTTAAAAGACAACTCTTTTTTTAAAAAAGCATTGTCTTTTTATTTAAACAATGCTTTTAGTGAAAATCATTGTCTATGTTTTTTATTTCTTAGTAAAGACAACACTTTTTCAAATAAGCGTTGTCTATTGTGTTGGATCGAGAACCGCTAGAGGGGGTGAATAATAAATGTGGCTTTCACTTATTCGAGTTTAAGGCATATCGAGAATAAATACATCGAAAATAAAACACACAATCATAAAGACTCCAAGATTTACTTGGTTCGGAGTCTAGGGCGACTCTTACTCCAAAACTCACGTTCGTTGAACGTTTACTTTGGGAAACAACTATAATTCTGAAAGAGTGTTACAGATTAAGTATAATAAAAAGATGTAATAAACTTTATATCGACAATAAAAGTACTCAGCTTGAAGCTCCTGGTCGTTGGGGACTTGCTACAGCCTTTCTGGATCATCTATTGCACAGCACAAAGAAAAATGATTGTTTGGAAGTGGTTGTGTTAAGCTGCTGGTCGAGATAGCCTTAAATAGGTTGTTGAGGGCGCCTCTAATGCCTCATGGAGGCGCCTCAAACCCCACAGTTCATCCCGTCATCAACACTGTCGATAAGCCTTGCTGCCTACTGCTTATCCGCCTGAGGGCGCCTCCATCATCCACTGAAGGTGCATTCAACCAGCAGTCTAGGGTGCTTCCAAGCTCCATGGAGGGCGCCTCGGGTACTATTCATCCGAGGCAAAAGTGTCTTTTTCGTCCCTGCAAGATGTGTTAGTCCACAAAAGAACCACATACCCTGCAAGACAAAGTTAGCACACATATAAATCCAATAAAAGAAGTATTTGACAGTCTCTGGACTGTCCGGTTCTGACTTCGAATTTCTGACCGGAAATCCTAGGTTGAACTGATGCCTACTGTTCTCTCTTTCGGGGAGCGCGCCCTCACCTACTCCACTCAAGAGAGCATACCTGATGCCAGTCCGGTCCTCCAGACCGACTGGACTTTTCGCCTAGGGTTACCACCCCTAAGATCTAGGGTTACCAACCCCTAGGGTTTTTTGCCACCTAGGGTTACCTCCCCCTAGGACCTAAGGTTACCCCCCTTAGGATTTCCACCACCTAGGGTTACCACCGCCTAGGACCTAAGGTTGCCGCCCCTTAGGATTTTCCTCCACCTAGGGTTACCACCCCCTAGGACCTAGGGTTACCACCCCCTAGGGTTTTCCACCTGCTTAACCGCAGTTAGGGCTTTCCTGAAAAACCTCATTCACACATGTTAGATAACAAAACACGTTAACTTTGAATCCCTTTGTCATAATCAAAAATTGGGTTCAATCGTCGGATGCTTCCCACACCAACAATCTCTTCCTTTTTGATTATGGCAACGAAAATTCAAAGTTAAGTAAAATAATGCTATAAATAATTTTCAAAGACAACATGAGCATAACAGTATAAAAATAGGACAAGCATAAACTTTGGGAAAAAAACTCCCCCTTAATAAAAGCTTACAAAAACTACCCCTTAATAAAAGCACCTCTTAAAATTAAATTTAATTTGAATTTTAATTTCTTATACTTTTGAATTTTCTTATACTCTCCCCCTTTGCTATATATCAAAATAAGGAAATAAAAATTAGGAAAGTGATCAATGGCCTTAGCTAAGAATAACTTTTTTTTGAGAAATAATTTATCTTTTTAGAACGTTTAAATAGAGAACTAGAAATACTTTGATAAATACTTAAATTTCCTTATAACACTTTTAGCTAAGTGAAATCAAAAGTTTTATCATAAATTTAAACAGGCTTTTTCTTTTAAATTAAATTTTGAAAAGATAAATTTGAAAAGCTTTTGAAAAATACTTAGCCAAATTTGAAGTACATAGCCAATTTTGAAAAACTTTTTGAAAAGTACTTAGTTAAATTTAAAAGGCTTTTGCAAGAACACTTAACTTTTTAGAGGAAATTTTCTTGTGAGATGCCAAGTGAACTCAAAATCTCAAAACTTAATTTTAGAAATAGATTTAGCTAAGGGAAAGTTTTAATTTGAAAAGTAACTTAGCTAAAAAGTTTGTAACAATAGATTATAAAACTTTAAAGTATAAAATGTTTAAAAAAATCTTTTAGAAAGGAACTCTTTTAGGGTTAAAAAGTTGATTTAAATTTAACTTAAATTTTTGACTACCACTTGATTTAAATAATTTTAGCTAAGGCCACCCTCAAAAAAAATATTCAAAAAGCCCTATAGTTCAAGCATGAGTAGCAAAAGAAAAATTCAATACTTAATTTTCTTGGCCACATGTCTAACCATTAGCTACTAGCTGTTTACCTAGAGGGCAACAGTTTTCACTTGGTTAGTCAAGTTAAGTTAGTGATCGAGTTATATTTGACTAAGTCTGGATAACTTAACTTGATTAATGTAAGTTAGGTAATTTATAGCTCAGACTTATGTCGATGTATAAACATAAGAATACTGAAGTTCAGGCAATACTCTATGCATCTCACACCATTCTAAGTGTTTTCAAACATAAGCAAGTTAACCCTATGGTGCTTGTGAGATGCTCTGGCCGAAACTAGGGGTACATGATTTCTAGGGGGTAAAATCCTAGGCTAAACCAAATTTTTGAAAAACTAACGAGAGGGGAACTTTGAAAAATATTTTTCTTAGGATTTTAAAACCAATTTTAAAAACAAGTTGAGAAAATATAGTAAGCAGAAAATAAGTTGTATTCTACTAAGCACATCCCTATTTGTCCTCTAAGTGAACTGAACTCAAGTTCAGGTAAGGACTTTGTGAATATGTCAGCTAAATTTGATTTTGACTCAACATAGTTAAGTACAATATCACCCTTAGCTACGTGATCCTTTACAAAGTGGTGCTTTACTTCTATATGTTTAGTCCTTGAGTGGTGAATTGGGTTTTTGGTTAAATTAATTGAACTTATATTATCAATTGAAATTTTTGTTTTATGATATTCTAGTTGATAGTCTTTTAGGGTATGCATCATCCATAATAATTGAGATGCACATTCATGTAGGGCTATATATCCAACTTCAGTGGTAGATAAAGCAACATAGTGTTGCTTTCTACTTGACCAATTTACTAGGAACTGACCTAGAAATTGATAGCTATCACTTGTGCTTTTTCTATCTAGCTTACACCCGACATAGTCTGAGTCAGAATAGCCGATTAGATCAATGGTGCAAGATCTAGGGTACCATAATCCTACATTTAGGGTTCCCTTAATATACCTAAGTATTCTTTTAACGTATGTTAGGTGTGACTCTTTTGCACAAGATTGATATCTTGCACACATACCTACTGCAAAAAGAATGTTTGATCGACTTGCAGTTAGGTACAGTAGACTTCCTATCGCACTTCGATAGTATTTCAGGTCTACTAGTTTTCCTTCTAAGTCTGAGTTAATTTTAATGTTGGTAGCCATTGGTGTATTAATAATTTTTGAATTATCCATTCCAAATTTTCTAATTAATTATTTAGCGTATTTAGTTTGAAAAATATAAATTCCATCTTTGGTTTGTTTAGTTTGTAGACCTAGGAAAAAGTTAAGTTCACCTACTAGACGCATTTCAAATTCATTTTCCATTAATTTGGTAAATTCTTTTAAAAATTTAGAATTAGTTGAGCCAAAAATTATATCATCTATATATATTTGAGCTATAAAAATATTATTTTCTAGGGTTTTTACAAATAGGGTTGGATCTATTTGACCTTGGTTGAACCCTTTAGATATTAGATAATTGGATAGACGTTCATACCAAGCCTTAGGTGCTTGTTTTAGTCCATATAGGGTCTTTTTTAGCCTAAAGACATGATTTGGATATTCTTAGTCCTCAAACCCTAGGGGTTGACCTACATATACCTCTTCTTTGATAAATCCATTTAAGAAAGTGGATTTTACATCCATTTGATAAAGCTTGAATCATTTATGTGCTGCTAGGCCAACAACATCCTAATGGATTCTAGTCTGGCTACAGGGGCATAAGTCTCATCATAGTCTAACCCTTCTACTTGGTTGAACCCTTTAGCTACTAATCTTGCTTTGTTTCTAACTATTTCACCCTGATCATTTAACTTATTCTTAAAAACCCATTTAGTATTGATATTTTCATTTACTATATTAGGTAAGTTATTTTCTTCATCAAAAATTACGTTTGTAGTTTCTTCAACTTTTAGGGTATTTTTGTTGTAAACCCTATATGTCCTACTAGTTATTGAGTACCATAAAAATATTCCTGGGGTTGTTTTTTATGTAAATTTTTCTAAATAGTCTTTAGTGTTTAAAATAAATACTTTACAGCCAAATACTTTTAAATAGTTTAAGTTAGGAATTTTATTATAATATATTTCATAAGGTGTTTTATTTTGATATTTATTAAGTAAAATTCTATTTTGTATATAACAGGTTGTATTAATTGCTTCAACCCGGAATTGGTTAGATAGTTTGTATTCATTCAACATGGTCCTAGCGGCTTCTTGTAGGGTTCTATTTTTTCGTTCTACTAGACCATTTTGTTGGGGGGGGGGGGGGGTCCTAGGGCATGAGTATTCGTGCTTATAGCCATTAATTTCACAAAATTCAATAAATTTATGGTTTTCAAATTCTCCCCCATGGTCACTTCTAATTCTTTTTATTTGAGTGTCTTTTTCATTTTCTATTAATTTGTAAAAGATTTTAAAAACTTCAAAGGTTTCATCTTTAGTTTTTATGAATTTTACCCAAGTAAATCTTGAGTAGTCGTCGATTATTACTAAGCAATATTGGTTTTTGCTTAGTGACTTGGCTCCGTGTGAATCAAACAAGTCTAGGTGAAGGAGCTCAAGTATAGAAGTTGTTCTGTTTAGGTTGGTTAACTTATGGTTTGACTTGGTTTGTTTACCTTGTTGACAAGCGTCAAAAGTTGAATTTTCAATAAATTTTAATTTAGGCAGACCTCTAACAAAACCATTTTGACTCATTTTTTAAATGAGTCTAGTATGAGTGTGACCCAGTCTCTTGTGCCACAACTCGGTTTTCTCTTGTGTCAATAGACACTCTTGTGAAGAGGTAGGTAGGTCTATTGTATAAATGTTCTTTTTCCTAATTCCCTTAAGTGTGATTTCAGGATTATTAATATTCTTAATTATGCATTCAGTTTTTGAAAAAGTGACTAAGTATCCTGAGTCACATAACTAGCTAATACTAAGTAAATTGAAACTAAATTGTTTAACTAATAACACTTTTCGAATATAAAAATCATAATTTAATTGGATATTACCTATTCCGATTACCTTAAGGGTTCCGTCATTGCCGAACGCAATCGACCCTAGGTACTTGAGTTTCAGTTTAGTGAATTTCAATCTGTCTCCAGTCATGTGCCTGGAGCATCCACTATCTAGCATCCATTGATCCAATTCTTTATGTTTAGAGGGGTTAGGCCCTTCGGAAACGGATACGGATTCGTGGCTTCTCTTGGACTCGGCTTTCGATTCAACCTTGCTTCCAGATTCGTTGATTTAGTCCCGGGTCGTCATTGCAAGAAAACTCGTCTGCTCGAGTTCTTCATTGTCTGACTCTTTGGAAGAAGACTCGTCCCAGGTCGCCTTCAGTGCCTTCTTTCTTCTTGGTTTCTTTGCATCTTTCTGGTTCGGACAGTTGGCCTTGATGTGCCCCTTTTGGTTGCATCTGTAGCACGTCACCTCGATTTTTAGCTTTGAGTTTGGTTGGGTCTCCTTGGACTAGATCACCTTTCTAACATCCTTCTTGTTGAAGCCGTTCTTCTTTTTGTAAAGCTTCCTCACCAGGTTGACAAGTTCAGTCGTGACCTGAGCTCGTCATCGTCGTCGTCCGAATCTGGTTCTCTTCCGACTCTGGTTTGGTTCTGCGCCTTTTGCTTATGCCTACAACTAAAGTTATACCCTTCTCGACTGAGCATGCATTAGTCTGCTCATGCAATTCAAATTCAGAAAAAAGTTCATCTAACTTTATTGACAAGAGATCCTTGGATACCTTGTAAGCATCTACCATGGATGCCCACAAGGCATTCCTAGGAAAGGCGTTGAGTGCATACTTTATAACGTCCCTGTTCTCCACCCTTTGGTCGATTGCGTGGAGTCCGTTCAATAGGTCTTGTATGCGGATGTGCAGTTGGCTTGCCGTTTCATTTTCCTGCAATTTAATGTGATATAGTTTATTTAAAATAAGGTCTCTCTTGCTTTCCTTTGTGTCTGATATACCCTCGTGTAGTTCGATCAGCTTTTGCCACAACTCATTTGTACTTGAGAAAGGTCCTACTCTATTGAGTTCCTCCTTTGTCAGGCCACACTGGAGGGTGCAGGTCGCTTTGGTAATTTTTTCTACCTTCTTGATTAGGGTTGCATCCCAGTTCTTGCAAGGTATTGGTTTGCCGACGCTGTCAGTTGGAAATTTGAGTTTGGTCTTGACGATCATTCACATCTCAAACTGGGTCTGCAGGTACGACTCCATTCGGCCCTTCCAGTAGCCGAAGTCTTCTCCGGTGAAGAGAGGTAGGCGGACAGTGATGTAGCCTTCTTTTTGGGCCATTGAAAAACTTGCGCATGTAAAAACAAGAAAAATCTGTTCCAAGACTTGGTCTTGGATTAGTAGTGCGAGATGTATAGAAAAAATAAACTCGAGTGATGTTGCACCAACTTCGAGCAAAAATCAATTCGATAAAAATAGATCGGAATATAGCAATTATACTAATTCCGATCGACTCTGAAAAATTGAAAATACCACGAAAAACTTGCTTGAAAGGTGGTTCACCTGTTCGAAGCGACCCCGCTCTGATACCAATTGTTGGATCAAGAATCACTAGAGGGGGTGAATAGCGCTCGTGGCTTTCACTTGTTCGAGTTTAAGACGTATCGAGAATAAACGCAGCGGAAATAAAACACACAATCACAAAGACTCCAAGATTTACTTGGTTCGGAGCCTAAGGCGACTCCTACTCCAAGGCCCACATTCATTGAACGTTTACTTTGGGCAACAACTATAATTTGGAAAGAGTGTTACAGATTAAGTACAATAAAAAATTGTAATAAACTTTATACCGACAATAAAAGTACTCAGTTTGAAGCTCCTGGTCGTCAGGGACTTGCTATAGCCTTTCTGGATCGTCTATTGCGTAGCACGAAGAAAAATGATTACTTGGAACTTGTTGTGTTAAGCTGCTGGTCGAGATAGCCTTAAATAGGCTGTTGAGGGCACCTCCAATGCCTCATAGAGGCGCCTCAAACCCCAAAGTTCATCACGTCATCAATGTTGTCAATAAGCCTTGCTGCCTACCACTTATCCGCCTCAGGGTGTCTCCATCATCCACTGAAGGTGCCTTCAACCAGCAGTCCAGGGCGCCTTCAACCAGCAGTCCAGGGCGTCTCCAGCTCCTCTACGCAGCCAGCTTCTACCTTGCACCCGAGGCGCCTCCAAGCTCCATGGAGGGTGCCTCGGGTACTGTTCATCCAAGGCAAAAGTATCTTTTTCGCCCCTGCAAGATGTGTTAGCACACATATACCCTGCAAGACAAAGTTAGCATATGTATAAATCCAATAAAAGAAGTATTTGACAGTCTCTAGACTGTCTAGTTTTGACTTCAGATTTTTGATCGGAAACCCTAGGTCGAACCGACGCCTACTGTTCCCTCTTCCGGGGAACGCGTCCTCACTTACTCCACTCAGGAAAGCATACCTAATGTCAGTCCAGTCCTCCAGACCGACTGGACTTTTCGCCTAGGGTTACCACCCCCTAGGTTTTTTCGCCACCTAGGGTTACCTCCCCCTAGGACCTAAGGTTACCCCTCCTTAGGATTTCCACCACCTAGGGTTACCAACTCCTAGGACCTAAGGTTGCCGCCCCTTAGGGTTTTCCTTCACCTAGGGTTACCACCCCCTAAGATTTTCCACCTACCTAACCGCAGTTAGGACTTTCCTGAAAAACCTCATTCACACATGTTAGATAACAAAACACCTTAACTTTGAATCCCTTTGTCATTATCAAAACTTGGGTTCGATCGTCGAATGCTTCCCGCACCAATATATTGATGTTTTTTTCTTATCAAAGACAACGCTTTTCAAAAAGCGTTGTATATACACATTTTTTTTTATATCTATAACAATAATTTTTTAACAAGTGTTGTTTATGTCCAAGACCAAACTCCTCTGCCAAAACCTCCCCTTCGCGAAAAATTCATGAAAAACTCATTTCAGCCCAAACCCTCCTCAGTGTAAAACCTAGGCTCCAAAACTCATGTTCGCGGACAAAAACTGAAAGCTTCATCTCTTCTCCGCCAGTACCAAGGGTCGACGTCCTCCTCCACTTCATCACCGCCAACCTCCCTCATTCTCTTCCTCTATCCGATTGGGAGAGGGCAGGCTCCCTCTTCTGCTCCATCTCATCCACTACCGACATTAATGCACACAATAGGAACTTCATCCCAGAATTCGCCGGCCATCTCATCTCCTTTACCATCTTGCTCACCGCTGACAGTAAGGTCTCCTCACAGAGCTTCCAGATCTAAAAGCCATCTCACGGTGCCTTCGTACTCAGCCCACAGCCTTCTCCCAATTGGGAGAGGCGCCACCGTCGAACTCTACATCACCCTCTCCTGATTGGTAGAGGTTTCTTCACCACCATTGGTTTCCTTCCACCTCTCCATTTTGGATTTGAAGAGTAAGGCTTAGCTTCATCACTAGCCGATAGCCCCTATCCTCTTCAAATCTGAAGAGGAGAGTTTATCCATCCTTTCGACAACCCCTTTCTCTTCAGATTCGAAGAGAAGGGTTCATTCTCCATCGACGAGCGGCCATCCACTTCGTCCACGACCTTCGCCGGCAAATTGGTCGTCAGAGAAGCTCCATCCAGCAACCCCCTCTCCACTTTGAATTCAAAGAGGGGAGCTCTATTCCGATCCGTGTCTATGACATTGGGTTATTTCTATCTATATTGGATTGTGTTATGCTTGTTGATTGTTGAATTGTAATGTAGCTATTCTCCCATGTTTAGAATTTCATGTATTTTGTTTAATTGAATTCTCGTTCGTTATTTATTTGATGAAATGCCTCTTTCATTAGTTAGCTTATAAACTTGCATCTTCTTTGGTTTGAATTCTTGTGATGGTTAGTTAGTTGAATGATTTAGGTTAGATTAGATTAAATTAGTTGAATTTTGACAAATTTATTCATGTGGAAGTTTATTTCTAATATTTCCTAAATTTCTGCGACTCAAATTTATTCAACTTGTCCATTACCTTAACTAGACTCAAATGGCCTTGAATGGAGTTCAATTAGGTCGGTTAGGATTCATGTACCAAACGCCAAATACTTGGAATTAGCTGGGCTTGTTGTGATTTTGGATATCTCCACTATTAATTTTAGAATTTTCAAGCATGTAGTTATTTATAGCTTTTTTATTTTTTCTAGTTTTGTTAAACCTAATATATCTAGCATGATGCTTTTCCATAGATTAGCAAGGCATGTGGGCAGAAATGGAAACCAATGTCATTTGAGGTTGGATCTTGTTTCTTTTTATACACCAATGCATATGTTTTAGTTTTGTTTGGTATAAGAAAAATGTTATAATACATACAAACATCTATTTGCAAATGTGAATGATTCAAGGCAACTAAGACTATGCAAGAATTAGAAGGGCATTGTTATTGTATGAGATTGGAGATAGAGACAAGGCCATTGCTGAGATGGAGGATGTATCCATTTCTCTAAAGGGATACCTAGGTACTTCTTCAAGATTAATTTTATGCTTCCTACAATACATCTTTTACAAGTTTTTATAAGGGGTATCTTTCATCCCACAAAGATACATGCAGCTCTAGCCACATCATCGTATCTTAACAAGCATGTTGCACTCCTTGCTGAGAACCAGTTTACAATTGCCACTCTTTTGGATCCTCATTATACTGATCTCTCATATGTCAGGAAAACTAAGCATTGGCCTCCGAGCTTCATCGATTCCTTGTAGCATTTCATCACACTTTCCTAACAAGCTCCAATATCTTGCTTGGTTGATAAATGGTGATGCATTAATTTCTTTTCAATGTAGATGTTAATGGGCCAGAAAAAAAATTTTGTGTGCCACTTCTAAAGGACATCATATCAAAAGTAAATTCTAAAGGATACATTTGATAAGCTTGTTTAAGTTAATTACATATGATTTTTCTTCTTCATTGCAAGTAACTTTTAAGTGAGATATAAATTTTCAATAATCATTATATATATATATATATATATATATATATATATATATATATATATATATATATATATATATATATATAACTTTTTACTTTAAGCCTCATCTCAAGTGCAACGAGAAAGCCACATATAATCAGAGCTAAGTGATGCTCAAAATTGCTTGCATGATGCTCTTTGAGGAGACATTGATAAGCGAAGAGGAGGAAGAAGCACTACTTGATCAGAATATGGAGGATTAAGATGCAGAATATAGAAAAATGAAAGTCCATGACTGCATATATCAAGAGAGAGGTTCATCATCATTTATCTCCAATCTCTTAGAAAATTGCAAGGGCCTAATAACCTTTATTTTTTATTAAAATTTGCTTGAAAGTGGAGAGTTCTCTAATGAATCTAATGGCTTTGAGTGATTGGTAAGGATGTTGGATATGTATTTGCGAGAAAAAAGAGTTCTCTAATGAATCCAAACTTACGTGTTGCTTAAGAACTTTTACCTTAATCTTTTTTATCTTTCACCAATCTATGTTTGTTTTCTTTGATACATAGGTTTGTTCTTCCTTTGTGCAACTTATAGATGTTTGACCATCATTCCTAGAGGTATGTAAAAAAAATATTTGGTTTTCTTCCTTTGTTCATATTTCTATTGATTGCCCATATTGGTTGTGTGCTTTTGTCATTCTATCTTGGACGAACATCACAATGGGAAGATGTTGTGGAATTCTAAAATAGTAGCGTCAACATTTCTACTAGCACAAATATGACATGGTAGCACATAGTGAAATGTGGATGTTGATTATATAAGATATTGTACATTAAGCCATGAGTTTGTTCTCCTTTATTGATGTATCAGTTATGTTGTGTTGTTTGTTGATTTAATGCTAAGTAAACTATCTTGATTCTGGCTTCAAAATCTCAGAGTTTAGAGAATTCACTAAGCGGTTGGGGAAGAAGCCATTGGAGAGCCACCTGGGTGGGATGTAAACTCCCTTTGGGACCGGATTGTTATATGGACAAGAGGACCAAGTCCACTCGGAAGAGGCTGCCAGGGTTTCTTGGAATGGCGTTAAGTGGGTTGAAGACACCTTGAGGAGAGACACTCACCCCTCAGGAACTTGTGTAGAGGGAGTAAGTCGGCACCTCTTATGCCTCCTCTTCAACGGTGCCTTCGCTCCCTTGGACCTTCCCTTGAAAGGAGAATCTAAGGAGGCTAGAAGAGGGTCGGTTGATGACTCTTCTTCTAACATGGTCACCTCATTGGGATCGACCACCTTGCTATTGGATGCCTCACCTAAAAGGATGACCGGTGATTGAGCTCGCTCAGCTAAAAGAATCAGCTCCCATCGAATCATCTTGTTATCCTCCATTTGAATGCATTCGGAAGTCAAAGCCTCAAAAAGGGCATTCACTACATAAAATAAGAAATACCTTAGTTAGTGATAATATAATGGTCAAGTTGTTATGACTTACCAAAACTACAACGAAGTAGTGCTTGGATAGGGCTTTATCCGAACAAGTAAAGTAGGCACTCGCGCAACAACTTAGGGACTTTGAATTACACGCCACTCAACTTCTTCAAGTGGGAGATGAAGGTCGGATGAGCTTAAAGTTCCCAAGGTCGGGAAGAGGGGGAAGGGAGGACCACCATTCGATCGGCTAGGAAGCAGGCTCAGGCAATTTAATAAAAAAGAACACATGATTTTCATCCCTTATTTGAAGAAGATAGGTCCTTAAGGAATACTATTTTAGGGCGAGATTGAAATAGAAAAATGTTCAGATCTGATTTCTTGGGGGTATGAGAACAAATGAAAGTTGCAAGGAGTTGGAGGAATGCTATATAGGCGAAACAAAATAAACATCCCACACATAGTGCGAAAGGCATTCAGAGTTAATTGTTGAAGAGAAATGTTGAAGTTGTGACTTATCTCACATAAAAAGCGGGGGGTTGGAAAATGCAAACTTGCTTGTAGTTGATCTTTGAAGAATGTAATATGGTCGGGAGGAGGGCGATGGGGATGATCTTGGGCAGTTAGAATACAAATATGATGATTTTTAGGGATTTTGTATTGTAGATGGATTAAATTTTGATCAGCATTATCAAAATCCAAGCAAGTAAAAGCATATCAAGGAGCAAAGGATTTTTGAGCAATGGAGAAAGGTAAGGAATCTAAGGAAGAACCAGAAGAAGGACTTTCTGGTTCAGATCGTAAGAATGGAAAGTCCGTCGATGGAAATTGTAGGAGAGTGGGTTGAAGAAAATGAAGCACAAGTGATTTGTTTCTACATCGTTTAGGGTTTTTAAACATAAGCCACGAGATATGGTTCAACCACAACCATTTGATCAAGAGAGCATGTTCACGAGGGACCATTGATTTGTAGAAGGAGAAGCGTTGTTGGTCTGTACGGAGAGGTGTGTATCAGCGGTGACTTTAAAGAATGTGTTAGTGGGACACGTGGCACATACTCATAAATGAGCATTTATGATAGATATGACAGCCAGATCATTACATTAAAAATGCCTTCCCGCATATCAATGGTGCACTACTAGACATGTCTAACATCTGACATGCATTTTTCAAGAAATATAATTAAGTATAGCATTAACGGGTGAACAGGAGCAGGTCCCTCTGGTCGAAGTAAGTTGGACGATCAGATAAAAATAAGACTTAGGTCTAGTCAGTCAACTATAAGCCTCCTTCGACTAGACTTGAAGGGAAGGATAGTAATACAAGATATTGCTAGCAGACCTAGGTAGACCTAGGTATGACATAGTAGTCAAAGTCAAGGTGACGTGGCAGTCAAAATCAAGGGAAGGTGGCAACTAGCGTGTCACTCTCAACAAGACTTTGCTCTTTGCCCAGCGCTATGGCCTGACGATCGACCTAGGAGTCGGTCGAACCTCAGACTTAGTGCTCTATTCCAGTATTAAGATATCTATTATATATTCGATCATTCGATAGTCGATCAAGTTCAAGGGATGTCAGACTTACCACAAAGTTGGTCGGTCATATGTCCAACCGGAGTAAGGGGATCCAATTTCCTACTCAATATAAGTCTTTCAGTATATGACTGGTCGACCCCACTGTCAGCCAACTCTATATGTTTTCTCACATATTAGTCCTCCTTCATATAGTCGGTCGGTAATAACTCTGGTCAGATTTATATAGCTTAGCATGCCCGTCTCTTATACGTACAAAAGCTAAAAGTGTAAAGCAACTCTCCTTATAAACTCGGCCAAACTTCTAAATCTCAGGTTCTCACTTCAAAGGCAAGTCTTCGATCATCTGGGCAATCGACTTAAAGTACCGATGGGATTTCCCGGGACTCAGTTTCCCATTTCTCATAGGCAAATATTCCGGTATATGATCCGTCGGTCATAGAACCGACCAGACTTAGGGAACTTAGCTTTATATTCACTAAAACCTTCTTCGAAGGTGATTTTACACTTTCTATCAGTCGACATATTATGATAGCATATTTCTTCAACCTCCTCATTAATGGCATATTCCTTCTACCGCCTCATTAATGACATAAGTTATAAAAGAGGTGCACATATGAGTAACAGAAGATTCTTTGGACAGTGATGGTATATCTCCCGGGTTGTACGTCTTTCCTTACCTGACAACTTCTGACACTTGACATTCTATGTCATTTTATGATTGCAAAGGTTATAAAAGATAGCATATAAAGGAGGGGTCCTATCCGTTGACTAGGTACACGCCTTGCGATAGTCTTACTTATGCATATGCATTTATTGTTCATCTCTCCCTTTTCCTGCTCAACCAACATATTAACTTGAGCATCGGAGAGCCTATGTCAGAGACCTCTCCCCTGATTTTTGATATTAACATCCTGTCTGCTATCTTTGGTGTGTCTAGAGAGGAAGAAGAAATCCCTATTTCTCTAATTGAAAGTCTTTACGCAGTCAACAACACAACAACCTACCCAACGTGCCATTTCTCCAACTTTTATCAATATATATTTTGTACTTGGAGTTGTTTCCTTTGTGTTACATTTCAGGTATATAGTAAGCATATTTATTATCATTTTATTATTTTTAAAAGAAAATTTTGATATTTTATCAATCGACACATTGTATAATACCTAAGTAAAAGTGCCTTTAGTTGGTTGAACATGATTCCATTCAAATTTGTTCTAGTTAAATATTTTTGACAGGTAGGGTTTGACGTCTGTACAAAACTTAAGATAATAATAAAAATTATGGACAACCTCAAGAAAATTCCGAGAGTACATCCATGTCAATTCAGCATGAATCTAAAACCTCTAGAACAATTAAACACTCTTAGCTAAAAGTTTTTGATGACTCTAAATGATTCAGAATATATGTAAGAATGAACATGGATAGATTCAAACGAACTATAGGAGTATAATGGTGTATTTAATATGAATTTGAGCCACTCAACTAATTTAGGTCATTTTGACTAGTAGCCATTAAGGACCTTAGAAAAAAATGTTTGACGTCCCTATAAAGCTCAAAATTAGGAAATATATAAATGAATTAACTCAAGAGAACTTAAAAAATATAATGATACTCGTTTGACACGAATTTAAGATTTTTAAGGACATCAATCATTTTTTTGTAAAAGTCTTTGATGGTCATAAGAGACTAGAAATCTAAAAAAAATAAACTTAAGGTCTCTGTGATTATCAAATACTTTGGGTTAAAAGGGGTTGACAATCATATATAGTTCAGACACTTTTGGTCTAAATTACTCAAGGACCCTAGAGGATTCAAAAGAAAATGAATATGAACAAACTTAGGGAAACATAACAATATTATGTAGATATGAGATCTTTAGTGTCCATTTAAATATTTTTAATCAAAAGTGTTTCATGTATTTGACAAGTCTATAATACTCTATATAAACTGACTCAATGGAACATCAAGCGCAATCAACAACCGCACGCAAGGAACATCAAAGATCTCAGTATAGGCAATGTAAGATACACTACCTAAAGAGCAAAGACAGTAGTAATATGAAGTCATCTTGTAGTTGTAGGAGCCAGAAGCCTAAATATACAGAGAAAAACCAGCAGCAGCTGAAAAATGAAGCTAGGAGAGCAGAAAGCAAACAGCAGGCCGGCAGCAGCAGTGGAAATCTTAGTAGGATTTAGGCATATCCTCCTTTCCACCCGACTGGGCCGTCGTTGTCCCGTCTGTTGTTTCGGAATGCACAGCAGCCAACAGAGTAGACAATTATGAGGAAGATAAGGATGATGATGTTGAGGATGGCAATCTTTTTCCACTTGTCCTTTGCGTTGGCGATGACGCCGGCTTTGCAAGATCGGCAGTCGTAGCAGAGAATCGACTGGTTGTTGCTCCAGGTACTGCAGTCGGGGTTGCTTGAATTGGCGTCCGTCGCTGGTGCAGTCCAGAGAGTTGCGTTTTGGTAATCGAAGTTGCATTCAGAGGGGGGTTTGCAGCATCCGGACTGCCAAAAAGGATCTCACGATTAGCTGTCAAAAAGGATCTCATATATTCAGATGCTGGAAAAGAAGAAATCTGAATTCGGCGTCTATTTCACAGAGCAAAGGTTAAAGAGATTTGTTTTTCAGTTACCAAATCGATTAGACCAAATAAAAAAATAAAATTCCAAATCACAGATAAAAATGGCTGTTCACATTGACATAGAAATGGCATTTGGGGTGGATGGTACCTCGATGGGCGAAAGATTGTCACTAATAAACTGGTCGAAGGTCTGGTTACTCTCTCGCAGGCTCTGGCAGACCTTAGCTTCGGACAGGCAAGCGCGGATCCTGGCCCAGTTCTTCGAGTTCTCCACCCGCTTCTGCAGCCAATGGGAGTAATCGCCGAGGCGGTACTCCTTATACCCCCGGTTAGAGGTGACCTCGCCGGCGCCCTTGTTGGTGACGACGAAGGCGAAGACTGTGAAGACGGTGAGGACGACGATGAGGATGAACATGACGGATAGGTAGATCGAGAGAAGGAGAGTGTTGCGGCAGCAGGCGCCGACTAGGCCGGCGAGGGAGACGAGCATGAAGAAGACGCCGATCAAAATCAGAGGGGTCTGCAAGAACTTTTCGCAGTCGGTCACGCCGCCGCGGGTGGCTAACCATATCCCGCCGCCCAGGATGGGCAGCGAGAGCAGGAAGGTGACGAAGTTGAGCACCCCGATGAGATTATTGCTCAATCGAAACATCTTCCTCTCTGTTCCAGTCCTCCTCCCTTATCGCACGCGAAGCAGCGGAACCGCAAAAGAAGAAGAAAGCAACCAAAAACTGCTCCTCGACGTGCTTGAGGATCGACGCACAAACGGAGAGATGATTTATAACGGAGCGGATTCGTCCTCGGCTCTGATTCGGCACGGTTATTGCATGGTGTTTGCTCTCTTCCTTCTCTCTCGGCGACAGCAAGCAGGAGGAATGACGAGAAACAGACGTGCCCTTCCCACGTTGTCTTCTTCGCGCAGAGATCGGGACATTTTCTGCGCAACGGCCGCGGTTGTTTCCAGATCGACAAATTTGGATAATTGTATCAGGTTTTTTTTTAAAATAAATAATTTTCTTTTATGATTAATTCCACGTGAATTATCAACATTATTAAATACTTTTATCCAGCTCAGTGTTGGCCTCGCTTCTGCTCGGGGCCAAGCCCATTCATGGGAGGATGCCCAACACGCAAGGGCCCAGTGCCCCATTCTGTTTCAGCCGAGAACACGCAAAACGCGTGTTCCAAGGTCCAGATCTAACTTGGCCGGTGGTCTACCGGTTCAATTCGGAGTCAGAAATCGGATCGTTGGAATTGACTAATTTTTCACACCGACCACCTCCGCATCTCCACCGTCCAAATGAAATATTATTATTTTGTATATTTGATAGAGATAAAAAAATATTAATATTGGGTTATGATTATTATTCCTTTGAATGGATCGTCCATGGCTTGAAGCCTTGAACCGAGCCGGTCTTTTTTCTATGCGGGCCTACTCCACGCTATCCTCGTGCGTCTGTTTATCTTCGGCATCATGTATAACACCGTAACTCTTATTTTTTTGCGGCTCATCTTCTTCCACCTCCGCTCACCTCCGCCGGATTCCTCCAACGGCTATTTGGTTTGGCTTCCTTCTTCCCTCCAATTAAACCCTAATTGAAATCCCGCCACCATGACGCCCTCTTCCGTCACCAAAGAAGACCTCTTCCTCCTCCCCTTCGACTCCCTCGTCGCCCGGATCCCCTTCTTCACCTCTCCTTCTCCTTCCTCCCTCTCTGCTTTTCCTCGACGTTGTTCCTTTCCTTCGCATAGTAGAAGCTGCAGGCGGTCTGCCGCCTTTGCCTCACTTGCCCCCGGTTCCTCCGAACTCCATCGCCTCTGGAGCCACTTCAACCGGTTCGTGCGTTTCCACAGCGAGCCCCGTGCCCCCATCGGGTTTGCCTCCGCTGGCCTCTCGAACGACGAGATCCGTCTGGAGGATGAGAGCCCTCTCATTGCCGAGGACAACGGCGCCCCCATTAATGGCGTGGCGGAGTATGAGAGGCCGAAGAAGGTTTTGATTTTGATGAGTGATACTGGTGGTGGGCATCGCGCGTCGGCGGAGGCCATCAGGGCTGCCTTCAACCAGGAATTCGGCGATGAGTACCAGGTGAATTAGAAATTTAATTAGTGGTCTTGTCTCCAAGTGGTCCAGAAAGTAGCTTTTTCCCCTTGCTCTATGGATCAAAATCTTGTGCTAGTGTAGGTCTTTGTGACTGACTTGTGGACGGAGCATACGCCCTGGCCATTTAATCAATTACCGAGAAGCTACAATTTTTTGGTAAAGCATGGTGCTTTGTGGAAAATGACGTACTATGGTACCGCACCTCGCTTGGTGCACCAACCACATTTTGCGGCAACTTCAACGTTTATTGCTCGGTTAGAATGTTTCCTTGTTTTTATCTTTCCTACACCTTGTTTTTATTCTTTTTCAACATTAAAATAGTGTTGGATAACTTCTAGACGTGTGTGTTGGGAAAATTGGTTATTGTTATGAATTTGTATCAATGTTCCTTAAATAGTTTAGCTGTAAGTTTATCTTTCACTTTGGCTTAAAACGATGAATTCCAATATTATCTTATCCTCAATCTCTTTCTTTGTGTTGGCTAGCATGAGTTCTTATCCATATTGCAGAGAGAAGTGAAAATATTCTACTTATTGACCTCCTCTCTGATTGTTTCACACAAACCTGAGAATAAATAGTTTGATGCGGTTTTTGACTACTGAAAATGGATATACCCTTTAATTCAGTGAGAAATGTTGGATCAGAGTGAATCATCAACTTATATTTGTAGTTAAGATCTTCTCAGAGACATTTTTTAGTCTGTTTATCTCTATTATTTGGCACAATCAAAAGCCAGAGTCACTAAACACTAGGAAGAACTGTGTGCCTTCGTCAGTGATGGTGCAAAAAAGAGGATAATGTTTGTGTGTGCTGAAAATAGTGAAAGTAATAAAATAAGTTGTAGTTTAAAATAAGTAATAACAGAAAAAGAAAAAAGAAGTTTAGACAATGAATCAGTTTATTTTATTATACCAACAGAATATTGTTAGTTGCAACATAATGTGTAGGTTGGCTTTTTGTATGAGTCGCAATTAAATCTAAAGTTGAACCTTAAAAGTATAGCCTGTAGCACTACTAAACTTTCATTAGGATAAAACTTGAGCTCCACTATGATCTTTTTTAATAGGTTAATGTTATTTTTTCCAAAGCTGAAGATGGATATATAATCCTAGTAATCCAAAGACTAGATAAAAATATTAATTATTGAATTTGTAGTTAAGATCTGAGCACATCACTTGGACTATACTGCCTGTTCAAAAACTGACTTTATATGTAAATGATGATGTTGCAAGTTTCTTTCCTATGTGAACGACAACATCACTTGGAAACAAATTGCTTGTGATAATTTCTTTGTAGTTAAAATCAGGTACGCTTTTAATGTATTCTTGTTTTAATACTGATCTTGATCTGTTTGTTTCAATTTTAATTTTAATTTATGTAAACTGTTTGGTTCAGTTATTTTAACACTAGCAATTACCCGATATCTGGAGCTGCCTTACCTATTTGATTGCCTATAATTTGTTCTTTTTGGCTTGTGTGCTCAGAGAAGTTGCAAAAGGCTTGATGAAGTATCAACCTGATATTATAATTAGTGTACATCCTCTAATGCAACACGTTCCTCTTCGAATTCTGAAGGCCAAAGGTCTACTGAACAAAATTATTTTCACTACAGTTGTGACAGATCTGAGCACATGTCATCCAACATGGTAGGCTTTTGTTGCATTACTTGGCATTGTCAGTTAACTTGGCTTTATATGCACTATGTTTTCAGATTTGGTTTTTTATTGATCGTATTACTTTGACATTGAATGTGTTATAAATTATTTAGGTTCCATAGGCTTGTAACAAGATGTTATTGCCCTTCTTCTGAAGTGGCAAAGAGAGCAATAAAAGCTCGGCTACAACCTTCACAGATCAAGGTCTATGGCCTTCCTGTACGCCCTTCCTTTGTTAAGCCTGTACGGCCAAAGGTACATTGTTTCCAGATTCCACTAAGCGTGACTAAAACTCTTCAAGTTCTTAATTTAATTGTATGATTTAGTTGACCAAAGGTAATTTGTTTCCAAATTAGCAGATTCCACAAACGAAGACTCCTCTCTTCATGCTCTTTAATTAACTGTCTGATTTACTTAAACATCCTTCTCTCTTTTAAACAGGTTGAATTAAGAAGGGAGCTAGGGATGGATGAAAATTTGCCTGCTGTATTACTGATGGGAGGAGGAGAAGGAATGGGTCCTATTGAGGCCACCGCTAGGGCACTTGGTGATATATTGTACGATGAGAATCTTGGAGGACCTGTAGGTCAGATTCTTGTCATCTGTGGCAGAAACAAGAAGTTAGTCAACAAATTACAGTCGATTGATTGGAAAGTTCCGGTCCAGGTACGTACTTTGCTAGTATATGATGAACCGTTGGTTTTACTATTTGATTCTTCTGATCTGTTTTTGATTATTCATGTTAGGTTTATTTGAATCAATCCAAAGTTCAATCATCAATTGTATCCTGTCCAATATAAGTCACTCATATCTTGCATGCATTTTCTTAAATTTCAGGTAAAAGGTTTTGTCACGAAGATGGAAGAATCAATGGGTGCTTGTGACTGCATAATTACCAAAGTAAAATTTTCTTTGAATTACTTGTATGAATTTATGGTGTTAACTGTCGAGGAGCAAATATATAAACTGTTCTGTCTTTTTATAGGCTGGACCAGGTACTATTGCAGAAGCCATGATTCGTGGGCTTCCTATTATTCTGAATGGTTATATTGCTGGACAGGTAATCTGACTTGCCTTCTTTTGGTTCTTTTTAAGACATGATTCGTGGTCTTATTATTATTCTAAATGACTATATTGATGGATAAAGCTGACCTGCCTTTTTCTACAAACACAAGAACTGCCTCTAAACTTTCTCTCTCGCATGTGTGATGTACTGGGAACAAATGATGTCTCCCTCTGTGCAGCCAAGTTAAAACACATTGACACTGACTGCGTGTGTTCCAAACTACTCCTGTCCTTGTGTCCTACGTAATGACCCTAAGCCAACCAGATTGGCATGCAAAATGACTCAATCGAGATCAGGTTCAAACCCTATAACCTTCATGTAGTTCCAGCCCAAGTCCAGGTGTCCAACCCATGCTGTGCCATGGTCTCTAACTGAACTGTCAACACATTAACAATACACTTGCAACTCAATTGTATGATGACTCATGACTTAGAATGGCCAGCCACTTCACCACACCATTATGAGTACTCAAAACAGACGCTTAATCGAGTGTATTTGAGTTGTGATCCAATTGACATATCAAAGTTGTCTATCATGAAAATGCCCTCTGAGTAATTCGAACTTGAATTGATGACTGCTCCTTATGCACTTGACCCAATCCTCATCATCTCAAAAGCCATGTATTTCACCAAACTTGCATTAACTGTAACATTAGAAATCCATCGAAGAGTGAATGCTTTAGATAGAACAATGCATTAAATACCTAAGCGGCTATACTCACAATCAAGTAGGATGACCATTTGTATTGTCTTACTTTCTATTTGTAACAAAACTAGAAAATAATTTGGTTCTCGGAGAACCCTCAAGAATTGATATGGAATGCCTCTTTTCTACCTCAAGTAACCAACAGCGAAATAAAAAAAAAAAAAAAAGGACAGCCCGGTGCACGAAGCTCCCGTCATACGGGGTCCCGAGGAAGGATACATTGTACGCAGTCTTACCCTGTTTTTTCCAAGAGGTGGTTTCCAACAGCGAGATAAATGAAGTGAAAATAAATTTCTCATTTTACACTGATGGTAATTACACCACCTTATTTTAAAGTAAAAAAATGCACTCTTGGGTAAAATCTAGAAATTATGATATTCTTGAATGGATATCGAAAACAAGGGTGGCTGATTGTTAAATTACCAAAATCATTTTGCATCTTAGTTAGCACAGAAACTGGGTTTACTCTATCCTAATATTCTTAGAGCAGAATGTTGTTTCTCTGACATCTTTATCTTTCCCTCTAGCCAAGGTTCGTAATTTGTAACATCAGCAACTAAATCTATGTTATGTTTCATCACAGGAAGTTGGTAACGTTCCTTATGTGGTGGAGAATGGATGTGGAAAGTTCTCAAAAGCTCCAAAGGAGATCGCGAAAATAGTTGCTGACTGGTTTGGCGCAAAGTCCGACGAACTCAGGGCCATGTCTGAGAATGCTCTAAAACTAGCACGTCCAGATGCGGTCGTCAAGATTGTTCATGATCTCCACGAGCTGGTCAGAGAACGAAGCCTTCAACCCCAGTACTCTTGTGCAGCTTGACATTTGAGTCATCCAACCAACCCTTCACCAATCTTTGGAATCAACATTATGTATCCAGAGCGAACTTGAGGCAATGTTTTTCCCATGGTGAATTTTTCTATTTATCCACAATTTTTTTTCTTTGTAAAGATTGATCCTCTTGTTTGCTATGTCCATTTTCTCTGTTCAGTATCAACCCCACAGTGATGTGATTTACGATTCTAGCAATGGCTTCTCCACAATCATTATCTCTCGTTCTTTAGGCCAGTAAAGCAGTTGAAGCTGCCATAATTGAACTTAAATTAAAACAGGATTTGAAGTAGGAAATGATTGAAATCAAATTAGCTCTAAACATGTGTTAACCATGGCTCGATATTCAACCTCCACTAGTGATCTAGTTTGTTTCTTAGATTTCCATGATACGAGAGAATCTCCCAAGAAAATGTAATATCCTATAACTGATCTTCTTCTGGCATGACAGTTTCCCCAATCTACATCGCTTTCAAAGCTAAACTATTATTAGAAGGAATTAATAGTCTTTGACCAAGGGCATCCCAATGAAGTATTTTAGGCTCTTGGATGAATTGACTAATATATGAACTAAATAGACATCCCAATGAAATATTCTAGGCTCTTGGATGAATTGACTTATGAACTAAATAGACTATATCTGATGTTATCACTATTGTTGGTATAATCAATCTCTAGAATTTTAATATTTTATAATATATTTTATATCTGGTCAAGTTTAATTAAGGGTTGATCTAAACAGGATTTGATGTTTGGCAATAAGCTGAGTCTACTTAGGTCAAAGGTTGACTTGTAAGAAAAAAATCTAAACAGGTCAAGGGTGACTAGATATTTGGTAAGAGAAAGTTCTAGCAGGTTAAGAGAGGACTAGATGTTAGACAAGGAAAAATCAGGTTGGTTAAGGATGATTGGATATTTGGCAATTGTCAATTGTAAGCAGGTCAAGATAACCAAATATTTGGCAACAACAAAAAATCTTAAAGGAGTGAACTTTAGATAGTGAGAAATCTTGGAGAAACTCCAAACAAGAAGCCTAGTAGTTAGGCTTGATCCTAAGGAGTAAACCTTAGGCAGTAAAGTCTTGGAGGAACTCCAAGCAAGAAGCCTAGTAGGTCAGGTAGACTTATAAAGGAGTGAACTTTAAGTGATAAAATCTTAGAAAAGTGAACTCCAAACAAGAGGTAAGCCTATTGGTCAGTTAGACTACAGGTTAGGCTTGAGTATTTGCTTGTGTTTTGCATGACTATTTTGCAGGAACTTGAAGTTGGGAGCAAAACAAAGCAAACAAATACAATCAAACCCAGCTGGACCAAATCTAGAGTGAATCGGAGTTGATTCGGGTTGAACCAAACCCAAACTAGTTCGGTCGACTGATCTCAAGGATCAGTAGACCAATTAGGTTCAGTTGATCGGGTTCAAGTCTGAACTCGAATCGATGATGTGACATGGTTTGGGAGACCGAAAAAGTTTTTTGGTCGATCGATAAACTTGATAAAGACGAGATCACGAGACTCAATCTAGATCGCAAAGGTTTCGGTCTTTTGGATCATGTTTGACCAAGGATCAATCGACCGATGAAGCTTATCAGTACACCAATCAGACCCTATAAAAGTAACCTTAGGGAATAGAGCTTGGAACATCAATCTACTATGACTCTTCATCTCTGAGCTTGAAGAAAAGACACCAATATACTGCTTGTGCAATCAGGGAAGCAAGAGGAGTACGAGTCACTCAGGGCTTCTAGTCGATGACCTTGAGTTTATTTGTATTTCTATATACAAGCTGTGCTCATATCATATTCTTTGTGCTTGATTAAATCTTGTAAGAGGTTTCTCTGTTTCATAAAAAATTTCAGAAAGGAGATACGCTAGTAGACGGACACCTCCTATACATAGACCTTGGATGTACTAATCCCGAGAGGTTTGAAATTAAGTAAATTCTCGTGTCTTCTATTTTGTCTTTTAGTTATATTTTGTATTACATTACGACTAAATCTTTAGCCAGAACAAACAAACAAGAACAAAAAGAGGATTGATATTCACCCCTTCTATTGATCCTATCAGTCCTATAATTGGTATTAGAGCTTGGAGGACTCTTGATTGGATTAACTACCAAGGAAACAAGAAGGCCAAAGATTGAGAGAGAAAAACTGAAAAGGCTTAATGACTATTTTAAATTTCAAGTTACATATTATTTGTTTCAAGGGTAGAGAGAACACACTATAAAAATAAGTGTTATATTCATAAGAATTAGATGATATAATCGATAGTAAAAGATTAACCGATGTTAAAAGTCCGGAGTAACAAAGAGTATAGAGATCATGTGCTTTAAGTGCAAAAAATCTGGTCATTATAATAATCGAAGACGAAGAAAAAAACAACAGAATTAGGGGAAGCATTTCAGGGTTGGTAAATTTTGAATTACGAAAATAGCCTTTTTGAGATGCATGTTAGTAGTAATTTTTGTTTAGAAAACGTATTTGACTAAGTAAATATAGATCTCTCTCTTTTTTTTTAGTTAGTATAAATCTATTGAAGATTTTACAACTAATTAATTTTAATAATTCAAAATTAAATAATAATTTAATTAATAAAAAAAATTTAATTTAAATACTTTTGAATTAATTAATAATAAACTTCATCAAGAAAATAACCAAAGATCTAGATAAAATTAATCATCTTTTCTTTATTCTAAGACAAATCTAAGTTGATTAATTTAATTAATTTTAAATTGACTAATAATAAAAATAATTATAATTTGAACCAGTCTAATTTAATTAATCTGAATTTAATAAATAATAAAGTTAATTCAAATTTAAATAATTCAAATCTAAGTAATTAAGATAAACTAATTAATTAAACATATCAACATTAAATAATAAACTAATAAATCAAGATAATTTTAAAACTAATTTGATAAAGTCAAATATTAAAAAATTCATAAAATAAAATTACAAATCTTAAATAGACAAATTCAAAAGATAAGTCTATAAATACAAATTTGAATAAAAAACTTCAAATCTTAATCCTAAATTAAATTTAAAAAATTTAAAAATAAAAATTCAAATCTTAAACGAAAAAATTAAAAAATAATTTATCAAATTCTACAAAGATAAAATTTAATTTTAATTAAAAATTAAATTTTTAAAATTAAAAAGATAAAATTTTAAATAAGATAAATCCTAATGTTAAAAATTCAAAATTAAATCTTAAAAATTATACTTAAAACTTTAGAAAATAAAAGATTAAATATTAAAAATACTTATTCAAATTAAATGAAAAAAATTCAAATATAAATTTCAAAATTCATAAAACTAATTATAATAAAGTACTTGTAATTATGGAACAATGACTAATTCAAAATTAAATTTAAAAAATTCAAAATTAAATATCAAAATTCAAGAAAATAAATCTAGAAATTTTAACAAGTCAAATCTAAATTAAAAAAAATAGATTTTAAAACTAATTATCATAAAATACCATATAATTATGGAACTATTAATAAAATTATACCCAACGAAATAATAAAATTAATAAAAATCAAAATGGGTTAAAGTGATTGACATATTTGTGGGTCCACATGAAATATATCAAATCAAGAATTTGATATATTATTAAAAATCTATAATTATTATTTCATTGACTTGCTTGACTCTAACATATTTTTTATATACATGGATACTTGTATTCAATAATACATATAAATGTCATGTTATACATACTAGTTTAAGTTTAAAAACTTAAACTAGAATGGCTAGATAAGAAAAATATTGTTTAACACTTAATAATCTAGTATTAGGATACGGTGAGATGACAATATGTTAGAGATATTCAGTCTAAGTGTATCCAAGATGGATAAAAAATATTTTACTTGATTCACTCAACTGAGAGTAGGGAGTCGAGCCGAGCTCGAGCCACCTAAGCTCAAGCTTGCATGAAATAAAAGTCTAAATCTACGAACAAGAATAAACGGGTGTTGCCTCCCTAATGTTGGAGTCCAAATGTAATCCACAACTTTACTATATGCTAAATATAATTGATCTAAATTTTATATCATGAATGAAATAGCATTCGAGAAGGCTAAGAAATTTTCGGAAATCCGCATCTTTACTACATGTTAGATATAATTGATCTAAATTTTATATCATGAATTAAACAACATTCAGGAAGGTTAAGAAATTTTCGGCTACAGGTGGAATCCGAACCAGCAGGGAAAATCAAGTAAAAAATACCCAAATTATTTTCACTGTCAAACATGCACAAGAGAAATCAAAGGAAAATCGAGCAAACAAACTCCAGAATAATAAAAATAAATGACATAATAAAAGGTTGATACGTGGAACATACTTTTGCACATAACATATTATTCCCATAATCAAGAATCCAATTGATGCCTAATACAAGGTTTAGAACGTGCTTAATTTCATAACTTCTTAGACACAATCCGATTTATCATATAACATCTATGGTCGTCAAACATAATTGATTTCCCAGCATATTGAAACTTATAATCAGAAACCCATATTATTAAGTTATTTTATTTCATGTGTCATAAACCAAGAACCGAATCTAGCATATACTATAAAGTAATCCTAAGCATGGTTATAATCATAGCATCTTAAGCCTAAAAACTGAATCCGCACGTGACATCTAATATTACCATGATAAGGAAGAAGGAGGAATATAATGGTAACTAAACAAACCCAAGTTTAATACAGCTACCAAAGGAACCTAACATCCATATATAGTTTATAGGAACCAATGAGTTCATAAGATGGCTACTAATTAAACCTCTTCTAATTCACCTCTCCTTATGGCTAGGTCCGGCGATGGTTTAAGCTAGGCTGGCGATGATGAGATCTAGGGGTTGGGGAAAAGTTGTAAAACAATATTCTAGCCCCACTTTTATATTGGTGGTGCCAAGTCCATTCCAAAAATACATTTGAATGATCTCATAATAAACTAAATTTCTATACATATTAATCTTCATATCAAGCTCCTATGGGAAATAAATTCAAATCTACATATATTCATATCTCAATTTATTACATACCATATATGTGTGTAAATTTTTTTATACATTTAAAAGATTCTAAAAATTTTTATACACATTAATTTCCCATTTTTTCTTATCAATTTTCCTATGGAAAATTCGGATTACCATATCCTCATATATATATTTATATACATATATATACACCTTAATTAAGTTTACAAGAAAAAATTCAATCTATATATAGATATATATATATGAATCCGAATTTAATAAATAAAGGTTATTCAAGGCTTGGTAGGTGTAAAATTTAAACACTATTCGTATTTAAATTTTACACCTACCAAGCCTTGAATAACCTTTATTTATTAAATTCGGATTCATATATATATATATATATATATATATATATATATATATATATATATATATATATATATATATATATAAAATTTTCTACATAAAATTCATATGTAATAAATTTTCTACAAATTTATGTCCATGAGTTATGTAAATTTTTATATAAAATTTATGCACATGAGCTATATAAATTTAATATTCTTACTAGGCCTTGTAAATTTTATATATACCTATTTTGATTTAAAATAAACTTTATACATATTTAAATCCAACCGTTATAATTGGTCAATCCAAATTCTCTAAATGTCAACTAACTTAATTAATTTAATCTAACTAAATCTATTTATTTAAATTATTCAATTAAATCTGAATTAATCAAATAAATCCTCTTAATTAAAACACTTTGATTTCGGATAGTACAAAATCATGTTTGTCTCTTACTATTCTTTTTATGTTTATTTTGATTAACTTTTGTTCAACTAACCTGTGTTGTCTTTTCTAAACAACAAAGCAAAAGAAAGTCTTTAATTCTTAACAGAGCAATTTACCTCCTCTTGCTAGCCACTCGGAACCTACAAAAACTGACAAGACTTTCCCCAATTGTGAAGAGTTCAATGATGTTGAAATGCAAGTTGTGTATAAAGAATTTGTTTTATAGGTATATAAGTCATCACGATTATATATATTACTAAAATAAAAAGTTAATACAATTTAATGACACAACTATTTATCTTTTAGGGTGAACCAGTTATTTTGACTTGGATTCTAGCACAGACATTGCTACATATGGAATAGCTATTGAGGTCAATGGAGTTAATAACTTTCTCTATGGTGTTCTGTTACCCAAGAATTGCATGCGTGCATCCATCGATGAAGCAATGTAAAAATCAACATGTTTGCCGGTTCCGATTTCCAATGAATGTATTGGTGATGCTATTGGAACACATGTAGCTTAGCCAAAACACTTGCTAATGCTACTACACAAGGTACATCTAAGCTAATATTTCAAAGTAAATATCTGTGAAATTATTTAGTATTGCATCTATCTAAAAAATTTATAATTACAATTATTAGAAGCATCAAATGAAGAAAACTACCCGTTGCTACAAGAAAATATGTTATAATGGTTTATAAAAAAAATCCTTGTCTTTAGAGTTTTTTAATCAAAGACAACGATTCATGTAAAATCATTGTCTTTGAGTTTTTTTTAGGGGCTACGAGGAGGCGCCTCATCTGCACCAAATCGGTCCCAGCGCTAGGACTTTGGCACTTGGTTGATTGATCGGGCATCCAAAATTAGGCTCACCCGAACTCATCTTATGCCTTCTCTCCTCGAGCAGTCTTCTTTTCTGGCATCTCATCCCTCGGAGGCATAGAGCGCGTCCTTCTCATCTGTCAATGTACTCTTCCGTAGCTTCTCGTCCCTCGGATACACTGATCAGTCTATCGACTCACTTCCAATGTCACCCTTCTCCCTAGCTGCGTCTTTCGCTCGACTTCTTGTGTTCCTAAGTTCTTGCACACTTAGACACCAAGATCAAATGCAACAATACCTAACTTAACCAGTTGATTACATCAAAACTTTATCGATGTACTTACAGAAACTAACCAGGAAGTCTATGTGGGTCAAGAGAACCTAACACATGGCAGTGAGACTCGATAGGTCTGGAGAACTCGATATCGAGAGGAAGCCCTGGCAAGTCGATCCGATATTAAGAAGGTAGGTTGAGGTAAGAAATTGGAGTGGAGCAACAGGGAGGTTATATCCCGTGAAGGGATAAAACCTAGGTCGCTGATCCAACTGATGAAATTAGGAGGTTTTCAAGTTGAGATCAAGACAAATCTTACTGTTTATTCTTACTCATCTATCATTATACTACTATGCTAACTTTGTATTGCAGGGATACTTTTTATACTATGGAGCTAACTCTATTTTGAAGAATTCGAAGGGATCAGTCGACTGAACATAGCTGATGTGGTAAGGTTCAGATCACGCAAAGAAAATTTTAAAGTTAGGTGGATTGGTTGACCAAACCCAAGGATCGGTAGACCAAATATAAATTGGTAAACATAGTGGAAGATTCGATTGATCTAGACAAAGTTGGAAAACACAAGGATCGATCAACCAATCAAGGTGATCAGTTGACCGAACATTAAATGACACGAAGATCATATCTCGGTGAAGAAGGAAAACTGGTTGATCAGTCGATCAATAGGGAAATTAGTCGACCAAAGTCTTTTTCGGTGGACCGAACGGTGCTTATAAAAGTACATCTCAAGCTCCAAGCCAGAATAACTTCTAAACAACTTTCTAATCTTCTTTCTCTCTGTTTGTGCTGCTACTGCTCTACGCTTCAACTCTATGTGCAAGCTACGACACCAAATAGCTATAACGATCTTCATCTTATATCTTAATGTTTGGTACATTTACTTTTAGCTTGCATAACTCCTTGTAAACTTCATAGTATGAATTACCTCTTCTTCAAAAATTTCAAAAGGAGGAAAATTTTAGTAGATTATCCAAAGGTACAATCAAGGATCATGGGACTTGGAGTAGGAGTCGACATAGGCTCTGAACCAAGTAACCAATTGTGTTTCTCGTGTTTTATTTTTGCTATCTTATTCTTTTGTTTACTCTGATTCACTTTTACGATAAAAGAAATGATTTGTAATGAGCAATATTCACCCCCTTCGCTATTCCAACCCTTCACAAAGACAACAAATAAAATCTGTTGTCTTTGAGCATTTTTGTTATAGTGAGTGTAGAAAACAACTAGACTTTGTCATCAAGTGTGTCAAGATTGTTGCACATGTTGTATTGTTATTGTAAGCATGCACTTAAGAAAGGAAGGAAATTGTTAATTTTTTTAGATCATGAGGTATTTCAAGATGATTATGAACTGAACTTGTACTTTGAGGACATAAGTCCTTTGTATCACTTGGAGTCCATTTCAAGAAATTTGGGGTTGTTTAAATATGGTAAGTCTTCGAATTACCTTAAACTTTATTTGTTCTTTTATTAATTTAGTATATAAGAAGCACATACTTTATTAGTTTAGTATTTAGTATTTAATATAGTTCTGATTTTCTTTTGTTTCAAATGGTAGGCATCTTTATAAAAAGTTAGTGAAAGAAAACAAGATTGATAAATTAAGATTTGTAAATCCTCATAGCATCTCAAACTTTCAAAATACCACATAGGACAAAATAGGTAAAACTGAACGGTTGAACCAGAGGGCGAGTTTTTTAGAAGATACGATGAGTGGTGCATCAGTTAATCAACTGATTTTGGTGCTAAGTTGTAACGGGTAATTAACATCCTTCATATCATTTTCAATTACTTTTTTTTAGTGAATTGTATGCACTAATTATGTGTTTGTGTGTAGTTTCTATTGGAATCTCATTGTCATTCAACCTCATAAGGAGATTGTTTACTTGTTGGATTCCCTAAGTCATCACATTTACGATGAGGATTGGAAATATGATGTGGAAATGTGAGTTTAGATATGCTTTCTATTATGCATTTAATTTAGTCATAAAACACTCATATATCTGTTGGTGCAATCAACCTCCAAGGTTTTAATGTACGACAAATATGTTTAAGTATGTTTAATTGAGCTTGATCATGGGAAGTCCTAGTTGTGGCTAGGCAAGGGTGGAAAGTCAACCAAGTGACTAGTCCTAACTGCGATTAGGCAAGGGAAGTCCTAGTTGCCGGCTAGACAAGGGAAATCTCGGTATATCGTGGAAGCTAGGTGGATTCGATAGGTCTGGAGGACCTACTCCTTGGGTAGCCAAATACTGAGGCAAGAGAAATCTCGGTATATCGTGGAAGCCAGGTGGATTCGATAGGTCTGGAGGACATGATCCCTGGGTAGCCGAATACTAAGTCCTGGTGAGTAAAGTTAGGTGGAGAAAACCCCAAGGGGTGGTAACCTTAGGTTCTGGTGAGTGAAGTCAAATGATGAAAATCCTAGAGGGAGATAACCTTAGGTAGCGAGAAGTCTTGGAGGGGTGAACTCCAAGCAAAGGTTGATCGGATGATTTCCGGTCGACCGCGTGTGGTCAATCGGACCAGTGGATCTCGATAAATATAAGTTTATGTTTACCATAGTATTCTGTATTACTATTATTGTTGTTGACTAATGTAGTATTGCAGGAAAAGTCTTAGTGGATTAGGTGATCAAACACTGAGTAGGCAAAGTCCAAATAGATCTGGAGGATCCATGTTTGACAGGTAGGTTGAGGTAAGCAATTGGAGGAGTGACAATGAGGTCGTGTTCCTGAAAGGAACAACCTAAGGTCGCTGATCCAACTGAAGAAACCGGGAATGTTTCCAAGTTGAGATCAAGACAGTTGAACTGTCTATTATTACTACTCATGCATTAGATATATTATTATTGTCCGAATATCTATTTTGCAGGATTATTGTCTAACACTATTTTGTAGGTTCGGCATGATCATCGGTCGATCGAACTAGATGATCGGTCGACCGAACAAGGCCAACTCAGAGCAAATATCAGTTCAGACCAAAACAAAACAGGGTTCAATCAAAGCTTGATCGGTCGACCAAACCAGAGGATCGGTCGATCGAACCCTAATGACTCATCACAGTTCAGATCGAGCAGAAACAAAGAAGGAAAGCCTGCTGATCGGTCGGCCGAACACATGGATAGGTCGATCGAACTATCATCACATTAAAGGCACAGTAAGTACGAATCTTTGCAAATCTCGACGAATAGGGAAGGATTTGTTCGGTTGATCGAAAAGAAGGATCGGTCGACCAAACCCTTAATGGTCATTAAATGTCGAAGATCGAATCAGCATCATATCTCAGCAAAGATGAAAGGGAGCTGATTCGGTCGACCGAACACACAGATCGATCGACCGAACATCAATGATTCTTATAAAAGAAAGATTGAGGTTCGAGGCTGTGCAATGCATTCTGGTGGGTTCGAAGTTCATCTCTGTGAAAGTTGCTCGTGTTACTGCTACTACAACTCGCAAGCAACTACTTCATTCAAGTGTCGACCGAGTTTCAACTTTAACATACTGTCGGTATACTTTTATTTTATTGCTTGCATTGTACTTAACTCAAGTAAGATAGTAGGTTGTTACTATCCTACTCATTTTCTTGTACGCACTGCTTCTTTTCGAGATTTTCAGAAAAAAGAGTTTCAGTGAATTGCCCAACGGTGCGATCAAGTATCGCGGGTATTGGAGTAGTAGTCGACCTAGGTTCCGAACCAAGTAACTAAACGAGTCATTTACTTTCCGTTGTGTATTCTGATTGTCTTTAAAATGTTAAAAAGAAAAGTTTTTAAAGGCATGATATTCACCCCCCTCCTCCTTCTCTTCTATCACACTCGTTCGATCCTACAATATCAGCTATGTTGAATGCATATATGAAGGGCGTTAAGATTGTTTAATTAGAATAAAGGAAGGAAAGGAAGAAAACATGTACAATGGGAACTAATCAAGGTATGTGTACTTCTATTTCAATCAATTATTTTAATGTATATATTGGTCATTAACAGTATGAATTTCCTTTAACGTAGGCTCCTAGGTAGATAGATGTGAAATAAGATTATTATTACGTGATGAGATTTATGAGATAAATTACTGAAGAAGTTATAACAATCAAGGAGGATACACTGTGATTGAAAATAATATTATATTTTTTATCTCAAAAGCTTATAAGTTATTTAGTTATCATTTTTTCTAATTAATTATATTTTATTCTTTAAGATCATATAAATTATGTGTGTTAATAATTTACAAAAGCGAAGTACTTTTAAGAAGAAATTGATGAAGTACGCTCTGAGGTAGTTCAATACATACAAGAACATATTTATAAATAAGTATATACATGAGTTCATCTTATTACATTTGAAAGTGATAATAAGCTATAAATTTATAATTTTTTTTCTTTGGAGAATGTAATTGAATTTGAAAATAATAATATTTATACTGAAATTGAATCAATTTTATTTTTATTTATGGGCTGGTTTAGCCTTCTTTTTTTTTATGCTAGATATAAACATATATATTGTGTATTGTGTTATCTGCTTTTGAGTGCATGTACATTTTTTTCTCTCTCATTTTTGTGGCCTTCAGTACAAATCTCGGGTATATCACGAGGAGATGGAGGATGATTGGCAGGCTTGAGTCTTGATTGAGCCCAACCTGCACTCTAGTTAGGTCTTGGATTTCTTGTCCTCTTACTTCCCCAGCTGGACACGATTGGCTCACCTCCTATTTTGCAAGGGAACTTAGATGAGATATAGGAAACTTTTTGGTATATTTTTCCTACCCTTGTCTTTTCGCTAGCGTTTTACCTTGAAGGTGTCTTACTATATGGAGACGCATCTCTTTGGTTATCTCTCCAGAAGTCCTTGTCTTTCTTGGGGACTCACCTGAGTTTTACAGGTTCAAAGGTCTAGGTCTAGTGGAAGCCTTTTTGTGTGTGTGTGTGTGTTTCATGGCCGAATTCGCTAATTTAAATGACTCGGTGAATAAATAAAAATAGTGTTTACTTTTATTCCTTGTTTGCATCTTGCTTGTCTTGCTATTGGGTCTTAACCTATTTATTCTCTCTGAATGGTCTGCCTCGTATGCACTTGGATCACGCCTTATATGCCTTCTATGTAGGAATTGCAGCCCGCTGTGAGGCAAATTTGGTTAGGTGTAAGGAAGGGATGAAAATGGAAGTAAAATGCTTTTTTGAGAAGATGCACAAGTGGAGAAATTTAATCGAACAATGTAAGCTATTTTAGAATTCATATGTGTGATTCTCTATCTCTTGTGGATAATATTTAGTTTTATAAACTTGGGTCATAAATTTATGGAATATGACTACATATTTTTTAGATTTAATTGTGATTTAATAGTTGGTAGATTATGAATCTATTGATGACACATTCATTGTAATTGATGCATGTATGTTCTTGATTAATGATATTTTGATGATATTTTTGATGATGCTTGGATTGATTTTATATAAGGTTTGATTGATATATAGTTAAAAGTGTGTTAGCCGAATATATTTTTAATTATTTAAACAATTTATCTTTTAAATATAAGACAATGATTTTGTAAATATATTATTTAAATAAAACAATGTTTTAAAATGCTGCAAAACATAATCAAAGATAATAATTTTAAACGGTTAGCAAACTATTATCTTCCAATTGAAAACAAAATAGTTTTATTTTTGTTGTCAAACTGTTGTCCATTCCATCTAAAGACATCGGTTTAAACATGTTGTGAAACTATTGTCTAAAACACTTAAAGACAACGGTTTAAAACTATTATTACTGTTGTCGATCATACTAAAAGACAACGGTGAAAAATCGTTGTCAAACCATTTTCATTGACAAAAAGCTAATGATTTTTAACTGTTGTCTTTGAGTGCTCCTTTTAACCACACATCTTTTAACAACTATTTTTTGGGCATACGATAACAGTGAAAAATCGTTGTTAATGAGAGTATTTCTTGTTGTGCATGTAGATAAGAGAAGTTGGAGACCTTCACTTAGATGGTGGTTCCAACAGAGGGGAAGTCGAGTCTACGCCCGACCTCCTAGTTCCCAGGCCTCCTGGCTCTAAGGATTCTTGGCCTCCTGGCTCCTTGGCTACCCTTGGCCTCCTATTTCCTGACTGTCCTGGCTTCTTGACTCCAACTCCTTAGCCTCCAAGCTCCCGGACCTCCTGGCTCCTAGGACTCCTAGCTCCCAGGCCGCTCAGCTCCCGAGCCTCCCGACTCCCATACCACCCGGCTCCTTGTCTTTCTGGCCTTATGATTCCGAGGGTAATTAGTGGACACCACATGATAAAAGAAGTTGGAGATTTTTACTGAGATGGTGGTTCCAATAGAGGGGAAGTCGAGTTGATGTCGGGCCTCCTGACTCCTAAGCCTCCTAGCTCCTTGGCCTCCCAGCTCCTAAGCCTCTCGGCTGTTAGACGTGGCACTTGAATAATGCACATGTTGAGAAGAGGAGGGGGTGCCCGTTCCTCTTCCTCCTTTAAATGCAATTGGAGCACATGTTATACGAAGAGGAAGAGGCTTGATCTTCTTTTATATATATGTATGTCCAAGTGATCAGAAGAGGGGTGCAAGAGGTGAAGAACATATCTTGGTTTGTCCATTAACATGGAGTGGGATGTGGTTGTAGGATCGAAAAGTGCTAGAGGGGGGGGGGGGGGGGGGAATAGCGTTTGTCACTAATTCATTTGTTAAGAAATAATCAAGTAAACACGCAGCGAAATAAACAAAAATCAAACACAAACACCAAGATTTTACTTGGTTCGAAGCCTGTGGTGACTCCTGTTGGTTAGTCCTAGGAAAACGTACCGGTTCTACTGTACAAAATTTTTTTGTACAAGTGTCGAACCTTTCCTTAAATAACCTATTGTATTCTTTAGAAGTTAAATTAGGAATCGCAGACGGAACTTAACATCATTGATTACAAATTTAACTTATTTGTTCTTAATGGTTTGGATTTGAATCGCAAGCGGAACTTAACACTATTGATTCAAACCTACCTAAGTTATTAATTCCATAAATATTAATTTCCAAAATTGACTTCCAGGACTGCATGGCGAGGCACATGACCTTCTTGGATATGAGAGCAACCAACACTGCCTAGGCAAAGCCTTTTAAGGAAAGCTAATATTTATTTCCTTAAATAACTCTAGGTTAACCAAAAAGAACAATCGAATCACAAATTCAAAAAAGAAGAAAATACAAACACGAAAAACTATATCTAATTGCCTCTTGTATTTAGAATTCTTACAAAGAAAATAACTAGTATGATGCGGAAGAAAATTACTAGTTATACCTTCTCTTTGTAAGCTAATGACTTCGAGATCTTTTGCCGTATTCCTCGCCTCGCCTTGGACGTCGTGTGGGCGACGATCCTCCAAGATGAACACCACCCAAAAGAGCTTCTCCTCGTAATATTCGGCCACCACCACCACAATAGAAAAGAGAGCAAAGGGAGAAGAGAGGGAGAGAGGGGCCGGCCACCAAGAGATCACCAAACAAAAGAATAAGAGTTGTTCTCTCATGAAGCCCCCTCACCCCTTATTTTATATTACTTGCCCAAGGCAAATAAGGAAAAACTTTTTACAAAAATAAAATCATCCAAGAGTTTTTCCTTTTTCCTTTTTATTTTTCCTTTTCTTTCCTCTTGATTGAATCAATCACCAAATCAATGGTTGTGATCAATCCTATTTGGTTTAGGATTGAGCTTTGGCCGATCCCTTGCTTGGGCACCAAGCAAGGTGGCCGTCCACCATATTTAGGAAAGAAAAAATAATTTTTTTATAAAATTTTACAAGAAGAAAAATCTCTTATAAAATTTTACAAGCTCTCTTTCCTAGAGTTAAAAAAGGAAAGTTTTAAAAATTAAAATCATGTTTTAAAATTTAAAACTTCTCTTATAAAATTTCCTTTTTTAACATGATGATAGAAAATTTTAATTTTAAAACTTATCTTCCTCCTTTTTTTCTTAAACCATGAGGATGGTTAAAAAAGGGAAGTTTTAAAATTTTAAAACTCTCTATTAAAACATGTGACCAAATTCAAATAAGGAATGTTTTTAAAATTAAAATCTCTCTTTTAAAATTTATAGTTTTCTACAAAGAGAAGATTTTAAAAATTCAAAAACAACCCTCCTTGTTTGAATATTGTGGTCGGCCCCTACTAGCTTGGTCACCAAGCAATAGGGCCGACCCTTTAAGAGGAGATGTGGCCGACCATTGCTTGGTCACCAAGCAATGGACCGGCCCCCTTCTTGGACACCAAGATGGACCTTTCTTTGGATGGACTTGAGGCTATAATGAGGCTACGACAGGGACCTAGAGGAGAAATTGGTTTTGGCCTTCCGATGAGCTTGAGTATCCCGTGTTCGCCCCGAACACACAACTCAAATTCATCGATAATAACTCATTCCACTAGAGAGTTATTATCGCACTACCACACCAATCCCAAATTACATTATGGGCTCCTTCTTATCATGAGTGTGTTAGTCTCCCTGTGTTTAAGATTATGAATGCCCACTAATTAAGTAAGTTACTGATAAGTCACTTAATTAATATCTAGCTCCAAGAGTAGTACCACTCAACTTCATTGTCATGTCAGACTAAGTCCACCTGCAGGGTTTAACATGGCAATCCTTATGAGCTCCTCTTAGGGACATTCTCAACCTAGATAACTAGGACACAGATTCCTTCTATAATCAACAACACATACTATAAGTAATATTATTTCCCAACTTATCGGGCATATTGATTTATTGAGTTAAACCTCACCCTTTGATAAGTCAAAGAAATAAACATTAAATATATGTGCTTGTTATTATATTCGGATTAAGAGCACACACTTCCATAATAACTAAGGTCTAGTTCTTTTACTAAGTCAGTATAAAAAGAACTTACCTAAATGGTCCTACTCAATACACTTAAAGTGTATCAGTGTAATTTATTAGTCAAGATAAACTAATATTTAATTACACTACGACTATTCTGATGGTTTGTTCATTTCCATCTTAGTCGTGTGCAACTGTTTATAATTTATAGAGAACTGACAACATGATCTTCTGAGTGTGATACCACACTCTATGTTATCTACTATATAAATTAATTGAACAATTACATTTAACAAATAAATGTAGATATTGACCAAAAATAATTCTTTTATTTCAAAATAAATGTTTACAAAAACTAGGCTTTTAATATACATCCAACAATCTCCCACTTGTACTAAAAGACTAAGCTGCCATATCTATTGCCATACATCTGATTCCCATCCCTTCCACATGCCGATCAAAAACTTTCGCCGGAAGGGCCTTAGTGAAAGGATCTGCCAGGTTATCTGCTGATGCGATCTTGGCGACGACAACTTCTCCTCTCTTGACGATGTCTCGTATCAGGTGGTACTTGTGCTCTATATGTTTACTTGCTTTATGGGCTCGTGGTTCCTTCGAGTTTGAAACTGCACCGCTATTATCACAATAAATTGTGATGATCTTGGGCAAACCAGGAATCACATCTAAGTGCATTAGAAAGTTCCTGAGCCATACAGCTTCTTTGGCTGCCTTAGAGGTTGCCACATACTCAGCTTCCATGGTTGAGTCCGAGACGCATTTATGCTTAACACTCCTCCATGCAATGACTCCACCTCCTAGAGTAAACACATAGCCTGACGTAGACTTACTATTGTCCCTATCTGATTGGAAGTCCGAATCCATGTAACCCACAGGGAGCAAATCATCTGCTTGATAGACTAGCATATAATCTCTAGTCCTTCTCAGGTACTTTAATATATGCTTCACAGTAGTCCAATGTCCTTGTCCAGGGTTACTCTGATATCTGCTAACCATGCTGTTGGGTTTTTCGGGCCGCGAAAACCGCTTTTCGCGTCGCGGAAACCCCGAATCACCCAAAGCCGTAGGATTCGTACAAGGAAAAATTTCGAAAACACGAGTACGAGTTATAAATTACGATCTACAGTAGATCTACAAAGGAAAACACTTTATACCTTTGATGCGTGCCCTTTCGCGTTCCCGCTCGTCTAACGGTACGCCGGATCTCGAGAGTGTCAACGTAGACACTCCTCTAATGATATCCACACGAACAAGTAGTGTCTCTCACACTCAAAGGATGGAGAAGAGAGCCCCAAGTGTGCTAGCACTTTCTAGAGCTCTCGAATGGGATTGGAAAGGAAGAAAAGAAGAAGATACAAAAGAAATCTTATACACTCACTAGTAATATCCTTCCTTTGTGACCTTCACTCTTCCTTTGCTCTTGGAATTCACTCAACCACCTTCTCCTCTCTTGGAAGTTCACGGCAACAGCAGCAAGGAGGAGGAAGAAAGCTAGGAAGAAGATGAGACAATAACCACACATTAATTGCAACAAAACAAAACCTCCTTTGCATTAGTGTGGCCGGCCACAACATTGTAACCCCCCCATTAATGTGGCCGGCCACATTAAAGCCAAGGGGAAAGTGTAACCCCCATGAGGTGGCATGTCTCATGAGGTGGAGATGATGTGGCAAGGATGAGTCATCCTTATGATGTGGCAATACATCAAGTCAAACATGATGTTTCAATTTCTACTTGGTCAAGTCAAACTTGACCAATTGTCTTCCTTGTTGAGTTAAATCCAACCTTTGACTCAAGTCAATTTTAATTTAATGAATCTCAATTCATTAATATAAATTGACTCAATGAATCAAATCTAAATTAGACTCATTCAACAATTGAATCTAATTGAGTCTAACTCAATAAGTCTAATTTGAATCCAATTGGTTCATCATATGAACCCAATCCAATTGGTTCATCATATGAACCTAATCTCCATCCACTTGTTCTTTGTGTGTGACCCAATAGGTTCTTGTAACGTTGGCAATGTTTCTAAACTCCTTTAGAAACATAAGCAATGAGCGGCATCTAGCAATACATCATTGCTACCCAAGTTACAAGAAATGTTGAGATCCAACATCACCTTGTGACTATTAATTGTGACTCCTCACAATATATGACAAATGTCCTTCTATCCTAGACATCTAGATTGATCAATGTGAGTCATAAACCGTGTCATCCTCTGACCAATCTAAATCTTGAACTCCAAGTAGACTCACTCAATCAAATGAGCTCAATATCTCATATTGACTCATTTGGGTATGACCATACACTTCGTGGTCTTACTCTATCAAGAATATCGATGTCACTCCCGTCATATAGGAGGGATAGATCCCATCTACATCACTCACATCCCTCTGCATAATTCGTTACATACCCAGTAATCGCCTTTATAGTCCACCCAGTTACGGGTGACGTTTGACGAAACCAAAGTACATAACTCCTTATGTAGGGATCCATGGTGACTTCAGGTCTAAGGACTAATAGTCATACTAATAGCCACATGAGAAAGTATATGACACTCATATAATGATCCATGATACTTTCTCATGGCGGGTCATTCAGTATACATTCTCTAATGCATACCCATGTGTCAGCTTGATATCTCTATATCCATGACTTGTGAGATCAAGTCATCGAGCTGACCTACATGCTAGTCTTATTGTATTAACATTGTCCCTGAATGTTAATACTCGACTAGGAATGATTTAGAGTAGTGTTCCCTATATCATCTCACTATCGATTCAACTAATCGATTGATATAGGTATGAACCTTCTACTCAAGGACGCTATTATACTTAGTCTATTTGGCACTAATACAAATAAGTATAATAACCAAACAAATGCCTTTATTAATATACAAGAATATGATACAATGAGTCCATACAATCATCAAATGATTGGCTCTAACTAACACATGCCCACGGCAAAACAGATATCAGGTCTCGTACACAACATTGCATACATAAGGCTTCCTATAGCCGAGGCATAAGGAATTGCCTTCATGTCCTTTATCTCCTTTGATGTCTTCGGAGACATCTCTTTAGATAAGGCTACTCCATGCCTAAAAGGTAAGAAACCTTTCTTGGAGTTTTGCATGCTAAAACGAGCAAGGATTATATCTATATATAAAGCTTGGGATATGCACAACATTCTTTTCTTGCGATCCCTTATAACTTTGATCCCAAGAATGTGTGCACATTCTCCTAAGTCCTTCATATCAAATTGTTTGGAAAACTATACCCTTACGTCTGATAATACCTTGACATTGTTTCCAATTAACAAAATATCATCTACATATAGTACAAGAAATACCACCATGTTTCCGTTACACTTCTTGTATACACAAGACTCATCTGGACATTGAATAAATCCATATGATTGAATTACTTCATTAAACCGGATGTTCCAAGATCTTGAAGTTTGCTTCAGTCCATAAATGGACCGATTGAGCTTGCACACTAGATGCTCTTTGCCCTTTTCAATGAACCCTTCTGGTTGCTTCATACGGATGTTTTCTTCAAGACTTCCATTAAGGAAAGCTGTCTTGACATTCATTTACCAAATCTCATAATCCATATGAGCGGCAATGGATAAGAGTATTCGGATAGACTTAAACATGACTGCCGGTGAAAAAGTCTCCTCATAATCGATTCCCTCTTTTTGAGTATATCCTTTCGTAACAAGCCTTACTTTGAAGGTTTCTACCTTCCTATCTATCCCTCTTTTCCTTTTGTAGATCTACTTGCATCCAATAGCTTTTACACGATCAGGTGGTTCTACAAGCTCCCAGACCTTATTAGAATACATAGATTCTATTTCGGAATTCATTGCCTTTTGCCAAGATACTGCATCTATATCTTGGAGTGCTTCATCATATGTTCGGGGATCATGTTCATGTTTACCTGGGATCAAGTCCGAAGACTCTCCCAAAAACATGAATCTCTCAGGTTGCCTCACAACCCTCCCACTACGACGAGGCACTGTCACTGGCTGTGTATCATGTGTGACTCGTGTTGTAGTTTCTTGTGGTACTTCATCTTATACTATTGGTACTAAAGTAGACGTGTCCTCTCTAATTTCTTCTAGAATTATTTCACTTATGGGCTTATGGTTCATTACATAATCTTCTTCTAAAAATCGAGCATTGGTGCTAACAATGATCTTCTGATTTTTAGGATTATAAAACAAACCACCTTTCGTTCCCTTAGGATATCCCACAAACAGACAAACTTCTATACATGATTCCAACTTGTCAGTATCTCCCTTCAGCACATGTGCTAGACTACCCCATATCCGGATATGAGTCAGACTAGGCTTACACCCATTCCATAATTCCATGGGAGTAGAAGGAACTATTTTAGAAGGTACCATATTCAGAATGTACACTATTGTTTCTAAAGCATATCCCCAAAACGAATTTGGTAATTCTAAATAACTCATCATTGATCTAACCATTTCCATAAGAGTCCTATTCCTTCGTTCTGCCATACCATTTTGCCGGGGTGTACCAGGTGCAGACAATTGAGATTGAATCCCGACTTTTGATAAGTAATTCCTAAACTCTCCAAAGAGGTATTCGCCACCACGGTCAGACCGTAGTGTCTTGATACTTTTACTAAGACGTTTCTCCACATCAGCCCTATATTCTTTGAACTTGTCAAAGCATTCAGATTTGCGGTGCATCAGGTAAATGTATCTGTATCTTGAATAATCATCTATAAAGGAGACGAAGTATTCATAACCACCTCTTGCCTGGATAGACATAGGACCACACAAATCAGAATGAACCAGTTCTAACGCATCTTTGGCTCTATACCCCTTGGCCTTAAAAGGTCTCTTGGTCATTTTACCTTCCAAGCAAGATTCACATGTTGGAAAGTTTTCCAACTCTAATGAACCTAAGAGTCCAACGACTACAAGCCTTTGAATCCTACTTAAGTTAATATGTCTAAGCCTTAGATGCCAAAGATACGTTTGGTTCATTTCTGAAGGTTTTTTCTCTTATTAGAGTTAGAAGATGTGTTATTAATTTCCATATTTTGCTTTGTGGGAGAAATTGGATTTAAAGTGTATAAATTGCCAACTAATGCACCAGAACAGATAATCACCTTATTTCTCTTTATAACGACATTGTTACTAAAGGAAACTGAATATCCATCCAAATACAGTTTAGAAACTGAAATTAAATTCTTTTTAAAACTGGGTACATAAAGACAATTTCTTAAAATCAAATTTCTATTCCTATCAAATGATAAGTAGACGTCTCCCACTGCAACAGCCGCCACCTTAGTAGCATTGCCCATGTAGACAGTTATCTCTCCATCAAATAGTTGTCGGGTTTCCTGGAACCCCTGCAAAGAATTACAGACATGATCAGTGGCTCCCGTATCTACACACCAGGTGTGGGTAGATAACACCGCTAAACATATTTCAGCTACTAGAGTATGAGATATACCTTTATTGTTCTTGTTCCTACGAGGACAGTCCGCTTTCCAATGTCCAGACTGCTTGCAGATCAAGCACTTGCCCTTCAGCTTCTTCATTCCAGCTTTCTGTCTTGTACTCTGAGGTTTATTCAAATTCCTTGCTGAAAAGACCTGTTTCTTCTTCTTCTTGCCTTTCGACTTAGAAGTAGAACCATTTTCAGCATAGTGAATCTGAGAACTATGATGAAATATTCCTTCTGTTGTCTGTAGTTCTGTCTGAAGTTCCGCCAACGTATACTCTCTTTTGTTCATGTTATAGTTCAGGCGGAACTGCTCAAAACTTCTGGGTAGCGTTTGGAGAATTATATCGACCTGGGTTTTCCCATCGATTTCTCCTCCAAGGACTTGTATTTCATTCAGATAAGCCATCATTTTGAGGATATGATCCCTTACGGGTGTCCCCTCAGACATGGTGGCTGTCATTAGCTTTCTCATTGCCTCTTGCCTAGCAGTCCGACTCTGGTGCCCAAAGAGTTCTTTGAGATTGTTCATTATATCATAAGCTGTTGGTAAATCTTGATGCTGATGTTGCAATACATTTGACATTGATACCAAAATGTAACACCGCGCCATCTCATCAGCTTTTACCCATTTCTTATGATACTCAATCTCCTCTGGGGTAGAGTCACCATCAGGTGCATCAGGGCAAGCCTAAGTCAGTACAAACTTATAGCTTTCAGCAGTAAGAATAATGTCCAGTTTCTTTTCCAATCAATATAGTTGAGACCAGTAAGTTTGTCCTCTTTCAGTATAATGGCCAGTGGGCACTACAACAAAAACCCTTATAGACATCGGTTTTCCACTGCTGTCTATTACATTTTCGACCGATGTCTATGAATGCGATGTAAAAGGTCTGCCATTTTAGACATCGGGTTAAAACCAATGTAGTATCACTTAATGACATCGGGTGTAAAACCGATGTAATATTATATGTTAATAACACCAGTTTTGGCAGCGGTATACGACCGATGTAATATTAGTTAATGACATCGGTTTTGCAGAGATGGACAACCGATGTAATATCAGTATTGTTTAACGACACAAATTCAATTTCCGAAACAGTGAAAAATCGACAATATCCAAGAAAATACACAAATATTCACAAATTACACAAATATTCTTCTTCCAACAGTATCCATAAAATACATAAATATTCACAAATTACATAAATATTCTTCTTACAACAGTATCCACAAATATTCTTTTTACAACATCAAAAGCTAATAGACTCCAAATATCATAAGCTTTTGCTATCATTATGAAACCTGGAAGCATGAATAACTTTTGCAGTGAGAACTACCTCATCCTTCTCACCAGCCAACACTTTAGCCAATGCATTTACTTCATCAACTTTTGGAGATACAAAAGCAAGCCCTTGATCTCAGTATCCAGTTTAATTTGTCTCGTTGACAAGATCGACAGCCGTGTACACGAAGTTGAGACAACAAGCTTATCTACATACAAACATTAAATAATATCAGCTGCATTTTAAAGAAAAACAAGAATTAGAAAGAAAGAAAAGGCTTTACACCAATATATACGACCTTTTCCAACAATGGCCTCGAGACTCACAAGTGTGCTGAGAGAGGATGCAAAATCATTTGCCCGAATGTTCCTTCCATCAACAACTCCGACAACAAGATATTTGCCAACGGGGAAGCTACTAGATTACAAAGTGGAACAAACAATCATAAACTCCAAGATATTTGTCATGAGAAATTTAATTTTACCAAGTGAATCTCTCAGAACTTGTGTAAGCTTGCTGTTCCTGTGCGATGTGAAAGAATCAATCTCAATCTCAATCTTAAAAGTCTGTTCAAGTCTGAATTAAGGGAAAGATTGACATAGATATATAATTAACATGCCTGTATGGCACATGACTCTTCTTCTGTTGCAGTGCGCTGATAACATCTCCAAGGGCTGACAAGGAAAGATTAATGGCCTTTCCTTCTTCTAATCTTCTGCCCGTTGCTTGTGTCTTCAAAAGCCTCTCACTTCCACCCAAATCAATCATCCAAATCTTATTCACCCCTTGTCGCCTCTCCGGTGCACCAGCACAGGTTATTGATATGCAGATAAGACTGTCCTGCGCACAAATTGAAATCAAGTTTTTGCTCCAATCCTACTTGCAGCCATAAGTTAAATAACAATGCATAGAATAATTACCAGTGAGATCTACTTGAGTTTAAATTGGATTTGGTAGCACCCGTCGACCGTGACCTTTTCCCAAGATTGTACAGTGTTTTAACTTGCTCAAAGTTGTGAACCTCAACAGACACTAGATTCTCTATCTCCACACCTCCAATTGAGTTCATTTGTATCAAAAGGCTGTAGACAATAGTCACTCACACAATTTGAAATGCATATAGATAGATAGATATATTTGGGATGTCAGTGTTCCTACGCCGGTGGTTTTCTTTGTTTGGAGCTTCGCGGAACAAGTAGATCTCTCAGGCTACCCATGTAGATCTCTAGCATGCTGACTATATAGTTATATAGGTAAAAAATTCTTTTATCAATATATATATATATATATATATATATATATATATATATATATACAAGATTGTCATGATCCTTCAAGAGCCTAAAATGTTTAAATTTAGGTTAATAATAATACTACATGCATGTGCATAACCATCTCTTTTTTATTTACAGGAGAAGGCACTACAGGAGCAAAACAAGAATTTGGAGAAGCAAGTGAGTTTGTGACCCTTTTTGCCCAAGTGAATGCAATTCATCTACTTCGTAAACAACATTAATAGATTATGAACACCATGGAGATTAAATCTTATTTAATTTAAATAAGATCCTAGAGAAGCAGAAGGCCAAGGCTCTCACCCAGCAGCCACACTGGGAACAAGCCCAAACAAGTTCCTCCTCTCCACCCTTTTTGTTGGCTTATGCTGACCATACCTTGAATATTGGGTATGCATCTTCAACTATATGAACTTTACATTGTTATTATTTACAATACTCATGGAATTAAAATAGGAAGATATACTGTGTCGGACCATGATCATTTTCATAATTTTGTTTGAGGAGGCAGGTGCTACCAAGGAAGGGCAACCATAGGAGGGGAGGTAGAAGCTGCAGAGGTCCAGGCTCGGATCAATGGCAGCATATTGCCTCCCTGGATGCTCAACCATTTGAATGGTTAGCTCCAAATCATTAATTCAATCAATAGGTTTTGAAAATAAAAAATAAAAACTTCTACAGTACATTTAAGCAATCTCGAAATAGGAAGGCAAAAAAAAAAGTAAGACATATTCAATGACTTACCCATGGAGGTAGCTGACCATAAGTAAATATTGGATTAGCAATAGCCATCTGACCAAGAGTCCTAAGCATAACTGGGATGTTTTAACCCTGCGACAGAGAGTTGTTTCCTACTTTCCTCTTTCAACAACAATTAACTTAGTATGACAAACAAAATTTACACTTCATCATTATACCAATAAATAAACTATGAGTCATTCATGAATCATCACCTAAACCCTAAACCGTATTAGGAACTATTTAGATGGATTCAGAAATTCACAAAATCATAATTAACTTGGTCATGAATCGATTTAATAAGAAGGTCAAAAGAAAATACTCACTTAATGATCAAAGCCTTTAAGTTGTATATGTAGCGCGTCTAAGAAGCCCAACACACAAATCCTGTAGAAACAACAACAAAAAGAGGTAAATTTATAAACCAGAAAACATGACATATTAGTGAAAAGAATTAGCATAGATATAAAAGAAACTTGATAGTTCAAGGAATACATAAAACCAACTTTGCAACAGGAAATAACAACTCCTCAATCTAGCAAACAAAAATGATAAAAATCAATTCAGGATAGTGTTTGAGGAAATTCATCAAACACATTGCATGCATCAATTAATTAATACTTGCAATCAAGAGATCAAGAAGATGAAACTGTCGAAGATGAGGAAGGACTTTAGTAGTGACGATGGATAAAATGAGGCACACATCACATAGTGGTTGTGCCCTGTCAATAAAGAAATGCTGATGGTGTTGAGGGAATTTGATGTCCAATTGCATGTTACACAGCTCAAGACACATGGCATATTGTTGGCAAGCAAGGATTCTCTACGTATAAGTTTGAAATTCCAGTTTTTAATAAGCTATGAGAATATTATATCATCTGCGTTAATGGCAGGCACCATCATTGTTTACTGTGTTGAAATTAATGTCTGCCTTTGAAGAAACTTCTTCACCTGCTTCAAGCAACCAATTCTTTGTTCAGTCTGCTAAACCACAGCATTTGCAAGGAGACTCTGCTCGAGTTTGGATGAGACAGTTCCTAAATGGTCGACTATTGCCACAACTGCTTCACATATGTAGCTCTTTGCCCCCTCCAAAATCCTAATTTTACACTAATGCAGATCAACCTCCCGAAATTGTTTGTTGATGCAGGGAAAAGAAAAGAAAAGAAAGGAAGAAGAAATTAACAGCTCACATCTTCTTCTGCTGGGCTGAGGAAAATGCACGCTCATAATGTTCTGCCACATGGTGAAGCTGAGACCGCATGTCTTTCAGCTCCTGCAACGAGAAATTAGTAGCAGAAACAATTAATTTAGCAGGAAAAAAAAATAGAGATGTTGTAAGACCAGCAAAGCGTTGTGGAAGCCCTCCTCCTCTCTCCCATTCTCTTCATACTGTGTGGATGGAGATTTAGGCAATGGCATTATGGAGCTGGCTGTTGCTCAGGAGTGCTCCACGTCTTTGCCTTCCTCCATAGATGTGCACAGAGGTGGAAGAAGAGTGGCTGCGTGGGGAACTGAGGATTGAGTGCTTTGAGAGTCGAGGGAGGCACGAGATGGAGGACGAGAAGAAGACAAAAATTGTAGAATCCCGTGAGTACTCCGCTCTTCCTGGCAGCGGAGTGACCGAAGTCAACCACACGTTGACTACTCTTCTTGCAGTAGGCGATCGCCCCTTGGATCGAGGTCTTCGCATCATAGCTCGCGCTGCTGCTCTACCTCAGCATGGACTTACCGCCGCTGAACTCGTTGGAGAAGGACGATGACTTGGAAGAAGCGGCGGAGGACTTGCTCCAGCTCTCGTCTTCCGCCATGTTTGGATTTTGATGGTGTCTCGAGGTTTTGGGCCTTCCAATTTGTCATTTGTGGTCGAGATCTTTGGAACAGGGATTTGAAATAAGATCTGGAAGCTTTGACTTTGAGGCTGAGAGTGGCCTCCTTGAGCTTCTTGGCCCATGATTTCTTGGGGTTGAGCTCGGCGAAGCTGTCCTGGAAGTAGTCTTCTTCCTCGGGATTGAGCTCACCGCCACTGTGAAGGCTGGCAAGGACCCAAGGATGTTTGCTGTGGAAGCTCACACTCTTCACCCGGTTGCTCTTCGTCTCAAATTTGGTCAGCATATCTGCCAGATCAAAAACATAGCAGACAAACGCAAATCAAAATGGAGGAAGAGGGGGTGCACACTGGAAAACAGATCTAGGGCTCGAATCCGAAGCCGGATCTATAGAAGCTTCTTCTGACCAAGAATTTAAGAACTGGATCTTGAGACTAGATCGCTGCTGACGGGGATCTGGAGGGGAGATGACAAAATTGAAGGGGTAGCCCGATGACCGAAGACGGACACAAAGACGGAGAGAGGAAGCAAGGACGTCGTGTGTTGATCCTAATCGGGAGAGGAAGGGGCGTCGATCTAGGAAGGGGAAGAGGGAGATGATGTTGAGAGAGATGGTCGGAGGTTTAGGTTTAGGTTTATGCTGAGAGAGATGGTCGGAGGAAGGGGCGAGATATAGATTTAGGGTTGGAGGGAACTTCACGGTGTTGCAAATTTTGGCTGGTGGGAATATTAAAATATTTTATTTTGGTTCATTAACACCGGGTTTTAAAAACCGTTGTTAAAATCGATGTCTATTAAGGAAAAAAAAGGTGCTCATAGACATCGCCTAAAAAATCGATGTCTATGAGCGAAAATCTGCACTCATAGACACCGGTTTTTGGAAAAACCGGTGTAAAATACTCAAAGACATCGATTTTTTGCTTAAAACTGTTGTTGTTCCACCGATGTCTATGAGGATTTTTGTTGTAGTGGGGTTGAAAGTCATCCTAAGAATCACAAAAATAAACTTTGGTCAAGACTCTAAATTTAGAATAATATTGATTCCTCAAACAATACTATTTTAAATTAACTAACACCTCAAATCACCGTGAATATTACATGTCACGTTAGTGTGGACGTATACAAATTCAACATTTGTAAGAGGAGGGTGTGACCCATTAATTTTATTATCTTGTCATCCTAACTTTATGAGAAATAAAATTAATAGTTGGTTTCACTTTGGTCACACAAAACAATAGCAGTGACTCCGTTGGGGAGGATACTATTGAATGCATCTAAGTGTATACCATTACTTGATACTAAGTCCATTAAATATGATTGTGCCCCTTCAGTTGGAGAAGAACACACGCTCCTAAATAATTTCCTATAACCATCCATAAAAGGAAGTTTGATCTAGTGATCTGCAACAAACCCATCCGTTGTGGAGGGAGGCACTCAGAGCCAACACGCAAGCTTGTTGCATCACTTACAAACCAGTAATGGAGACAATGGGATTTATTAAAATCCCTCTCCCACTTAGTTATTTAAAACTGAGGATTTTAACCTATGCTAGCATACATCACATGCACATAAACATCACAGTAAATAAAAGCAATAAATATGGAAATTATTTACCAACTATTATGACCTTTTTTTGTTACTGTCCTCCATGTGCTCCAACCCTAGCTGCAGCCATCTTTAGCCACTGCCATCGGGTCGAGTCGTCGCATCCATCTTGCTTCTTATTCTGCTGCGCCTCTGGTGCTCCAAAATTACCACGCCTCGCAAGAATCCGATCCGCAACAAAAATAGAATTTTACATATATTGATCCTATATTCCATGAGGGAATGTACATGTATTCTAGATCGAACAAAAATTAAAATTCTAAAAAATAATACAGCTCCTGCTGTATTCGATACATACAATCATGCACACAAAATAATGCCCTTGACATGTCCAAGGGTCCAATCACACACAATATCTAAATGCCATAATAGTTGGAGCCTGCATTCAAAGAGTTAGCACATCCTACTATTATCCTGCCTAAATTATGTATGACATGTGCATAACCTATTTGAATTCTAAACACACAGAGGCAAACCCTAGCTCTGATACCAATTGTTGGTTAGTCATAGGAAAACGTACCAGTTCCACTGTATAAAATTTTTTTGTACAAGTGTCGAACTTTTCCTTAAATAACCTATTGTGTTCTTTAGAAGTTAAATTAGGAATCGTAGACGGAACTTAACATCATTGATTCCAAATTTAACTTATCTGTTCTTAATGGTTTAGATTTGAATCGCAAGTGGAACTTAACACTATTGATTCAAACTTACCTAAGTTATTAATTCTATAAATATTAATTTCCAAAATTGGCTTCCAGGACTGCATGGCGAGGCACATGACCTTCTTTGATATGGGAGCAACCACCACCGCCTAAGCAAAGCCTTTTAAGGAAAGCTAATATTTATTTCCTTAAATAATTCTAGGTTAATCAAAAAGAACAATCGAATCACAAATTCGAAAAAGAAGAAAACACAAACTCGAAAAACTAGATCTAATTGCCTCTTGTATTTAGAATTCTTACAAAGAAAATAACTAGTATGATGCGGAAGAAAATTACTAGTTATACCTTCTCTTTCTAAGCTAATGACCTCGAGATCTTCTGCCGTATTCCTCGCCTCGCCTTGGACGTCGTGTGGGCGATGATCCTCCAAGATGAACACCACCCAAATGAGCTTCTCCTCCTTGTAATATTCGGCCACCACCACCACAATAGAAAAGAGAGCAAAGGGAGAAGAGAGGGAGAGAGGGGCAGGCCACCAAGAGATCACCAAGCAAAAGAATAAGAGTTGTTCTCTCATGAAGCCCCCTCACCCCTACTTTTATTTTACTTGCCCAAGGCAAATAAGGAAAAACTTTTTACAAAAATAAAATCATCTAAGAATTTTTCCTTTTCTCTTTTTATTTTTCCTTTTCTTTCCTCTTGATTGAATCAATCACCAAATCAATAGTTGTGATCAATCCTATTTGATTTAGGCTTGAGCTTTGGCCGACCCCTTGCTTGGGCACCAAGCAATGTGGGCCGTCCACCATATTTAGGAAAGAAAAAATAATTTTTTTATAAAATTTTACAAGAAGAAAGATCTCTTATAAAATTTTACAAGCTCTCTTTCCTAGAGTTAAAAAAGGAAAGTTTTAAAAATTAAAACCATGTTTTAAAATTTAAAACTTCTTTTATAAAATTTTCTTTTTTAACATGATGATAGAAAATTTTAATTTTAAAACTTATCTTCCTCCTTTTTTCTTAAACCATGAGGATGGTTAAAAAAGGAAAGTTTTAAAACTTTTAAAACTCTCTATTAAAACATGTAGCTAAATTCAAATAAGGAAAGTTTTTAAAATTAAAATCTCTCTTTTAAAACTTATAGTTTTCTACAAAGAAAAGATTTTAAAAATTCAAAAACAATCCTCCTTGTTTGAATTTTGTGGCCGGCCCCTACTAGCTTGGTCACCAAGCAATAGGGCCGGCCCTTTAAGAGGAGATGTGGCCGGCCATTGCTTAGTCACTAAGCAATGGACCAGCCCCCTTCTTGGACACCAAGATGGGCCTTTCTTTGGATGGACTTGATGCTATAATGAGGCTACGACAGGGACATAGAGGAGAAATTGGTTTTAGCCTTCCGATGAGCTTGAGTATCCCATGTTCGCCCCGAACACACAACTCAACTTCATCGATAATAACTCATTCCACTAGGGAGTTATTATCGCACTACCGCACCAATCCCAAATAATATTATGAGCTCCTTCTTATCATGAGTGTGTTAGTCTCTCTGTGTTTAAGATTACGAATGCCCACTAATTAAGTAAGTTACTGACAACTCACTTAATTAATATCTAGCTCCAAGAGTAGTACCACTCAACTTCATTGTCATGTTGGACTAAGTCCACCTGCAGGGTTTAACATGGCAATCCTTATGAGCTCCTCTTAGGGACATTCTCAACTTAGATAACTAGGACACAGATTCCTTCTATAATCAACAACACACATTATAAGTAATATCATTTCCCAACTTATCGGGCATATTGATTTATCGAGCTAAACCTCACCCTTTGATAAGTTAAAGAAATAAATATTAAATATATGTGCTTGTTATTATATTAGGATTAAGAGCACACACTTCCATAATAACTAAGGTCTAGTTCTTTTACTAAGTCAGTACAAAAAGAACTTACCTAAATGGTCCTACTCAATACACTTAAAGTGTATCAGTGTAATTTATTAGTGAAGATAAACTAATACTTAATTACACTACGACTATTCTGATGGTTTGTTCCTTTCCATCTTAGTCGTGAGCAATTGTTTATAATTTATAGAGAACCGACAACATGATCTTCTGAGTGTGACACCACACTTCATGTTATCTATTATATAAATTAATTGAACAATTACATTTAACAAATAAATGTAGATATTGACCAAAAATAATTCTTTTATTTCAAAATAAATGTTTACAGAAGCTAGACTTTTAGTATACATTCCAACAACTCCTACTCTAAAGTCCACACATGAGAGTGCTTTCGATGGGTAATCACTAATCAATCGTAAAATCTTTAGAAATTATAATAGATAAATAATTTAAGTGCAGAAAAAATATACCAACAACTAAGAGTGTGAAATTCTGGGCTTCAGGTTGTCGGAGCAGTGCTACGGCTTCTTCAGATCGTCTTTAGAGTAGCGCACAGAAGAAGGATCACAATTTTGTGTTCTTCCTGTGCATCTGCTCAAGACTGGCTTAAATAGCCTGCTGAAGGTGCCTTCAACCTCCATGGAAGGCGCCTCCAGCAAGGATTCTTATCCCCTGTCGATCGGTGTTGATAACTCCCACTACCTGCGCTGTTTATCCACCCGAAGGCGCCTCCAAGATCCATGGAAGGCACCCTCCATCTAGTGTCCAAGGTGCCTCCAGCAGCCTTGGAGGGCGCCTTCTGCCCTGCTGCGCAGAGTCTTCGACTAATGCACCCGAGACGCCTCCAAGCTCCATGGAGGGCGCCTCGGGTACTATTCATCTGAGGCTTCTATTGTGCAACTCCCTTCTTGCAAGGCATATTAGTCCACAAATAAAGTATACCCTATAAAACAAAGTTAGCACAATAAAATAAGATACATATAAGTATTTGACAGTCATCGGACTATCCAATTCTGACTTCGGATTTCCCAGAAACCCTAGGTCGAACCAACGCCTACTATTCCCTCTTCGAGGAACGCGTCCTCACCTGCTCCTCTCAGGAGAAGTTCCTTGTTGCCAGATCGGTCCTCTAGACCGACTGGACTTTCTGCCTAGTGTTACCATCTCCTAGGACCTAAGGTTACCACCCTCTAAGGTTTTCTATAGCCTAGGGTTACCACCCCTTAGGATTTTCCACTGCGTAGGGCTACCACCCCCTAGAACCTAGGGTTACCACCCCCTAGAACCTAGGGTTACCACCCCCTAGAACCTAGGGTTACCACCCCCTAGAACCTAGGGTTACCACCCCCTAGGGTTTTCCACCTGCCTAATCGCAGCTAGGACTTTCCATCACTTAGGGTTACCACCCCATAGGACCTAGGGTTATCACCTACTAGGGTTTTCCACCTGCTTAGAATTCATTAGGACTTTTACCTAAGAACACTTAGGACTTTCCTGTAAGCTCATTTAAACTTGTTAGATCACAAGAAAACTTAACTTTGAACCCTATGCTATAATCAAACCCCAGGTTTGATCATCAGATGATTCCAGCACCAACAGTGGTTTGTGTATATAGGTGAAGGTTCCTACGTAGTGATCTTATTCGGGACAGTAGCTTCTTCTTAGTGGTGATTGTTGTCGGGACACAATGACTTCTTCCTGGTGATCTTCTTCAAGAAAGCATCTTCTCTTTCTATGAGCCGAGTACTATGAGTTTATTTTGTTTCTGTACAAAATTGTTTCTTATAAGCAACAATGGTATTAGAGCCATTGCTCTAGGGGGAGAAATCCCTCAGGCGATCGGCAATCACATCGCAACCTCTACCACGTAGTCGCGCTGGGAAGAAGCGACTGAGTCATGTTTTCTCCATCGCCATTAGTTGTGCCATCACCATGACTAACTCAAGCACTAAAGAGGGGGTTGGCAACCGGTGTCCGTGGCCAGCGAGGGGCCGTTACTATGTTGAAAGGCTGACAGACGGTGACCAGCGCGTTCATCGCTGTCGGTGAGGAGAGGCGTGCTATAGTCCATTTTGACAAAGTACAGTAATTTGAGAAAATGTTTGATTTTTATAAATCAAATAAAAAAAATAAAAATGTGAACATTGTCTCACATGTGAAAACAAAATCAAGAAAGTGTGAGAATAGGGATGACAATTTTCCCCATGGGGAAAATTTGAAATGGGGATGAGGATCTTCGTTTTTTTGGGGATGGGACGGGTTTGGGGTGGGTACGGGAATACTATCCCCATCCTCGAACCTGCCCCGAATATTATTATTATTATTAAATAATAATAATAAGATTTTTTAAAAAGTATTAAAATTTTTGAAAATATTAATAATAATAATATTATTATTAATATTGATATTAATATTATCATTAATAATAATAATAATAAAAAAATAATAATAATAATATAAATTAAATTTGGGGATGGAGCGGGGATGGGGATTTGATCCCCGTGGGTTCGGGTTCCGGGAATCCCCAAACCCGAAAAAATGAAGACGGGGTGGGGATGGGGATGACAAACCTGCCCCTGCCCCATTGCCATCTCTACGTGAGAAGCTTTGTCATGGAGGGAAAAAAAGAAATAGAAAGTTTTTTTTGATAAAATTAATTGAAAATTAGATCTTGTGTTTTATTTTTTTTAATTAATTATGCTTGGGTTTGGATTTACATGACTATCTAATGATCTATGTTATTCACCGCAAGTGTACGGTTATGTCATCAGTAATAAAAAGATATCGAATCCACAGGGACTGTTGATTAAGAACTAGTTAACTTCGCACAGCGAATTATCTAGACAATCTAAAGTTGTTAACAAACTATAAAGAGAAAGAGAAGAGAAAAGAGAGAGAATGGATCTTAAGAGGAGTTGAGCTAGAGGATGGAGGATGATAGATTCTAGGATTTTTGTTTTCTTGTAATGCTAGGTGATGTTACATAGATTGCTTAGTTTCTATCCTCCCTGCAGTGGATAAACCGACATGATCTCCTACTTCATGTCCTATGCTACTAAATGGAAATGATTCCTATGAAGTCCATTAGCGGGGCAGCCCTGTCACGACGCCCCTCGGTTATACAACATAGAAACACACTAACACACAATAACATAGAGATAAAAATAGTGATTATGTCTGATCCCCTACTTCCTTGTGGAGATTTGCTTCTCCTTTCAAGGTGATACCCTAGATGTCCATTAGCGGGGCAGCCCTATCACGACACCCCTCGGTCATATAATCTAAGGTATTCTCCCTATGGGATTAACAATTCTATACAACCATTTGATAAAATATGCAAAAGATATATATAAGCATTCATACATACACATCATCAAACATGAACAAGGCGTCAACAAGTCAATGAATAGAAACATGACAAATCTACATAGTTTTACATCTCCATCACATCAAAAATGCTTCCTACATCCTAAATCTGGAGATCTACTCCATTGAAAAGGAAGAAAAACCCCAAAATATAAAGAAAAGCATACTTACAACCCAAGATGTGAGAAGAAGGGGAAGAAGAGATGCTTGCCAATATTTCCGATGTCTTGGGGATGCCTTCTTGCTCCGGAGATGGATGGATCGTGAAGGAATGGAGGAGAATGAAGCTCTAGGGTTTCCTCCTAAGGGGAGAACCCTTCCCCAAGGAGAGGGACGAAGTCCCAAACCCAAGATGAGTCAAAGAATGAGGATCTTGACCCTTTTTTACCTCCTCCAAACTGCCCAGGAAAACCAGGATTACAGGGGTCCAATAATCCAGATTTTTCACCCATTAAACAAGGTTTTATTGTGATTCACCCTGAACTAAAGTTGTATCTCTTGCGATTATTTTCAATCTTATATTTGGATCGAGCCCTGGCTCCAACCGAGCCGAAAGTTATGGTAGTTCAAAGTTTGGTCTGCAGTCTGGGCGAAGGTCCAATTGAACCCCCAATTGGGAGGCACGGCCGTGCCATTTAGAATGGAATGGAAGCGCTATCTCTCTATTGGATCTGAAGAAAAGTAGTAGATCTTGAAGTCAGCTACGTTTTGGTATAAAGAATATCCCGAAACTCCAATGGAACACAAAGTTATGGCCAAATTACGATTGGTCAGCAATATGCCCAGAATTCAGCACAGCTCTATTTTGGCGTGGCACGACCCGTGTTCTTCGTCACACAACCGTGTTAAATCTACACGACCTCACATGGCTTCCTCTCGAGTTGAGTCACATGGTTGTGTGGCTCACACGGTCATGGCCTTCTTCTTCTCTGCGAAAGACACACGACCGTGTGGGTTCACACGGCCGTGACTTTTTTCACCTCTGGAAAGTTGGTACGACCATGTGCTGCCTGACCCATGGGGATAATGGCATGGCTGTGTGCCTCACATGGTCGTGGCTTGATTTGCCTCTGATGGGGGTGTTAGGAACTTTCGTGCAGCAAAAATCGCTTTTTGCGTTGCGGAAACCCCAAAGTTCTTAGCCACTGGATTCGTGCGAAGATTAAAATTTTCATGTACTTAGTTTTCTACTCTAGATCTACTTTAGATCTACATGACAAGGGATATACCTTTGAAGTGAAGCCGTTCGCAAATCCTGCTCGTCCAAAGTTCTTCGGATTTCAAGTGTGTTCAAGTGTACACACCTCTAGAAGTATCCACATGAACAAGAGATGGAGAGGAAACCTTAGAGTGTGCTAGCACCCTAAGGAGTCTCGACAAGGATGAGAGGGAGAGCAAGAAAGAAGAGAGGAGGAAGAAGATGATGCCTTGAATGAAAATCAATTCATCCTATCACTAAAAGTGGTCGGCCACTTTAATGAGGTTTCTAACCTCCATGGAATCTCAAGAGTCAAGACACTTGGTTTCCCTCATGAGGTGGCATACCATGAAGTTGCCTTGATGATGTGGCACATCATCATTGGCCGGCCCTATGCCAAGTCACAATGACATGGCATTTGGTCAAGTCAAGGTCAAGTCAAACTTGACTCTTCATCTTCCCTCTCAAGTCAAGTCAAACTTAACTTAAATTCTCCAATGGTTGATCAAATCTAACCATTGATTCAAGCCAATTTAATTTAATGAATCTCTATTCATTAAACTAAATTGATTTAATGAGTCATAATCTAAACTAGACTCATTGGACACATGAATCAAATTGAGTCCAACTCAATTAGTTTAATTTGGATTACTCTTGATCCAATTTGGTTCATCACATGAACCTAATCCTCTTGGTTCATCATATGAACCTAATCTCCATCTAATTGCCCTTTGTGTGTGACCCTATAGGTTCTTGTAACGTTGACAATGCTCCTAAACCCATTTAGAAGCATAAGTAATGAGCGGTATCTAGCAACACATCATTACTACCCAAGTTACAAGAATGTTGAGATCCAACATCACCTTGTGACTACTAATTGTGACCCTCACAATATATGAAAATGTCCTTCTATCCATGACATCTAGATTGATTAAATTGAGACATAGACCATGTCATCCTCTAATCAATCTATATCTTGAACTCTAAGTAGACTCACTCTAAGAAAATGAGCTCAATATCTCATATTGACTCATTTGGGCATAACCATGCACTTAGTGGTCTCACTCTATCAAGAATGATGATGTCACTCCCGTCATATAGGAGGGATAGATTCCATCTACATCACTCACATCCCTCCGCATAATTTGTTACACACCTAGTAATCGCCTTTATAGTCCACCCAGTTATGGGTGACGTTTGAGGAAGCCAAAGTATGTAACTTCTTATGTAGGGAACCATGGTGACTTCAGGTCCAATGACTGATAGTCATACTAATTGTCACATGAGAAAGTATATGACACTCATATAACGATCCATGATACTTTCTCATGGCAGGTCATTCAGTATACATTCTCCAATGCATACCCATGTGTCAACTTGATATCTCTATATTCATGACTTATGAGATCAAGTCATCGAGTTGACCTACATGCTAGTCTCATCGCATTAACATTGTCCCTGAATGTTAATACTTGACTAGGAATGATTAAGAGTAGTGTTCTCTATATCATCTCACTATCGATTCAACCAATCGATTGATATAGATAAGAACCTTCTACTCAAGGACGCTATTATACTTAGTTATTTGACACCAATTCAAGTAAGTACAATAACCATAAATGCCTTTATAAACATATAGGAATATGATACATCAAGTCCATACAACGATCATCACATGATTGGCTCTAGGACTCTAACTAACAATCTCCCACTGACACTAGTGGCAATTAATGTAGGCTCTAAGGCCCAATGACCTAATGTGACCATCATGTTTTCTCTGTGCCAAGGTCAAGGGATCAACGATTTTAGCCTCTGTGGGTACTTTGCAAATTTTCACATCTCCTCTATCGATAATCTCTCGAATGAGATGGAAGCGCCATAGTATGTGTTTGGTCCGCTAGTGTGAGCAAGGTTCCTTAGCCTGCGCAATTGCTACATTGTTGTCACAATAGAGCTCAATAGGATCTGCTATGCTAGGAACCACCCCAAGCTCAGTAATGAACTTGCGGATCCAAACTGCCTCCTTTGCTGCCTCTGATGCAGCAATATACTCATCCTCTGTCGTAGAATCAACAACTGTGTCCTGCTTCGAACTCTTCCAGCTCACAACACCACCATTCTGTTAGGACCAAAAGTAGCTAGAGGGGGGGGGGGGTGAATAGCTCGTCGTGTTCGCTCGGTGCTCGGCGTTGCTTGTTCCTTCAAAGATGTGCAGCGGAAATACAACGAAACAATCACACAACGCTAACACGGTTGGTTTACTTGGTATCCACCTCACAAGAGGTGACTAATCCAAGGATCCACACCAACACACACACCCTCCACTAAATAAAACCCTCCTTTATGGTAACTACCAAGGGCGAAGAAGCCCTACAAGACTCAATACAAGAAGAGAGGGAAAGGATACAAGAAATACAAGCTTACAAGCTTACAATGAGTATAAACCCTAACCCTAGCTTCTCTTCTTGGCTTTGATCCGCCTCTTGACTTGGAAAACTTCCAAGATCCTTCAAGAACTGGCGATCTGAGCTTTGTAAGTGCTGTGGAGGAGCTGGCGAGAAATCTGGAGTGAATCGGAGAAAAGATACCGCAGCCATCGAACGCCTGCAGCTATAAACGATGCCAACGGTCGGATCCCGATCGATTCGAATATTCCCAATCGATCGGGGAGGCTTTGGATCGATCCACGGATCGATCCAGAGCGCCTATCGAAAAGCGCTGGATCGATCCACGGATCGATCCGGCGCTATCACGCGGCGAAGGCGTCCCAATCGATCCATCGATCGATTGAGACCTCGGATCGATCCACGGATCGATCCGACCATTTCTTGGAAAGGTCGGATCGATCCACCGATCGATCCAGGGCCGGATCGATCCATCGATCGATCCAAAGACTTGATTTTTGTCCAAACCAAGTCCCAAACCTCCCAAACCAACATCCGGTCAACCTTGACTGTTGGTATGTCATGCCTAGCATCTAGTCACTCCCTTGACCTGCTAGGACTCCCTTACCAAGTGTCCGGTCAACCTTTGACCCACTTGGACTTTTCTCTGCAAGTATCCGGCCAATCCTTTGACCTACTTGGACTTTTCTTTCATGCCAAGTATCCAACAATCCTTTGACCTACTTGGACTTCCCAACACCGATGTCCAATCATCCTTGATCCATCCGGATTTTCCCTTGCCCGGCTTCACTCACTGTGACTTTCACCTAGCTTCACTCACCGGGATTTTCCATCCGCCTAGCTTCACTCACTAGGACTTTCACCGGCTTCACTCACCAGGATTTTCCATCTGCCTAGCTTCACTCACTAGGACTTTCACCTGGCTTCACTCACCAGGATTTCCATCTGCCTAGCTTCACTCACTAGGACTTTCACCTGGCTTCACTCACCAGGATTTTCCATCTGCCTAGCTTCACTCACTAGGACTTTCACCTGGCTTCACTCACCAGGATTTCCATCTGCCTAGCTTCACTCACTAGGACTTCCATCTGCCTAGCTTCACTCACTAGGCCTTTCCTCCTGCCTGGCTTCACTCACTGGGACTTTCTCCTGGCTTCACTCACCAGGACTTTCATACCGCCTAGCTTCACTCACTAGGTCTTTCATTTTGCCTAGCATCCCGCTTAGGACTTCCCAGTATCCAGTCAACCTTGACCTACTTGACTCTTCTTCAATCAATATCTTATTGTCAAACATCTAAACCCAAACCAAGACTCAGCTTGGTTACCCAGGTCAACCTTGACCTGAGGGATATTGCACCAACAATCTCCCCCTTTTTGATGTTTGACAATACCACAATAACACTTACAATCCCATATGTAAGTTAGGCTAATCCCATAGCCTCCTTCTTCATGCCACTAGGTAATGAAAGCATAAATTAAGCTCTTCATTCTCCCCCTAAGAGGGCAAACTCCCTCTAGGTAATGAAAGCCTAACTTACTCCCTTTCATGAGTCCTTTCATTCTCCCCCTATGACCTTCCCATAGGTAATGAAGGCCTAAACTTAACCATACATTCTCCCCCTATTGGCACACATCAACCCATCGTTGGACACACATCAACCTATGCTCCAATTCTGGGCACACTTCCAACAAATCCATTTGTTGAAGACTCTCCCCCTGAAGAGTTGCTCATCATGATTACAACTTCACTCATTGTGATCACCCGATAATGAGATCCCATACCCGTCATTATCACCTTAACTTCTCCCTCAATGTTGACAAATACCCAACCTTAAGCATTTTCAACCACTTGAGTGTCCACTTGAAATAATGAGGATATCCACTCCCCATTTCTCCCCATTTCAAGTTTAAATGCTCAACCTTGAGCAAGTTCACAACAGAAGGTTAACCACCTTCCAAGGTTCATGAAAAATAATTTTCATGTCTTTAAAGAGTCCCTCCCCCTAAAGACATGGTGGTAACTTCTGTCATTGCACCAACAATGACTTGGAATCCCTAAAACATTAGGAAACCCAAATTTAGAAGTTTTGAGGTTCAAATATTCAAAATTTGAAACACACCTCAACCTAAACTTCAACTTAGCCTTCCTTAACCAATCCATCCTTGTTTGCCACACGAAAACACCCTTTTTATGTATACAAATGTATTTTCAGGGGTTTGGAATGGTTACCTAGACTAGAATAGGTTCAAAATGCTGAAAATCAGGCCTTCCCAGCCAAAACCAGCAACTTGGATCGATTGAAGTTGGGTTCCAATCGATTGAACCTTTCTGAATCGATCCACTGATCGATTCAGACTCCCTGGATCGATCGGCTGATCGATCCAGCGAGCTTCTGCTCGCGGGAATTGCCGTTTGAATCGATCCATGGATCGATTCAGGAACTCCAATCGATCCATGGATCGATCGGAGCTCTGATAGTTGCTGAAATTCCATTTCAGTCAACTTCAGAAACCCCTAGAAAATTCTACAAAAATCCAAAAATTATGAAATTTCGTGTAGACATTATTTAGGGCGTTTACTATCACGGAAAAATAGTTTTATATGAAAATACTTCATATTTTCAACGATTGACACAAACTTGAAAACTTGCAAAAACTTTAATGTTTTCTTCAAGTTTGTGTCTAACTATTCAATGGTGATTACTATCAAGAGATAGCCTTCACCAAGGTTTTCCAAAATCATTTTGAAAACATTTTCAAAACCAATATCCCATCATGTTCCTTGGGCATAATGCACATGACTTGTACATTAGCTTTCCCAATGATGGGAAAACACATAACTATATGTTTTGATGAATTTAAAAACTCAAAAGAATGCACTAAATCAACATCTTGAGTTTTGTTCATCATCCTAACATCTCACTTGTATCTAATGTGCACTAAAACACATACAAGTCACCTTATAGTCTTTCTGAGATGTAGATTTTGGTTTTGCCCTAATCTAGGGATCATGCATATCTATCTAGGCATTTTAGAGATATTAGACATCCACCTAGGATGTCACTTGTTAATAAGTGTTGTTAAATACCATTTGTCCTTAATTACAAGGAATTAAACTAATGCATGATAATGTTATGACATACATCAAAATAAAATAACTTTCAAAAGAAAGATTCCTATAACTACATGATGTATGAATGTCATGACATGGTATTTTTGAGTTTTTCATAGTAAAACATGAATGCAAAAATAGACATGATGTCATGGCATGTGATAGGCAAACAATCATGACAAAATTTAGCATTAATAAAATATACCTAGATTAACTATCTAAGTATCCTTAAAGTCTTAGCTAAACTTACAATTTAAACCTAGATTGCCCTAAAGTGCTTCAAGAGAATGCCAAAACCTAAATTGACATTTCTAATTTCCTTGATTTAATGTATGCCAATTGAAAATAAACATGTCCTCAAATGTTGGCATATTCCATTTTTCCTCAAGAGTGATTTCATAAATCAAGGCCCGGATTGCCTTAAATTTCCAAGAGAATACCAAAATCCCAACTTGGTATTTCTCAAGGTTTTCCCAATTTGTGCCATTTTAAGATAAAATCAAATTTTCACCATTTGACACATTTTACTCGTTCAAGGAGGAATCAATAGGTCCATTTCATTTTCAAAGGTTAACTAAAACCTTGAAAATGCTCCTTGAGTGTCAATTTCCTCAAAGTTGGGTTAACTACCCTTCTAATCGGAGTTGACACTCTCTAACCCATCTATGGGGTAGAGAAGATGCTCCTAGGAACCCAACACCTATTGGTGTTCCTTGGATGCTCTAGGTATTCACTAGGGATAACTTCCCTAGATACCTTCCTATTGACCTTGTTGGGCTTCTTAGAAGCCTTGGTCACATTTTCTAGGTCAACTCTAGGGATAACCTCCCTTGTGACCTTGTTTGTGACTTTCTTAGACTTCTTAGAAGTCTTAGTCACATTTGTTGCAAAAATACTCTTAGGGATGACTTCCCTAGTATTTTTGGCTTGACCACTAGACCTAGGGTTTGTTCCATAACTATATGGAACTCTATGGTAAGAGGGCACATCCTTCTTAGCCTTTGGTTTGTATCCCAAACCTCTATGGCCATTGGATGACTTTTGTACCCCTAAACCTAGGTTATGCTCATTTTGCCCTAATAGGATATTTTCCATCCTTTTTAGGGTCTTTTCCATTTTATCAAGTCTTGACCTCAAGACTTGATTTTCCATCACTAAGTCCTTAGTTTTTGGTTTTCTATTAAGTTCATGAGCATTTTTGTGCCTAGGCTTGTAGATACAATCCTTAGAGTTCTTGCCTAGACTTTTACTTACATTCCTAGCCTTAGGTGTAGTTTTGGCATGTAGGGCCACATGCTTTTCCTTAAAGCCCTCATGCTTTCTATTCTTATGGTAAATTGCATTAAAATGATAAAACTTAGAACTATCATGCTTTTTACCATAATTTAAAGGAGTAGGCTCAATGAAAGTTACCTTCCTTTTTACCTTAGAGGCTCCCCCTTGACTGGTGTCTCCTTGAGCCGTGACCACCTTCTTCCCCTTGGGGCATTGACTTCGGTAATGCTCTTTTTGGTTGCAAGAAAAGCACACAATGTGCTCCTTGCTCCTTTTTATTCCGGGGATGGTCTCCTTGGGCTTCGCCTTGCCCTTTTGTGCCACTTGGCCCTTCTTCTTGACCAATTTAGGGCACTTGCTCTTGTAGTGCCCATGTTCCCTACACTCAAAGCATATAATATGATTTTTATTTTTAATTGAAATATTTATACCTTTGCTTGTAGGGGTGGCATCTTTCCCTTTGGATCCGGAAGTAGAAGCTTCATCTTGATCCGATCTTGATTCTCCTCCATTTGATTTTTCTTGACTCGTGGAGGTAGAAGCTTCTTCAATCTCTTCATCTCTTGACCCGGATGTAGAAGCTTCTCCTTCTTCTTGATCCGGCGTCACCAAGGATTGCTCCCTCAATCCTAGAGGTGGAGGCTTCATCATCTTGAATATGAAACAAGGAGTATGCTTCCTCCTTGTTCCCTTCGTTGCATTCCCTTGAGGATGAAGCTTCTTGGATTTCTTCTTCTTCGGAGGTTAAGCATCTCTCAACCTTGGAGTCCTCCTCTTGATCTTGCTCCAAAGAGTCACCCTCTCCGGATTCTTCATGATCTTGTACAGTGGAGGGGATCTCTTCATGAAGCTTGGCCAATTTGCTCCAAAGCTCCTTGGCATCTTCAAATTCTCCAATTTTGCAAAGGATGGTGCTTGGCAATAAATTGACCAAAAGCTTGGTCACTTTGTCATTGGCCTCGCCCCTTTGAATTTGCTCCGAGCTCCATCTGCTTTTCTTTAGAAGCTTGCCCTTGGAGTTCGTTGGAGCTTTGAAGCCTTCCATTAGAGCAAACCATTGCTCTATCTCCATCATAAGAAAGTTTTCGATTCTTGATCTCCAAGAATCGAAGCTTGCCGATGTGTATGGTGGAGCCACCCTTGTGTCAAATCCAAGTCCATCTTGGAATTGCATCTTGAAGTTGAGCTTGATAAAGTCTTGAACTTGAAGAATTTGCTTCAACTTCTTCACCCTCTAGCTTTTCTTGTTATGCTTGACCCTTCCGGCGATGATTCCGTTGAAGAGCGACCTCGCTCTGATACCACTTGTTAGGACCAAAAGTAGCTTGAGGGGGAGGGGGGGTGAATAGCTCGTCGCGTTCGCTCGGTGCTCGGCGTTGCTTGTTCCTTCAAAGATGTGCAGCGGAAATACAATGAAACAATCACACAACGCTAACACGGTTGGTTTACTTGGTATCCACCTCACAAGAGGTGACTAATCCAAGGATCCACACCAACACACACACCCTCCACTAAATAAAACTCTCCTTTATGGTAACTACCAAGGGCGGAGAAGCCCTACAAGACTCAATACAAGAAGAGAGGGAAAGGATACAAGAAATACAAGCTTACAAGCTTACAATGAGTATAAACCCTAAGCCTAGCTTCTCTTCTTGGCTTTGATCCGCCTCTTGACTTGGAAAACTTCTAAGATCCTTCAAGAACTGGCGATCTGAGCTTTGTAAGTGTGGAGGAGCCAGAAACTGGAGTGAATCGAGAAAGATACCGCAGCCCATCGAACGCCGCAGCTATAAACGATGCTAACGGTCGGATCCCGATCGATTCACTAATCGATCGGGACCTTTGGATCGATCCACGGATCGATCCAGCAGGCTACTGTGCGCTCGCGATTGCCTCCGGATCGATCCACGGATCGATCCAGCAGGCTACTGTGCACTCGCGATTGCCTCCCAATCGATCCACTGATCGATCAGGACGAAAGCTTCTCGCGGGGACACCCCGATCGATCCACCGATCGATTGGGCTCCAGCCAATCGATCAGCTGATCGATCCAGCTGCTGATTTTTGTCCAAAACCAAGTCCCAAACCCCCAAACCAACATCCGGTCAACCTTGACCTGTTGGTATGTCATGCCTAGCATCTAGTCACTCCCTTGACCTGCTAGGACTCCCTTACCAAGTGTCCGGTCAATCCCTTTGACCCACTTGGACTTTTCCTCATCGTGCCAAGTATCCGGTCAATCCCTTGACCTACTTGGACTTTTCTCTTCATGCCAAGTATCCAATCAATCCCTTTGACCTACTTGGACTTTTCAACCTTGTCCAATCATCCATCAATCTCGATTTTCCTTTCCCTGCTTCACTCACTGACTTTCACCTAGCTTCACTCACCAGGATTTTCCACCTGACTTCACTCACTAGGACTTTCACCTGTCTTCACTCACCAGGATTTTCCATCTGCCTAGCTTCACTCACTAGGACTTTCACCTGGCTTCACTCACCAGGATTTTCCATCTGCCTAGCTTCACTCACTAGGACTTTCACCTGGCTTCACTCACCAGGATTTCCATCTGCCTAGCTTCACTCACTAGGACTTTCACCTGGCTTCACTCACCAGGATTTTCCATCTGCCTAGCTTCACTCACTAGGACTTTCACCTGGCTTCACTCACCAGGATTTCCATCTGCCTAGCTTCACTCACTAGGACTTCCATCTGCCTAGTTTCACTCACTAGGACTTCCTTCTGCCTGGCTTCACTCACCAGGACTTTTCTTCTGCCTGGCTTCACTCACCAGGACTTTCATACTGCCTAGCTTCACTCACTAGGTCTTTCATTTTGCCTAACATCCCAGTTAGGACTTCCCAGTCAAGTATCCAGTCAACCTTGACCTACTTGACTCTTCTTCAATCAATATCTTATTGTCAAACATCTAAACCCAAACCAAGACTCAGCTTGGTTGCACAGGTCAACCTTGACCTGAGGGATATTGCACCAACACATTCAAGCAAAACACGAACCCAGACTGCGATCTATAGTCATCTTGGTCAGTTTGGAAGCTGGCATCACTGTAACCCTTTACAGCTAGCTCGTCATCACCTCCATATATCAAGAAATATTCTTTAGTCCTTCTCAAGTACTTAAGAATATTCTTGACCGCTATCCAGTGACACTCACCTGGATCTGACTGGTATCTGCTCGTCATGCTTAAAGCATATGAAACATCAAGACGAGTACATAGCATGGCGTACATGATAGATCCAATAGCTAAAGCATAAGGGATCTTATCCATGTGGTCTCTCTCCTCTCTAGAAGAGGGACTTTGAGTCTTCGAAAGACTCACACCATGTGACATCAGCAGAAAACCTTTCTTGGAATTCTACATGGCAAACCGTAGTAATACCTTGTCAATGTATGTACTCTGAATTAGGCCAAGCAATCTTTTAGATTTATCTCTATAGATCTTTATGCCTAGAATAAAGGTTGCTTCACCTAAGTCCTTCATTGAGAAACAATTCCCTAGCCAAGTCTTTATAGACTGTAGAAAAGGGATGTCATTCCCAATGAGTAGTATGTCATCCACATACAATACAAGGAAGATAACTGTGTTCTCAATAACCTTCTTGTAGACACAGGGTTCATCTTCATTCTTGATGAAACCAAACTGTTTGATCGCATCATCAAATCGAAGATTCCAGCTTCGAGAAGCTTGCTTTAGTCCATAAATGGACTTATGTAGCTTGCATACTCTGTCAGTATGCTGTGGATCTATAAAACCCTCAGGTTGTGTCATGTACACATCCTCGAGCAAGTTTCCATTCAGAAACGCGGTTTTAACATCCATCTGCCAGATCTCATAGTCATGGTATATATGCTGCAATAGCAAGCATGATCCGAATGGATTTAAACATCGCTACTGGAGAAAATGTTTCATCATATTCAATACCATAAATTTGTTTGAAACCTTTTGTTACCAAACAACCCTTATATATAAGTCCATCCATGTCAGTCTTTCTCTTAAAGACCCACTTACACCTAATGGGTTTGACCCCTTCAGCTGGATCAACCAAAGTCCATACTTGGTTGGTGTACATGGATTCCATCTCAGATCTCATGGCCTCTAGCCATTTCTCAGAATCTGGTCTCATCACAGCTTCCTGATAGGAGGTAGGCTCATTCTCAACTACCATAACATCATCATGGTCAGACAAGAGAAATGAGTATCTCTTCGGCTGATGACGTACCCTATCAGACCTGAGAAGTGGTATGTCTACTTGAACTGGTTGTTGTTCCTCAACTCCTTGTGGAACAATCTCATCATCCACAACACTTTGTGGTTCCAGTTCAACTTCCACCAAGGCTTCAGTGCTATGGTCTATATCTTGAACTTCTTCAAAATTGAACGTACTCCCACTAGTTTTTCTAGAAACAAAGTCCCTTTCTAGAAATACCCAGTCTTAGCCACAACTACTTTGTGTTGACTGGGAATGTAGAAGTAATATCCCTTCGTTTCCTTGGGATATCCTATGAAATAACACTTATCAGATTTGGGTCCTAGTTTGTCTGACACTTGACGTCGAACGTAAGCCTCACAACCCCAAATCCTCATAAAAGACACCTGAGCATCTCTCCCAGTCCATATCCTATATGGTGTTTTTATCACAACCTTGGATGGAACACGATTAAGTATGAAGGCTGCTGTGTCTAGAGCATAGCCCCAAAGAGATATAGGAAGATCTGTGTGACTCATCATAGATCGCACCATATCTAATAGGGTACGATTTCTCCTTTCAAATACACCATTCCACTGTGGTGTTCCAGGAGGAGTGAGTTGGGATAGAATCCCACACTCAGCTAGATAGTCACGAAACTCATGGCTAAGGTATTCACTACCTTGATCTGATCGAAGTATCTTAATACTTTTGCTAAGCTGGTTTTGTACGTCATTCTTGAATGATTTGAACTTTTCAAAGGATTCAGACTTATGTGTCATCAAATACACATAACCATATCTACTGAAGTCATCAGTAAATGTAATGAAGTACTTATAACCACCTCTGGCAGCGACATTGAAAGGGCCACATACATCACTATGTATAAGTCATAACAAGTCAGTCGTTCTTTCACTGTATCCACTAAAGGGAGTCTTGGTCATCTTGCCTACTAGACATGACTCGCATGTCTCATATGATTCAAAATCAAATGAGTCTAGCAAACCATCTTTATGGAGCTGGGATAAGCGTTTGTCATTTATATGACCTAAGCGACAATACCAGAGATAGGTTTGGTTCATTTTATTTGATTTGAACCTTTTGGTATTTATGTTATAGATGGAGTTCTCTAAGTCTAGAATATAGAGTCCATTCATCAGAGGTGTACTACAATAGAACATATCGTTTAAATAGACGGAACAACATTTGTTCTTTATTATAAACGAAAAGCCTTTCTTGTCCAAACAAGAAACTGAAATGATGTTTTTAGTAAGAACAGACACATAACAACATTCATCTAATTCTAGCACAAGCCCAGAGGGCAGAGATAGATAGTAAGTTCCTATAGCAACAGCAGCAACCCGTGCTCCATTTCCTACTTGTAGGTCCACCTCGCCCTTCGTCAATGCCCTACTATTTCTCAGCGCCTGCACATTAGTACAAATGTGAGAAGCACATCCGGTATCCAATACCCATGATGCAGAAATAGATAGATTGACTTCTATAACATATATACCTGAAGTAGAAGTCTCACTTCTCTTCTTCTTGAGATCTTCTAGATATACTTTGCAGTTCCTCTTCCAGTGCCCAGTCTGACCGCAGTGGAAGCAGGTAGCATCCTTGGCAACCCCTCCTTTGGGTTTCAGTACCTTGCCTTTGCCCTTGGCTTGGGACTTTCCCTTACCTTTAGGCTTGCCCTTGCCTTTATGCCTTTGCACCATCAAAATAGAGTTGGGCTTAACCTTCTTAAGGTTGAGTTCAGCAGTTTTCAACATACTAAGCAGCTCGGGTAGTGGATTATCAATTTCGTTCATGTTGTAATTCATGACAAATTGACTGTAGCTCTCTGGCAAGGATTGCAAGATCAAGTCAGTGGCCAGCTCTTGGCCAAGTGGGAATCCCAACCTCTGTAGGTTTTCTATATACCCAATCATCTTGAGCACATATGGACCTATGGGAGTCCCATCTTGCATCTTGCACTTAAACAGTGCCTTGGAGATCTCGAATCTCTCGTGCCTTGCTTGTCCTTGATATAGTATGTTCAACCATATCATAAGCTGACATCAACTCATGTTTCTTCTGAAGCTCAGAGTTCATGGTTGCGAGCATGAGGCATGACACATCTAATGCGTCATCTTGATGCTTCTTATAAGCATCTCGGTCAGCTCGCGTGGCAGTGGCAGGAGATGCCTCGGGAATGAGCTGCTCCAGGATGTACAGTTTTCTCTCTTGAGTGAGAACAATTTTCAGATTCCTGTACCAGTCCAGGAATTTAGCTCCATTGAGCTTGTCATTGTTAAGGACAGAACACAGGGAGAAGGTGTTCGTGTTTGTCGACATGACAATCTACAACAGAAATAATGCAGAAAATAAATATTATATTCCAACTAGCATTTAATTAGGCCTTTAATTAAATGATGCTCCGACTAAATTATAGAACTTTTGTGGAATCAAGTCATGGATGTGGTCAAACCACACTTACTAGATTCTTCCAACTAGCTATATGTAACGCCCCGCCCCTTCCTGCTTAAGCTGATGGGGGTTACTTATCTTTTCTTCTTAAACAGCGGAAGTCTTATCTATAGCATATATATATTTTTTTCTTTAAACCTTTCTTTTATTTTTTTAACATCAACTACCTATCATATGAGTCACATAACATGCTTAACATAAACTTAGACCATGATACTAAAGAGCATGATGAAGTGTCATAGAGTTATAAAGGAAACAACATGAACATAATTCTTATTAATTAAAAGCAGGTTTTCCTCTTTAGCCAAGTCACTACTACACACGTCCTTCTTGCCCCCTCCTGCTGCTCCCTTAGTACATCCATTCTTTGCCCTTATCTGTGGTACAAGGAAAGTAAGCTGTGAGCACTCAAGGCTCAGTAAGATCCTTTCCTACTCACAAAAACCGTATAGCATAAATAAAACTTCAATGCATAAAGCGTAAAGACAACTCATCATATCATGTATAGAAGCATCATATCATAACATAATCATATGGTATCATGGCATATCCTCATAAAGTCATAAAGTGCATTCTAGCATAACATGATCATGATCATAACCTATCAAAACATAATCATAAGGTTCATCCTAACATAACATAACATAATCATAGGCATCATGGTATATCGTAACATAATCGTAATGTGTTATGCAAGATGACTTTCAAAACATGATTCATGTAATAGTATATGCAACATGTCCTTTGAAAACTTATTTCATACATACTTAAACATAATCATAACATGGTTAGGGCCCCGACTTGTACCACATACATAAATGCGCGCGTCCTATGTAGGTCCAAGGTAGCAAGTCTTGCACCCTACAAGACATACATACTAGGCCTGTTTCTTAGTCCATCGACCTAGGGGCACTTAAGAGCCCATCCCTAACGAGGCCCGTTTCTTAGTCCATCGACCCCGGGGCGCTTATGGAGCCCACCCTTGGTATAAGCCATATAAAGTAAAGTAGCATGTCATACATATCATGGTTCTTATCATTTCTTGCACATCGTATTTCTTATCATATCATACCATATAGAATTTTGGGCACACAACTCATCATAATGGTATGTAAAATTTGGGCACACAACACATCATAAATACATGCATAGTTTGGGCACACAGCTCATCATAAATAGCATGTAAACTTGGGCACACAGCTCATCACATATATCATGTATAAATTGGGCACACATCTCATCATAAATAACACACAGCATAGCATAAGAGTTTCCATCATGTATAGATCATAAGTGTGCATAATTAAACATAGAAGCATAGCAATCTCATAAACATGGCATATAAGGTACATGGGAAACATAATTAGATTTCAAACCCTTCTTATAGTGGCCGAAACCTATAGATTAGGTTTTAGGTAAAAAAACTCCCTACCCACATGTGAACCCTAAACAAGTATTATTCCATACACCACAAGGAAACATCATGAGCATGTTTAGGTAGAGTTCTAGGTTTCTTAAGCTTACAACTTATCATGGCCGAATCTTATCAAGCATACATTGGGTTAAAAATTATCCTTCAAGCTTGTGAACCCTAAACAACTTCCATAGCAAACATTTCAAGGAAATAACATGAGCATAGTTGAGTTAGGTTCTAAGTTTCCTAGGCCCTTAAGCATGATATGGCCGAAACTTGTAGGACTTAAAGCTAGGGTTCAAGTGTCCTAAAAACATGAGAACCTTAAACAACTTTTATAGCAATTACTTCAAGGAATAACATGGGCATAGTTGAGTTAGGTTCTAAGTTTCCTAAGCCCTTAAACATGATGTGGCCGAAACTTGTAAGACTTAAAACTAGGGTTCAAGTGTCCTAAAAGCATGAGAACCTTAAACAACTTTCATAGCAAATAATTCAAGGAATAACATGAGCATAGTTGAGTTAGGCTCTAAGTTTCCTAGGCCCTTAAACATGATGTGGCCGAAACTTGTAGGACTTAAAGCTAGGGTTCAAGTGTCATAAAAGCATGAGAACCTTAAACAACTTTCATAGCAATTATTTCAAGGAACAACATGAGCATAGTTGAGTTAGGTTCTAAGTTTCCTAGGCCCTTAAACATGATGTGGCCGAAACTTGTAGGACTTAAAACTAGGGTTCAAGTGTCCTAAAAGCATGAGAACCTTAAACAACTTTCATAGCAAATAATTCAAGGAATAACATGAGCATAGTTGAGTTAGGTTCTAAGTTGCCTAAGCCCTAAATCATGATGTGGCCGAAACTTATCAAGCATATAACCAAATTTCCATGCAACAAATAAACCTAAAAAAAACATTAAGTTAGTTTCATATCATTTCATCAAGAAGGTCATGAGTATCTTAGACTTGTTTTAAACTCTCCTAGGTTTCAAATCTAAACATGGCCGAACCTTCATAGACATGAAATAGAGTTCAACTTAACATAAAATCATGAGCATATCATATCATAATAGCTTCATATCTTATCTTAGGGAAAACATGACATGCTTAGTTTTAAGTTAAAGATTTCCTAGGCCCTTAGTTCTATCATGGCCGAATATTCATGAGCTTGAGATGAAGTTCCAATCCACACAACAAGTAGGAGAAAATGCTAACAATACCATTATCATAGGGCATCTATCATAAGAACAAAGGAGCATGTTTTAGTTTGAGGCTTAAACTTACCTAATCCTTTTATTCTTGCTTGGCCGAAAATCTAGGACCATGGATCTAAGTTCTACTAAACATTCTAGCATAGAAACATGGGATAAATCCCTACCATAAAATACATGTTTCAAGAAACATATCGAGCATGTCAAAAGTTTAGATCTTTACATTTCCTAGGTCCTTCCTTTGGTCTTAACTTGATTGAAATTCTTCATGAGGTTTTCTTAGATTTTTTCTTTTTTTTTATGTAACCGAATCTTCATAGAACAAACAAGAGCTATTGTACCACAGGTGAGGGAAACTTACATCCTTTCGCTTGTGGTTTTCCTTAGAGAGAAAAGTGTTCTAGGTGCCAAGGAAGGAGGAAACTTCTTCTTCTTGTACCTCCTTTTGTTTCCTTTGCTTGGAAGGGCTAGAACTTGAAGGTTTCTTCTCAAAAATTAGCTTCCTTGGAGAAGAACTTAACTTAGCTATTGGAATGAGGAGAGGGAAGGGTTTCTTGGTTCGGTGAAGAATGAAGAAGGGAGAAGGAGGAAGAAGAAAAAAAAGAATTTAATCCCTTGTTTTTCTTCTCTAAACCTATTTATCCCTTTGCCAAATGAAACATGTCTTCATTCATTCCCTCAACTCCTCTTTTCCCCCACTCCTTTAATTCCCACGAAAATAGAGAGAGGGAGGGAAGTAGACGATTCTTCTTTTGCTTGCTCCTTTTCTTAACCAAGAGGGAAAAGAAGGTAAGCAACTTGGTTTTCTCTTGCTCTTTTTGCTTAGTTTTCTTTTCTCCTTTAGACAATTCTTCTTTTGATTCCTCCTTTTCTTAACCAAGAGGGAAAAGAAGGTAAGCAACTTAGTTTTCTCTTGCTCTTTTTGCTTAGTTTTCTTTTCTCCTTTAATTAAATTTTTTCATTCCTTTCTATCCAAATATTTCTCCTTATCCTAGTGGTTATCATTTATCAATTTATCTCCATCATTTGTGGGAGGTTCAAGGTTCAATCCTTGACCTCACCTCTTCTTATTCTATATTTTTGTTTTTATTTTCCCTTTTCTCTTATTCTTTTCATTTCTATGCTCTAAGGAAAAATAATATTCATATACATATCCTATAATTTCGTGGGTGTTACACTATAATTCTTGTGGGACAAGATCCACATCATACTATGCCTTGAGTTAGCTTTGGCTAAATCGCCCAAGACTTAGTATGATCGGTAGATAACAAATTTATCAATTACATATCTATGCAACTCTTGTTTATAGGATCAAAAATCTCATTTACATTAAAACTTGAGTTAGCTTTGGCTAAATCATCCAAGATTTAGTATAAATGTGATTTTTATCCTATCGTCCAACCATTGGAAAATGCCTATAGTTATACCCGATCAAATTGAGTTAACTAGTTGTACTCAATCTAATTAAGTTTGTACTCACGCAAGCCTTGATAGGCCAGACCAAGATTGTCCCTCCGCACCCTACCAAGATAATATGCGTTGCTCTGCTTTGGCAGATTCAACAACAACAAATGATCGAGGTAGTGATAGGTATCAAGACTTGGTAGGCAATGCGAGTTGACTCGATTAAGATCTAATCTAATCATGGATTCACATCTTATACACATCATGGCACTAATTATCCTACACTAGCATGCATCACATGCACACAAGCAATTAATTAAATTTTGATTAGGTCATGACCCTACTACGATCTTCTCAAGCCAATGAGAAGATTGGACGGTCAACCTAGGGTTAACAACTTCTTCAAGCTCCTCCCTTTGACCACCATGTGTTGCTCGCACCCTCCTCGTCGTTCCTTCTCCAGTGGACCTTCCATCGCTCCATTTTTTTTTGTACATTACAAATATGAAACTCGAGTTACATTCGAGTCTAAAACTATTTTACAACAGGAATATAAAATAAGGAAGGTACGACACACAGGTTGCATAATATATACAACACGCACATCACACAAAATGGCACGCAAGCCATATTATGAATTACAACACATTTAGTCCAATCAAATTGGGGTTTTGGGCAATGACCATCACAAAATCATACATAATTCTAAATTATATATTTTATATAAATTTCTATAATTTTACTACTATTTTTACAATTTTATGAGTTACAATTTCTCGACGGTCTCATTTAGCGATTTTCGGGCGCGATCGCGGGACAATGCCCCTTGCGGGATTAGGGGCAGCGCCCCTTCTCGTGAAATGAGTCTCATGAGTGTCCTACTACAATCTTACAGTGCCTTATGCCGCTGTTCCAAAACAATTTGGGCGAGAACTTGTCGTTTCAGAAAATTTTTCTCGGTAGTCGAAGCCTACAAGTGTCCTAGCACTCGTTGCTTCGCCTCTACGAGATAAATACTCATAAAAACCATAAAAATCATAAACTTACAGATCTGTAATTTTTCATAAAAATTAAAATAAAACAAGTACACGCTTCACACGTGGCTCTAATACCACTGTTAGGAATTTTCGGGCCGTAAAAACCACTTTTTGCGTTACGGAAACCCCGAAGTTCTTAGCCACTGGATCCGTGTGAAGATTAAAATTTTCATGTACTTAGTTTTCTACTCTAGATCTACTTTAGATCTACATGACAAGGGATATACCTTTTAAGCAAAGCCCTTCGCAAATCCCGCTCGTCCAAGGTTATTCGGATCTCAAGTGTATTCAAGTGTACACACCTCTAGAAGTATCCACACAAACAAGAGATGGAAAGGAAACCTTAGAATGTGCTAGCACCCCAAGGAGTCTCAGCACAGATGAGAGGGAGAGCAAGAAAGAAGAGAGGAGGAAGTAGATGATGCCTTGAATGAAAATCAATTCATCCCATCACTAAAAGTGGCCGACCACTTCAATGAGGTTTGTAACCTCCATGGAATCTCAAGAGTCAAGACTCTTGGTTTTCCTCATGAGGTGGCATACCATGAAGTTGCCTTGATGATGTGGCACATCATCATTGGTCAGCCCTATGCCAAGTCACAATGACATGGCATTTGGTCAAGTCAAGGTCAAGTCAAACTTGACTCTTCATCTTCCCTCTCAAGTCAAGTCAAACTTAACTTAAATTCTCCAATGGTTGATCAAATCTAACCATTGATTCAAGCCAATTTAATTTAATGAATCTCTATTCACTAAACTAAATTGATTTAATGAGTCATAATCTAAACTAGACTCATTGGACACATGAATCAAATTGAGTCCAACTCAATTAGTTTAATTTGGATTACTCTTGATCCAATTTGGTTGATCACATGAACCTAATCCTCTTGGTTCATCATATGAACCTAATCACCATTTAATTTCCCTTTGTGTGTGACCCTATAGGTTCTTGTAACATTGATAATGCTCCTAAATCCATTTAGAAGCATAAGTAATGAGCGGTATCTAGCAACACATCATTACTACCCAAGTTACAAGAATGTTGAGATCCAACATCACCTTGTGACTACTAATTGTGACCCTCACAATATATGAAAATGTCCTTCTATCCATGACATCTAGATTGATTAAATTGAGACATAGACCGTGTCATCCTCTAATCAATCTATATCTTGAACTCTAAGTAGATTCACTCTAAGAAATTGAGCTCAATATCTCATATTGACTCATTTGGGCATGGCCATGCACTTAGTGGTCTCACTCTATCAAGAATGATGATGTCACTCCCGTCATATAGGAGGGATAGATCCCATCTACATCACTCACATCCCTCCGCATAATTTGTTACACACCCAGTAATCGCCTTTATAGTCCACCCAGTTACGGGTGACGTTTGAGGAAGCCAAAGTATGTAACTTCTTATGTAGGGAACCATGGTGACTTCAGGTCCAATGACTGATAGTCATACTAATAGTCACATGAGAAAGTATATGACACTCATATAATGATCCATGATACTTTCTCATGGCGGGTCATTCAGTATACATTCTCCAATGCATACCCATGTGTCAACTTGATATCTCTATATTCATGACTTGTGAGATCAAGTCATCGAGTTGACCTACATGCTAGTCTCGTCGCATTAACATTGTCCCTGAATGTTAATACTTGACTAGGAATGATTAAGAGTAGTGTTCTCTATATCATCTCACTATCGATTCAACCAATCGATTGATATAGATAAGAACCTTCTACTCAAGGACGCTATTATATTTAGTTATTTGGCACCAATACAAGTAAGTACAATAACCATAAATGCCTTTATAAACATATAGGAATATGATACATCAATTCCATACAACGATCATCACATGATTGGCTCTAGGACTCTAACTAACAGGGGGAGCATGACCGTGTGGGTCACACGGCCATGACCTTCCTTGTCTCTAGAACATTGGCATGACCAAAGCATGATAATAAAAATAAATAGCGTCCTATCAATAAAAACAAGCAAAGAACAGATATCCGAATAGAATATAATGAAAGTATGATATTATAATGAAATATGGTGCAATAAACACATTATGCTAATGAAATATAAGTAGATGTGCATCCAAACATGCATAAAAGTGTATATAATTTACGCACATCAGTCCATTCTGAACTGGTTTTGTTCATTAGGACTAGACCATATCAAATTGGTTTGATCCAAAAAGATCCTAATCTGGTTAAAATTATTAGTTGGTTTAACCAGATAAATTAGGATGATTTAATTAAATGGGCTTATATTAAATAAAAATAATTGAATATCCCAATTAGATTAGTTCTAATAAAGACAAGAGACTTAGGATCTAGTTTCCTAATCGATCGATCCAATGTGTCAGTCAACTCGAACTCCTTAAATAAAGAAAATATGTTTTTCTTATTTGTTTATGGATTATGTATATTGCTCCATGCATGTGTGAGAATTGAATTTGACCGATTTTGTTACTAGTTTGTCAGTTTTGTACTGACATATTATTTTCAATTCCAGATACCACGAACAATATACACAATGACTAGTCACAATGTACAACAACATAAGCTTTAGGAGGAGATCAAGGAGCATGATTATGACCCTATTCATGGAGTTGGATGGCTTATTAGTTGGCCCAATCAGATATTATGGAATCTCGAACGAAAAGAGTTTCCAGTCCTGGACAAACATAGAAGATGGGCTCTGGTTCAATTACTGACGAAACATCTTAGAGATATAAGACACAAACTAATAGACCATTCTGAAGGGTGCATCTCATATTCAGAGATGTGCAAGAATTTACTTCATTTAGCATGGGATTTTTAAGAATCAGAAGAGGATCTAGATCGCAAAGAAATGGGTCCCTTAGAATGTGAGAAGGATCTAGAAATGGATCCCGTAAAATCTGAGGAGTATCTAAAAATAGATCCCGAAGAATCTGAGGAGGAAGATCCTAAAGAATCAGAGGAGGATCTGAAAGAGTGTGTGAAAGATCCAGAAATGGATATGAATATGGATCTGATGGATAATATTGAGGTTGATCATGCCTTCATCGAGTCTGGGATGAATGGGATAGTATTACTCACTACACTAGTATTTTTTGCTAGTGGGATTGGTATTGGCTTATCTAACAAAGTAGAGTTCAGTTGTTATCACTATCACTATGTGTGGATAGCATTAAGCTCATATTAATAAAATCATGTAATAGAGATTGTTATTATGTACAAACAGTGATATTTTAATAAAAAGTCATGTTATCCGTTAACAAACTTGAAAAAAAAGAATATTATGTGTTAACAGTTTTAACAGAATGATTAGTTTATTTAATGATACGTTCTTTGCATGATTAGTTCATTTGATGTGATATGTGTATATAACTAATCAATGTTGATTGGATTGAAACATACAAATGATGAGTGAAAATATAGTTACCATTTGATTTTATAAACTAATTCTAATTTACATTGAGTCAATAATTAATTACATGCATATGAATTATACTGAAATAATAAATAATGTATTTATTTATTGTAGATTATGGCAACTAAGAACATCATAGCTGAACTCAATAAGAGAGAGAAATTATATGGGGATAACTATAAAATTTGACACCTCAAGATACAATATGTTCTTGAGGAGCAAGAAGTTCTAGAGGCTGTAAATCAATTTATGGATAAACTTGCTGATGGTTCGACATCATAGCATAGACGTGATCTTGTTGCCTATAAGGCGTGGTAGAAAAAAAGACTCCACTGATAAGGGGGTATTGATTACTTCAATGGTAGATGACTTGGTATTTGAGTATAAGCCATTACTATTAGCTCATGCTGTCTAGGCAACCCTTAGGGAGAAGTACAGTGGAGTAAGTCTCAGTAAGATTTGTCAGCTGATAATTAAGTTTGACAGCTATAAAAAACACTCAAATGTTACCATGACCCAACATCTGAGGGAGATGAATAATATGATTCGAGAGATTAAGATTGCTAGTCATGAGTTGATTGATGAACAATAGGTTCAAGTAGTAATTCGTTCCCTTCTTGATTCTTGGGAGATGATAAAACTTCACGATGTCTCACGTCATGTTAAACTGGAGGCGGAGAGAATAACATCTGCAAGGATTTCTGGCCAAGATTTTGTAGCTGAAAGTTCTAGTTCTACGAATAAGAAAAGATGATTTAAGAGAGAAAGGGAAAAGAAAAAAAAACTGGTGTTATTGCTGGGTAAGACTGAATCAAGAAAAAAGGAAAAAAATATAGATAAAAACCTAAGAGCAAGCTGACTTTCTATAATTGTGCCAAGAAGAGTCATTTTGCTCGGAATTGTACTAAATTGAAAAAGGTAGATTCATCTTTATCTTCTTTCCATGAGCATTATGTTGCAAGTTCAGTGTTGTTAGCTGATTCTTATCATTTGTAGATTATAGATTTAGGAGCAATGAACAATGTAGCTCATGATCGAGCTACATACATGGAGTTTTGTTGAGTACAAGCTGGCAACAAATGGATATATATGAGAAATAATGCAATGATTGAAGTCAAAGGTGTCGACATTTGCAAAGTACACCTATGTGGTGGACGTACCTTGTTTCTACATGATAGCCTGTATGCTCCTGAGATTTAATGAAATCTGGTTTCTGTTACTAGTCTTCTTGATTTATGTTATTGTGTAAACTTTTATAGTTGTTGTGTAGAATTCACATTAACTTTGTGTTTATTGGAAATAGTTATGTAACAAATGGCTTCATGATTTTTTAATGTAGAACCAAATAATAATTATGGAAATGATGGTTGTTTTTCAAATATTGCTCTTATTAGTGATGCTAAAATTAATGATGAAGTTTGGCATGCTAGACTAGGACATATAAGATAAGAACAAATGAATAGATTAGCTAAAGAGGATATGTTAGGTGCTCATGCTAAAGTTAACTTGTCTATATGTGAGCATTATCTTGCTAGGAAAGCAATTAGGAAATAATTTGGTATAGATATTAGGGATGAATCACCATTGTAATTAATTCATTCAGATATTTGTGGTCAAATGAATGTGAAGGCTAGAAATGAAAGTTCTTATTTCATTATATTTATTAATGACTTTATACATTTTGGTCATATGTATTTGATCTCTCACAAATCTGAAGCATTAGATTGCTTCAATCATTACTTGAATGGAATTGAGAATCAATTGGAATGTAAGGTTAAAACCTTGTGCACTAATCATCGATGTAAATATTTGTCTGATTAGTTTAGGACAATGTATAATGATAAAAGGATTATTAGATAGCTAACAATCAGCTAACAATCTTTAGAACTTCATAGCAAAATAGGGTTGTTGAAAGAAGAAATTGAACTCTTCTAGACATGATTAGGCCTCTGATGGCTCAAGCTAATTTGCTAATTTCCTATTGGGGAGATGCGTTATTAGCTGCAACCTATATACGTAACCAAGTGCCTTCTAAATATGTTCCATTACTTCAATATGAATGTTGCAAAAAATCAGATTTGAGTAATATGAGACATTGGAGATCAGCTGCTTACATCCATGATAAGACTCACAAATATGGAAAATTAGGATCTAGAGATAAGAAGTGTATGTTTATAAGATGTTCTTAGACTTCTAAGGGTTATGTCTTCATTGGTGAGCAACTGAAATAAAGTCAAGAGATGTCACATTTCTTGAAATTGAGTTCCTAATATGAGGTGAAGTTGATAAGATAATTCCTCTATTTATGATAGAGGAGGAGGACAATGTTCCTTTATCAACAAATCAGGTATCACGAGAGATTCTTGAATCTAGTTAATCCAGTGGGAGTAATTTGTCGATGAATGAGTAAGTTTCTCAACAGTCTAACCTACGAAGTAGTTGTCAGATTATTCTTCAGAGAAGGTTTGACATTGAGAATGAGGCATTGATGATTCTCCCTGTTGACGATGAGGAATCTCGAACAATTGAGAAAACTTTGAGATGCTCAGTTAAAGAAGAATGGAAAATTACAATGGATGAGGAAATAGTCTATGAGAAAGAATCAAGTTGGGGATTTAATTGATCTTCCTCCAAGTCGAAGGGCAATTGAAAATAAGTAGTTTTTCAAAATTAAGAGGAAAACAGATGGATCGATTAATTGATACAAAGCTCGATTAGTTATAAAAGGATATACCTAAGTGAAGGGTATTGATTTTGAAGAGACATTCTCCCCAATTATGAAGTTTGTGTCAATATGTGTCATCCTAGCTATAGTAGCACATTTTGACATAGAATTACATCACATGGATATAAAAACAGATTTCCTTAACGGTAATTTTGATGAAGAAATCTATATGGCTCACCCAGAAGATTACATTATTGAAGCCCAAGAGAAAAGAGTATGTAGGCTCAAGAAGTCTATATATGGGCTAAAGCAAGCGTTGAGATAATGGAACATAAGATTTAATCAAGTCATTTTGTCTTATGATTTCAAAATGATAAATGAGGATCATTGTGTTTACCTAAGAAAGAAAAAAGAAAAGTTTATCATCTTATCATTATATGTTGATGATATGCTAATAGCTGGAAGTAACAAAAGTGTGTGATAGAAGTCAAATTATGGCTTTCATAACAATTTGACATAATAGATATAGAAGAAGTTGAGTATATCTTAGGAGTGAAGATCATTAGAGATTGATCAAAAAGACTTTTGAGTTTGTCTCAAGAGGCTTATATTACTAAGATGTTACAACACTTCAATATGTCATATTGCAGCATTGAATAGACACCTGTAGCGAGAGGTACTATTCTGAGTAAAAGTATGTATCCCAAGATTTATGAAGAAATAGCTGAAATGAAGAAAAAACTATATGCTAGTGTTATTGGTAGTTTAATGTACACTATATTGTGTACTCGTCCTGATATAAGCTATGCTATTGGCATAGTTAGTCATTTCTAGTCAAACCCAGGATCGAGACACTAGAAAGCGTTGAAGAGAATATTTAGATATCTCAAAGGGACAACAGATTATTATCTCTATTTCCAAGGATAAAAAATGAACCTCAGTGGCTACACATATGCAAATTGGACGGGGGACCTTGATGCTAGAAAATTCACATCTGACTAACCTTCTTGCTAAATGGTGGCACTATCTCATGAAATAGGAAGAAATAGACTTGTGTAGTACTATCAACAATGGAAGCTGAATATGTATTTTATGCAATCAATATACAAGAGGTTGTTTGGTTAAGAAGGTTTCTGAAACATCTGAAGCTTGTTGAGCATCGTGGGAGTTATGTTATAGTGTACTATAATAGTCAAGCTGCTATAGCTTTTTCTAAAGATCCCAAATATCACAGCAAAGACAAGTATATAGAAATTAAGTATAATTTTGGAAGGGATATTGTTGATAAGAAAAAGATAGTTCTTGAGTACATCCCTACATGTAATATGCTTGCAGATCCTTTTACTAAGTCATTGACTAAAAAGTCATTACAAGGACATGTGAAAGCTTTAAGACTTCAAAGAATATAACATATTGTAAATATAATTAGATATATAAATATGACATGATCTATTCAGTGTATATGTCTTTGTTATACTTTGGATTAAAGTCTCGATAAGCATGTTAGCAGATTGAGATCGGTCCACTCACATGAATAATTATCTCTATTTGTTAAGTATAAATAGAGGTAAGATTGTTACTTATGGGATAACTTATGTAGCTGTGCATAGAGACATACCTATAAGTTAAGGTTGCCTTGATAATTATGTCAAGATGAAATCATTTATGTAGTGATCGAAATAAATGAACCTACCATTTACTAGATCTGCTTAAGGTCATATTAGAATTCATATATTAAATTCAGGATTAAACATTAGGTATGTCTAGATCGAAATCTGTATGATATTAAATTTAGAGAAAAACATAGGCTCTTTTTTAGTAAAGAGAATAACATCACAGTGTGTGATTTATACCACATGTGCTATGGCCATAAGAAGGGTAGTAGGAGAATGGATCTCATCTTCTCTACTATATAAGACTCTTAAGATTATGCGTTAATCTCAATTTTACCCTAAGTGATATTCAACTATCTACTTGAAGTTATAATCAGTGATAGCTACTTTAGCATGTATCCTATTAGCCATGGATGATTTGGTCTATGGAGCATAACTAGGAAAGCGATTGATTAGAATTAATAGATTCTAGCTAAAAAGGAAGACTATGATTGATTTACATCAATAACATTTTAACTAGTACCAGTTATATTTTTGTTCAGTACATAAAATGTAATTGTGAATAATTATATTGATTGGAGATGTTGAATATACTTCTGACATAATAGTCATTATAAGGGACTACATATGCTCATATTGATATAAATAATTTAATCTAAAGTAAAGGTAAGATGTTGATGTCTAAGATTCATTGTATAAGAGCAGCTAAGTTAAGTGTAGCAACTTTCTTAACAGTAATTGCTCATTACGCTTGATGTTGCATGAACCATTTTTCTTGAAGTGAGAATTGAATATTTTTCATAGTCTTTGTGACTAGATGCCTCTTAACTTGGACGAGTGGGAGATGTTAGATGTGATACTTGAAGACACACGTTGAGAAGAGGAGAGAGTGCATGCTCCTCTTCCTCTTCCTCCTTTAAGTACAATTAGAGCTCAAGTTATAGGAAGAGGAAGAGACTTGATCTTCTTATATATATGTATGTCTAAGTGATCAGAAGAGGGATGTAAGAGGTGAAGAACATATCTTGGTTCGTCCATTACCATAGAGTGGGATTTGGTTTGTGGAAATAGGTGAAGGTTCCTACATGGTGATCTTCTCCGAGATAGCAATTTCTTCTTCGTGGTGATCATCTTCGGGACACAACGACTTCTTCCTGGTGATCTTCTTCAAGAAAGCATCTTCTCCTTCTCCGAGATGAGCACTGTGAGTTTATTTTATTTTTGTATGAAATTGTTTCTTACATGCAACATCGGCTCCTTGGCCTCCAAACTCCCAAGCCTCTCGATTCCTGGGCCTCCTAGCTCCTTGGTCTCTCGACTCCATGGCGATACGCATCAGAACATAGGATCATTTTAGGAACAGGATAATTATTACATAAATCTTAGATTATTTCAGAAAAAAAGACAATCATCGCACAAATCTTGGATTATTTCGAGAAAAAAGACTGCGACGTTAATATGTCTTGCACTATTTAAGGAATTAAATAATGATAACGAGAATATTATAATGGAAGAAAAAGTTTATTGTCTCTCTACAAAATATAACCATTTCGGCATCTAAGGTACATACGCACACATATGTACATCAAAACCCTAATACTTATCTTTTTCATCATTCTCTAACTTAAGCGTCAGACTAGCTGTGGTGGAAATCCCTTCACCGTCATTCTAGCCCCTTTCCTCTTGTTTGCTTTCATCCAGGCTCCCAGAACCATATCATTATCCTTATTGTCATTCAACAATTGATGATTAAGTTGTCAACAAAGCTAACTCATCGATGATTCATTCGTAGACATTCCTGTGCAAGATTAGTCGCGATATTACTTTGAGATTTTGGTACTAAGTTACTAATAGAAAACTTAGGTTGTGGATTTCAGAATATATAATCAATTCTAAATTCTGACAGATAGTCAACAAAACAATCGGTAATGAAAGAAGTGACAAGGGTTTTGGAGTGAATGGAAAGATCGGACACTCATTGGGGAAAGAGAATGTCCATGTAATAAATTAAGAAAATTTTCATAATCTAATAATAATATTATTTTCATCCATATTTATTACTACTGTTGGTATGTTATTAAGGATAAATTAAATTAAAAATATGAGATTAATTTTTTAAATTAAGGTTTTCTTTTTTAATTGAAAGTTCCATTTAATTTTTTTATTCAAATATCTACCAATATATCCGAATATAATCTATCGGGGAGGATTTACACGTGGACAGGGTCATTGCACCAATTTTAATTAAAATGTTACGGTTTTATCAAATTATTTTAATTATAATAAATTTTATCCAATAATATTTGATTAAATTAAAATAATTTCGACTATAATTAAGTGTTTAGTAATTGGATTAACTTTTTGATGTATGGACGACACTTTTTATATATATATATATATATATATATATATATATATATATATATATATATATATATATATATATATATATATATATATATATATATATATATATATATATATATATATATATATATATATATATATATATATATATATATATATATATATATATATAGAAAAATTTTGAATATCAAATTAAAGTTAAAATTGTTGGTGCAAGTTACACCAGAATCAGACCTAATTTTTGATGTTGTCAAATGTTCAAGTTAAGTCTTGTTGTGATCTAAGAAGTAGACTAAGTGTGCAGGCTGTTGGAGGCTAGGCAGGAGAAATCTTAGCAGATCGTGGAACCCAGGTGCAAGTCCAAGTAGGTCGAGGAGACCCGAAGCTTGGCGGTGAGATCGAGACGTTTGCAGGACCGAAGATCAAGGAAAAAGTCTTGGCGATCCGATCAAAGCTAAGTGAAAAGTCTAAAGTAGATCTGGAGGATCTAAGTTTGGCAAGTAGGTTGAGGTAAACAACTGTCTGGAGGATCTAAGTTTGGCAGGTTGGTTGAGGTAAACAACTGGAGGAGCGACAGTGAGGTCGGGTTCCAGAAGGGAACCACCTTAGGTCGTTGATCTAACTGAAGAAACCGGAAAGGTTTCCAAGTTGAGATCGAGACAGTTCTACTATCTTTTATATTACTCATGTATTTTAATATTATTGTGCTAACATTTGTTTTGCAGGATGTTTTGCTTAACACTGTTTTGCAGGTCCGGCCCGATCGGTCGACCGAATCAGGTCAACTAAAAGTAGTTATCAGTTTAGAATAGATCAAACCAAAGTCTAGTCAAAACATGATCGGTCGACCGAACCAGACTATTGGTCGACTGAACCATGATGACTCGGCACAGAGCAGATCATCAGTGTCAATCAGAAGGAAAATGAAACTTGGGCTGATTGGTCGACCGAACCCGTGGAATGGTTGACCGATCCAATCAACATTAAAGGCGCATTAAATAAAGATCTCGGCAGATTTCAACGTACAGGGAAAGAGCTTGTTCAGTCGATCAAAAAGATGGATCAGTTGACCGAACCATTAAAGACCAATTAATGCAGAATATCGAGCCAGCGTCAGACTCCAGCCAGGAAGGAGGGGAGCGTGTTCAGTTGACTGAACAGGAGGATTGGTTGACCGAACGTCCAGTATACCTATAAAAGGAGGCTCGAAGTCTGAGGCTGGGACTTACTTCTAATCGACTCAAGTTCTCTTCTGCAAGCTGCTTGTGCTACAAATGTTTATCAACTCTGCAAGTCATTCCGTCCGTTAATGCCGACCGAGCTTCAACTTTCACGGAAATAGGTACATGTATAAAAACTGATTTGAGAGCGAAAGACTCTCAAACCGAATGCAAGAGATATATCATAGTTAGAAGTTTATCCTCTCAGTCGAGGTAAAACCCCATCATCAACATACAATTCACTTAAACAGTGGGTTCACATCCGTCCACAGATTATAAGCCATCTTGTAGACCTTGGATTAGAAGAGACGGTGAACTTCAAATAATAAGCATCATAGATCGTGATCGACAAGCAAAGTATTTCATCATAGATCGTCGTCCCACTTTTAACAAGTGGTCAGCTATCAACGGATTTATCATGTTTTTACCGCGAGCCGTTTGCTGCGGAATAGGTAGATCCTTATGGTGGATCTACGAACCCTTTTGAGCTTTTTGGCAAAACCCCAGCCATCAACGGATTTGATATTGTCCTTACCGCGAGCCGTTTGCTGCGGACTAGATAGATCATTATGGTGGATCTATTCACCTTTTTGGACTTTTTGGCAAAACCTCAGCCATTAACGAATTTGACATTATTTTTACCGTGAGTCATTTACTACAAACTAGATAGATCAAAATATAATAGATCTATTCATCAAACATATTCTCCCATGCCTCACATAAAAAGTCAATGCCACAAATTTTAATGAACCTATCCTCATTCACCACCTATGCTGAAAATTTGCCAAGCATGCAACGTTGAAAGTTCTGTGCAAATCCCCCTTTGCCACCAATTTAATATTTCCACCATAAATCCATAAATCCATGCAACAGGTGAAAACTTAATTAATCTCCACAGATTGAAGCAAAACCACATACATTCCTTTGCCTTCAACAACAAACACATTTCAGCAAATTGGCATAAAACGGACAGTAAGCATACTTCGAACAGCAAGCAAAATGGACAGTAGGCATACTTCGGATAGTAAGCACAATGAATTTCAACAATTTCAACAACGGCCTTCATACCACAGAGAATGAGCCTTAAGGAGGTTGCAAATCCACAAATCTATGGGTATGTATTTGTACCTTCCGGAATAACCAATCTACATCCGATGTAATACCTTGGAGCCGACATTTATTTCTAGCTTCCCAAATGTAATAGATTGAGCTAGAGATTCCAAGATGTCGGGCCTTCATCCTCCTACTGCCACCCTTGTAATGTCTACCAAACATCTGATGTAACTCCTCGAAAGATTTGAAATTATGCTTGATTTCCAACCACCGTTTCACCTTGCACCAAAGTTCACAAGCCACCGGACATTCGAAAAAGACATGTTGATTGGATTCCTCTCGCTAACGACACATGACACAATCTTTATTTGGTTCATACTCCATTCGATCTGTGGTCCTCAACCTCCCATGAGCTAGCATCCATAGTGTAAAACGATGTTTCGGCATGATTTCCGGCTTCCACACCAAAGATTTCCATGCAACTTCCGGCCCTCTTGGCATGAAGAAATTATATGCATTTGTAACCCCCTTACCATTTCCAATAAACCAATCCATCATCTTCATATTTGCCTCGCCCACTCCACTTGAAGCATTTAGTATCTTAGTTCGGATCTCCAACAGTCTCTTGATTAATGGTGAATCTGAGTTTTTCTTTTGCCATGTCCAAAAATCTGCACTTTTGATATAATGTTGACGCACCCATTGAACCCAAAGTGAATCCACATTTGCTTGAATATTCCATAATATTTTGGACAACAAAGCTTCATTCCACGCTAGGAGGTCCCTAAGGCCATAACCCCCATCATGTTTAGGTAACAGATCTTCGACCATGAAATGGGTGGATGCTTTGAGGACCACACAAACGTTCGGCATAGAGCATATATTTTGTCAATCACACCACTAGGAATAGGGAGCATAGAAAGCCAAAAACATTCTATATCTTGAAGAACCATCCCCACTAATTCCAAGTGCCCGACATAAGATACGGTGTGCTTAGGCCATGAGTTGATCTTCCTTGCAATAACTTCAAGAAGTGGCCCATAATTCGCAATCCTTAACTTTTCCGTCAGCAAAGGAATACCCAAATATCTAAAAGGAAATTTCCCTTCTTGAAAACCCAAGAGTTGTAATAATCTGTTCTTCAAGCTTGTGTCCATACCCGCCATATAAACTTGTGTCTTTTGTGGATTTGCTCTTAGACCCGAAATCCCTCCAAATTGATTCAAGCAATCCACTAGGTGTTGGGTAGATGTCTCACCCGCTCTACAAAATAGCATTAAATCATCGGCATAGACAAGGTGAGTAATACCAACCTCCTTACACATAGGATGAAAATGAAAAGAAGACTTCATGGAGGTTTCCTTTAGCTTCCTTGAGAGAACCTCGATGCACAAGCTAAATAGAAGGGGGGAAAGTGGGTCTCCTTGCCTTAGTCCTCTTTTCCCACCAAAAAATCCATATACTCCACCATTCAATGATATTGAATATGATACCGTGGAGATGCATAATTTAATCCAATCACAAAATCGTTGGGGAAATCCAAAACCAACGAGACCGGCCATGAGAAAATCCCAATCAACCATATCAAAAGCCTTCTTCAAATCAACTTTGACCATGCATCTAGGGGAGATCCTTTTGCGAGCATACTTCCGAAGCAATTCCTGAGTTAGGTATATATTATCCCCTATAGAACGTCCCTGAATAAATGCTACTTGGGCAGGGTCTAATAAGAAATCCAATACCTTTGATAACCGTGTAGCAAGTACCTTCGATACTACCTTATAGAAGACATTACAACAAGATATCGGTCTATAGTCCGAAACCCCAGTCGCATGATCTCCTTTTGGCACTAATGATATCAAAGAGTGGTTCCACTATTTGAGGAGCTTGCTATGCTGAAAGAATTCCTGCACCGCTGCCACAAAATCCTTACCAACAATATCCCATGAAGAAGTGAAGAATTTTGAGCTATACCCATCCGGTCCCGGGGCCTTTCCCCATCCAATATCATGTAGGGCAACTTTAATCTCTTCTTCATCAACCAACTTGCATAAATTCTCAGATTGACCCCTTGTGAGTTTCCGCCCCATGAGTGAGTTGCTGTCCCATTCGGCACATACCTCCTTTTGACCATGTAACCCATGGAAATAATCAATAAACTCCTCTGCTACTTCACCCAAGCTTGTGGTTTGTTCCCCATCCCTTTTCTTGAGCGTAATGATAGCATTTCTCTTGTTGTTTCTCTTTACCACATCATGAAAAAATTTTGTGCACTTGTTCGAATTCCTCAAATAAACGTTCTTTGCCCTTTGTTGAAAAAATTGTCTTTCCGCCTCCATAAGTAGAGTAGTTTTCTTTCTCACATGGCTGTACTCTGAGGGAATTGGACCACCATCAAGAATACCCTTTTGTATCTCCACAAGCTCATCTTTTGCTCTTTTAGCTTTCTCCGTGATGTGACCAAAATGATTTTTGTTTAACTCCCTCAAGCATTTCTTCAATCGAAACAACTTTGTCTTTAAGATGAATTGGGCATTACCTATCACCGAAGCTGCCCATGAATCCCCCACAACCTTCAAGAAATCCTTGTGCAACGTCCACATGTTGAGGAATTTGAAAGGTCTATTTGGAGCACGGTCCTTGGCTAGCGTATGAACAATAGTGCAAGAATGGTTAGAAAGACATCCAGGGGTCGTAAACTCCGCATTGCTTCAACTTTCAAATCCTATTGTCGGTATATTTATTTTGTACTGCACTTAATTTCATATAAGATAGTAGGAGTGTTACTATCTTACATCTTTGTATCTGTATGATCCACTTCTTTCCGAAGATTTCGGAGAGAAGGGTTATAGTGCTTTGCCCATCGGTGCGGTCAAGGACCGCGTGCCTTCGAGTAGGAGTCGACCTAGACTTCGAACGAAGTAAACAAACTTGTCTATTCTTTTACTTTCCGCTGTGCACGACTCTGCTTTCAAAGTTTAAAGAAAAAGTTTTTAAAGCGCGATATTCATCCCCCTGTATCGCTCTTATTCGATCTATCAATTGGTATTAGAGCCTCGTTAGCTCTGAAAGTTCTTAATCGATTTTCAAAGCATTTTTAAAAACTGTCTTTTCCTCAATTTTTTTTCTTATCTTTATTTTTCAAGCACTACTAATCCCAAGACAAAAGTCTTGAAAATATATTTTTTAAGTCTTTTCTTGCAAGGATGTCAAACTTGTATCAAGAAGGTTACACTACTATCCGACCTCCACTATTCAAAGGAGAAAATTTCAGTTATTGGAAGAATAGAATGGAGTGTTACTTGAAGTCCGATATCGAGCTCTGGTTCACGATCTTGAAAGGCTACACTCCCCCGACAAAAGATGGAACGCCTCTTGAACCTGAAGATTGGACTCCCCCAATGATCAAGAAGACACAATTAAACTACAAGGCAATCAACACCATTCAGTGCGGGCTTACTACGGAGGAGTTGAACCGAGTCGGCCCCTACGATAACGCCAAAGAACTGTGGGACTCTCTAGTCAAACTACACCAAGGGATCGACGAATTGAAGGTAAATAAATGGGACTTACTCTTAAATAATTTATTTAATATAAAAATGGTTCCCGGAGAGACAGCCTCGTAACTACACGCTCGACAGAAGGACATACTTAATGGCCTCCACCTGATTGGACACAACCTGGAAAACCGTGACACGATAAGGTACGCTATAAATGCTTTTCCGAAGAATGCTTTGTGGGCATCAATTGTAGATGCATACAAAGTATCCAAGGATCTTTCAGTTCTTAAGTTAGCACTACAAGAAAAACTCTCATAGACATCGGTGGAACAACAACGGTTTTAAGCAAAAACCGATGTCTTTGAGTATTTTACACTAGTTTTTCCAAAAATCGATGTATATGAGCGCAGATTTTCACTCATAGACATCGGTTGTTTTAGCCGATGTCTATGAGCGCCTTTTTTTTTATTAATAGACATCGATTTTAACCACGGTTTTTAAAACCTGGTGTCTATGAACCAAAATTCTGACGGACTTTGTTAGCGCGCTTTCTTTTGGGCTTCTCCTCGCCCACCATAAATCGAAACCCTAATCCTCCGCATCCTCCTTTTAGGAGTTACCATTTGAAAGACAGACGAGCAATGGATCTCTCGACGGCGATGTGGACGGCGGTGGTCGTCGGCCTGTCGCGGTCTACGGCGATTTGGGGAGTATCAGAGAAGTAACACAATAAGAAGGTTGAGGTTTAATGACCCGACCCTTTTGGCCTATTGGGCGGTCCTTGTGGCGGCCCAACTGGCGGCCCTTATGTCGTCGGCCCATTCGGCAACCTCTCATGTCGTCGACCGACGACCCTTTGGCCGTGCCATTACTCATTAGGACTTTCCACCTCTGGCAGTGGATTTTTGCCTCCCCCAGGATTCGAACTCTAAACCTCCAGGCTTAAGTATTAGAGTTTATGAATCCTGGTAGCCAAGTGAGCGGCTCTCACTTGGTTACCAGGATTCCTAAACTCTAATACTTAAGCCTGGAGGTTTAGAGTTCGAATCCTGGGGGAGGCAAAAATCCACTTCCAGGGGTGGAAAGTCCTAGTGAGTAATGGCACGGCCAAAGGGTCGTCGGTCGATGACATGAGAGGTCGCCCAATAGGCCAAAAGGGCCGGGCCGTTACAATAAAAAGGCGCCTTTTATTGTAACGACCTGACCCTCTTGGCCCATTTGGCGGCCCATTTGGCGACCACTCATGTCGTCGACTGTCGGCCCTTATGTCGTCGGCCCATTTGGCGACCTCTAATGTCGTCGACCGACGAACCTTGGCCGTGTCGTTACTCACTAGGACTTTCCACCCCTGGCCAGTGGATTTTTTGCCTCCCCCAGGATTCGAACTCTAGACCTCTAGGCTTAAGTACTAGAGTTTATGAATCCTGGTAACCAAGTGATTATTGTAACGACCCGGCCCTTTAGCCTCTTGGGCGGCCCTTGTGGCGGCCCAACTGGCGGCCCTTATGTCGTCGGCCCATTTGGCGACCTCTCATGTCGTCGACCGACGACCCTTTGGCCGTGCTGTTACTCACTAGGACTTTCCACCCCTGGCAGTGGATTTTTGCCTCCCCCAGGATTCGAACTCTAAACCTCGATCTCACTTGGTTGCCAGGATTCATAAACTCTACTACTTAAGCTTGGAGGTTTAGAGTTCAAATCCTGGGGGAGGAAAAAATCCACTGCCAAGGGTGGAAAGTCCTAGTGAGTAACGACACGGCCAAAGGGTCGTCGGTCGACGACATGAGAGGTCGCCAAATGGGCCGACGACATAAGGGCCGACGGTCGATGACCCGAGGGTCGCCAAATGGGCCAAGAGTGCCGGGTCGTTACATGAGGCGACCATCTTCTCACATTGCACTCAGATGTGCTCAACCATCTTCTCACATACTCTCCCTTCTTCATCAAGGTATTCTCCCCAAACCCTTCAATCCTCTCCGTGTGCCTCGTTTTCTATCGATCTCACGACGATGTTTTTGATGTAGGTCGAGCCAGTATAGTCCGGATCCAAGAACGCTCGATACTCCGACTGCTTAACTCTCTCAATCCCCTTCTGCCACCCTACTTCCGCGCTCTCATTGTCCAACCCGCACCCCTCCACTCTTCACTCTCCCTTTTTTGTTAGAGTTCCTGCGATCCGCTCCTTCGGCTAAGCGCAAGATGGCCAACCCCTTCCTCCTCTTCTTGTCGATCGCGTCTTGTTTTCTACAGATTTGGGCATCGGATGTGGTAGGCTCGTTGTATTTATAACCCTAATATGCTAAATATGTTTTTTTAGCCTTAACTAATTGTTTATGGCTTCTGATTCAGCTGTTCTACGAGTCGTTTGATGAACCTTTTGATGGTCGATGGATCGTCTCAAGGAAGGGGGACTATGGAGGTACTCATCAGATCATCGTTCGAATGTGTATCTGTGATGTTTATTGGTAAATAGCTAAGGTTCCAAAGCTTCCAATCGGTTGCTATGCTTTATGTTTTCTTGTGCAAAAACCTATTTTGTTTTGTGATCAAGGCATGATTTGGGCATTTGTTTCTTGATATCTTTGATTAGAACGAGTGAATGAACTAGTAAAAGCTCGAAAAATCCACGTCATCAGAGAAATGAAGATCCAGAGAAATATAATGACGACAAGCAAAGATCGACAAGATCCAACGACAGCAACCGTGAGAGTAAACCTGCTGAAAGAGCTGCGAGAAATCCTACATCAGACAGGAGGTTGGCATCGGAAGGTACTCCTGGAAGAATTAGATCAAAGGCCAATACAACAGAAAGATATTCTTTAGAACTTTATTATGCAGTTGCATGTTTGATCGAGTTGATTTCAGTTGTTGCCTGCCAGCTGAAATACCCTAAACTTGTAAGATTTCACTGTCAACCTCTTCATCGATAAGTCATGTTCAAACATTGTGCAAGGCTTGCAAATGACATGAGGGTAAAATGGCATGATTTCCAATTTGGAAGTGAAAAAACAGTTATGCTAATGGTGCTTATCTGGATGGTAGCCTTCTCATGATGATGTAGCGGTGCCACCTTTTGCTGAGTGGGATGAGAATGATCCGGCAGTGAGAAGTACACTGGCATCTTCAAGTTGATAGCTGAAAATCGAAGAACTCCAGGAATCCCGTATCAGCCACCAGAGCCAAACATTCAACCGGAAATTACTACAGAAGCTTAGGTAATCACCACATCATATTTCCTTAACAAGTTGCTGCAGAGACTAGTTTACAATCATATTTGTAGTAGAGACTATGATCTTTACAATGAGAAATCTCAAATGCAGCAGCTAGATGTGCTGCAGTAATAGTTGCATTTGACTAGTAGTTGTTGCACATCGTAACTGTCCTGATTGTAGGAGGAATCAGGCTTACAGAGGCTTCACTTTCTGCAATTGATGCTTTATGAACTCTACCATTTAACCACAATGGTTTTCCTGCTTAACTTCTTTGCTTCCTCATATTTTTCCCAATTTTTTTGCTTCCGTTACAATGGTAGGCACTCATATTAACCGGAACTAAAGTTGTGTTTGCGGAAGATATATCCAAGATAAAATTATAGTGGAAGAAATGATTCATAGAATCTACCTCCAAAAATTTTGAGATATGCCTTGGCTATTTTTTTAAAATGTTGCTATTATTGGTTTCTAGTTGTTGATCGGTCATGTAAATTTGTTGTTTATGAAAAAAAAGTTGCAATTTCTTAGATATTTCATTCTTTTTACTGAATCTTGTTCTGTAAAATGCTTTACCACATACACCATATTTTTTTCTTCCATTTACTTCTTCCAGAGTTTACTCTTAACTTACTACTTGCATTACTAATCCTTTCTTAACCTTCACTGATGTTTTTTTTTTCTGTTTGAAATTACCATAGCTCATTCTCATAAATGGGATAATCTAGTGACTTCGTTTTCATGCATTTTTTTACCTTTTCTATATGTTGTTAATAATAGATGACAATCTGAGAGATATCACTTTATTTTTGGTAACTCCAGTTGTTATTGTACAGGGGATTGAAGTATGTATGGTTCCATCTGCTGATAGGGTAAGTTCCAATAGAAATTATACTTATTGTTTGTTTTGTGAATAATTCAAGTATATGAATGCTAAACCTCTAATTCTTCATACTGTATTAAACACTCATATAGCCAGAGGAAGTAAAATTTTCTATACGCTTAATTGATACGGACTTAAACAAGTTAGTTACATCATGCAATTGGAAACATCAGCAGAAGATGTTTCAAATGTGCAGATCAAATCAGTTGTCTTATAACAGATTATTTCAAATGTGCAGATCAAAGAAGCTGAGCAAACAAGTAAAAATTATCAGCAAAAGGTTACTTATCTCATTTTCAATCTCTATTTGAGTAGAATTTACAGCATCTTTAATTTCCCTTATGTAAGCAACAAACTGCTTTATAACCATATTGACTATTTTATTCTATTCAGGTAAGAGAACTGGAGAATCAATTAAATGGTGAGAGAACAACCAAGAAGGACAACCAAGAAGAATATTTGTGTACTATCTATTACCTTTTGATGTTATAAGAAGAATAGTTATGTGTAATTTGTGAATACTGACTTGATGTGCACAATATCTATTATCTTTTTATGTTGTAAGAAGAATATTTATGTGTTGGTTATATGGATATTAACTTGGTGTGTTTAGATACATCGGTGCATTTTTATTTGTGATTTTCTTAGTGAATTAATAATATTAACTTAATTTTATGATTTGCTTGGTGATAATATTGGTTTTTCACTATTTCGGAAATCAAATTTGTGTCGTTAAACAATACTGATATTACATCGGTTTTCCACCATTGCAAAACTGGTGTCATTAGCTAATATTACATCGGTCGTATACCGCTGCCAAAACTGGTGTTATTAATATATAATATTACATCGGTTTTACACACGATGTCGTTAAGTGATATTACACCGATTTTAACCCGATGTCTAAAATGGAAGACCTTTTACATCACCTTCATAGACATCGGTCGAAAATGTAATAGACATCGGTGGAAAATCAATGTCTATGAGGGTTTTTGTTGTAGTGTAGATGAGTTATTCTGTGAATTGTAATTACACGAACAATCTAATGTAAGCCATGTCGAGAAAGGTGTAGCTTTGTATGCAGGTTCAAGCAAGGAAACTAAAACAAGAACAAAGATCGAGTCTGAAAGTGAGTCAGATTCTGACTCAACATGTCACACCCCGGAGGAGTCCCTGTCCGAAGAAATTTCGGCAACATCTCCCCTGTACGGCGGACAATCTGAAACTTTCTACAATCACGATATACCTCAGCCACATGCGGCTGGAATAATAACAATAATAAAACAATCACCACGCAGTTAATATCAATTTCAGCCTCTGGCTGACACAACCACGCAGTTTAATAGTAAACAAATAGAACAGTAATACGATGACTCGAAAACAACTCTACTCAACTACACTCGTAAAGCTCAAATCCGATTTTTCCTACTCCACTACACTCGTAAAACACAAATCCGACAAACTCACCTCTTCTGCCGTCCAGGCAGGCATGGAGTAAAACATATCTAAATCATGCCAAAATCCATCAACGATAAAAATCCATACAAGATCCATAAGTAAAACATTACAAGACCAAGACATAGTCTGATAGAGAAAACTAAAACAACAACTCGTGATCAGCAGAGGACTAGCACTACGTGCAATGGGGACTAGCGACTGGAACTACTCCGGACAGCCTCAACCTGAAAAATATCAACGGAGGAGGGTGTGAGTCCAACACTCAGCAAGTACAACTGATATGCATAATAAAGTAAATAACAGACAACACTAATCATGCGTACAATCTCCTGAATACGAGAAGAATAAATGCAACTGAAACAAAAATAGGAGAAACTGTACTAACCAGGACCAAGGTATAAAGATAACTGGGTCGTCAAACCGAGAGTATCATAATCCTGTATGCATGTCAATCATATGCATCCATATAAATGCAGCAAGTAAATGCAACAAACACAAGCAATAAATGCATCATGCGTATGATGCCAATGACATGGTCACCCCTGATGTCAGTCAGCCATCTCACACACAATGGTGAGTCCGAGTGGGTAGAGCTGTGACAACCGTGCACTCTGACATCACTGCCCCTGATGAGTGACCGAGTGGACGGGATGCTGTCGGAGTACACACATACTCCTACCCCGAAATAATAAATGGGGGAGCGCAATGCTCTCATCTCCCGGTACACGATGACGGGGAGGAATCTCTGCCGGCTACCACGTTGAGTCACACTACCCATGAGCGGACCAACGGAGCCAAACAAAGTCCAACTGCCTGCCGGGTACAAAGCTGCTACACTAAACCAACGGAGCTAAATAGAGCGGAACTGTCTGCCGGCTACCACGCTGAGTCACCAGACCAACGGAGCCAAACAGCAGAACTGCCACATACCTGTCTGATATACCACTAACCCATGAGTGGTGGTGTGTACAGATACATGTAACTGGCGATGTGCTCAACAATAATGGAGCAGACAATCGCACGGCATGCAATCATGCAAAATGATGCATGACACTAAACATGGCAATATCACGAATAGCATAGCATGCTCCATACATAAATATAAAATGTGTACTACAAGATAATGAATCAAATGGAAGGTACACAAACAGATAGGGTATCAAATAAACCCTAGGTCCTGAACATAATGTATCATGTGGTTGGGTCACTACCTAAAGCATGTATGATCAGGTAAATAATAACATGCAATGCATAATAAGTAAACAAGCAAACATGTAACAGATCATGTAGTGACCAACCGAAATAAATGGATAAGACAATTATTGCTATATGTTAAACACATTATTATGCATATCAAAAGACATAAGTCAAAGTACCTGCCTCCAATAGATCGAGCTAATCAACCTCTATGACGATGTGCTCGTCCTGAATCCAAGTCCTGTAGTAAATCGTACAGTTTAGCTAAGTTAATTTTAAACAAATAGCTAAACAAATTCCTAATCCATAGACCATCTAGGGTTAGCTTCCTTATCAATATACACAACCTCAATCTACTCATAATCATCCATCTAAACAATCGAATCAAGACCATGATCTGTAGCATGTATCAAATGCTCTACTGCTTACCTTACTTCTCAGTCGCTTCTGTAAATCCACAGACAAGGAAAATTGCTGCTGGAAACAAATCAAGCAAGCCCAAATCAGTAATTTCCCTTCCAAACCATGTTCCCAAACCATAACCATTACCTCTAACTCTCCTTCAGTCGTCTGAGATGGCAACGGACCCGATTCACAACGGAAAGACCGGAATCCAGCAACTTCAGACCGTCCACTGCCAATTGTAAAACAAATTCCAAATCCAACTAAATAGAAAACCTTATAGTAGTATACCTCAATCCATATCACTGTTGACGTTAACAAAAATCCTTACCTAACTTCCTCTTCACTGGTCGGAGGTGATCAATGATCCGATGACAATGCTAGTGCACAGGTGCGCCGGCGGTGGATCGGCAGTGGCACGACAGCGGCGCTAGGGCACAGGGGAGGTCGGCACCAGTAGATATTGGCGGTGCTTGAGTGGAGGGGAAAGGCTGGTTGCGGTCGGCACGGCAAAATCACAGGTCGGCAGGGCTAGGGCTCAGGGTGGTCGGTGGTGGCGTCGGCACTAGGGCAGAGATGGCGCAGCTCTGCTCGATGATCGAAGGAAGGGCTCACACGTCGCCGACGCTGTCAGGTGGAGAAGGCGTGGCCGAGACACAATGGCGGCAAATCGGAAGAGGGACCGAGATCTGGTGGCCGGCGGTGGTGAATCGGCCGAGAAGAAAACAGCGTCGGCACTGTCGGGCGGTTGGCGATCGGAGATCGGCGCGACGGAGAGTGAATGGAGGAAAGCAGCGGCGCGAGAGGGAAGAAGAAGAAGGAAGAAGAACTGCTGCGGTTAGGGCACGGCACGCGGGTGAGGGCGTCGGGCGCGCGCGGAGGGGAAGAAGTCGGGACGGTTCGGCGTCGAGGGAAGGAAACAGCGGGGGAAAAAGAAAAATAAGGAAAAGAAAATAGGAAACGAAAAATAAAAACTTTTCCTTGCTTAAATGGGTAGCCTAAACAGGCTTTCCCGGGGCCCTGTTTTATCCCCGTTAACTCGTCCATACGAGCTTCGAAAAATTTCCAAAAAATTTCTAAAAATTCCAGAAAATTCCCTTATTAATATTCTTCTATTTTCGGTATTTTACATTCTCCCCCACTAATAAAAATTTGGTCCCCAAATTTCGTTATCTACTATCAGCAAATACTAACAACAAGTAAAGCATATAAATGCTGAACGACAAATAAATCACATACCTCAAGTGAAAAGATGGGGGTATCAAGCTCGGATAGTATCCTCGAGCTCCCAAGTAGCCTCCTCGTCTGAATGATGCTGCCATCCGACTTTAACCAGCCGGATAGTCTTGTTCCGCAACTGACGCTCTTTCCGGTCGAAAATCCATACCAGAACCTCCTCATAAGTAATGTCAGGCTGAACTGGAACTGGAATATCTGCCAGCACATGCGTCGGGTCGGACACGTATCTCCACAGCATAGATACATGGAATACATCATGGATACCTGCCAGGGACGGTGGTAGTGCCAGCCGGTAAGCTGCCGCTCCGATCCTCTCCAAGATCTCAAAAGGGCCAATGTACCGCGGAGCTAGCTTACCTCTGAGGCCAAATCTCTTCACCCCTTTCGTGGGTGAAACACGCAGAAATACATGATCACCAATAGAGAACTCCAAAGGTCTGCGTCTTTGATCTGCATAACTCTTCTGGCGGTCCTGCGCCTCTGACATCCTCCGTCTGATAATACGGACCAACTCTACCTCCTGCTGAGCTTTATGAGGTCCCAACAGCTGGGCCTCTCCAACCTCATCCCAGAGGACGGGTGTCCGACAAGGTCTACCATACAACGCCTCAAACGGTGCCATCTGGATAGCCGAATGAAAGCTGTTGTTGTAAGCAAACTCTACCAACGGCAGATGGTCCTCCCAACTACCTCCGAAATCCATAACACATGACCTCAGCAGGTCCTCTAAAGTCTGAATGGTCCGCTCTGACTGTCCATCTATCTGTGGATGGAAAGCTGTACTGAAACGGAGCTGTGTGCCCAAGGCCTGCTGCAGACTCTGCCAGAAACGTGACGTAAACCGTAGATCTCTATCTGAAATGATACTCAACGGAACACCATGTAATCTGATGATCTCTCGGCAATACAGATCTGCCAATCGGTCCAGGGAATCAGTCCTCCGGATCGCTAAGAAGTGCGTGGATTTGGTTAATCGATCGACGATTACCCAAATCGCGTCATGACCTCGTCGTGTCCTAGGTAAACCCACCACAAAGTCCATAGTGATATGTTCCCATTTCCACTCAGGAATAGGAATCTGCTGAAGTAACCCTGCATGTCTCTGATGCTCAGACTTCACCTACTGATAGACAAGACATCTAGCTACAAAATCCGCGATGTCTTTCTTCATACCGTTCCACCAGTAGGAACGCCTCAAATCCCTATACATGCGAGTCCCGCTTGGATGGATCGCAAATCGAGAGTGATGAGCCTCCTGAAGTAACTCCTGTAAGACCGGATGGGACTGAGGTACGCATAATCTGCCTCGGAAGTACATAATACCTTCCTCGTCTCGTGTAAACTCGGTCTGCTGCCTAGAAGCTATCTGACTACTAATGAACTGCAAATGCTGATCACCAGCCTGTGCCTCTCGGATCCTCGTCCTGATGGACGACTGAGCAACCATGGTAACCAGAATACCCTGCTTTGTAGATCCCTGCTCCTCAAGGTCTAACTCGGAGAAACCCTGAACCAAGTCTGTAACTGAAACTCGGTGGCAAGCCAAAGTCCCTCTGGACTTCCTGCTGAGTGCATTGGCAACCACATTAGCTTTCCCCGGGTGGTAGCTAATGGTACAATCATAGTCCTTCAGGAACTCCATCCATCTCCTCTGTCGGAGATTAAGCTCCTTCTGGGTAAAAATGTATTTGAGACTCTTATGATCAGTGAGAATCTCAAATGTAATACCGTATAGATGATGACGCCAAATCTTCAAAGCATATATGATGGCGGCTAACTCCAGGTCATGAACTGGGTAGTTCTTCTCATGCTGACGAGAAGCATAAGAGACTACTCTGCCATGCTGCATCAAAACAACACCCAAACCCTGTAGAGAAGCGTCGGTGTAGAGTACAAATCCATCCTCTCCAGAAGTTAAAACCAAAACTAGAGCCGACACTAATCTCCGCTTCAGCTCCTGAAAGATGGTCTCGCAATCCTCTGTCCACGTAAACTTCACGCCCTTCCTGGTAAGGCGTGTCAGCGGCATAGCAATACGTGAGAAACCCTCGACAAAATATCGGTAATATCCGGCCAATCCCAGAAAATTGCGGATCTCCTGAACTGACTTCGGCTGCTCCCAACGAGTGACAACCTTGATCTTCTGAGGGTCTACTAAAATACCTCTGCTAGAGACCACATGTCCCAGAAAACCGACTGAGGATAGCCAGAATGCACACTTGCTAAATTTCGCGTACAGCTGATGTCGTCGAAGAATCTCCAAAACTGTGCGAAGATGCTGTGCGTGCTCCTCCTCGGAACGCGAGTAGACCAATATGTCATCAATGAAAATGATAACAAACTGATCCAGATACTCCAGAAAGATGCGGTTCATCAAGTCCATAAACACCGCTGGAGCATTGGTAAGCCCAAATGACATTACCAAAAACTCATAATGACCGTATCTGGTACGGAAAGCTGTCTTCTGAATATCTGAGTCTCTGACTCGCAGCTGATGATATCCAGATAGCAGATCAATCTTAGAATACACGGAGGTACCTCTGAGCTGATCAAACAAATCCTCGATCCGTGGTAAAGGATATTTATTTCTGACGGTCACTGCATTCAGATCTCTGTAGTCAATACATAACCTCATAGTGCCATCCTTTTTCTTGACAAATAACACTGGAGAACCCCACGGAGAAACACTAAGGTGAATAAATCCCCTATCCAAAAGCTCCTGGAGTTGAACCTTCAGCTCGTTCAACTCTTTTGGTACCATACGATAAGGAGCTTTCGATGCCGGTGCGGTCCCCGGAATCAGCTCAATAGCGAACTCCACTTGCCTTCTGGGACTGGACAAAGTCTTGGTGGGTGATAAGCTATGAATTGACATATTAATTTTGGGTTAATATTTGCACATGTTTAATTCCAATTTTGATTATATTTCCCCAAACAAGGTTTTTATGAGCTTTATGATGTTTTTCCATCTTATGCGTGATTTATTCCTCATTTTGTGAATTTGGTCTTGTAGGGTACTAATGGTTCACTCAACCAAATGGAGCCCAAAGCCCTAACTGACCCTAATTGAGCTTGGATTCGAGTCAAACCTCAGCTGGATATGAACTTAGGGTTTAATGAGCCAAAACCCTAGGTATTTAAAGGACATTTTGGCACGGTGAACAGTGAGCTCGCGCTACTGTTCATCGTGCCAGTTTTCGTGACGGCGCGGACGCGGCTCCTTCCTTCTTCCAAAGCTTCGAACCAGCTTGTCCTCATCAGCGTGGAGTTCCTCAGCTTCCAGCAACCGGTTTCCGACCTTCAGCGCCTCTCCAGCGAGCGTTTTTGCAGGTGAAGTACTATAGCTGTGGGGCGCGATTTCCAGCTCAGACCAGCGGTGTTCTTCTGGTCTGGGTTTCCATTCCTTCACGGGATTATCGGCGGTGGTCCTCCGGTGATTCTGAACCTTTTCGACAGCACCTCAACGTTCCTAGCTTCATTTCTCAGCTCGCGACTCCAGTTTAGGAAATGCAGCAGAGAACCATTTCAGAAACTGACTTCGTTGAGTATTTGTGAGTTGGTACAAGGAATCTGAGGTTGACTTGAAGCTTGAGGACTCCAGACCGATCTCTGTTGGAGTGTTCTCTGCAGGTTCTTTGTGTGACGGCAAAGAGAAGACAAACTGATTTCAGATTTGAGTTGTAGGGATGTTAGGTTTTCTTTACAGTTTGTTTCTGGATTATGTTTTCTTGTTTCTGCATTTTTGTTTCAGAATTTAAAGTTTCATAGAGTAGATTTGTTAGCAAGTCATTCTCCTATATAATTTTTGTTCTTTGTTTAGGTTCAGTTTAACTCTGCTCGGATTAGAGCTGATTTCTGCACAGTATTCTTCAATTCTGATTTCTGAGTTTGTGAAGCAATTTCTGTTCTAGCTAATCCTCTGTTTTAGCAATCCATTAGAGGATGATTCAGTTAGGCTGATAGATTTTAGTAGTGTTAATCTTTATGTGTGGATGAATTGAGGAGGTATTAAACTTTGGTTATTGATTTAACTCTCCGAGAAGTAATCTGAATTCTGCATCTAGGTTTTCAATAGGTAAGTTTAATTGGTTAACTAGAGTAATGTTTATAACAAATTCTGGAACTTAAGATTAGACTCTAGTTGTTGACGTTTAGCTCAGAATTCACAAGTTTTAATTAAGGCAGTTTGGTTGAATTCATTTAGTGCAAGTGTGGTGTAAGTGTTTAATTTCTAGCTTGCTTAAGAATTTATTTCTGCAGCAATAATGATTAGTTAGCAAGTTCAATTATGTTCTCTTTTGCATTTCAATACCAAACCCCATTTTTATATCTAGAAAACCCAAAAAAAGTGTGTTCTTAATCCAAACAAGCACATTCTAGCATAATCCTCGGAAATTCGACTCGGGCCTTATACTAAAACATTGCTTTGTATAGTTGTGGGTTTTCGATCTGAACATTAATTTGGGAGTTTATTTGTGACATCTACTTAGAGAGCTTACCAGTGGGTCAAGGACTTTGGGAAAAATCTTAGAGTCGAGAACTCTAGGTAAAAATCCTAGGGTTCGTGGACACCAAATGGAAGTCTGGACTGGTCGTGGAGTGGACATTCAGCATGAAGTCCTGGAGTCTTAGACGTTAAGCAAAAGTTTAGACTGTATGAAAGGCTGGTTTGGCAAAAGATAAACTCTTCTGAGAGGATTAAGTGTGGATGCGTTCCTTGAAGAGGGAATAATAGGCGTCGGTCCGACCTAGAGTTTCAGCGAAACTCAAAGTCAAGACCGGATAGTCCGAAGGATGTCAAAACTTGTCTTTACATATTATCTGCCTTTCATTCTAACTTTGTCTTGTAGGAATACTAACACTTTGCAGGTTAGAATTTTGGCTTGTTCGGTTAACCGAACGTCGAGATTGGTTGGCCAAACCCTTAAGTAAAAAGATCAGTAAGTAGTGACTTGATCAGGTTCGACCAAGGGATCGGCCGACCGAACCTCGAGTTCAATTGACCGAACAGTGGATAAGCAGTGAGTTAATCGAACCGAGTTGATCAAACCAGATAAGCTAGCGAGGATAGCGAGATCGATCAATCGAACGGTGAGATCGGTCAACCGAACGGTAAGATCGGTCAACCGAATGAAGGCTTTATCCGAAGCAGCAGAATTTGAATAGGAAGTTGGGCAGGTTCAGAAGGTTCGATTGATCGATCATGGGGATCGATCGACTGATTAGTGTCGAGTCATACCTGATCCCGAGATCAGTCGATGTAGATCAGACTCAACTCGTCTATAAAAGAAGACCTCGACCAAGCACTTTAACAGACATTTAGACATTCATTCAGAACGATCTTCTCACGTGCATGATGAATCTACAACGCCATAACTTTACTCTAATGACGACTATGCAAAAGATCCAACTTTCCAAGTTATTAGTAAACTTTGTTTTATTACAATACTTGTACTTATAATCTTCCGATTTATTAGTGATTGTTCATCAAAAGTACTCATATGCGGACCTTGGAGTAGGTGTCGTCATAGTGTCTGAACCAAGTAAAATCCTTGATGTCCTTGTTCTGTGTTCTTTACTTTTCGCTACGTTTTACTCCAATTTATTTTAAACAAAAAAGTGAAAAAGCCATAAGTTCTATTCACTCCCCTCTCTAGCACGCCTCGATCATATGATATATATATATAATTGGATAGAGAAGATAAAATTTTATTTTAATTTAAAAAGAAAGAGAGAAAAGTTGTTGCATGCACATGAGAGAGAGATAAAAAAAAATTAGGGTTTGGTCGCGTCAGATAGCCCACTTCGGATTTCGCTCACGGTCGCGCACAAAGTGTTGCTTAGCATATCAAATCTCTCTCTCTCTCTCTCTCTCTCTCTATATATATATATATATATATATATCTAGATTTGATATGCTAAGCGACACTTTGTGCGCGACCGTGAGCGAAATCCGACGTGGGCTATCTGACTCGACCAAAGCCTAATTTTTTTAATCTCTCTCTCATGTGCATACAACAACTTTTCTCTCTCATCTACATGCAACAACTATATAATTGTCATTTCTCTCTCATCTGATTGCATGCAACAATCACTGTGCTACTAATTTTTAAAGGTGATGTAGTTACTATAACGTTGTAGCAGCTACTACACAATAGCTACTACATGTTGTAGCATCTTTTGTATAGTAGCTGCTACAACATGTAGCAGTGTTATTGTGTAGCTACTATGTTGTAGCAGTTACTGCACCGTTGTAGCAGCTATTGTATCGTTGTAGCAACTACTACACCGTTATAGCAGCTTATGCACTATTATAATAGCTATTGCACCGTCGTAGCAGCTTTTACACCGTCATAGCAGCTACTACACTGTTGTAGCAACTTCTACTGCACCGTTGTAGCAGCTTCTACTGCACCATTGTAGCAGCTTCTACTGCACCGTTCTAGCAGCTTATACACCGTTGTAGCAGCTTCTGCACTTTGTCGTAACTTCTGCACCGTTATAGCAACTACTGCACCATTATAGCAGCTTCTGCACCATTGTAGCAGCTACTACACCGTTATAGCAGCTACTGCACCGTTGTAGCAGCTACTGTACCATTATAGAAGCTTCTACTGCACCATTGTAGCAGCTATTGCACTGTTGTAGCAACTTCTGCACCGTTGTAGCAGCTAATATACCGTTGTAGCAGCTACTACATCATTGTAGCAGCTACTACATTATTGTAGTAGCTTCTACACCGTTGTAGCAGCTTTTGCACCATTGTAGCAGCTACTGCATAATAGCTGCTACAACGGTATATCATCGCTACCACAATAGTTTTTTGCATGTAATAATAGGAGAGAGAAGATAAAATATCATTTTAATTTAAAAAAAAGAGATAAAAGTTGTTGTATGCAGATGAGAGAGAGAGATTAAAAAAAATTAGGTTTTGAGCACATTAGATAGCCCACGTCGGATTTCGTTCACGGTCGCGCACAAACCGTCGATTAACATATCAAATCTATATACACACACACACACACACACATACACACACACACACAAATGATATGCTAGGCGATGCTTCATGCATGATCGTAAGCGATGTGACGTTGTCAGCTCAATTTCTTTGTAAAAAAATATTCCTATTATTCTCTCCCCTTCCACCCTCTATTCAAAATGGCAGGCAAAGGTATTTTTCTAAATCTAAATGTCCTTTGTGCTTTCTCTCTCCCTCTTGCCTCTAACTTCATCACCGTCTTCCGTCACAGCGCGCTCTTGCCGGGGAAGAAAAAGCAAAGGTGCTACAAGCTACTTGGACAACTTACAGTCGTATACTTCTTCTCAAGTTGGCTAGAAGTGAGAAATTGTCACCGAACACATAGCCGACGCTGGTTTGCTGTGCACCCCTCTCCATTCTCAATTGTAAGCCTTTCTACTCTATTATCTATTTTCTAGCTCTGTACAATATTTTTTAGCTCTGGTATATCCTACAACGCACAAGCCCTAACTACTTTCTTACAAGTTTTTACTTATATAATTTGCAAGGAACTTCCCAATCATCAATTCATAACCAATGGTAATTCGTTTCATTTTAAGTTGTAATTTCGGACTATTATCCTAATATATATTAGAAGGAAGGTTTTATGCTACAACATACAAGGTCGATGCCTATAGCTCACCTACAGCCACTTGGGCAGTTAGCTGCTATACGTTATAGTAGCTACCAGCTACTTGGAATGTTAACTATATAATGTTGGATCGAGACGCACTAGAGGGGGGGTGAATAGCGCTCATGGCTAAATCGTTCGTATCGGAAAACTATCGGAGTTAAATACACAGCGGAATAAAAGAAATAATCACACAGAGATAGGTCGATTTTACTTCGTTCGGAGCCTTGATCGACTCCTACTCGAAGGCCCGCGATCCTTGATCGCTTCCGGTGGGCAACAACTATAAGCTCGATAATGATTACAATTTGAAGTACAATAAATGACAATAATTAATTATACCGACGACAATATCGTAATCTGAAAATTCGGAGCTCCGGGTCGTCGGTGTCTCGTAGCAGCACTTCGGAATCGTCTCGTGAGCAGCTTGTAGCAGAAAGATCGCTTGTAAGTAATTGATTCAAGAAGCTGCTCGAAGTCCCCTTATAAAGGACATCCAAGGCGCCTTGAAAGCCATCCAAGGCGCCTCCACCGCTCCGATTCCATCGTGCAGATAAGCGCTGACCATTCTGCGCTTATCACAGTTGAAGGCGCCTCCATCACCACTCAAGGCGCCTTGAACACTGTTTCGCAGCCAGCTCTTCCTTTGTACCCGAGGCGCCTCCAAGCTCCATGGAGGCGCCTCGGACACTGTTCATCCGAGGCTAATGTTGCTCTTTTGTCCCTGCACAATGTGTTAGTCCACAAAATACACACATATCCTGCAAGACAAAGTTAGCACATATAATATCATAAATATGAATGAAAGTTCGACAGTCTCCGAACTGTCCGAGTCTGACTTCGGGTTTCCCTCCGGAAACCCTAGGTCGACCCGACGCCTACTGTTCCCTCTTCCGGGGAACGCGTCCTCACCTACTCCACTCAGGAGATTTACCTGTTGCCAGTACGATCCTCCAGATCGACTGGACTTTTTCTCGACACTCGATGCTTCCGGACTTTCTGCTGAACATCCGCTTCACCGGCCAGTTCAGACTTTCACCTGGTTCGCGACACCAGGACTTTTCACCTAGGGTTACCACCCCCTAGGACTTTTTGCCTGAAGCCGTCGACCTGCCAAGACTTCCCGCATAGGGTTACCACCCCCTATGACCTAGGGTTACCACCCCCTAGGGTTTTACCTTGCCTAACCGCAGTTAGGACTTTCCTGAAACACTCAGCAAAAGCTGTCAGATAACAAAGCACCTTAACTTTGAATCCTTTGCCATTATCAAAAATTAGGTTCGATCATCGGATGCTTCCCGCACAAACAATCTCCCCCTTTTTGATTATGGCAATACGTAATTCAAAGTTAAGAAAAAACAACATATGCATAGGCCAGTTCAGACTTTCACCTGGTTCGCGACACCAGGACTTTTCACCTAGGGTTACCACCCCCTAGGACTTTTGCCTGAAGCCGTCGACCTGCCAAGACTTCCCGCATAGGGTTACCACCCCCTATGACCTAGGGTTACCACCCCCTAGGGTTTTACCTTGCCTAACCGCAGTTAGGACTTTCCTGAAACACTCAGCAAAAGCTGTCAGATAACAAAGCACCTTAACTTTGAATCCTTTGCCATTATCAAAACTTAGGTTCGATCGTCGGATGCTTCCCGCACCAACAATCTCCCCCTTTTTTATTATGGCAATACGTAATTCAAAGTTAAGAAAAAACAACATATGCATAAAGTTAACCAAGCTTAAGTAAATAAACTTCAAATGCAATAACAGTTAAGCTGGAAACTTTTAACTTGGTAATATTAGACTCCCCCTTAATAAAAGCCCTCCTTTTATTAAATACTTTGAATTTTCCTTTAACTTTAATTTACCTACTCTCCCCCTTTGCCATATATCAAAAATAAACCAGTTTGAAAGTAGATTTGTATTTTTCTGAAGGAAAATTTTCAAAGAGGAATAACAATAAATTTTCTTCTTAGATTGCCAAATTTGAAAATACTTAGCTATATATTTAGCTTCGAAATGATTAGTATTGAGAAAATATTTTGCCAAATAGATAAGTTTAGAGTACAATCTAACTAAGTCTAGTTAAAATAGTCTCAAAATTAACTAAGTTTGAAAATATGAGTATTTGAATTTTCAATAAAGGGATTTGCTTAGAAGTTATAAAATATGAGGTCACTTGAAAACTTTAAAATGTTATAAAAAGTTGACTAGATTTGAAAATATTTGAATACTCAATTACATGGACAAGTTTTGAAAAACTGTAATTAAGTTTTGAATATGCATTTTGAAGAAACTTTGATATTAAAAAATATTTAGTTTTAGGACACAGAGAGTAGCAGTAGTTTGTTTTCTAGTCCAAGCATGAGTCAAATTAAATTACTGAGTTTAATTTGATTAAGTATCAGAGCCTTAAAATAATCAGGTAAAGTAATTTGATTAGAACCTTAAAAAAAAAATTGAAACACACTTTTCCCAATTGTCTAACCTTTAGCTACTTGCTGATTGCCTAGAGGGCAGTAGCTTTCGCATGGTTAGTCAAATTAAGTCCATTTGGTCCAGCTAGAGTTGGCTAGAGCTGGAAGACTTGACTTGATTATTATTTATGATGTGTTTAACGCCCAAACTCATATTGATGCACAAATATAAGCATTCCTAAGTCCAGGCTGTACCCTATGCACCTCACGCCATTCTAAGTTTGTCAAACACAAGCAAGGTATACCTAGGTGATTGTGAGATGCTCTGGCTTTAATCTAGGGGTACATGATATCTAGGGGAAAACCTAAGCTAAATCTAGAATTTTTGAAAATTCTAAGAAATTGGAATTTTGAAATAAGTATTTTCCTAGAAATTTTAAAAGCAAATCATAACCAATTTTTTTAAAAAAAAACATTGTCTATTCTACCCAACACATTCCTATTTGTCTTCTAAGTGAGCTGAACTCAAGTTCAGGTAAGGGTTTTGTGAAGATGTCAGCTAGATTTGATTTTGACTCAACATAGTTGAGTATAATATCACCCTTAGCTACATGATCCCTTACAAAATGGTGTTTCACTTCTATATGTTTAGTTCTTGAGTGATGAATTGGGTTTTTTGTTAAATTTATGGAACTTATATGATCAATTGAGATTTTTGTGTTATGATAGTTCAGTTGATAGTCTTTAAGAGTGTGCATCATCCAAAGCAATTGAGATGTGCATTCACCTAAGGCTATATATTCAGCTTCAGTGGTAGACAAAGCCACACAATGTTGCTTTCTACTTGACCAACTTACTAGGCATTGTCCTAAAAATTGGCAACTACCACTTGTGCTTTTTCTATCTAACTTGCATCCGGCGTAATCCGAGTCAGAATAGCCAAGAAGGTCAAAGGTGCAAGTTCTAGGGTACCAGAGTCCTATATTTAGAGTACCTTTAATGTACCTAAGTATTCTTTTAACATAGGTTAAATGTGACTCTTTTGCACAAGATTGGTATCTTGCGCACATACCAACTAATATGTCGGGTCGGCTTGCAGTTAGGTAAAGCAAGCTTCCTATGGCACTCCTATAGTACTTTGGATCTACTGGTTTTCCTTCAGGGTCAGAGTCTATGTTAATGTTGGTTGCCATTGGAGTATTTATTATTTTTGAATTTTCCATGCAGAATTTTTTAATTAATTCCTTTGCATATTTAGTTTGATAAATATATATTCCATCTTTAGTTTGTTTTATTTGTAAGCCTAAGAAAAAATTAAGTTCACCAACCATACTCATTTCAAATTCATTTTCCATTAATTTAATAAATTCTTTTAAAAATTTAGAGTTATTTGATCCAAAAATTATATCATCAACATAGATTTGAGCTATGAAGATGTCTTTTTCTACAGTTTTTACAAATAGAGTTGGATCTATTTGACCTTGGTTGAAACCTTTGGATATTAAGTGATTTGATAATCGTTCATACCATGCCCTAGGGGCTTGTTTAAGTCCGTACAAGGCCTTTTTTAACTTAAATACATGATTAGGATATCCTAAGTCCTCAAATCCTTGGGGTTGGCTTACATATACTTCCTCCTTAATAAATCCATTTAAGAATGCTGACTTGACATCCATTTGGTATAGTTTAAATCCTTTGTTTGCTGCATAGGCTAACAACATTCTAATGGATTCGAGTCTAGCTACTGGGGCATAGGTTTCATCATAGTCCAAACCTTCAACTTGGCTAAATCCTTTAGCTACAAGCCTAGCCTTATTTCTAATTATTTCGCCTTGATCATCTAGCTTGTTTCTAAATACCCATTTTGTATCGATTATTGATTTATTTGAGGGTTTAGATACAAGTGCCCAGTCTTTTTTTGTGGCAAATTGGGCTAACTCTTCCTGCATAGCTATGATCCAGTCCGGGTCAGGTAGTGCTTCTTCTATTATTTTTGGTTCGATTTTAGAAATTAGGGCAATCTGACTGTGGATTCTATAGGAGGATCTAGTTCTGACTCCTAGATTTGGATCACCCAAAATTTGATCAGATGGGTGAGAGGTACTGGCCCTAGTTGGTCTGATAAGTGGGTCAGGGGCTGGTTCCTTTGGTTTATTAAGATTTGGTTGAATTTCATCATCTTCTATATTTCTTGGATCAATTTCAACATTCTCATTTATATTTGGTAGATTATTTTCTTCATCAAATATTATATTAGTTGTTTCTTCAACTTTTAGGGTGTTTTGATTGTAGACTCTATAGGCTCGACTGTTTGAGGAGTATCCTAAAAATATTCCTTTGTTAGATTTGGGTGTGAATTTTCTTAAATAATCTTTAGTATTTAAAATGTGAACTTTACATCCAAATACTTTTAAATAATTTAAGTTAGGAATTTTATGATAATATAGTTCATAAGGGGTTTTCTTGTGAAATTTGTTGATCAAGATTCGATTTTGAATATGATTTGCAGTATTTATTGCTTCTGCCCAAAATTGGTGATTTAAATTATATTCATTTAACATGGTTCTAGCGGCTTCTTGTAGAGTTCTATTTTTTCCACTAGACCATTTTGTTGGGGGTTCTAGGACATGAAAATTCATGTTGATATCCATTTATTTTACAAAATTGGGTAAATTTATGATTTTCAAATTCCTCCGTGATCACTTCTTATTCTTTTAATTTTAGTATCTTTTCATTTTCTATTAATTTACAAAAGTTACTAAATATTTCATAGGTTTCATCTTTAGTTTTTAGGAATTTTACCCATGAAAATCTAGAGTAGTCATCAATTATTACTAAGCAATACTGGTTCTTGCTTAGTGACTTAGCTCCATGTGAATCAAATAAGTCAAGGTGAAGGAGCTCAAGTAAGGAGCTGGTTCTTTCAAGATTTGTTGATTTGTGTGTTGACTTAGTTTGTTTTCCCTGTTGACAAGCATTACAGATAGAATTTTCAATGAATTTTAGTTTTGGTAAACCTTTAACTAAACCATTATGACTCATTTTTGAAATGAGTCTAGTGTGAGTGTGACACAATCTTCTGTGCCACAAATCAGTTTCCTCTTCTTGTGTTAGAAAACACTTTGTTGAGGATGTCGGTAGATTAATTGAATACATATTATTTATCCTAAGTCCCTTAAGTAAGATTTCAGGATTTTCAATGTTTTTAACTAAACACCTGGATTTGTCAAGAGTTACTAAGTATCCGCTATCACACAATTGACTTATACTTAGTAAATTAAACTTGAAATTTTCAACTAAAAGGACTTTTTGAATAATAAAATCGGAGTTGAGTTCGATATTACCTCTTCCGATTACCTTAAGTTGACCTTCGTTACCGAATGCAATTGATCCTAAGTTCTTGTACGTTAGTTTAGTAAACTTCAATTTATCTCCAGTCATGTGTCTGGAGCAGCCACTATCCAACATCCATTGATCCAATTCCTACATAGGAAGTGGTTGAATTGTTTTAATGGATTTCACGATAGTTAAATTGAAGTAAACTTGTTAGAGATAAATTTTGAAAGAGTTTTGAAATAATTTTGAAATTTAGTTTAATTTCGACATTTAGTTTTAAAATAATTTTGAAATTTGATTTTAAAATAATTTTGAATTTTAATTTTAAATTTCTTAATCATCTCACCCGACCTAAATTTTCAATCAGGGAATCCTATAATTGTTGTGAGATGAATTATAATTCAATTTTAAGGTTTGGGTTAACTTTGTGTTAGATTCAGGTTTAGCTTTGGGTTCAACAAGTAAGCATTCTTTGGATAAACTTCTGGGCTATGGTGAGTCACAAGGAACTCAATAAAGTAACCATGCCTTCGAGGTTTTCCAAATAGTCCTGCCCATTGAGCTTAGTACTAAACCTTGGTCTAACTAGTTAGGATCCATTTAAGGGTAGCTTCGGTCAGTTCCACTTGGCCAAATGCACCAGGTCGAAGCCATATCTTCCTAAACATGCGATGCCCAAGATTTCCTAATGTACTATCATCCAAAAACTTCACCAGTATTGTGGTTCAAGTTAACCTTAGTCCGTTTTAATCTAACCTTAATTACCCTGCCGGGTGATCTACTCTTGTTTTACCCATTTCGGGTAGATTAGGTTCAGTTACCCTACCGGGTAATTTAGTTGGGTAGATTAGGTTCATTTTGAGTTTTAATTGAATCTTGAATTTATAACTTAATTTTAAATTTTGAAGTTGCTTTTAATTTTGAATTTTGAGTTTATAATTTAATTTTGAATTTTGAATTTAATTTTTTTTAATTTCAATTTCGAATTTTGAATTTTGAATTTTGAATTTAATTTTTAATTTCAATTTCGAATTTTGAATTTTGAATTTAATTTTGAATTTTAAATTTTTAGGATTATTTTTCTTTTTGCTCCCCCTGGATCATGGCCTCGATATGGTCTATCGAGGTAGTATATTTGATCCTTCGGAACCCAGTATTGGCCAAGTCCAACTTGATTGACCAAGTTAGACTTGGAGACCCATGCTTGGACTGATTTAATACTTTGTTTGTTTATTAATGATAAATAAGATCTATATTTACTTTTGTATCCCAGCGCAGTTCTGTTGTAGACGGCTCTTTGTGTCCCAAGAATCAAGTTCAAATTCTTGGAGCCCAAAGTAAACCGTTCTAAGGTATTTTCTAAATCTTTAACCTGATTTGTTAGACTTGAATTTTCTTCCTCAAGTTTTTGAACTTGAGTTGGAAATTCAGTCTGACTCTGGTCAGGTAAGGGTTTGGTGTTAGCCACTTCTTTAAGGACACTTACTTCCTTTAGAAGTGACTTAACTTTCAGGTTTGACTTAGCTAATTTGCGCAATAAATAGCTAACTAAAATGTTCAACCGGGAGATACTTACAGTGGGGTCTGGTCCTTCGGAAATGGATACGGATCCGTGGTTGCTCGGACTCTGCCTCAGACTCGCTCTCGCATCCGGATTCGACGACTTGGTCCCGGGCCATTAATGCAAGTAGACTCGTTTGTTCGAGCTCGTCGTCGTCGTCCTCCGATGAAGATTCGTCCCATGTTGCCTTGAGGACCTTTTTCCTTCTTTGCTTTTTGACCTCCTTCAGGTTAGGGCAGTTGGTTTTGATGTGCCCTTTTTGGTTACACCCGTAGCATGTAACTTCAAACTTCATCTTTGTATTTTGTGGGCCTTCCTTTGATTTTACTGCCTTCTTTAGATCTCTTTTGTCGAATCCTTTCGTCTTGTAGAGCTTCTTCACGAGGTTTACCAGCTCGGTTGTAATGTCACCTTCTTCATCGTCAGAGTCTGATTCAGCTTCCGATGCTGGTTCGGTTCTCCGTCGTGGTCTCGGTTCCCGGGTTCGGCTTGTACCTGCAACCAACGCAATACCTTTCTCGGTAGGCTGTGCATTAGTCTGCTCATGAAGTTCAAATTCACTAAAAAGTTCATCTAGTTTTAAAGAAGATAAATCCTTGGAAACTTTGTAGGCATCTACCATTGATGCCCACAATGTATTCCTTGGAAACGAGTTTAGGGCATACCTTATTACGTCCCGATTTTCTATCTTCTGGCCAATTCCGTGAAGAGAGTTAAGGATGTCTTGTATTCTCGCGTGAAGAGAACTCACCGTTTCGCCTTCCTGCATTTTTAGATTATATAATTTATTAAGTAAAAGATCTCTTTTACTTACCTTGGTGTCGTCAGTACCTTCGTGGAGTTTGATTAGCTTTTCCCAGAGCTCCTTTGCAGAGGAGAACGGGCCAACTCTGTTGAGTTCTTCCTTGGTAAGACCACACTGGAGGGTGCAGGTAGCTTTGGCGTCGGCTTCCACCTTTTTTATTAAAGAAGCGTCCCACTTCTCGCAGGGTGTAGTTTTGCCGTCGTCATCGATTGGCAGTTTTAGTCCCGTCTTTATGATCATCCATGTTTCGAATTGTATCTTTAGATATGTTTCCATTCTTCCCTTCCAGTAGCCAAAATCCTCTCCGGAGAATAGCGGGGGACGTACAGTGTTGAAACCCTCTTGTTGGGCCATTATGTAACAAAAGAAAACAACAGAATATGTTCCAAGACTAAGTCTTGGATTAGTAGTGCTGGAATAAAGAATAATAAAAAAACGAACTCGAGTGGTGTTGCACCTACTTCGAGCAAAAGTCGATTCGAGGGAAACAAAGAATTAGAATATAGCTATAAGGCTAAATTCTAATTCGACTCCGAAAACGGAAAAAACAGCGAAAAATTTGTTTAGAAAGGTGGTTGCACCAATTCAAAACGACCCCGCTCTGATACTAATTGTTGGATCGAGACGCGCTAGAGGGGGGGTGAATAGCGCTCGTGGCTAAATCGTTCGTATCGGAAAACTATCAGAGTTAAATACGCAGCGGAATAAAAGAAATAATCACACAGAGACAGGTCGATTTTACTTCGTTCGGAGCCTTGATCGACTCCTACTCGAAGGCCCACGATCCTTGATCGCTTCCCGTGGGCAACAACTATAAGCTCGATAATGATTACAATTTGAAGTACAATAAATGACAACAATTAATTATACCGACGACAATATCGTAATCTGAAAATTCGGAGCTCTGAGTCGTCGGTGTCTCGTAGCAGCACTTCGGAATCGTCTCGTGAGCAGCTTGTAGCAGAAAGATCGCTTGTAAGTAATTGATTCAAGAAGCTGCTCAAAGTCCCCTTATAAAGGGCATCCAAGGCGCCTTGAAAGCCATCCAAGGCGCCTCCACCGCTCCGATTCCATCGTGCAGATAAGTGCTGACCATTCTGCGCTTATCACAGTTGAAGGCGCCTCCATCACCACTCAAGGCGCCTTCAACAGGTCCAAGGCGCCTCCATCACCACTCAAGGCGCCTTGAACACTGTTTCGCAGCCAGCTCTTCCTTTGTACCCGAGGCGCCTCCAAGCTCCATGGAGGCGCTTCGGATACTGTTCATCCGAGGCTAATGTTGCTCTTTTGTCCCTGCACAATGTGTTAGTCCACAAAATACACACATATCCTGCAAGACAAAGTTAGCACATATAATATCATAAATATGAATGAAAGTTCGACAGTCTCCGAACTGTCCGAGTCTGACTTCGGGTTTCCCTCCGAAAACCCTAGGTCGACCCGACGCCTACTGTTCCCTCTTCCGGGGAACGCGTCCTCACCTATTCCACTCAGGAGATTTACCTGTTGCCAGTACGATCCTCCAGATCGACTGGACTTTTGCTCGGCACTCGATGCTTCCGGACTTTCTGCTGAACATCCGCTTCACCGGCCAGTTCAGACTTTGACCTGGTTCACGACACCAGGACTTTTCACCTAGGGTTACCACCCCCTAGGACTTTTGCCTGAAGCCGTCGACCTGCCAAGACTTCCCGCATAGGGTTACCACCCCCTATGACCTAGGGTTACCACCCCCTAGGGTTTTACCTTGCCTAACCGCAGTTAGGACTTTCCTGAAACACTCAGCAAAAGCTGTCAGATAACAAAGCACCTTAACTTTGAATCCTTTGCCATTATCAAAACTTAGGTTCGATCGTCGGATGCTTCCCGCACCAACATATAACAGTGTAGTAACTACTTCGACGGCTAGCTGCTACAACATTGTAGCAGCTACTTGAAATGTTAACTACTATAATAGTATAGTAGTTACTTTGATGGGTAGCTGCTACATTGTTGTAGCAGCTGCTTGGAATGTTAATTGTTATAACGATGTAGTAGCTACTTTGACATCTAGCTGCTACAACATTGTAGCAGCTACTTGAATGTTAACTGTTACAACAGTGTAGTAGCTACTTCGATGGCTAGCTGCTATAACATTGTAGTAGCTACTTGAAATGTTAACTGCTACAACGGTGTAACAGCTAGTTCGACTGCTAGCTGCTATAACTTTGTAGCAGTTACTTGGAATGTTAACTACTACAACATTATTGTAGCTACTTTCACAATATAGACTACTAACCTCCTACAGTAGTTGCTCCAGATTATAGCAGCTACACTACATTAGTTGCTAGGTGTTGTAGCAGCTAGTTGATACCAATTAATATATGATAACTCATCAATTAATAATAATGGTGACATACATACTCTGGGTCATTGATCCATCACTTCGATAGAATGACTACTGATACCTGTTATAAACCATGGCCCATGAACATAGGCAGAATCTGAATTTGGTGGAAGGGAAACTATGGACGCATGATACTTCTATTCTAGAATTTTATAGTGGCCTAGTTTTTATATAAAATGATTGTGCCATAGAGAGACACTTGGCATTATCGCTTCCACATCATCACAATTTTACGAGCCTTCTCACTTTCTCTGTCATTCTTCCTTTCATTATACTATTACGAGTAGTATAACTATGCTGCCATCTTCCCTACACCACCTTCGTAATTTCTTTCATGGCATCCACTATTTTTGTTTGAATCTGGTATTGCATGTTCCTCCCAAAACAAAAATGATAAGGCGGTCATTTTGTCTTCCGCGAAGTATTGCAAGCTTTCATATGGCTGTACATAGCCAGTTTGGGGTTCAGATGGAATATCTTTGTCCGAAATCTAGTTGTGTGTCTTGCATGTTCTATTCTTTCATCTTCCAGACTGTGTGCCTCTATGAATTTCAAGAAGCCTCTTCTGTTGATTTGATCGCCCAAACATCTCCCACCACTACGCAAGGTAAATGGAAAAGACAAGAAGGATGACCGGCTAGTTGACTAGCATATTCTTGGAATGTCATTGTGGGGTCTGTAGGGCTCAATTAGATACCAATGTTCAGACATCTACACCACACCTGTATACAATAAGTCAAGAAGTTCTCCAGCTCTCCATTTAATTTTGTCAAAGGAATATATCAGATAATAGTGATAATCTTGATGATACATTAAAATGTTAGTTTTCAACTGGTAGTAGATAACTGTCCAACTATCTACTACATGTTGTAGCCTCTACGACCTGTACGTCATGTCATTGTAGCATAAACCTTATTAAAAAATATTTGGCAAATAATATGTTCTTTCATTGTGAATAATTTTTTAAAATAAGTTTAAATGATTTTTTGGTTATATAATATTTTTGTAGCAAATATATTTTCTAGCAGATAGTACACTTAAAAATATTTTTGTTATGTATATAAACTTGGTAAAAAATTTTTAAAATAATTTTAATCTTTAATTATCTCTAATTTTAAGATATAATTAAGATTTATACTACAATGTACAAGAACTAATTGCTACATGTTGTAGCAGCTACTTAGACAGTTAGCTACTACAATGTGTAGCAGCTAATTGGAAAGTTAACTACTACACACTGCAGCAGTTACTTTGAAAGGTAACTTCTACAACATATAATAGCTACTTGCTAATTCATTCATTTTAAATTGTAATTCTCTCTATCTCTCTATTCATAATATGTATTATTTATACGTGATTCTAAATGATCTATTTAATTAATATAAGGAAAAACATATGTTGTCTTTATTGGACATTAGCCGGGTGTTTATGACATCTGGATAGAAGCATCTACACAAGTTAATTATTTTAAGGGCGTTATACGCTAGGCCTTCGAGAGTAAACAGGATGCAATAAGAGCTTTTAAAGCCTACAACATAGTATCTTACAACGTTATTAATCTTTTTATTTAAAAAATGCCTTATATTTATTTTTAGTTGTATAATTTGCAGCAAACGTGACAATTTAGGAAGCTTCAATTTTCCACATTTCATTCGATGGTAAGGCGTTTAAATTTAAGTCTTAATTACCTCAAATCCTAATAATATATAAGGATTTATTCTAAAACGTAAAATCTCTACACTATCTGCTACACCGTGAAGCAGCTACTTCGGCAACTACCTTCTACACGTGGTAGCAGTTACTTCGACAGCTAGTTGCTACAACGTTATATCAGCTACTTGCAATGTTAGCTGTTACAATGTTGTAGTAGCTACTTAGAATGTTAGCTGCTATAACATTGTAACAGTTACTTCGACAGTTAGCTGCTACATCATTATAGCAGCTACTTCAATGAATAGCAGCTACAACGGTGTAGCAGCTACTTTGATACTTTAAACAATCTTTTCTTTCCATTTTGTTGTTCTATAAATTGCAGGAAACTTGCCAAACACCATTTTCCACAATCTATTCGATGGTAAGTCTTTTCAAGTTAGCTACTTAGTTGCTATTAAATAGTTAATAGACATTTATATTTGTATGGGTTGTCATTTTTTATATCCAATATCACAGTTTTCATGGTTGCTACATTTTAGTGTTTTATGATTTAAGTTGTAACAGCTACAATGTGTATCAACTATCAATCGGGTAGCTATAAAAACTTGTAGCACCTATCCGACAGTAGTTGCTACACAATGTAGCGGCTATCCGACAGTAGTTGCTACACAATGCAGCAGCTACCCTACAGTAGTTGCTAGACAATATAGCAGCTACCCTACAATAGTTGCTCCACGTTATAGCAGCTATCCTACAATAGCTACTCAACGTTGTATTAGCTAGCTAAAACCCATTAATAGAGGAGGAGTCATCAATTAATATTAATGGAGATCTATCTACTCCCAATCATTGATCCGTCACTTCCATAGAATGACCACTCATACTTGTTATAAACCATGGCCCATGAACACAGGCAGGGAAACTGAGGGCACGTGATACTCCTATTCATGGATTTTACAAGGGCTTTGTTTTCCTATAAAACGATGGTGTCACTGAGGGACGCTTGGCATTATCACTTCCACATCATCACTCTTTTACGAGCCTTCTCACTGTCACCGTCATTCTTCCTTTCATGACACTTTTACGAGTAGCATAATTATGCCTCCATCTTCCATACACCACCTTCGTCATTCCTTTCATGGCATCCACTGTCTTTTTCCGAAATATGGTATTGTGTCTTCCTCCCAAAACAAAAATAACAAGGCAGTTAAGTTATCTTCCACGATGTATTGTAAGCATTCATTCATATAGTGGTACGCAGACAGTTTTACTCATGGGCTTGTGGTAGACGTGTCTTCTCTTATTTCTTCTAGAACAATTTTACTCATGGGCTTCTGGTTCATTACATAGTCCTCTTCTAAAAATCGGGCATTGGTACTAACAATGACCTTATGATCTTTAGGACTATAAAATAAACCGCCTTTCATTCCTTTAGGATAACCCACAAACAAGCGAACTTCTGTATGTGATTCCAACTTATCAGTGTCTCCCTTCAGTACATGTCCTGGCTACCCGAAATTCGAATATGCTTCAGACTAGGTTTACGCTCATTCCACAATTCTGTGGGAGTAGAGGGTACTGACTTTGAAGGTACCAAGTTTAGAATGTACACTACTGTTTCCAGAGCATGCCCCCAAAACAAATTTGGTAATTCTTAATAACTCATCATTGATCTAACCATTTCTATAAGAGTCCTATTCCTTCGTTCTGCCACACCATTCTGTTGGGGTGTACCAGGTGCAGACAGTTGGGATTGAATCCCGGCCTTTGATAAGTAACTCCTAAACTCTCCTAAGAGGTACTCTCCACCACGATCAGCCCGTAGTATCTTGATACTTTTACATTGACGCTTCTCCACATCAGCCTTGTACTCTTTAAACTTATCAAAGAACTCAGACTTGCGGTGCATCAAGTAAATGTACTATATCTCAAATAGTTATCTATAAAAGAAACAAAATATTCGAAACCACCTCTTTCCTGTATAGTCATAGGTCCACACAAATCAGAATTAACCAATTCTAACACATCTTTAGCTCTATACCCCTTGGCCTTAAAAGGTCTCTTGGTCATTTTTCCTTTCAAGCAAGATTCGCAGGTTAGAAAATTTTTCACCACTAATGAACCCAAAGGTCCATCAGCTATTAATCTTTGAATCCTAATTAAGTTAATATGAACTAGCCTTAGATGCCGAAGATATGTTTGGTTCATTTTCGAAGGTTGCTTTCTCTTATTAGAATTAGAAGATGTGTTATTAATTTCTATTTGTTGCATCGTGGAAGTTATTGGATTTAGAGTATACAAATTGCCAACTAATGTACAAGAACAGATAACTTCCCTATTTTTCTTGATAACTACTTTATCATAAAAAGAAACATAATATCCATCCATAAAGAGTTTAGAAACTGAAATCAAGTTCTTTCTAAAACTTAGTACATAAAGACAATTTCTTAAAATCAATATTTTATTCCTATCAAAAGAAAAATAAATATCTCCCACTGCAACAGCCGCTACTTTCATAGCATTTCCCATGTAGACGGTGATTTCCCCTTTATGTAGTCGTCGGGTTTCCTGGAACCCCTGCAATGAATTGCAGACATGATCAGTGGCTATCATATCTACACACCAGGTACCGGTAGATAACACCGCTAAACATGTTTCGACAACTAATGAATAAGATACACCTTCATTGTTCTTGCTTCTGTGAGGACAGCACATCAAATGAGCCATCATCTTGAGGATATGATCCCTTACGGGTGTCCCCTCAGTTGTAACACCCCAAATTTCCTCAATTAGAGTCCTAAAAGTAATTTAAAAATATTTAAAAATGCTATAGAAATATTCTAGAGATTTTTAGAGTATTTTTATGTAATTTTTGGAGGTCGTTTGGTATTTTTACTAAACGAAGGAAGTTTCGACAAAAAAATGTCCAAGCCGAGAATTGAACCCACGACCTTTGACTCGGTCAAAACCCGGCTGACCAGGTGGGCAAACGGATTTTTCTGTTTAGAAAAGGTAGCGAATTTATTTAAGATAGTTAACAGAATATTAGATTATAAAAGGGATAAGTTGATCTTGGATTTGTCTATTTAGAAATGGTAGCGAATTTATTTAAGATAGTTAAAAGAATATTATAAAAGGGATAAGTTGAAGTTGGATTTCTCTGTTTAGAAAAGGTAGCGAATTTATTTAAGATAGTTAGCAGAATATTAGATTTTAAAGGGATAAGTTGATGTTGGATTTGTCTGTTTAGAAAAGGTAGCGAATTTATTTAAGATAATTAACAGAATATTAGATTATAAAAGGGATAAGTTGATGTTGGATTTGTCTGTTTAGAAAAGATAGCGAATTTATTTAAGGAGTTAACAGAAATATTAAGTTATAAAAATGGATAAGTTGATGCTCTGTTTTCCTGTGACTTAAACCATTCTCTCCTTCTCTTCTGCGTACGATGGCGGAGTTCGGGCAGAAAATGAAAGGGAGTTAGGGCATCATCTCCGGCGGCCGACCAAGGTCCTAGAAGCCCTTTTTGTTCGGTTGTGAGTCCAAGAATCAAGGTAAGTGCTTCTCACCTGTAGTAGGAGTAGTTTCGGACCTTTGTTCTTCTTGAATTCGAAGCATGAGAAGCGCTTATAGTGCAGATTTTTAATTAAGACTATAGTGCAGATTTTAATTAAGCATATAGTGCAGATTTTTATGTAGGCATATAATGTAAATTTTAATTAAGCTTATAGTGCAGATTTTTAATTAGACATATAGTGCAGATTTTAATTAAGCCTATAGTGTAGATTTTAATTAAGCTTATAGTGCAGATTTAAATTAAGCCTATAGTGCAGATTTTAATTAAGCTTATAGTGCAGATTTTTATGTAGACTTATAGTGCAGATTTTAATTAAGCTTGTAGTGCAGATTTCTTAGAGCTTAAACTGCAGATTTCTTTAGAGCTTGTAGTGCAGATTTCTTAAGAGCTTATGGTGCAGATTTCTTTAAAGTTTATAGTGCAGATTTTTGGTGGAATTTATAGTGCAGATTTTTAGTGGAACTTGTAGTGCAGATTTTTGGTGGAACTTATAGTGCAGTTTTTAAAGAAAAAGATTATAGTGCAGTTTGGTTAAATATTATAGTACAGAATTTATGTTTGCATAGTATGCAGAAATAGGGTAGCATAGAATACAGAATCTTGATTAGTATAGTATGCAGAATTTTGATTAGCATAGTATGCAGATTTTTGTTTATGCATTTTAAAGTTAGAATTTCTTTAAACATTTTAGTTTTTAAAGAAACATTCTTTTATTAGAGGTATTAACAAGTATAAGAAAGATAATGAAAAGAAAGAAAAAGGCCAAGGCCTTAAGTAGGTCCCAAAGTCAAGACTTTAGGGATTTTGACACACAAGGTGCTCATTAAAATGCCAAGGCATTTAAAGAAGAAGTAATTAAGATAAATCAGCTTATAAATCAGTATTTTACTTTTATAAATGGCACTGTGCTGGACTCTTAGTTGTCCCTGGGTTGGGCTCCCATAGTCATCCCTAGGTTTAGATAGCCTAGTAAACCCTACTAGATTCGGGACCAGCAATCTCGGGTCTAGTTAGGGATGCACGCATAGCAAGTACAGTTGTCGGGCCCATCAGCAGCATGACTATTATTTTTATCTATTATGAAAATAGTTTTCAAAACTTCACAAATCAGTTTTAGATTTATTTTATTTACATGCATATTCGAGTTTTGTGAGTTAGATAGCGCTTACTAAGCAATTTTTCTTATAGTTGCATTTCCTCTTATTGCAGATAAAGGAAAGGAAAAGTTATAGTAAAGGAAGGCAACAAGGAGGTGCGGATGGATGTGTGATGCCTGGACTATAGAAGCCTTAGGATTTAGCATAAGAATTTATTAACAAAGAGTTGAGTAGAATGTATTAGATGAGTCATTTAGTCTTCCGCTGCTAGTTAATTGTAAGTTTTGAGTTCTCCGAGAGTTTTTGGACTTACTATCAACATGCGAACAAGGATAGTTAAGTAAAGTTAGTAGTCCAGTAGCGCTCCACCCTCACAGTCCAGTAGTGAGGAGGGTGGGGTGTTACAGTTGGTATCAGAGCAGTTCCTATTCTCCAGCATCACACATCAGCACCATCTTTGCCGTCTTCAAGTTAGAAAGTATTTAAGTTTTCCTTTTATGCTTTCTTTATTATTTGCAGTATGGAGTAATTGCTTATATGAGCTTTAGTAAGATAGAAGTTTTGTTTCTCTTACATTCATATACATAAGTATGTTTAGAAAGGATAGAGAAGATATCAAGCCTTCCAAAGACCCATAATGGGTACGATGCGATATGAATAATAGAGGACCGAGAAGTTAAGAGACTAAGGAACAAAGAGTACCATTAGTGAAAGTTATTTAGAACCAGAAGCATGAGGAAGTTACTTAGGAGCGTGAGGACAGTATGAGACAGAGATATCCAGAATTATTCTAAGTTCGAGGACGAACTTTTTATAAGGTAGGGAGAATTGTAACACCCAAAATTTACTCAATTAGAGTCCTAAAAGTAATTTAAAAATATTTTAAAATGCTATAGAAATATTCTAGAGATTTTTAGAAATTTTTAGAGTATTTTTATGTAATTTTTGGAGGTCGTTTGGTATTTTTACTAAATGAAGGAAGTTTCGACAAAAAAATGTCCAAGCCGAGAATTAAACCCACGACCTTTGACTCGGCCAAAACCCGGCTGGCCAGGTGGGCAAACAGATTTTTCTGTTTAGAAAAGGTAGCGAATTTATTTAAGATAGTTAACAGAATATTGGATTATAAAAGGTATAAGTTGATCTTGGATTTGTTTGTTTAGAAAAGGTAGCGAATTTATTTAAGATAGTTAACAGAATATTATAAAAGGGATAAGTTGATATTGGATTTGTCTGTTTAGAAAAGGTAGCAAATTTATTTAAGATAGTTAGCAGAATATTGGATTATAAAAGAGATAAGTTGATGTTGGATTTGTCTGTTTAGAAAAGGTAGCGAATTTATTTAAGATAATTAATAGAATATTGGATTATAAAAGGGATAAGTTGATGTTGGATTTGTCTATTTAGAAAAGATAACGAATTTATTTAAGGAGTTAACAGAAATATTAAGTTATAAAAATGGATAAGTTGATGCTCTATTTTCCTGTGACTTAAACCATTCTCTCCTTCTCTTCTGCGTACGAGGGCGGAGCTCGGGTAGAAAATGAAAGGGAGTTAGGGCATCATCTCCGGCAGCCGGCCAAGGTCCTAGAAGCCCTTTTTGTTCGGTTGTGAGTCCAAGAATCAAGGTAAGTGCTTTTCACCTGCAGTAGGAGTAGTTTCGGACCTTTGTTCTTCTTGAATTCGAAGCATGAGAAGCGCTTATAGTGCAGATTTTTAATTAAGCATATAGTGCAGATTTTAATTAAGCTTATAGTGCAGATTTTTATGTAGACTTATAGTGCAGATTTTAATTAAGCCTATAGTGCAGATTTTAATTAAGCTTATAGTGTAGATTTTTAATTAGACTTATAGTGCATTTAATTAAGCCTATAGTGCAGATTTTAATTAAGCTTATAGTGCAGAATTTTAATTAAGCCTATAGTGCAGATTTTAATTAAGCTTATAGTGCAGATTTTTATGTAGGCTTATAGTGCATATTTTAATTAAGCTTGTAGTGCAGATTTCTTAGAGCTTAAAATACAGATTTCTTTAGAGCAGATTTCTTTAGAGCTTGTAGTGCAGATTTCTTAAGAGCTTATGGTGCAGATTTCTTTAAAGTTTATAGTGCAGATTTTTGGTGGAATTTATAGTGCAGATTTTTGGTGGAACTTGTAGTGCAGATTTTTGGTGGAACTTATAGTGCTGTTTTTAAAGAAAAAGATTATAGTGCAGTTTGGTTAAGTATTATAGTGCAGAATTTATGTTTGCATAGTATGCAGAAATAGGGTAGCATAGAATACAGAATCTTGATTAGTATAGTATGCAGAATTTTGATTAGCATAGTATGCAGATTTTTGTTTATGCATTTCAAAGTTAGAATTTCTTTAAACATTTTAGTTTTTAAAAAAACATTCTTTTATTAGAGGTATTAACAAGTATAAGAAAGATAAAGAAAAGAAAGAAAAAGGCCAAGGCCTTAAGTAGGTCCCAAAGTCAAGACTTTAGGGATTTTGACACACAAGGTGCTCGTTAAAATGCCAAGGAATTTAAAGAAGAAGTAATTAAGATAAATCAGCTTGTAAATCAGTATTTTACTTTTATCAATGGCACTGTGTTGGACTCTTAGTTGTCCTTGGGTTGGACTCCCACAGTCATCCCTAGGTTTAGATAACATAGTAAACCCTATTAGATTCGGGACCAGCTATCACGGGTCTAGTTAGGGATGCGCGCATAACAAGTACAATTGTCGGGCCCATCAACAGCATGATTATTATTTTTATCTATTATGAAAATAGTTTTCAAAACTTCACAAATCAGTTTTAGATTTATTTTATTCACATGCATATTCGAGTTTTGTGAGTTAGATAGTGCTTACTAAGCAATTTTGCTTATAGTTGCATTTCCTTTTACTGCAGATAAAGGAAAGGAAAAGTTATAGAAAAGGAAGGCGACAAGGAGGTGCGGATGGATGTGTGATGCCTGGACTATAGAAGCCTTGGGATTTAGCGTAAGAATTTATTAACCAAGAGTTGAGTAGAATGTATTAGATGAGTCATTTAGGCTTCCGCTGCTAGTTAATTGTAAGTTTAGAGTTCTTCGAGAGTTTTAGGACTTACTATCAACATGTGAACAAGGATAGTTAAGTAAAGTTAGTAGTCCAGTAGCGCTCCGCCCTCACAGTCCAGTAGTGAGGAGGGTGGGGTGTTACAGTTGGTATCAGAGCAGTTCCTATTCTCCAGCATCACACATCAGCACCATCTTTACCGTCTTCAAGTAAGAAAGTATTGAAGTTTTCCTTTTATTCTTTCTTTATTATTTACGGTATGGAGTAATTACTTATATGCGCTTTAGTAAGATTGAAGTTTTGTTTATCTTATATTCATATACATTAGTATGTTTAGAAAGGATAGAGAAGATATCAAGCCTTCCAAGGACCCCTAATGGGTACGATGCGATATGAATAATAGAGGACCGAGAAGTTAAGAGACTAAGGAACAAAGAGTACCATTAGTGAAAGTCATTTAGAACCAGAAGCACGAGGAAGTTACTTAGGAGCGTGAGGAAAGTATGAGACAGAGATATCCAGAATTATTCTAAGTTCGAGGACGAACTTTTTATAAGGTAGGGAGAATTGTAACACCCCAAATTTCCTCAATTAGAGTCCTAAAAGTAATTTAAAAATATTTAAAAAGGCTAAAGAAATATTCTAGAAATTTTTAGAGTATTTTTATGTAATTTTTGGAGGTCGTTTGATATTTTTACTAAACGAAGGAAGTTTTGACAAAAAAATGTCCAAGCCGAGAATTAAACCCATGACCTTTGACTCGATCAAAACCTGGCTGACCAGGTGGGCAAACGGATTTTGCTATTAAGAAAAGGTAGCGAATTTATTTAAGATAGTTAACAGAATATTAGATTATAAAAGGGATAAGTTGATCTTGGATTTGTCTGTTTAGAAAAGGTAGCGAATTTATTTAAGATAGTTAACAAAATATTATTAAAGGGATAAGTTGATGTTGGATTTGTCTGTTTAGAAAAGGTAGTGAATTTATTTAAGATAGTTAGCAGAATATTGGATTATAAAAGGGATAAGTTGATGTTAGATTTATCTGTTTATAAAAGGTAGCGAATTTATTTAAGATAATTAAAAGAATATTGGATTATAAAAGGGATAAGTTGTTGTTGGATTTTTCTGTTTAGAAAAGATAGCGAATTTATTTAAGGAGTTAACAGAAATATTAAGTTATAAATAGGGATAAGTTGATGCTCTGTTTTCCCCTGACTTAAACCATTCTCTCCTTCTTTTCTGCGTACGATGGCGGAGCTCGGGCAGAAAACGAAAGGGAGTTAGGGCATCATCTCCGGCGGCCGGCCAAGGTCCTAGATGCCCTTTTTGTTCGGTTGTGAGTCCAAGAATCAAGGTAAGTGCTTCTCACCTGTAGTAGGAGTAGTTGCGGACCTTTGTTCTTCTTGAATTCGAAGCATGAGAAGCGCTTATAGTGCAGATTTTTAATTAAGCCTATAGTGCAGATTTTAATTAAGCTTATAGTGCAGATTTTTATGTAGGCTTATAGTGCAGATTTTAATTAAGCCTATAGTGCAGATTTTAATGAAGCTTATAGTGCAGATTTTTAATTAGGTTTATAGTGCATATTTTAATTAAGTCTATAGTGCAGATTTTAATTAAGCTTATAGTGTAGATTTTTATGTAGGCTTATAGTACAGATTTTATTTAAGCTTGTAGTGCAGATTTCTTAGAGCTTAAAATGCAGATTTCTTTATAGCAGATTTCTTTTGAGCTTGTAGTGCAGATTTCTTAAGAGCTTATGGTGCAGATTTTTTTAAAGTTTATAGTATAGATTTTTGGTGGAATTTATAGTGCAGATTTTTGGTGGAACTTGAAGTGCAGATTTTTGGTGGAACTTATAGTGCAGTTTTTATAGAAAAAGATTATAGTGCAGTTTGGTTAAGTATTATAGTGCAAAATTTATGTTTGCATAGTATGCAGAAATAGGGTAGCATAGAATACAGAATCTTGATTAGTATAGTATGCAGAATTTTGATTAGCATAGTATGCAGATTTTTGTTTATGCATTTCAAAGTTAGAATTTGTTTAAACATTTCAGTTTTTAAAGAAGCATTCTTTTATTAGAGGTATTAAAAATTATAAGAAAGATAAAAAAAAGAAAGAAAAAGGCCAAGGCCTTAAGTAGGTCCCAAAGTCAAGACTTTAGGGATTTTGGCACACAAGGTGCTCATTAAAATGCCAAGGCATTTAAAGAAGAAGTAATTAAGATAATTCAGCTTATAAATCAATATTTTACTTTTATCATTGACACTGTGCTGGACTCTTAGTTGTCCTTGGGTTGGGCTCTCATAGTCGTCCCTAGGTTTAGATAACCTAGTAAACCCTACTAGATTCGGGACCAGCTATCTCGGGTCTAGTTAGGGATGCACGCATAGCAAGTACAATTGTCGGGTCTATCAGCAGCATGACTATTATTTTTATCTATTATGAAAATAGTTTTCAAAACTTCACAAATAAGTTTTAGATTTATTTTATTCACATGCATATTCTAGTTTTGTGAGTTAGATAGCGCTTACTAAGAAATTTTGCTTATTGTTGCATTTCCTCTTACTGCAGATAAAGGAAAGGAAAAGTTATAGCAAAGGAAGGCAACAAGGAGGTGCTGATGGATGTGTGATGCCTGGACTATAGACGCCTTGGGATTTAGCATAAGAATTTATTAACAAAGAGTTGAGTAGAATATATTAGATGAGTCATTTAGTCTTCCGCTGCTAGTTAATTGTAAGTTTTGAGTTCTTCGAGAGTTTTAGGACTTACTATCAACATGTGAGCAAGGATAGTTAAGTAAAGTTAGTAGTCCAGTAGCGCTCCGCCCTCACAGTCCAGTAGTGAGGAGGGTGGGGTGTTACAGTTGGTATTAGAGCAGTTTCTATTCTCCAGCATCACACATCAGCACTATCTTTGCCGTCTTCAAGTAAGAAAGTATTGAAGTTTTCCTTTTATGCTTTCTTTATTATTTACGGTATGGAGTAATTGCTTATATGCGCTTTAGTAAGATAGAAGTTTTGTTTATCTTATATTCATATACATAAGTATGTTTAGAAAGGATAGAGAAGATATCAAGCCTTCCAAGGACCCCTAATGGGTACGATGCGATATGAATAATAGAGGACCGAGAAGTTAAGAGACTAAGGAACAAAGAGTACCATTAGTGAAAGTTATTTAGAACCAGAAGCACGAGGAAGTTACTTAGGAGCGTGAGGAAAGTATGAGACAGAGATATCCAGAATTATTCTAAGTTCGAGGATGAACTTTTTATAAGGTAGGGAGAATTGTAACACCCCAAATTTCCTCAATTAGAGTCCTAAAAGTAATTTAAAAATATTTAAAAATGCTAAAGAAATATTCTAGAAATTTTTAGAGTATTTTTATGTAATTTTTGGAGGTCGTTTGATATTTTTACTAAACGAAGGAAGTTTCGACAAAAAAAATGTCCAAGCCGAGAATTAAACCCATGACCTTTGACTCGGTCAAAACTTGGCTGACCAGGTGGGCAAACGGATTTTGCTGTTAAGAAAAGGTAGCGAATTTATTTAAGATAGTTAACAGAATATTAGATTATAAAAGGGATAAGTTGATCTCGGATTTGTCTGTTTAGAAAAGGTAGCGAATTTATTTAAGATAGTTAACAGAATATTATAAAAGGGATAAGTTGATGTTGGATTTATCTGTTTAGAAAAGGTAGCGAATTTATTTAAGATAGTTAACAGAATATTGGATTATAAAAGGGATAAGTTGATGTTGGATTTGTCTGTTTATAAAAGGTAGCGAATTTATTTAAGATAATTAACAGAATATTGGATTATAAAAGGGATAAGTTGATGTTGGATTTTTCTGTTTAGAAAAGATAGCGAATTTATTTAAGGAGTTAACAGAAATATTAAGTTATAAATAGGGATAAGTTGATGCTCTGTTTTCCCGTGACTTAAAGCATTCTCTCCTTCTTTTTTGCGTACGATGGCGGAGCTCGGGCAGAAAACGAATGGGAGTTAGGGCATCATCTCCGGCTGCCGACCAAGGTCCTAGAAGCCCTTTTTTTTCGGTTGTGAGTCCAAGAATCAAGGTAAGTGCTTCTCACCTGTAGTAGGAGTAGTTGCGGACCTTTGTTCTTCTTGAATTCGAAGCATGAGAAGCGCTTATAGTGCAGATTTTTAATTAAGCCTATAGTGCAGATTTTAATTAAGCTTATAGTGCAGATTTTTATGTAGGCTTATAGTGCAGATTTTAATTAAGCCTATAGTGCAGATTTTAATGAAGCTTATAGTGCAGATTTTTAATTAGGTTTATAGTGCATATTTTAATTAAGCCTATAGTGCATATTTTAATTAAGCTTATAGTGCAGATTTTTAATTAAGCTTATAGTGCAGATTTTAATTAAGCTTATAGTGTAAATTTTTAATTAAGCCTTTAGTGCAGATTTTAATTAAGCTTATAGTGCAGATTTTTATGTAGGCTTATAGTGCAGATTTTAATTAAGCCTATAGTGCAGATTTCTTAGAGCTTAAAATGCAGATTTCTTTATAGCAGATTTCTTTAGAGCTTGTAGTGCAGATTTCTTAAGAGCTTATGGTGCAGATTTTTTTAAAGTTTATAGTACAGATTTTTGGTGGAATTTATAGTTCAGATTTTTGGTGGAACTTGAAGTGCAGATTTTTGGTGGAACTTATAGTGCAGTTTTTTTAGAAAAAGATTATAGTGCAGTTTGGTTAAGTATTATAGTGCAAAATTTATGTTTGCATAGTATGCAGAAATAGGGTAGCATAGAATACAGAATCTTGATTAGTATAGTATGCAGAATTTTGATTAGCATAGTATGCAGATTTTTGTTTATGCATTTCAAAGTTAGAATTTGTTTTAACATTTCAGTTTTTAAAGAAGCATTCTTTTATTAGACGTATTAACAAGTATAAGAAAGATAAAGAAAAGAAAGAAAAAGGCCAAGGCCTTAAGTAGGTCCCAAAGTCAAGACTTTAGGGATTTTGGCACACAAGGTGCTCATTAAAATGCCAAGGCATTTAAAGAAGAAGTATTTAAGATAAATCAGCTTATAAATCATTATTTTACTTTTATCAATGACACTGTACTGGACTCTTAGTTGTCCTTGGGTTGGGCTCCCATAGTCGTCCCTAGGTTTAGATAACCTAGTAAGCTCTACTAGATTCGGGACCAGCTATCTCGGGTCTAGTTAGGGATGCATGCATAGCAAGTACAATTGTCGGGCCCATCAGCAGCATGACTATTATTTTTATCTATTATGAAAATAGTTTTCAAAACTTCATAAATCAGTTTTAGATTTATTTTATTCACATGCATATTCGAGTTTTGTGAGTTAGATAACGCTTACTAAGTAATTTTGCTTATTGTTGCATTTCCTCTTACTGCAGATAAAGGAAAGGAAAAGTTATAGCAAAGGAAGGCAATAAGGAGGTGCGGATGGATGTGTGATGCCTGGACTATAGACGCCTTGGGATTTAGCATAAGAATTTATTAACAAAGAGTTGAGTAGAATGTATTAGATGAGTCATTTAGTCTTCCGCTGCTAGTTAATTGTAAGTTTTGAGTTCTCCGAGAGTTTTAGGACTTACTATCAACATGTGAACAAGGATAGTTAAGTAAAGTTAGTAGTCCAGTAGCGCTCCGCCCTCACAGTCCAGTAGTGAGGAGGGTGGGGTGTTACATCAGTCATGGTGGTCATCATTAAGTTTCTCATGGCCTCCTACCTGGCAACCCGATTCTGGTGTCCGAAGAGTTCCTTGAGATTGAGCATCATGCCATAGGCAGTGGGTAGGGCCTGATGCTGATGTTGCAGTACATTTGACATAGAAGCCAAAATGTAACACCGCACCATCTCATCTGCCTTAACCCGTTTCCTATGTCTCTCTATCTTCTCTTCACTAGAATCCTTATCAGGCACGCTAGGACAGACTTCAAGAAGTACAAACTTGTAACCTTCAGCAGTTATGACAATGTCCAAGTTTCATTTCCAATCAATGTAATTGGGACCAGTAAGTTTGTTTTCTTTCAATATCACAGCAAGAGGATTGAAAACCATTTTGAAATCCTAAGAATTACAAAATATTTAGTTAAAACTTTAGAATTTAAAACAATATTGATTCTTCAAACAATATTATTTAAATTCTTCAACACTTCAAAACACCATGAATTTTGTATGTCATGAAAGTGTGGACGTATACAAATTCAAATATTTGTAAGAGGGTGTTTTACCCATTAATTTTATTATCTTGTCAACCTAACTTTATGACAAATAAAATTAATAGCTGATTTTTCTTCGGTCACATAAATAATAGCAGTGACTCCGATGGGAAGGATACTATTAAATGTTCCTAAGTGTATACCATTACTTGATAAATAGTCCATTAAATAGGATTGTGCCCCTTCAGATGGAGAAGATCACACAAACTTAAATAATTTCCTATAACAACCATAAAAGAATTTAGTGATCCGTAAACAAACTCATACGATGCGGAGGAAAGCACTCAGAGGCAACGCGCAAGTTTGAATGCATCACTTACAAACCAGTAAGGGAGACCGTGGAATTTAAATATTTCATCTCCCAGTTAGTTATTTAAAATGAGGAATTTTAACATGCACACACACACAACACATATAGAGAGTTTAAAAGGCAATAAATATGAAAAATAATTTTTCTACTATTATGGCCTCATCCATAGCTATTCTCCGTGTGCCACCAACCCTAGCCGCTGCCAACGGGTCATGTCATCACGTCTATCTTGCTTCCTTTTCCACTGTGCCTCTAGTCCTTAAATAGCACCACACCTCGCAAGGATATGATCCACGACAAAATAAAATTTTACATTTATTGATCCTATATTCCACAAGGGAATGTACATGTAATCTAGATCGAATAGAATGTAAAATCCTAAAACTAATACAGCTCCTGTTGTATTTAATAATTACAATCATGCACACACATAAAATGCCCTCGATATGCCCAAGGGTCCAATCATACACAAACACAATAGGGACATAATAGTTGAAACTAGGATGTCTGCAACCATAGAGTTAATCTATTTGCACATCCTACTATTATCCTGCCTAAATTTATGTATGAACCGTGCATAATTTAACTGAAACCCAAACACATAGAGGCAGAAAACTCGTTTTGATACCAATTGTTGGTCGCTACTCAGAATTCCATTATGCTTCCCCTATACAAAAATTTGTACAAGCACAGAACTTTCCTAACAACCTATGTGTTCATCATGAGTTAAACTTGAATTGGAAACGGAACTTAACATTTTTACTTCAAGTTCAACTCATGTGCCATTCAGTAGTTAAAACTTAGATTGCAAACAATACTTAACATTATTAATCCAAGTTCATCCCATGTTACAAAAGTTGATTAAATATCTATTTCAAGGATTGGCTTCCAGGTTAAACATGGCGAGACACTCGACCTTCTTGGGTATGAGATCATCCACCACTTCTGTAACGACCCGACTCCTGGGTACTAATCTGTGAGCCGGATCGCTACATTAACTACTGCAGCTACTGTGTTGTACGGAGCGGAAACTGGGTAAAATAAAACATTACCAAACTATGGTAGTTGCCTCTATTAACACTGTGAGAGGGATTTTTTTTATACTTAACTACCAACATGATATTCATCGCTATGCTGGGGGCGTACTGGAACTTTGGATCGGTCCATGGAACGATCCACTGACACGCACAGGAACGCTGGCTGGATCGGTCTGCCGACTGATCCAGCTGCTCACTGATCGTGCAAAGGAACGCTGGCTGGATCGGTCTGCCGAACGATCCAGCTGCTCACTGATCGGTCGGCTGTCCGATCAGTGGCTCACTGATCGGTCGGCTGTCTGATCAGTGGCTCACTGATCGGTCAGCTGACCGATCAGTGACCGCTGATTTCGTCCTGAACTCTCTGTTCGCGGATGGAACGGTCGGCTGACCGATCCTGGGAGATACAGTAGGCTACTGTATCCATCTGGATCGGTCGGCTGACCGATCCAGGAGATTAAATGGCACTGGATCGGTCTGCTGACCGATCCAGGTTCTGATAGTCTGAAACGAAATCAGAATTTCTGATTTCCAGCACTGATTCGTGCCCATAATCACATACCTAAGCTCTAGATACATGAAAAACACTCTACCATGTAAGTACTAACGTTCTAAACATGATAAACTCAACAAGACATAGTTTACTAATCTATAACAACTAGTAACAAGACTAAGTCATCAACCTAGACATGTTAAGTACTAAAACTGAAATAAAAGCGTATAGATCCCAAGGATCTTTATTCCAGACCCCTTACACACACACATCATCGTAGCATCGCTCTCCAGCCTCCGCTAGTCCACTTTTCTTTTACCGGTATCTGCAGTATAAGAAAAGTAGCATCTGTAAGCTAATAAGCTTAGTAAGAAACCATCTACCTCACAAAAACATGCAACGATGCGATTATGTTTTTAAAACATGCTGTTTGAAAACTGAACTGAGCATGGCATACAAACATGTACTGAACTGATCATGGCATACAAACAAGCTGAGCATAGCATACTGTATCTGAAACTAAGCATGAATACTGATCTGGTAATGCATAAACATCTAACTGGTCATGAACTCAAATCATGAAACTTCAAGATAAAAGTGAAACTGAAACTAAGTTAGTGTTTCCATCACTGATTACATCTTTGGAAAACTATATATAATAATAGATGAAAATACTAAACATGCTGCTGGGGCCCTGGCAACTGTACTTACTGTGCGCGTATCCCTACGAGACCCGGGATTGCAAGTTCCGAATCCAGCAGGGTTACTAGGTTATCTGAACCTAGGGACGACTGTGGGAGTCCAGCCCATGGATATCTGATCCAAGTATAGTGCCAACTGAATAAAAGTAAAATACTGAATACTATTTTATTTTACTTTGCTGTTCTAGGTTATCTAAACCTAGAGCTAGGTTATCTGAACCTAGAGGCTATTGTGGGAGCCCACCCAATGGATATCTGATCCATATAGCTGTAATAACTGGTAATAAGCTGAATAAAATGTTTCTAATACATTTTACATGCGGTTAGGACGCCTACTGGTGCATCCTTCTGAACTGGGCATTCTACCGAATGCTTGGTGTGCACTAAAAGCACACCCTAAAACTGAAAACTGTAGAACTACTGAACTAACGCCAAAACTAACAAGCGAGAGCAATTATACTGCAGGTGAGGGGTTTCTTACCTCCTGTTCGTAATTTCTTACGATTCTATTCGCTAGGATTCCTGTGGAGATGATCTTCTCGACGATCCGCTCGCGTCTCCGCGTTCCTCTCGCGGAGAAGAACCTTTTTCGTGTTGGAGTCGTCGCCGGAAGATGTTCCCTTGACCCTTGGCTTGGTGTGCCGTGCGTGAGGAAGAGGGGAAGAAGGAAGAAGCGGCGGTGGTGTTGGGAGGGTTTCGGTGGAGAAGGATGTGCCGAACCAAAATAATATCACTCAACCCCAACTTAAGTTTATATTTATATTAAGTGGGTAACTAGGCCCAACTCCAATATAAATATAAATGTTTCCCTTCTCTTTCAGCACGGCCCTGCTGGGTTCAACCGGTTACTAGCATTATCCCTTAAACCATAGGTCTCGGGTTCGATTCCCGCCTAAGCTATTTTGCGACTTATTTGTTTTTGCTACTTCCGGTACTCCAAATATTATGTGAAAATATCCTAAAAATCTAGAGAAATCATAAGATATTTCTAAAATAAATTCGGGAATTTTTCGGGCTTTACAATCCCCCATACCTTATAAAAAGTTCATCCCCGAACTTAAAACAATTCTGGGTACTTCTGTCTCATGCTGGCCTCTGTCTCCCAAGTCGCCTCTGCTGCTGTGTGATTTTTCCAGCTGACTTTGACTAATGGTACTTCCTTGTTCCGTAATTTCTTTACTGCTCGGTCTATTATCTGAATAGGCCGACTGTCATAGCTGAGATCATCACGGACCTGTACCAACTGGGGCTCAATCACCTGGGTGGCGTCTGGAATATGCTTCTTCAGCATGGAGACATGAAATACGTTGTGGACAGCTGACATCTTCTGAGGTAGCTCTAGCTCATATGCTACCTTGCCCACTCTCTTCGTGATAAGGTATGGTCCCACGTATCTGGGAGCTAGCTTGCCCTTCTTCCCAAAATGCATGACTCCCTTCATGGGAGCTACTATGAGGCGTATCCCAATCGAAAACTCTAGGGTGCGTGGTGTATCAAGATAGCTCTTCCGACGGCCTGCTATCTCTATCATCTGGCGAATCTGCTTTGTATGGTTGTGGTATCTGCTACTAGATCATCTAAAGCTCTAGTTCATACATTCACCACTCTCATACAGATTGGTGATCACACCTCCGCCCATAGAGTGCCTCATAAGGTGCCATGCCGATAGTGGCACGATAGCTGTTGTATGCAAATTCGCTAGACTCGGATATTTGCACCAACTTCCTTGAAATCTAGGGCACAAGCCCGGAGCATATCTTTGAGTACGATTTACTCGCTCCGTCTGACCATCCGTCTGAGGATGGAAGGTATGTTGAATTTTAACCGGTGCCTGTACACACTTCCGAAGTGTAATGTAAATCTGCTGTCTCTGTCTGATATAATGGTTCGTGGGACTCCATGCAGACTGACAATCTCCTTGAGATACAACCGAGCTAGCTGCTCCATGGAATAGGATATTCGATAGCTAAGAAGTGGGCTGATTTAGTCAACATGTCGATTACCCGGATAGCATCAAAACCATTCGTGGTTCTGGGTAATCCCACTATGAAGTCCATAGAGATATCCTCCCACTTCCATTCTGGAATCTGGATCGGCTGTAGAACTCCTCCTGGTCGCTGATGTTCTGCCTTAACCCTCTGACAAGTTAGACAGATGTTGACGTATCTGGCGATATCTCGCTTCATTCCAGGCCAGCAAAATCGTTTCTTTAGATCCTGATACATTTTGGTGGAACCAGGATGCATCGCATAGGGAGTCTTGTCCTCCTGATCTGGAACACAAAGTCTGTCACCACAGTACACTACCCCACTGGCGGACACTCTGAACTCTCCACTTTCTGATTCTGCTAACCCTTGCTTGATTTTCTGGATTTCAGGATCCTGCTCCTGAGCTGTCTGGATATCATCAAGCAAGGTAGATGCTAAGGACATAGTGGAAAGCTGCCCGACTATAAGCTCGAGACTAAAAGCTGTAATCTCCTTCCTTAGGGGTGGTGACATAGCTGCTAAAGATAATAAGGTAGCACTGGACTTCCTGCTGAGTGCGTCTGCTACCTTATTAGCTTTCCCTGGATGGTAGAGGATATCTATGTCATAATCCTTGACCAACTCTAACCATCTGCGCTGTCGCATATTCAGATCCTTCTGAGTAAAGAAATACTTCAGACTTTGATGATCTGTATACACTCTGCACTGAGCTCCGTACAAATAATGTCTCCAAATTTTGAGAGCGAACACCACTGCTGCAAGCTCAAGGTCGTGAGTAGGATAGTTCCTCTCATAATCCTTAAGTTGTCTGGAGGCATAGGCGGTCACCTTGCCCTGCTGCATCAGTACTGCTCCTAATCCCAATTTAGAGGCGTCACTGTAGATGTCGAAGCTGTCTGTGTTTTCTGGTATAGCTAAAATAGGAGCATTGGTCAATCTTCGTTTTAGTTCGCTGAAGCTGTTCTCGAAATTTCTTGTTCTTTCTGGTGAGAGCTGTCAGTGGGGAGGCTATCCTGGAGAAGTCCTCTACGAATTTCCTGTAGTAGCCTGCTAATCCCAGAAAGCTTCTGATTTCACTGGCATTCCTGGGTCTCTTCTAGTTACTTACTGCTTCTATCTTGCTGGGATCTACCATAACACCATCCTTGGAGATGATGTGACCGAGAAAGGCTACCTGGTCTAGCCAAAATTCACATTTCGTGAATTTGGCGTACAGCTGGTTCTGCCGAAGGATCTGCAACACTGTCTTCAGATGCTCTGCATGGTCCTCCTGAGTGCCTGAATAGATAAGAATGTCATCAATGAATACGATGACAAACTTGTCTAAGTATTCTCTGAATACTCTGTTCATGAGGTCCATAAAAGTAGCTGGAGCATTTGTCACGCCGAAAGGCATGACTACGAACTCATAATGTCTGTATCTGGTCCTGAAAGCTGTTTTAGGTATATCACCTTTCTTGACTCTAACCTGGTGATATCCTGATCTGAGGTCAATTTTAGAGAACACCGTGGCTCCCTTTAGCTGGTTAAATAGGTCATCTATCCTGGGGAGAGGGTACCTGTTTTTAATTGTGACCTGGTTCAAGGCACGGTAGTCTATGCATAGGCGCATGCTTCCATCCTTCTTCTTCACGAACAACACAGGTGCTCCCCATGGTGAGTGACTAGGGCGTATGAAACCCTTGTCAAGAAGCTCCTGTAATTGCTCCTAAAGTTCCTTGCTGGAGCCATGCGGTACAGTGCCTTGGAAATTGGATTTGTGGGAATGAGCTCTATCTCAAATTCAATCTCACTGGTGCTAAGCCCGGTAGCTCTTCAGGGAAAGACTGCTGGTAGTCACAAACGACTCGAACCTCGATAGCTGTTGGTTCTTGTCTGGCCGGTGTTGACTACATTTGCTAAAAATCCCATGCATCCCGAATCCAATAGATGTTGTGCTTTCATTCGAGAGAAACTTCGGCTTTTCTCTTTGGTTTTCCCATGTACTCAAACTGTACTTCTGCTTGGAATATGACCTTCTATTTACGGCACTCTATAGAAGCGCCATATCGATCAGAAAATCCATTCCAAGGATGACATCGTAGTCGATCATTTCTAGCACTATCGGATCACCAAAAGTTCTCTGCCTATAACTGGTACCGCTCTGAGCCAGTGCGTAGATGCCATAATGTCTCCCGAGGGTAGTGTTGTCAGACCGACTATTGAGTACTTCTAGAGGTGTTGCTAATTTCTCGGCAAATGCCCCGGATACATAAGAGTGGGTTGCCCCATATCGAATAAGACAGTTGCATTATGCTGTAAAATACTGATGACCTGTGACAACTGCCGAGGCATTTGCTACGTCCTCTGCGTCGGTGAGAAAATCACGGCATTCGTGGTAGCGTGGGGCTTCTAATCGCCTCGGCTGATCGTGGACCATCTAAGGCAGATACATCGGGTGTAGGCTACCGGCTGAGCTCCATCGTATCGGTGAGGTGAGGAAGATTCTTGTTCGGAACCGCTTAGCCATGTTCCTGTCCACATTCAAAACAACCTCGCGTACCCTTGTGGCAAACTCCTGGATGATGTTTCCCACAAGTAGCACACTTGGGATGTCTGGAATGTTTTCCAGCTGGTCCTCCTTTTGGGTCACTGCTTGCCTTGCGTTTCCCCTTCCAGTTGGAGCTATGTCCCTGTTGTTTCTGCTGAGTACCTGAGCTAGCTTGTCCCTTGGGCTCTGTGGAAACCTGCTTCTGCTAGGTGATATTGTGCTGATAGTGCTCGGTGATCAGAGCACTACTCACTAGCTCCTCTGTGGTTTGTGGCCTATGAACGCCACCAGCCACATTCATTGCGATCTCTAGTCTGAGCATCTTCAGCATCAACCGTACTCGTTCCTTCTCTGAGCTGACTAGTTCTGGACACAGACGGGCCAACCTGTTGAATTTCTTCACGGCCTCCTGAACTGATAGGTTGCCCTGACGAAATTCTGTAAACTCGTCATAGTGTCGGTTCGTGACTTGCATGTGAAAGAATTCCTCGAAGAATTCTTTCTCGAAGTTGGCCCATGTCATCTGATTTACTGGCCACTTCGATTTAATCCGCTCCCACCACATGCGTGCGTCTCCTGTTAAACAGAAGGAGGCACACTTCACCTTTTCGTGCTCTGGCCAGTCTAGAAGCTCCATCGTGCTCTCCAGTGTTTTGAACCAGGCTTGTGCATCCCATGGTTCACTAGTGCCTGAGAAGTTCTCTGGCTTAATTCTCTGCCATTGGATAAGGTAAGCTTCTCTCTTAGCCCCTGCTACTGGGGCTACTGGTGTCGCAGGTCTGAGCTGGTACAACCTCTGTGATTACTGGAGTCGTGAGGTTCGGTACTGGAGTGACTGGGGGAGTAGTCTGCTGGTTAGCCTTTAAGGAGGCTATCTCCTGCTGCTGTTCAGCTAACTGCTGCTGTAGCTGAGCCACTAGTGCTGTTCTTGCTGGGGCTCAGCCGCTGATGCTTTCTTAGCTGGACGTCCTCGTACCATTTTCTAAATAGCAGAGAATACATATATATATAACTAGGCTATCATGTTATAGTTAACTACTGGTAACATGTTAAATACTATTACTGTAAACATGAATTAATTAACTACCAACATGAGAGCAAACATGAAAGCACATATAACTGATATGAAAGCTGAAAACAAAACTAAGTGAGAGATGTTCTTACTTGGAAGCTGTAGGCACAATGCTGATGTGTGTGTAGGAAGTAAGGAACTTGGCTCTGATACCACTCAGTAACGACCCGACTCCTGGGTACTAATCTGTGACTCGGATCGCTACATTAACTATTGTAGCTACTGTGCTGTACGGAGCGGAAACTGGGTAAAATAAAACATTACCAAACTATGGTAGTTGCCTCTATTAACACTGTGAGAGGGATTTTTTTTATACTTAACTACCAACATGATATTCATCGCTATGTTGGGGGCGTACTGGAACTTTGGATCGGTCCGTGGAACGATCCACTGACACGCACAGGAACGCTGGCTGGATCGGTCTACCGACCGATCCAGCTGCTCACTGATCGCGCACAGGAATGCTGGCTAGATCGGTCTGCCGACCGATTCAGCTGCTCACCGATCGGTCGGCTGTCCGATCAGTGGCTCACTGATCGGTCGGCTGACCGATCAATGACCGCTGATTTCGTCCCGAACTCTCTGTTCGCGGATGGAACAGTTGGCTGACCGATCCTGGGAGATACAGTAGGCTACTGTATCCATCTGGATTAGTCGGCTGACCGATCTAGGAGATTAAATGGCACTGGATCGGTCTGCTGACCGATCCAGGTTCTGATAGTCTGAAACGAAATCAGAATTTCTGATTTCCAGCACTGATTCATGCCAATAATCACATACCTAAGCTCTAGATACATGAAAAACACTCTAGCATGTAAGTACTAACGTTCTAAACATGATAAACTCAACAAGACATAGTTTACTAATCTATAACAACTAGTAACAGGACTAAGTCATCAACCTAGACATGTTAAGTACTAAAACTGAAATAAAAGCGTATAGATCCCAAGGATCTTTATTCCAGACCCCTTGCACACATACATCATCGTAGCATCGCCCTCCAGCCTCCGCAAGTCCACTTTTCTTTTACGTATCCGCAGATAAGAAAAGTAGCATCTAAGCTAATGTTTAATAAGAAACCATCTACCTCACAAAACATGCAACGATGCGATTATGTTTTAAAACATGCTGTTTGCCGAACCGAGCATGGCAACATGGCATGGCATACAAGCATGTACTGAATCGATCATGGCATACAAACAAGTTGAGCATAGCATACTGTATCTGAAACTAAGCATGAATACTGATCCGGTAATGCATAAACATCTAACCGGTCATGAACTCAAATCATGAAACTTCACTGAGATAAATAGCTGAAACTGAAACTAAGTTAGTGTTTCCATCACTGATTACATCTTTGGAAAACTATATATAATAATAGATGAAAATACTAAACATGCTGCTGGGGCCCTGGCAACTGTACTTACTGTGCGCGCATCCCTACGAGACCCGGGATTGCAAGTTCTGAATCCAGCAGGGTTACTAGGTTATCTGAACCTAGGGACGACTGTGGGAGTCCAGCCCATGTAAACTGAATAAAAGTAAAATACTGAATACTGTTTTATTTTACTTTGCTGTTCTAGGTTATCTAAACCTAGAGCTAGGTTATCTGAACCTAGAGGCTACTGTGGGAGCCCACCCAATGGATATCTGATCCATATAGCTGTAATAACTGGTAATAAGCTGAATAAAATGTTTCTAATACATTTTACATGCGGTTAGGATGCCTACTGGTGCATCCTTCTGAACTGGGCATTCTACCGAATGCTTGGTGTGCACTAAAAGCACACCCTAAAACTGAAAACTGTAGAACTACTGAACTAACGCCAAAACTAACAAGCGAGAGCAATTATACTGCAGGTGAGGGGTTTCTTACCTCCTGTTCATAATTTCTTACGATTCTATTCGCTAGGATTCCTGTGGAGATGATCTTCTCGACGATCCGCTCGCGTCTCCGCGTTCCTCTCGCGGAGAAGAACCTTTTTCGTGTTGGAGTCATCGCCGGAAGATGTTCCCTTGACCCTTGGCTTGGTGTGCCGTGCGTGAGGAAGAGGGGAAGAAGGAAGAAGCGGCGGTGGTGTTGGGAGGGTTTCGGTGGAGAAGGATGTGCCGAACCAAAATAATATCACTCAACCCCAACTTAAGTTTATATTTATATTAAGTGGGTAACTAGGCCCAACTCCAATATAAATATAAATGTTTCCCTTCTCTTTCAGCACGACCCTGCTGGGTTCAACCGGTTACTAGCATTATCCCTTAAACCATAGGTCTCGGGTTCGATTCCCGCCTAAGTTATTTTGCGACTTATTTGTTTTTGCTACTTCCGGTACTCCAAAAATTATGTGAAAATATCCTAAAAATCTAGAGAAATCATAGGATATTTCTAAAATAAATTCGGGAATTTTTCGGGCTTTACAACTTCCTAGACAAAGCCTTTCAAAGAAGTTGGATATTTAAACTTCTTACAGTAACCCTAGGTTTAACTACAGAGACCTCAATAGAAGGACAAGATCTAAACACTAAATCGAAACACAAAAAAATGAAACACAAAATCGCTAGCCTCTTGTGTTGGTATTTCAGGATCCATACAAAGAAAAACTAGTTTCACTGCGGAATTAAGAACTAGTTATACATTTCTTTGTAAACAAAGACCTCTTGATCTTCTTCTATATTCCTTTCCTCCTCTTGGACGTCGTGTGGGAGATGATCTACCAAGATGATATCCACCCGAACCACTTCTTCTTTGCCTATAAGTTTTGGCCACCCAAAGAATGCCAAAATAGGAAACTTCTCTTCTCCTTCTTCTCCAAGCAACCGGCCACCAAGTGCTTCTTCTTTCTTTCAAGTTTCAGCCACCAAGAAGAGATGAGTGCTAACCTTAGAAATAAGAAAGGGAAAGAAGAAGATGTGTGACGCCGGCCTTAGGGAAGCAAACAAGGTGAAGAGGAGAAGATGAGAGAGCCGGCCACACAAGGAGAAGAAGAGGAAGAGGTACCGACCCTAAGGGAGCAAGGGAATTATGGAGATGTGTATCACATAAGGCACCCTCTACCTTGCATTTATAATCCTTGTTCATGGCAAAAAAAGGAAATTTTAATAACAATTAAAATCTCTCTCTTTTAAATTTCCTATTGTGATAACTACAAAAGGAAAGTTTTAAAATTAATCTCTCTCTTTTAAACAATGTAGAAAGCTACAAAAAAGGAAAGATTAAAATTAAAACTTCTCTTTTAAATCATGGTTACAAAAAAGAAAAGTTTTATCAAAATTAAAATCTCTCTTTTAAATATTATAGATAACTACAAAAAAGGAAAAATTTTAACAAAATTAAAATCTCACTTTTAATCCTTTGTAGATAGCTATAAAAGGAAAGATTTTAAAATTTAAAACTCTATTTTAAAACCATGTGGATGGCTTCAAAAAAAGGAAATATTTTATCAAAATTTAATTTTAAATAAAATCTCCTTTTCTATCATGCTATGGTCAACCCCTTGCTTGGGCACCAAGCAAGGCTTGGCCGACCACTACTTGTTCTCCAAACTAATTCTTGGTCGGCCCCCTTGCACCAAGCAAGGATCCGTCCGACCCATTACTTGGGTAAGAAGTGGACTTTGTGGATGCAAGCCTTTATACAGGCTACAACAGGGACTGAGAGGAGGATTGGTTTTGGTGTCCTGATGAGCTTAAGCTTCCTGTATTCGACCCGAACACCCAACTCAAGTTCATCAATAATAACTCATACCACTAAAGAGTTATTATTGAACTACCACACCAATCCCATATTATATTATGGGCTCCTTCTTATCATGAGTGCATTAATCTCCCTGTGTCTAAGATATCAAATATACATGAATTAAATGAGTTACTGACAACTCACTTAATTAATATCTAGCTCCAAGAGTAGTACCACTGTTAACGTTCCGCAAGTATACGGATACGTTGTCAGTAATAAAGAAAGATATCGTATCCACAGGGACTGGGTATAACCGCTAAAGATATCTCAACACAAATTAGCTAAACAACTAATCAATTGATTTATAAAAACTAAGTGTAACTATGAAAAGTAAAGCATAGAAGTAAAAGCATAGAAACAGGAATAAGGGCTATGATAAAATGATGTTCTAGGAATTTTGATTTCTTTGTAATGTTATTCAATGTAAATGATCTACCAAATCTTATTCCTCAATTGTCCATCATTTGTAGAAGGTTGTCGATTCTTTCTTGCAATAGACAACCAGCTTAAAACTAAAATCTATATCTAAATGTGATCAATTAGGAATGATTCATATGATGTCCTTACACGGGCTTGCCTATCACGTGCGTCCCTTGGATAATCAACATAGAAATTTATTACTTCTCAACCCATATCAAGGTATCACTATGTGAAAATCAGCGATGGACTTTTGATATTATCCGAAGTAATAGGTAGATAATTACCGAAGTAGACGCACGTGAAGTAAAATGGTAAATTTATTACTTCGCTACACAATTACCGAAGTCTATCACCGGTCCAAAACCGGTTCAAAATTGGATCGTTTTCGAAGTAAAAATGCTCTATTACTTCATCGATATCATTAAAAGTACCGAAGTGGTTGATGATATATTACTTCATAGGTTTCCTTGATTGACGAAGTAAAATATATATACGACTTCACAATTTTTGTATCATATTGCAATAAATGTTTAATTTTACTTCTCCATAATTTGACTCAGTCGAAGTATTTTTATTGTATTACTTCATCGTAGTATAGAAGTAATAGAGCATATTTTACTACAACAAAGAATTTAATTTAGTGAAGCAATATATACAAACGACTTCATAAATTAGATTAATGACTAAGTAAATAGTTTCTTTAACTACACCGCTTTATCGAAGTCTTTTGTGTTGTATTACTCCATCATTTATCTATAGTAGCAAAGTAATTGACCATATTTTACCGTAATACAATTTAAATTGACAAAAGTGTATATCATATAATTTTATTACAACACAATATTTTTCACCACCAAAATTAAACAAATATATCATAAATATCTTTCAAATACAGCCCAAAAGTGTATTCATAAAAGACATGTTTAATCATAACCCAAATGTTTTTGTATCCATATATCTTTAAATACAATCCAAAATTTATATCACAACCTACACTTAAGCACCCACATAGAAGTAGATGAATTCACTCCATTCACTTCTGACTTCATCATACTGAGATTGATTGTAATTGTTTATTTTTTTATGATGCAAACTGAAGAATTAAAAGAAATTTAAGAGTCAATGCAAAATAAATCAATATTTCATAAAGAAGAAATTCACCTTCCTCTCTAATTGTAGATATTCATCCAAGATTATCTCTTTCATGTACTACATTTCACAATATTCACATTCAACACCATTATTTTATTTTAGATTACCCTAAGGAAATTAAAAATGTCATGCAATAAGTCTCATCCAAATAATAAGAATTATTAATTAATGTCTAAATACATAGTCACAATACATACCGTCAATTGTTTAAAACCTGATCTTTTTGAAATACCCCTTGATGCATTGTATATCTTGACCCCACTACATTGTAAAAAATAGAAAGTTATTTTTTCAACCTCTAATTAATTGAATGCATTCACAGTCAACATAATCTACTACCTACTTGGTCACAATAATTTGCCAAGCATGATCTCCGTTCCTGTTACTCAATGAGTCCAATAAATATATCATATTCTTATATTTATTAATTATAGTTAGGATCCAATGGTACATGTACAAATGAAAATATAATATTAAATAGTAATAATAGGAATTAATAAATAATTAAAATCTTACCCAGTGTTGTATGGGATGAAGCAGATGCTATGTAACACCCGAAAATTCTCAAAATAATCATTAGAAATATCCTAGTATTTTTTTGGAATTTTAGGAAATTTTTACAGAATTTCTAGAGTAGCGGAAGTAGCAAAAACAAATAGGAACGTAAAATAGCCTACGCGGGTATTGAACCCGAGACCTATTGGGTCCTACGATTTATGGTGAACTCTAGTAACCAAGTGAACCCAGCAGGGCTGTGCTGAAAGAAGAGGGAATCAATTATATTTATGATTGAGTTGGGGTGAAATTAATCACTTAATATAAATAGGAAACTTAAGTGGGAATTGAGTTTTTCATGTTTCGGCAACTCCTCCTCAACCCTCACGCCACCCCCTCCTCTTCCTCACCTCACGGCACACCAAGGCCCCAAGAGACCTAGGGTTTCACTCCTAGAGACGTAAGGGCACCTTCCGGAAACGACTCCGACACGAGGGCGTTCCTCTCCGTGAAAAGAGCACGTAGACGCAAGAGGATCGTCGAGGGAATCGTCTCCACCGGAAAACCTAGCGATTGGATTGTAAGAAAAACTAGCGCAGGAGGTAAGAAACCCCTCACCTGCAGTATAAGTAGCTCTTTCGAGGTTTTACGCATTAGTTTAGTTGTATGCAGAATTTTAGTACGTAGGGTGTGGACTAGTGCACACTATATGTTTGATAAAATATGTAGCACAGTTAAATGCCACCACAGGCATTTTAATAGCTCAGTAAATGCAATAGAAGCATTTTTTTACAGCATGTTCAGTTTTAATACAGCTTTTATGGGACTATGGTCCAATGGGTGGGCTCCCACAGTCGCCTCTAGGTTCAGACAACCTAGCTCTAGGTTCAGATAACCTAGAAATAACAAGATAAGAAAATTCAGCTATATCCAGTATTTTATTTTCAGCAGTGGCACTGTACTGGACTAGATGTCCATTGGGTTGGGCTCCCATAGTCGTCCCTAGGTTTATATAACCTAGTAAACCCCACTAGATTCAGAATTTGCAACCCCGGGTTTAGTTAGGGATGCGGGCATAGCAAGTACGGTTGCCGGGCCCATCAGCAGTATGATTTGTATTTTGATCTATTATTATAAATAGTTTTTCAAAATCTCACAATCAGTTATGTGAACATGATTTAAATTCAGTATTAGCTTAGTTCAGTTCAGCTCAGTGTTATATCAGTTTAGTTTCTTTCCATTGAAACATGTGATAGCTTCATGCTTAGCTCTTGATATTTCATGACTAGTTTTGATGCCATGTTTTAGTATACATGACTAATAACTTCAGTATTTATATTTCAGCATGTCAGCATGTATTTCAAATAGCATGTTTTAAAAGCATAAATTGCGTCGTATGCATGGTTTTGTGAGATAGATGGTTTCTTACTAAGCGAAACCTTACAGATACTTCTTTTCCTTGTACTGCAGATAAGGGTAAAGGAAAGATGAACTAGCGGAGGCTGGAGGGCAATGCGATGAAGATGTGTGTGGAATAAGGAACTTGGAATAAAGATGCTTGGAAACTAGTGAACTTGAAACTTAGCATTTCTAATTTTAGTTAGTGCTCTACCTTTTAGACTGTTGAGTAGTATGAATTATGTAGTATGCATTCAGTTTGATATTAGATAGCACTCCATGAGTAATGTCATGCCTAGTAGTTTTATCTCATGCTTATAGAGTTGGTTTATGTGAATTGAGCATGAAATAGTGCTGAAATCAGACCCCTGATACGAAATCAGTAACCCTGATCGATCAGCCGATCGATTCAAGGGTTCCCAATCGATCAGCCAATCGATTGGGGAGCTTAATTTCATGAACAATAAGCTCTAGAATCGATCACTAGATCGATCGGGGAATTAGCCTCGCTAACAGAGAGCCTTGGAATCGATCCCTGGATCGATTAGTAAGCCTGGATCGATCAGCGATCGATCCAAAAATTCCTTCGTGCCTAGTAGCGTGCTGAATCGATCACTAGATCGATCAACAAGTCTGGATCGATCAACGGATCGATCCAAACAAAGTTTTCGTATACAGTAGCCATCTGAATCGATCAGTGGATCGATCAGGCCATTCCAATCGATCCACCGATCGATTGGGAGGCCTGATATCAGCTGCAACCCCCTATTTAGATTCCTTGACCATATGGGATGTAATAGATGACATGTATATCTTAGATTACACCCCTTAGCATATGTCGGATAATAAAATTTCGGATTTAGTGGCAGTTAGCAAAGTTTTTAATTGGTACAGCTTTCCGCACCTAGACTTAGTGATGGTCATGGATATAGCTTAGCACAGCATAATGTGACGGTCCAGCCTCGCAGCCTAGTCAGTAGGAGGCGGGTCGTTACTGAGTGGTATCAGAGCAAAGTTCCATACTTCCTACACACACATCAGCATTGAACCTGCAGCTTCCAAGTAAGAACCTCTCTCACTTTATATATGTTTCATGTTTTCATGTTAGAGATAACTAAAGTATGCTTATTCATGATAGTATCTAACATGATAAACATAGTTATGCAAATATGATTGTCTTGGTTATGTATGTCCTCTATGTCTCTAGAAATGGCATGAGGACGCCCAGCTAGAAGGACACCAGCTACTGAGCCCCAGCATGAGGCAGGCAGTTCAGTGCCTCTCCTAGACTTTACAGCAGTAGTGGCTCAGTTACAGAAGCAACTAGCTGAACAGCAACAGGAGATAGCCACCCTCAGGGCTAATCAGCAGAACACTCCCACTGTCACCCCAGAACCCAATTTAGCGACCCCAGTGGTGATAGAGGTTCCACCAGTCCAACCTGCAGCACCAGTAGCCCCAGCAGTAGGGGCAAGGGGAGAAGCCTACCTGATCCAGTGGCAGAGAGTTAAGCTAGAGAACTTCTCAGGCACCAGTGAACCATGGGATGCTCAGGCTTGGTTCAAAACACTGGAGAGTACGATGGAGCTTCTAGACTGGCCGGAACATGAGAAGGTAAAGTGTGCCTCCTTCTGCTTGACAGGGGATGCACGTATGTGGTGGGAGAGAATTAAAGCGAAGCGCCTAGTGAACCAGATGACATGGGCTGACTTCGAGAAGGAATTCTTCGAGGTGTTCTTTCACATGCGGGTCACAAACCGTGACTACGACGAGTTCACTGAATTTCGTCAGGGCAACCTTTCAGTCGAGGAGGCCGTGAGGAAATTCAACAGACTGGCTCGTCTATGCCCCAAACTAGTCAGCACTGAAGGAGAACGAGTCCGATTGATGCTCAAGATGTTAAGGCCGGAAATAGCAATGAATGTGGCCAGCGGTGTCCGTAGGCCGAAGACTACAGAAGAACTAGTGAGCAGTGCTTTAACCACTGAGCATTATCAGAACAGTATCAAACAGCAGAAGTAAGTTCTCTCAGAATCCAAAGGCCAAGGAGGCTCAGGTACTCAGAAACACCAGGGTCACAGCTCCCACGACTCTAACTGGAAAGGGAACTCCAGCAACAAACGCAAACAAGGGAGTTACCCAAAAGGAGGACCAGCTAGTAAACAGCCTAGTTATCACAAATGTGCTACTTGTGGGAAATTCCACCCTGGAGTTTATCGTAAGGGCACACGAGGATGCTTTGAGTGTGGACAGGAAGGGCATATGGCTAAGCAGTGCCCAAACAAGACCAGTCTTCCTCAATCACAGCCGATTCAATATGGAGGCCAGCCAGCTCAGTTACATCAGATGCAGGCCACTTTAGATGGTCCACACATCAGCCAGGGCAGACTAGAAGCCCCTCCAGTGATGACCAATGCGAGGATCTACTCACTCACCAGAGAGGACGTAGCGAATGCCTCGACAGTTGTTTCAGGTCAGATTAGTGTTTTACAGCAAAGTACAACTGTCTTATTCGATACTGGGCAACCCATTCTTATATATCCAGGGCATTTACCGAAAAGATAGTGATACCTCCAGAGGTATTCAGTGGTCAGTTTTTGACAACGCTACCTTCAGGAGAAATTATGGCATCCACGCACTGGCTCAGAGCAGTTCCAGTCATTATAGCAGACAGAGAACTCTTTTGTGATCTGATAGTGCTAGATATGACTGATTATGATGTCATCCTTGGAATGGACTTCCTGATCAGATACGGTGCCTCCATAGAGTGCCGTAAACAGAAAGTCATATTCCAACCTGAAGCAGAAGTACAGTTCGAGTACATCGGAGAACCAAAGAGAAAGGCCAAGAAGTTTCTCTCAGCTCTAATTGCACAGAAATTAATGGATTCAGGATGTACAGGATTCCTACCACATGCAGTCAATACCAGCCAGAACAAGGACCAACAGTTAGAAAGGGTCCGAGTTGTATGTGACTACCCAGCAGTCTTCCCTGAAGAGTTACCAGGCCTAGCACCAGACAGGGAGATTGAATTCGAGATAGAACTCATTCCCGGTACGAATCCTATCTCCAAAGTGCCTTACCGCATGGCTCCAGCAGAACTGAAAGAACTTCATGAGCAACTACAGGAGCTGCTTGACAAGGGCTTCATACGTCCAAGTCACTCACCATGGGGAGTGCCTGTATTGTTCGTGAAGAAGAAGGACGGGAGCATGCGCCTGTGTGTAGACTATCGGGCACTGAACCAAGTCACGATCAAGAACAGGTATCCTCTTCCCAGAATAGATGACCTATTCGATCAGCTAAAGGGAGCAGCAGTGTTCTCTAAGATAGACCTCAGGTCAGGTTATCATCAGGTGAAAGTTAAAGAAGGTGATATACCCAAGACAACATTTAGGACGAGATACGGACACTACGAGTTCGTAGTCATGCCCTTTGGCGTGACAAATGCTCCAGCTACTTTCATGGACCTCATGAACAGAGTATTCAGGGACTACCTAGATAGATTTGTTATTATGTTTATCAATGACATTCTTATCTATTCAGGAACTCAGGAAAAACACGCAGAACACCTGAGTATAGTATTGCAGACCCTTTAGCAGAACCAGCTGTACGCTAAGTTCACGAAATGTGAATTTTGGTTAGATCAGGTGTCCTTCCTGGGTCACATCATCTCAAGGGATGGTATCATGGTAGACCCCAGTAAAATAGAAGCTGTGAGTAACTGGAAAAGACCCAAGAACGCCAGTGAGATCAGAAGCTTTTTGGGACTGGCAGGTTATTACAAGAAATTCGTAGAGGACTTCTCCAGGATAGCCTCCCCACTGACAGCTCTTACCAGAAAGAACAAAAAATTTCAGTGGACAGAGGACTGCGAGAACAGCTTCAGCGAGTTAAAAAGGAGATTGACCAGTGCTCCCATTTTGACTCTACCAGAAAACACAGACAGCTTTGATATTTATAGTGACGCCTCTAAATTAGGACTAGGAGCAGTACTAATGCAAGATGGTAAGGTGATCGCCTATGCCTCCAGACAACTCAAGGATTATGAGAAGAACTACCCTACTCATGACCTTGAGCTTGCAGCAGTGGTGTTCGCCCTTAAAATTTGGAGACATTACTTGTATGGAGCTCAGTGTAGAGTGTATACAGATCATCAGAGTCTGAAGTATTTCTTCACTCAAAAGGATCTCAATATGCGACAGCGCAGATGACTAGAGCTGGTCAAGGACTATGACATAGACATCCTCTACCACCCAGGAAAAGCCAATAAGGTGGCAGACGCACTTAGCAGGAAGTCCAGCGCCACCTTACTATCACTAGCAGCCATGTCATCGCCCCTACAGAAGGAGATAACAGATTTCAGCCTCGAACTTATAGTGGGACAACTCTCTACTATGACATTAGAATCCACCTTGCTTGGTGACATCCAGACAGCTCAGGAACAGGATCCTGAAATTCAGAAAATCAAGCAAGGGATAGCAGAACCAGAAAGTGGAGAGTTCAGAATAGGTGATAGTGGGGCAGTATATTTCGGTGACAGACTATGTGTTCCAGATCAGAAGGAACTATGAAGAAAGATTTTAGATGAGGCTCACAGGACTCCCTATGCGATGCATCCTGGCTCCACCAAGATGTACCAGGACTTGAAGAAACGTTTTTGGTGGTCTGGGATGAAAAGAGACGTCGCTAGATATGTCAGTACCTGTCTAACCTGTCAGAGGGTCAAGGCAGAACATCAGAGACCAGGAGGAGTTCTGTAGCCTATTCAGATCCCAAAATGGAAGTGGGAGGATATTTCCATGGATTTTATAGTGGGACTACCCAGGACCACGAATGGTTTTGATGCCATCTGGGTAATAGTCAACAGATTGACTAAATCAGCCCACTTCTTAGCTATCAGGATATCCTACTCCATGGAGCAGCTAGCTCAGTTGTATCTCAAGGGGATTGTCAGACTACATGGAGTCCCACGGACCATCATTTCAGACAGAGACAGTAGGTTCACATCACACTTTTGGGAGTGTGTACATTTAGCATTGGGCACCAAGTTAAAATTTAACACAGCCTTCCATCCTCAGACAGATGGTCAGACGGAGTGAGTAAATCAGGTACTCGAAGACATGCTCCGAGCTTGTGCCCTAGACTTCAAAGGAAGTTGGTGCAAATATCTGAGTTTAGCAGAATTTGCATACAACAACAGTTATCAGGTGTAACGCCCACCCTTCTTACCCAAGGGCGGCGCTACGATCTTATACTTCTTACGTACATGCTTTAGTTATACTATAACAGCGGAAAATTTTAAATCATTCCTTTTATCATAAATAAGCATGATATCACATATTCTGATTAGTTCGAATGTGCATATATTGATCATATAACTAAAAATATTAATTTGTCCGAATCGTTCTTGCCGAGCCACCACCACACACATCACTATCTGCTCCTCCTGCTGCTCCGTCGTTCCGAATATCCGTCCCCCATATCTGCGGTACAAGGAAAGTAAGCTATGAGCACTCATGGCTCAGTAAGTTCCTTTCCTACTCACTAAAACCGAATTCATATCATTGCATATCAATATCATGCGAGGTATCATAAGCATACGACATACAAGGGTATCATATTCATATTCATATCATAATATCACATGACATTTATTTAATCATCAGATAATTCAAGCACATATGTAGGCAATGCATCATGAATTTGAAAACTTATACTTATAAGTACTTGAAATTAATATCATCATTAGAGGGGATCCCGGTTTGTACCACATACATAATGCGCGCGCTTCATAGGTAGGTCCAAGGTAGCAAGTCTTGAACCCTACCATGCATACATACTTGGCCCGAGTCTTACTCCATCGACCTAGGGCATTCAGAGGCCCATTACTGATGAGGCCCGAGTCTTACTCCATCGACCTAGGGCACTCAGAAGCCCATTACTGACGAGGCCCGAGTCTTACTCCATCGACCCCGGGGCGTTTACGGAGCCCACCCTTGGTACAAACCATACAAAATAACTTATCATGCATTACTATCATATCATGTCCCTAACAATCTTTCATGCATTTCCTTTTTCATTTCTTTTCATTATGTATAGCATTTCCTATGCTATAACATATCATGTCATATTACATAATATAATTTCATTTCTTCTCATTATGTATAGCATTTCCTATGCTATAACATATCATGGCATATTACATAATATAATTTCATTTCTTCTCATTATGTATAGCATTTCCTATGCTATAACATATCATGGCATGTTACGTAACATAATTTCATTTCTTCTCATTATGTATAGCATTTCCTATGCTATAACATATCATGGCATGTTACGTAACATAATTTCATTTCTTCTCATTATGTATAGCATTTCCTATGCTATAACATATCATGGCATGTTACATAACATAATTTCATTTCTTCTCATTATGTATAGCATTTCCTATAACATATTATGGCATATTACATAACATAATTTCATTTCTTCTCATTATGTATAGCATTTCCTAGGTTTCTTTCTTTTTTTTTTCTTTTATTTTCCTTCATGGCCGAAACCTACCAGTCCTTAAGCTAGGTTTCTTAAGTGGCCTAAAGCATGGAAAACCTAAGTAAATATCATGACAAAAGTTACTAAGAACATCATACACAAAATTGGATCATAAACAAGCTAGGACTCTTGTGATCTTACATGTCTTATATCATGTAACCAATTTTCTACATTCCAATTAAACATGAGAGCATTAATCAACTTTCATATCATAATATCACAGAGGTCTTGAGCATATTAATATTTTTGTTTAGGCTAATCTAAGCTATCCCTTTTATCATGGCCGAAAAACCCTAAAAAGAGTTCATGAGTTTCTAGCAATAGGAAATCCTTTGAGAAACTTTATATCCTATCATATGAGCATGTTTATTTAAATTTTGAAGGTCTTCCTAACCCTTAACCTTTCTGGTCCGAAACATACAAGTGAGTTTTCTTTTGGTTCCAATTAATTTCCAAGCAAGAAATCCATAGAAAGGTTCTTAGCATTTCATAGAAGGAACCTTGCACTAGTTTGGTTAGACAATAATCTTCCTAACCTCTTTAAAATATTTTTGGTTGAAATCCTAGGGTTAGATACTCCTCTGATCATACATCATATCAGTATAAAATCATGGAAAAGAATCCTTCTACATAGCATAGAAAATCTTATCATGAAATGAGGTCTTGTTTAAATCATCCTAGATTTGAAAACCTTTTCTTTAGCCGAATTTTCTTAAATTCTTTCCTAGGTTTTCTAATCCTTATCAATCCGAACATCACGTAAAAGCCTTGTACCCAAGGTGAGGGCAAGCTTACCTTCTTTGCTTAAGTTTACTAGAGTTGAGAACTTGCTTGTGGACCTTTCTTCCTTGCTTGCTTTGCTCGGCACCAATGGAGGAAGAAGTGGCTAGGTCTTTTGGTGGAGAGGAGGAGGAAGAAGAGGAGGCTTCTTCCTCTTGTGTTGCTCGGCAACAAAAAGAAAGAAAGAAAAGAGGGAGTGTCTCGGCACCTCTAGGAGAAGAGGAGGAGAGTGAGTTGAGGATGAAGCCACCCTCCATGCCTATTTATATTAATCTGAGGTGAGCAAAACTTGACTTGATTCATCCTCCTTATTTATTTCTCCTCTTTAATGATAAGAATATTCTATAGAAATGCTTCTTGAGTTCTCTCTTTTCTTTCCTTTAATTTCTCTCTTTTCTTTCCTTTAATTAAAATTCCTATCTCTCCTCTTACAATATCCTCTCCTATCATACTTGGTTAACATATGCATGCATCCACAAGAGAACCAAGGATCAAAACTTGGTTATGTATATTTTTACTTCTTTTTACTTCCTTTTCCTTTTAAGTAAAAAGAATCCTTTCTTATTCTTAACTACTTAGTCCTTTCTCTCCTTATCAATAATTCTCCTATCCCCTTTGATATCCTATACATGTTCCTTACAAGAGGTCCAAGGTTCAATCCTATTTCTCTTCTAACATATTATTGATATTCTTTTGTACATAATAATTCATATATCACCATATTATGCATTATGCATAAATATTTCATACACATATATATTATCTCATATTCCTTCCTTTTGTTTACATTAATTCCATGTATTATAAATATAGATGATTTATATTCTCAACTTTATTTTCTTTCATAAAGTTTTAATCATCTAAATCCTTCCCATCTTAATATTCAACTTATAATATTTACACCTTCTTTTCACTACCTTCATACTCTCATTATCCTTACTTTCTTATCTAGGCTTTCTAGGGGTGTTACATCAGGCCACTATCGATATGACACCTTACGAGGCTCTCTACGGGCGGAGGTGTAGATCTCCAATCTGCTGGTATGAGAGTGGTGAACAGAAAGAACTAGAACTTCAGACAGATCTAGTAGCAGATATCACAGCAGCTATACAGCAGATCCGTCAGAGGATAGAGATAGCTCAGAGCCGCCAGAAAAGCTATGCTGATACACGGCGCAGACCTTTAGAGTTTTCAGTTGGGGATATAGTATTCCTCAGAGTGGCTCCCATGAAGGGAGTAATGCGTTTTGGGAAGAAGGGGATATTAAGTCCCAGATATGTGGGACCATACCTTATCAGCAGAAGAGTTGGCAAGGTAGCATATGAGGTAGAGCTACCCCAGGAGATGTCAGCTATCCATAATGGATTTCATGTCTTTATGCTGAAGAAGCATATCCCAGATGCCATCCAGGTGATTGAGCCCCAGTCGGTACAAGTCCGCGAAGTCCTCAGCTATGACAGTCGGCCTATTCAAATAATAGGCCGAGCAGTTAAGAAATTGCGGAACAAGGAAGTACCATTAGTAAAAGTTATTTTGCAAAATCACACAACAGAAGAGGCAACTTGGGAGATAGAAGCCAGTATGAGACAGAAGTACCCAGAGTTATTATAAGTTTGAGGATGAACTTTTTATAAGGTATGGGGGATTGTAACGCCCGAAAATTCTCAAAATAATTATTAGAAATATTCTAGTATTTTTCTGGAATTTTAGGATATTTTTACAGAATTTCTAGAGTAGCGGAAGTAGCAAAAACAAATAGGAACGTAAAATAGCCTACGCGGGTATTGAACCCGAGACCTATTGGGTCCTATGACTTATGGTGAACTCTAGTAACCAAGTGAACCCAGCAGGGCCGTGCTGAAAGAAGAGGGAATCAATTATATTTATGATTGAGTTGGGGTGAAATTAATCACTTAATATAAATAGGAAACTTAAGTGGGAATTGAGTTTTTCATGTTTCGGCAACTCCTCCTCAACCCTCATGCCGCCCCCTCCTCTTCCTCACCTCACGGCACACCAAGGCCCCGAGAGACCTAGGGTTTCACTCCTAGAGACGTAAGGGCACCTTCCGGCAACGACTTCGACACGAGGGTGTTCCTCTCCATGAGAAGAGCACGTAGACGCAAGAGGATCGTCGAGGGAATCGTCTCCACCGGAAAACCTAGCGATTGGATTGTAAGAAAAACTAGCGCAGGAGGTAAGAAACCCCTCACCTGCAGTATAAGTAGCTCTTTTGAGGTTTTACACATTAGTTTAGTTGTATGCAGAATTTTAGTACGTAGGGTGTGGACTAGTGCACACCATATGTTTGATAAAATGTGTAGCTCAGTTAAATGCCACCATAGGCATTTTAATAGCTCAGTAAATGCAATAGAAGCATTTTTTTACAGCATGTTCAGTTTTAATACAGCTTTTATGGGACTATGGTCCAATGGGTGGACTCCCATAGTCGCCTCTAGGTTCAGACAACCTAGCTCTAGGTTCAGATAACCTAGAAATAACAAGATAAGAAAATTCAGCTATATTCAGTATTTTATTTTCAGCAGTGGCACTGTACTGGACTAGATGTCCATTGGGTTGGGCTCCCATAGTCGTCCCTAGGTTTAGATAACCTAGTAAACCCCACTAGATTCGGAATTTGCAACCCCGGGTTTAGTTAGGGATGCGCGCATAGCAAGTACGGTTGCCGGGCCCATCAGCAGCATGATTAGTATTTTGATCTATTATTATAAATAGTTTTTCAAAATCTCACAATCAGTTATGTGAAGATGATTTAAATTCAGTATTAGCTTAGTTCAGTTTAGCTCAGTGTTATATCAGTTTAGTTTCTTTCCATTGAAACATGTGATAGTTTTATGCTTAGCTCTTGATATTCCATGACTAGTTTTGATGCCATGTTTTAGTATACATGACTAATAACTTCAGTATTTATATTTCAGTATGTCAGCATGTATTTCAAATAGCATGTTTTAAAAGCATAAATTGCGTCGTATGCATGGTTTTGTGAGATAGATGGTTTCTTACTAAGCGAAAGCTTACAGATACTTCTTTTCCTTGTACTGCAGATAAGGGTGAAGGAAAGATGGACTAGCGGAGGCTGGAGGGCAATGCGATGAAGATGTGTGTGGAATAAGGAACTTGGAATAAAGATGCTTGGAAACTAGCGAACTTGAAACTTAGCATTTCTAATTTTAGTTATTTCTCTACCTTTTAGACTGTTGAGTAGTATGAATTGTGTCACGCCCCAGAGGAGTCTCTGTCCGAAGAAATTTCGGCAGCATCTCCCCTGTACGGCGGACAATATGAAACATTCTACATATCACATATACATCAGCCACAGGCGGCTGGAATGATAACAATAAATAAAAACAAACACCACGCAGTTTATAAAGATATTCAGCCTCTGGCTGTCACAACCACGCAGTTAATAGTAGTAATCAATAATAGTAGGACTCTGACTCGAAATCCACCCTACTCCACTACACTCGTAAAGCTCAAATCCAACGAACTCACCCCTTCTGCCGTCCAGGCAGGCCTATAGTAGAATAAAAACCAAACCATCCAAAAGACCATCAAACGGTAACAATCCGTACAATATCCATAAATAAAATCCAAAACAAAACTAAAACATAGTCTGATGGAAGAAAAACCAAAATAAAGCAAATAACAACCTAGTAGAGAGCTAGCTCTACGTGCAGATGGGGGGCCAGCGACTTCAAACTGAAAATATCAACAATGGAGGCGGGTGAGTCCAACACTCAGCAGGTACAACTGATATGCATAATAAAACAAATAACAGACAACACTAATCATGCGTACAGTCTCCTGAATATGAGGAGGATAAATGCAACTGAAATGAAATCAGAAGATAACTGTACTAACCGGATCAAAGTATAAAGGTAACAGGTCGTCAGACCGAGTGAGTCATAATCCTGTATGCATGTCAATCAATGCATCCAAACAAATGCAGCATATAAGTGCAGCAATCACAAGCAAATAAAAATGCAATAAATGCATATGTCAACCCCATACTCTGAAATCAATGCTCCTGTGCAATGACAGAGTAAACGGGATGCTGTCGGAGTACTCCTGTCCTGTGACCCCAAATCATAAATGGGGGAGCTCAATGCTCTCATCTCCCGGTACACGATGACGGGGAGGAAATCTCTGCCGGCTACCACGCTGAGTCTCCTGACCAACGGAGCCAAACAGAGTCCACCATCTGCCGGCTACCACGCTGCTACCCTAAATGCCAACGGAGCCAAACAGAGCGGAACTGACTGCCGGCTACCACGCTGAGTCCTCAGACCAACGGAGCCAAACAGCAGAACCGCCACACTCCAGCCAGATATACAACCAATCCATGGGTGGTGTGTGCAGTACATGTAACTGGCGATGGGCTCAACCAAAGTGGAGCCAACAATCGCACAGCATGCAATCATGATGCATGACACTAAGCATGGCAATCTCATGAATAGCATAGCAAGATTCATACATGAATAAAAGGTGTACCACAAGTCAATGTATCAGATGGAAGGTACACAAACAGATAGGGTATCAAATAAACCCTAGGTCCTGAACATGATGTATCATATGGTTGGGTCACTACCGAAAGCATGTATGGTCAGGTCAATAATAACATGCAGTGCATAATAAATAAACAAATAACATGTAACAGATCATGTAGTGACCAACCGAATCAAATGGAAACACAATTCTTGCTATATGTTAAACACTTTATCATGCATATCAAAAGACATAAGTCAAAGTACCCGCCTCCAATCGAAATGGTCCAACCCGGGCGTCGAGATGCTCGTCTCGAATCAAAGTCCTGTGATATCACACATACATTTTTATTTAGCTACAAATTAAATGAATAGCTAAACAAAAATCCTTAAGAACAATTTAGGGGAAAAACCCTAAACCATAAGTCTCGACTCCTAATTTAAATCCAACGTTTAACTAGGGTTAATTACCTTTAACCCTAATGATAACATTAGATTAAAAATCTAAAACTAATCCAATCTACCAATATAAATTGATTACCTCATACCTAAATCAAATCTATTATCATAACAATCCAAACAACACACAATCCACAACAAGGTTACAATTCTCTACTCTTTACCTCAATTCACAGCCGTGTTTTGTGTTGAAACTCAAGATTGTTATTAGAACACTTCACGGCAGAGCCTTCTTTTCCCTCACAGCCGTGACCACTCTTCCATTGAAACCCTACACCTGCTGGATCAGATTAGAAGGAAAAAATCAAGTGTGCAACCAAACATTTCCAGTGCAACCAACTCACCTTGTTGGCTAGGATCTAGGGCACAACACAGAGAAGGCACCGACGGTCGGTTGGCGTCGGTAGTGGCCCTCTGCTCAGTATCTCCACTGTTAGGGCAACAAGGAGTCGGCTGTGGCTCTAGTCGCCGGCGGCAGAGAAGTTGGGGAGGAGAGAAGTCGATGGTTTGGCTCTCGTCGTCGGCGGCAGAAATTAGGGCAGAGAGATGGTCGCCGGCGTCGGCAGAGGAGAGGAGGAAACCGCCGGTTGGGAGAAGCAGTTAGGGCAAGGATCGGAAGAAGGCGTCGGCGTCGGGATGGCTCAGGTGCGAGTCGGCAGAGAATGAAACGGCGAGGATGAGGAGAAGTTTATAAAGAAATAAAGAAAAAAAATAAATTTAAAAGGAAAAAGGAAAATATAAACATTTCCTTACTTAAATAGGGTAGCCTAAACAGGCTTTTCCGGACCCCATTTTTATCCCCGTCAACTCGTCCGTACGAGCTCCGAAAAATTCCCGAAAAATCTCCAAAAATTCTGGAAAATTCCTTTATTAAGATTCGCCTATTTTCCGATATTTTACATTCTCCCTCACTAATAAAAATTTGGTCCCCAAATTTCATTATTTACCATCAGCAAATACTAACAACATGTAAAGCATATAAATGCTGAACGATAAACTAAATCACATACCTCAAGTGAAAAGATGGGGATATCGAGCTCGGATCGTATCCTCAAGCTCCCAAGTAGCCTCCTCATCCGAATGATGCTGCCATCCGACTTTAACCAGCCGGATAGTCTTGTTCCGCAACTGACGCTCCTTCCGGTCGAGAATCCGTACCGGAGCCTCCTCATAGGTAATGTCAGGCTGAACTGGAACTGGAATATCTGCCAGTACATGCGTCGGGTCGGGCACGTATCTCCTCAGCATGGATACATGAAATACATCGTGTACGCCTGACAGGGACGGTGGTAGTGCCAGTCGGTAAGCTACTGCTCCGATCCTCTCCAAGATCTCGAAAGGACCAATGTACCGCGGAGCTAGCTTACCTCTGATGCCAAATCTCTTCACCCCTTTCGTGGGTGAAACACGCAGAAATACATGGTCACCAATAGAGAACTCTAGTGGTCTGCGTCTCCGATCAGCGTAACTCTTCTGGCGATCCTGCGCCTCTGACATCCTCCGTCTGATAGTACGGACCAACTCTGCATCCTGCTGAACTCTCTGAGGTCCCAACAACTGGGCCTCTCCAACCTCATCCCAGAGGACGGGTGTCCAACAAGGTCTATCATACAACGCCTCAAACGGTGCCATCTGGATAGCCGAATGAAAGCTGTTGTTGTAAGCAAACTCTACTAACGGCAGATGGTCCTCCCAACTGCCTCCAAAATCCATAACACATGATCTCAGCAAGTCCTCAAGAGTCTGAATAGTCCGCTCTGACTGTCCATCTGTCTGTGGATGTACTAAGTCGGAGCTGTGTGCCCAAGGCCTGCTGCAGACTCTGCCAGAAACGAGACGTAAACCGTGGATCTCTATCCGAAATAATACTCAACGGAACACCATGTAGTCTGATGATCTCCCGACAATACAGATCTGCCAATCGATCCAGGGGATCAGTCCTCCGGATCGCTAAGAAATGCGCAGATTTGGTTAATCGATCATCGATTACCCAAATCGCGTCATGGCCTCGTCGTGTCCTCGGCAATCCTACCACAAAGTCCATGGTAATGTGATCCCACTTCCACTCAGGAATAGGAATCCGCTGAAGTAATCCTGCAGGTCTCTGATGCTCAGCCTTCACCTGCTGACAGACAAGACATCTAGCTACGAAATCCGCGATGTCTTTCTTCATACCGTTCCACCAGTAGGAACGTCTCAAGTCTCGATACATACGGGTTCCGCCTGGATGGATCGCAAATCGAGATCGGTGAGCCTCCTGAAGTAGCTCCTGTAAGACCGGATGAGACTGAGGTACGCATAATCTGCCTCGGAAAAATATAACACCCTCCTCGTCTCGTGTAAACTCGGTCTGCTGCCCGGAAGCTATCTGACTACTAATGAACTGACAATGCTGATCACCAGCCTGAGCCTCTCGGATCTTCGTCCTGATCGACGACTGAGCAATCATAGAAACAAGAATACCCTGCTCTGTAGATCCCTGCTCCTCAAGGTCTAACTCGGAAAAACTCTGAATCAAGTCTGTAACTGAAGTCCGGTGGCAAGCCAAAGTCCCTCTGGACTTCCTGCTGAGTGCATCGGCAACCACATTAGTTTTTCCTGGGTGGTAGCTAATGGTACAATCGTAGTTTTTCAGGAACTCCATCCATCTCCTCTGTCGGAGATTAAGCTCCTTCTGAGTGAAAATATATTTGAGACTCTTATGATTAGTGAGAATCTCAAATGTGATACCGTATAAATGATGTCGCCATAGCTTCAGAGCAAAAATGATGGCAGCTAACTCCAAGTCATGAACTGGGTAGTTCTTCTCATGCTCCTTCAACTGACGAGAAGCATAAGAGACTACTCTGCCGTGCTGCATCAGAACAGCGCCCAAACCCTGAAGAGATGCGTCGGTGTAAAGTACAAACCCATCCTCTCCAGAAGGTAAAACCAAAACTGGAGCCGACACTAATCTCCGCTTCAGCTCCTGAAAGCTGGTCTCGCAATCCTCGGTCCACGTAAACTTCACGCCTTTCCTGGTAAGGCGTGTCAGCGGCATAGCAATACGCGAGAAACCCTCGACAAAACGTCGGTAATATCCGGCCAATCCCAGAAAACTGCGGATCTCCTGCACTGACTTCGGCTGCTCCCAACTGGTGACAGCCTCGATCTTCTGAGGATCCACTGAAATACCTCTACTAGAAACCACATGTCCCAGAAAACCGACTGAGGATAACCAGAATGCACACTTGCTGAACTTCGCGTACAGCTGATGTCGTCTAAGAATCTCCAAAACTGTGCGAAGATGCTGTGCATGCTCCTCCTCGGAATGCGAGTAGACCAATATGTCATCAATGAAAACGATAACAAACTGATCCAAATACTCCAGAAATATGCGATTCATCAAGTCCATAAATACCGCTGGAGCATTGGTAAGCCCAAATGGCATTACCAAAAACTCATAATGACCATATCGAGTACGGAAAGCTGTCTTCTGAATATCTGAGTCTCTGACTCTCAGCTGATGATATCCGGATCGCAGATCAATCTTAGAATACACTGATGTACCTCTGAGCTGATCAAACAAATCCTCGATCCGTGGTAAAGGATATTTATTTCTAACGGTCAGCTGTCTGTAGTCAATACATAACCTCATGGTGCCGTCCTTTTTCTTAACAAATAACACAGGAGAACCCCATGGAGAAACACTAGGGCGAATGAATCCCCTATCCAAAAGCTCCTGGAGTTGAACCTTCAGCTCGTTCAACTCCTTTGGTGCCATACGATAAGGAGCTTTCGATGCCGGTGCGGTTCCCGGAATCAACTCAATAGCGAACTCCACTGGCCTTCTGGGAGGCAAACCTGGCAGCTCCTCTGGAAATACATCTGGGTACTCCCGGACTACAAGAACGTCGGAGAGCTGCGAACTGCTGCTGTCCTCAGTACTGATCAAAGATAACAGAAAACCCTGACAGCCATGTGACAATAACTTCTGAGCCTGAAGCGCCGAAATGATCGATAATCCGTCGTCTCTAATGCCAGTGAAATCCCACGAGGGTTGGTTCGGAGGCCGGAATGTGACCACCCTCGTCTGGCAATCAACTGTGGCATGATATGCTGACAAACAGTCCATGCCAAGAATAATATCGAAATCGACCATTTCTAATACTAAAAGATCCACTGTAAGTATTAGGTTGCCAAAATCTAACGGGCAACCTCGGACCTCCTGGGTGACATCCAATGAATCACCGGACGGTAGGGAGACGGTCAATCGCTGGGGTCTGAGAGTGGGTAATCTACCAACCTCCCGCATAAAAGTGCGAGATATAAATGAATGCGAGCTACCAGTATCTATCAGTATATCTGCAGATAAGGCATAAATAGAAATCATACCGCGGAAAACGGATCCGTCGGCTCGCTGCGCATCCTCTCTGGTCATCGCATGAACACGTCCAGTCTCTGGCGGAGGAGGAGGAGGTAACGCTGCCAGCGGCTGCTGCGGCTGGGCAGAAGCCTGCCACTGAGGCTGTGCTGGATACTGCGCCAGAGAAGACTGAGAGGACGGCGACTGATACTGTGCAGCTGGCTGGGACTGAGTCTGGTACTGACCTATAGGCTGAGGCTGCATCTGATACTGCCCCTGCGTCGGATAATAAAGTCCCGGAACCGAACTCTGAGGTGCTATGGAAGCACTGGAATACTCCTGTCCAAGCATACCAAATGCCGCTGCTGCAGGTGAAGCACTCTGCGGCTGGCCATGCGAAGGTTGGAGTCGTCGCCCTCCTCGATAAGTACCGGACTGACTGGACTGTCCTCCAAGATCAGACCCTCCGGAAGTCATATGCTGGGTCCTCTGCGGACAATCTCGGCTCTGGTGCCCAGGCAGTTTGCAATGAAAGCAAACTGACTGTCCCAGAGAGCAAGCTGATGTGATATGATCTCTAGACCCACATCTGAAACAACGAATGTCGCTAGTGGGTTGTTTCCGGTTCTGCTGGGAAAACCGGGAACGTCCTGAAGATGACTGCCCTGATTTCTGGGGTTTACGTGATCCCCCAGATGTACCCTGATCTGTCCGACTACGTCTGACCTGCGGTGGTGTAGTCTGAGGCTGCTGGATCTGCCCAGATGTCTGACCTGGCTGTTTCCTCTTTCTGTCTGGAAACGCTCTCTGCTGTGCTGCCTCAATCAATAGAGCTTTGTCTAACGTCTCTAGATAGGAAGAAATAGCAAGACCGGCAAGTTTTACTTGCAGATGTCCATCCAGCCCCTGTATAAACTGCTGCATGCGTGAACTATCCTCAGCAACGAGCTCTGGACAAAATCTGGACAATCTGTCAAACTCTGCATTATACTCAGACACTGTACGATTATTCTGCCTCAAACTCAGGAACTCCTGTCGACGAGCAATCTGATAAGCCCGTGGAAAGAAACGGCTCTCAAAAGCCTGTCTGAATCTGGCCCATGTGATATTCTGCTCCCCGATGATAGTACGCTGGGTGAGCCACCAGGTGTCAGCAGCGTCTCGTAAGTGGAAAGCAGCCAGCTCTGCTTTCTCCCACTCGGAGCAAGCCATATAGAAAAAAGTACGCTCCATCGTCTCAATCCAAGATAAAGCCACACTCGGATCTCGGTCACCTCGGAAGAGTGTGAATCGACTCTTCATCGACTCTGCCAAGAACGGAATCCTGGCTCGTGCCGCAACAGGATCTATGAAGTGTGTCGGAACTGGCGGAAACCCTGGAGCTGATACTACAGGTGGCACCGCTGTATAAACTGGAGGAGGTACTCCCGGTGCTGCTGGATAAACGGGAGCATAAGCAGTCTGTGGCACGGTAGGGTGAGGGTAGGTAGCCGCAGCTGGAGGTACAGTAGGCACTGGTACCGGATGTGAAGCAACCGGTATCCCTAATGCAGGAGCTGCTGGGTACACGATAGGTACTGGGGGCACAGGGGCCCAGGTGGCGCTGGTGCCGAGTACGCAATAGACTGAGCTGGAGCTGGTGTCGGATATGCTAATGGTATCCCTGGTGGTACCGGAAATACAGGCGCAGTGGATACTGTCGGTGCAGCTGAGGTAGGCACCTCTAAGGGAGCCATCGGAGTCTGAAGGCCCGACGCAACCACAGTATGCTGAGTCTGTCCCTGGCTGACAGGCTCATCTACAGAAGGCATCTCTGGTGCATCCAGAGATCCTGCGGTCCTCGTACGTGCTCGTCCAGCACCACGTCTCGCCGCAATACGCGTAGATCGCCTCATATCTGTTAAATTATATTACAGATATTACTACAAGTATAAACAACTACCAAAAGACACCATACCTAATTGCTGTCTGGAGATGTTCCGTCGCTGTCCAGCCCCCAAATAGACCTCGGAATTCCGTACGAGAAAACAATACCGGAAATCCATATAAATCAATAACGGAAATCCATAACAAAATCGAAACGGAAAATCCGTGCAACCCAAAATAACTGCCCAGACTAATCTGTCTCGCAACTAGGGCTAGTATAAAAATGTCCAAAATACCAAACGCAGGTATCACACCCTGCTCTGATACCAATGAATTGGTATCAGATAAATCCCGAAAATCCAACACACAAAAATCAAATAATTATCGCCAAACTTTGGCGCGCTGATACCCAATAAACTGATATCAGATTATTCAAAGTATCCATAATACGAAAACAAAGATCGTATAAATCCAGAACACACAGCAAGTATCGTAAACCTGGCTCTGATACCACTAAATTGTCACGCCCCAGAGGAGTCTCTGTCCGAAGAAATTTCGGCAGCATCTCCCCTGTACGGCGGACAATATGAAACTTTCTACATATCACATATACATCAGCCACAGGCGGCTGGAATGATAACAATAAATAAAAACAAACACCACGCAGTTTATAAAGATATTCAGCCTCTGGCTGTCACAACCACGCAGTTAATAGTAGTAATCAATAATAGTAGGACTCTGACTCGAAATCCACCCTACTCCACTACACTCGTAAAGCTCAAATCCAACGAACTCACCTCTTCTGCCGTCCAGGCAGGCCTATAGTAGAATAAAAACCAAACCATCCAAAAGACCATCAAACGGTAACAATCCGTACAATATCCATAAATAAAATCCAAAACAAAACTAAAACATAGTCTGATGGAAGAAAAACCAAAATAAAGCAAATAACAACCTAGTAGAGAGCTAGCTCTACGTGCAGATGGGGGGCCAGCGACTGGAACTGCTCCGGACAGCCTCAACCTGAAAATATCAACAATGGAGGCGGGGTGAGTCCAACACTCAGCAGGTACAACTGATATGCATAATAAAACAAATAACAGACAACACTAATCATGCGTACAGTCTCCTGAATATGAGGAGGATAAATGCAACTGAAATGAAATCAGAAGATAACTGTACTGACCGGATCAAAGTATAAAGGTAACAGGTCGTCAGACCGAGTGAGTCATAATCCTGTATGCATGTCAATCAATGCATCCAAACAAATGCAGCATATAAGTGCAGCAATCACAAGCAAATAAAAATGCAATAAATGCATATGTCAACCCCATACTCTGAAATCAATGCTCCTGTGCAATGACAGAGTAAACGGGATGCTGTCGGAGTACTCCTGTCCTGTGACCCCAAATCATAAATGGGGGAGCTCAATGCTCTCATCTCCCGGTACACGATGACGGGGAGGAAATCTCTGCCGGCTACCACGCTGAGTCTCCTGACCAACGGAGCCAAACAGAGTCCACCATCTGCCGGCTACCACGCTGCTACCCTAAATGCCAACGGAGCCAAACAGAGCGGAACTAACTGCCGGCTACCACGCTGAGTCCTCAGACCAACGGAGCCAAACAGCAGAACCGCCACACTCCAGCCAGATATACAACCAATCCATGGGTGGTGTGTGCAGTACATGTAACTGGCGATGGGCTCAACCAAAGTGGAGCCAACAATCGCACAGCATGCAATCATGATGCATGACACTAAGCATGGCAATCTCATGAATAGCATAGCAAGATTCATACATGAATAAAAGGTGTACCACAAGTCAATGTATCAGATGGAAGGTACACAAACAGATAGGGTATCAAATAAACCCTAGGTCCTGAACATGATGTATCATATGGTTGGGTCACTACCGAAAGCATGTATGGTCTGGTCAATAATAACATGCAGTGCATAATAAATAAACAAATAACATGTAACAGATCATGTAGTGACCAACCGAATCAAATGGAAACACAATTCTTGCTATATGTTAAACACTTTATCATGTATATCAAAAGACATAAGTCAAAGTACCCGCCTCCAATCGAAATGGTCCAACCCGGGCGTCGAGATGCTCGTCTCGAATCAAAGTCCTGTGATATCACACATACATTTTTATTTAGCTACAAATTAAATGAATAGCTAAACAAAAATCCTTAAGAACAATTTAGGGGAAAAACCCTAAACCATAAGTCTCGACTCCTAATTTAAATCCAACATTTAACTAGGGTTAATTACCTTTAACCCTAATGATAACATTAGATTAAAAATCTAAAGCTAATCCAATCTACCAATATAAATTGATTACCTCATACCTAAATCAAATCTATTATCATAACAATCCAAACAACACACAATCCACAACAAGGTTACAATTCTCTACTCTTTACCTCAATTCACAGCCGTGTTTTGTGTTGAAACTCAAGATTGTTATTAGAACACTTCACGGCAGAGCCTTCTTTTCCCTCACAGCCGTGACCACTCTTCCATTGAAACCCTACACCTGCTGGATCAGATTAGAAGGAAAAAATCAAGTGTGCAACCAAACATTTCCAGTGCAACCAACTCACCTTGTTGGCTAGGATCTAGGGCACAACACAGAGAAGGCACCGACGGTCGGTTGGCGTCGGCAGTGGCCCTCTGCTCAGTATCTCCACTGTTAGGGCAACAAGGAGTCGGCTGTGGCTCTAGTCGCCGGCGGCAGAGAAGTTGGGGAGGAGAGAAGTCGATGGTGTGGCTCTCGTCGTCAGCGGCAGAAATTAGGGCAGAGAGATGGTCGCCGGCGTCGGCAGAGGAGAGGAGGAAACCGCCGGTTGGGAGAAGCAGTTAGGGCAAGGATCGGAAGAAGGCGTCGACGTCGGGATGGCTCAGGTGCGAGTCGGCAGAGAATGAAACGGCGAGGATGAGGAGAAGTTTATAAAGAAATAAAGAAAAAAAATAAATTTAAAAGGAAAAAGGAAAAATATAAACATTTCCTTACTTAAATAGGGTAGCCTAAACAGGCTTTTCCGGACCCCATTTTTATCCCCGTCAACTCGTCCGTACGAGCTCCGAAAAATTCCCGAAAAATCTCCAAAAATTCTGGAAAATTCCTTTATTAAGATTCGCCTATTTTCCGGTATTTTACAAATTGTGTAGTATGCATTTAGTTTGATATTAGATAGCACTCCATGAGTAATGTCATGCCTAGTAGTTTTATCTCATGCTTATAGAGTTGGTGTATGTGAATTGAGCACAAAATAGTGCTGAAATCAGACCCCTGATACGAAATCAGTAACCCTGATCGATCAGCCAATCGATTCAAGGGTTCCCAATCGATCAACCGATCGATTGGGGAGCTTGATTTCGCGAACAGTAAGCTCTGAAATCGATCACTGGATCGATCGGGGAATTAGCCTCGCGAACAGAGAACCTTGGAATCGATCCCTGGATCGATTAGTAAGCCTGGATCGATCAGCCGATCGATCCAGAAATTCCTTCATGCCCAGTAGCGTGCTGAATTGATCACTAGATCGATCAACAAGTCTGGATTGATCAACAGATCGATCCAAACAAAGTTTTCGTATACAGTAGCCATCTGAATCGATCAGTGGATCGATCAGGCCATTTCAATTGATCCACTGATCGATTGGGAGGCCTGATATCAGCTGCAAACCGCTATTTAGATTCCTTGACCATAGGGGATGTAATAGATGTCATGTATATCTTAGATTACACCCCTTAGCATATGTCAGATAATAAAATTCCAGATTTAGTGGCAGTTAGCAAAGTTTTTAATTGGTACAACTTTCCACACCTAGACTTAGTGATGGTCATGGATATAGCTTAGCACAGCATAATGTGACGGTCCGGCCTCGCAGCCTAGTCAGTAGGAGGCGGGTCGTTACATGCTATCTTTGTTCGATGCTCCCAACTGAGCAGCAATATATTGTGACAATTTACTGCCTTCTTCGCCCACACCGCATGTAGATATGTGATCAGGATCCACAAATGAGACATACTTAGCTCTATTTTCTTTCTTCAAGTATTTATAAAGGTAACTGTAAGATAATTGCAAGGTAATTGTAATACCCCACCCTAGCCACTACTGGACTGTGAGGTGGAGCGCTACTGGACTACTAACTTTACTTAACTATCCTTGTTCACATGCTGATAGAAATTCCTAAAACTCTCGGAGAACTCAAAACATACAATTTACTAGCAGCGGAAGACTAAATGATTCATCTAATACATTCTTAATAAATGGCAATCTTAATAAATTCTTATGCTCGGTCCCAAGGCTTCTATAGTCCAGGCATCACACATCCATCCGCACCTCCTTGTCGCCTTCCTTTGCTATAACTTTTCCTTTCCTTTATCTGCAGTATGAGGAAAATACATCTATAAGCAAAATTACTTAGTAAGCTCTATCTAACTCACAAAACTCAAATATGCATGTGAATATACTGAAATCTAAAAGCTGAATGCTCAAATGGAAAACTACTCATGCTCATCTATAAGCAAAAGAAACATACTGAAATGCTAAACGTGTAAAACAAATCTATACAATCATGCTAGCATAATCTTGCTGAATTTTAAACACTTTATGAATCTTATTTCACTTGTTTAAAAACTTATACTTTAATATTTCAAAATAATAATCAACTTTCTTCTTAGGCCCAGGCATAGTACCATCTTATGCGCGCTCCCTAATAGGTTGGGGTAGCGAGCCACCAATCCTAAAAGAGCAGACCTCGGTCTACCAGGGCCAAGACCTCGGAATTGGACACCTGGATTTGTTTAACGACAACCTCGAAAGTCGGGTACTAACCTCTTAAATAAAGTAAAATACTTGTTATCTTTTATTACTTCTAATATATAATGCCTCGGCATTTTCTTTAAGCACTTGTGTGTCAAAATCCTTAAAGTCTTGACTTTGGGATCTACTTAAGGCCTTGACCTTTCTCTTTCTTTTCTTTATCTTTCTTACACTTGTTAATACTTCTAATAAAAGAATGCTTCTTTAAAAACTGAAATGTTTAAACAAATTCTAACTTTGAAATGCATAAACAAAAATCTGCATACTATGCTAATCAAAATTTTGTATACTATACTAATCAAGATTCTGCATTCTATGCTACACTATTTCTGCATACTATGCAAACATAAATTCTGCACTATAATACTTAACCAAACTGCACTATAATCTTTTTCTTTAAAAACTGCACTATAAGTTCCACCAAAAATTTGCACTATAAGTTCCACCAAAAATCTGCACTATAAATTCCACAAAAAATCTGCACTACAAGTTCCACCAAAAATCTGCACTATAAACTTTAAAGAAATCTGTACTATAAGCTCTTAAGAAATCTGCACTACAAGCTCTAAAGAAATATGCTCTAAAGAAATCTGCATTTTAAGCTCTAAGAAATCTGCACTACAAGCTTAATTAAAATCTGCACTATAAGCCTACATAAAAATTTGCACTATAAGCTTAATTAAAATCTGCACTATAAGCCTACATAAAAATCTGCACTATAAGCTTAATTAGAATCTGCACTATAGGCTTAATTAAAAATCTGTAATACAAGTTTAATTAAAATCTGCACTATATGCCTATATAAAAATCTGCACTATAAGCTTAATTAAAAATCTGCGCTATAGGCTTAATTAAAAATCTACAATACAAGCTTAATTAAAATCTGCACTATAAGCCTATATAAAAATCTGCACTATAAGCTTAATTAAAAATCTACACTATAGGCTTAATTAAAAATCTGTACTACAAGCTTAATTAAAATCTGCAATATAAGCCTATATAAAAATCTGCACTATAAGCTTAATTAAAAATCTGCACTATAGGCTTAATTAAAAATCTGCACTATAAGCTTAATTAAAATCTGCACTATAGGCTTAATTAAAAATCAACACTATAAACGCTTCTCATGCTTCGAATTCAAGAAAAACAAAGGTCCGAAACTATTCCTACTGCAGGTGAGAAGCACTTACCTTGCTACTTGGACTCACAACCGAACAAAAAGGGCTTCTAGGACCTTGGCCGATCGCCGGAGACGATGCCATAACTCCCTTTCATTTTCTACCCGAGCTCCGCCATCGTACTAGAAGAGAAGGAGAGAATGGTTTAAGTCACGGGAAAACATAGCATCAACTTATCCCCTTTTATAATCCAATATTCTGTTAACTATCTTAAATAAATTCACTACCTTTTCTAAACAGACAAATCCAACATCAACTTATCCCTTTTATAATCTAATATTTTGTTAACTATCTTAAATAAATTCGCTATCTTTTCTAAACAGACAAATCCAACATCAACTTATTCCTTTTATAATATTATGTTAACTATCTTAAATAAATTCGCTACCTTTTCTAAACAGACAAATCCAACATCAACTTATCCCTTTTATAATCTAATATTCTGTTAACTATCTTAAATAAATTTGCTACCTTTTGTAAACAGACAAATCCAACATCAACTTATCCCTTTTATAATATTCTGTTAACTATCTTAAATAAATTCGCTACCTTTTCTAAATAGACAAATCCAACATCAACTTATCCCTTTTATAATCCAATATTCTGTTAACTATCTTAAATAAATTTTGCTACCTTTTCTAAACAGAACCGCCTGCTTGACCACTTGGTCAGCCGTATTTGCTTAAGGCTTGGTTCGGCCAGAGGTTGCACGTTCGAATCTCGACTAATTTTCTTTATTTTTTGCAACTTGTTTCTTTTGATAAAAATACCAAATGAACTCCAAAAATTATATAAAAATACTCTAAAAATTTCTAAAAATCTCTAGAATTTTTCTAAAGTATTTCTAAATATTTTTAAGTACTATTAGGACTCCAAATTAGGAAATTTGGGTTGTTACAGAAATGGTAAAATAATGGCAAATCTAAATATACCCATGTAAATCAAAGCAAAAGCATGTGAACATATATTGTGAACAAAGCATAGCATGTGAACAAATATTGGATTTAAGACATAACATACCCCATGTAAGCCAAAATTTGCCTAGCACCTATCTCTTTCATCTCCATAAAACACAAGATATCTTCTCTTAGCAACCATACACTATTAGGACGTCCAAAGATAGCTTCATCAAATTCTATATGTATGCTCTCATCTTCAAGCATCAATTTGACAATATACGAATAAATATACTTGCATGCCATCGATAATGTTTTTTTTTTAATTTCTTTGTACTTGTTCTGATAACCATGAACATCTGAAAGAGCAAATGATTGAGGTTGCACATTCTTTTACAATATTTTAAAATATTCATAATAGTATTCAAATGATAATTAAGGTTTTTTTTTTCAAATACCAACTTTTCATAAAAATTAAAAGTACCTTCTTCATGGGTAAAATTACCAACTCTTTGGGCTAAGCAACAATTGTTCCAACAGTATCATTGATGATTGTTGGTCTAGATCGAATTGGGATTGGAAGCTCTACTCCTTTATCTAAAACAACATCAATAGATACCTTGAAATTTCTTTCCCCAAGTGGAACATGATGAATTAGCATATTCTTGAATTAAGTATGGAAATAATCTTTTTATTAGCATATTCTTGAATTAAGCTCTACTCTTTTTAGTTTTTTATGAATAACCTAAATTATTATATTCTTAAATTAAGTATGGAAATAATTATAACTTGAAAGAAAAGATTAACACCATTATATAAAAAAGAATACTCATAGCAAAAGATAAAGATAAAAAAATGTACAAACATAAAGAGGCACAAGATAAAGATGGGTAAGTAGACAAACTTTAAAATTGCAAACAAATTTTAAAGACGTAAGCAAACAAACTTTAAAATTTTTCCTTAGGTATAACTTACTTTAAAATACAAACAAAAAAATTCGTACACGTGTAAGCACTTGAATGATATTTCAAAGAATTACAAATGCAAATGAACAAATAATACCACATAATGTGTAAATGCAGAAACTTGCAAATGTAGAAGAACAAATAACACCATACTTTCAAAGATTTGCTGCAATCCTTAACACATAAAGGTAAGATAATCTAATATAATATATTTTGAATTTTACAAAAGGAATAACATCAATCAATTGTGACTTATTAGTGTCACTTAAATCTGTCTAGTTCACTTAAGACTTTTGGTATGATGATGCTCCGACACTTCTTAGATATTGTTTGGCACGATAAAGTTTTGAGTTAAACTACTTAGAAACTAGTGGTATGAGTGAAAATAGTTGAGGGATAGTAGATGATTATCTATTATTTAGTTGGTACTGGTGCAGAACTACAGGACCAACCTTGTTGATGAGTTATTTGGGCTGCAGAACTATGATTTTAAGCAATTAGGGCTGCAGAACTACAAGAGATGCTAGAAACCAACCTTTTTGACAAGTTGTTAGGGCTGCAAAACTATGATTTTGAGCAATTAAGGCTGCAGAACTACAATAGATGCTAGAAACCAACCTGGTTGACTAGTTGTTAGGGTTGCAGGACCAGATTTGTTAAAGATGACGACCTCAAGCTCAAACTCCTACAAAGCACTTTGGCCTCTTGTAACGACCCAACCCTTTGGCCTCTTGGGCGACCCTTTTGGCGGCCCTTATGTCGTCGGCCCATTTGGCGACCTCTCATGTCGTCGACCGACAACCCTTGGCCGTGCCGTTACTCACTAGGACTTTCCACCCCTGGCCAGTGGATTTTTTCCTCCCCCAGGATTCAAACTCTAGACCTCCAGGCTTAAGTACTAGAGTTTATGAATCCTGGTAGCCAAGTAAGCGGCACTCACTTGGCTACCAGGATTCATAAACTATAGTACTTAAGCCTGGAGGTCTAGAGTTCGAATCCTGGGGGAGGCAAAAATCCACTGGCCAGGGTCGTCGGTCGACGACATTAGAGGTCGCCAAATGGACCGACGACATAAGGGGCCGCCGCAAGGGCCGCCCAAGAGGCCAAAGGGTCGGGTCGTTACACTATTATACTTAGTTATTTGCCACCAATACATGTAAGTATAATAACCAAAAACAAATGCCTTTATTTATATATAGAAAAATATGATACAATGAGTCCATACAACAATCATCAAATGATTGGCTCTAGGGCTCTAACTAACATAATGAGAAGCCAATAGGAACATTAGGGTTTAATCATGTTGTATCTGTCATTAGGGTTTAACTACGTTGTAGCACCTACTATTGAGTAGTTGCTATAGTGTTACAACCTTTATTTAAAACCTTTATTCCCTAAAAGAAAACCTTCAATCCAAACACCCATAATTATCAAACACCATTGTAGCAGCTAGGAAAAAAAATCAAAACCCTAAAAACTCAAACCCCAAAATAAGAGGAGAAGAATCAAAACATTAAAGCCTAATGAAATACTTATGATGGAGGCAAAGCTTCATATGAGAAACAAGTCATTGCAGTGAGGTTGATTGACGAAGACACTATGGGGCACCAATCTACTTTCAATGAAATTCTTTCCAAATATTTGTCGCACGATGAGTTTAGGGGCTAAAACTTTGGTCGATTAGGGCAAAATGGTAATTGCACAATATATTTTTGCTTTCTCTGCCCATGCATGATAATATATATTAGGATTAGAGACAATTACAACTTATATTAAAATGACTTACCATCGAATGATTTGTAGGAATGATATTTGCCAAGTTTCCTGCAAGCTATATAATAATAAATTGGTAAGAAAAGTTTGTTTAGAGTGTCAAAGTAGCTACTATAACATGTAGCAGCTAACCATCGAAATAGTTGCTACAACATTATAGCAATCTACATTATGGAATTAGCTACTACAACATTGTAGTAGTTACCTATTGACGTAGTTGCTACAACGTTGTAGTAGCTAACCATTGAAGTAGCTGCTACAACATAGTAGTAGTCTACTTTCTACATTGTGGAATTAGCTACTACACCATTGTAGCAGTTACCTGTCGAACTAGCTCCTACAACATTGTAGCAACTAGTTGTTGAAGTACCTACTACACTGCTGTAGCAGCTAGCCATTAAAGTAGCTACTACACCATTGCAGTAGTTAACATTCCAAGTAGCTATTACAATGCTGTAGCAGCTAGCTATCGAAGTACCTGTTATAATATTGTAGCAGCTAGCCGTCGAAGTAGCTGCTGCACCATTGTAGTTGTTAACATTCTAAGTAGCTGCTATAACATTGTAGAAGCTAGCCATCGAAGTAATTATTACACCATTGTAGCAATTAACATTCTAAGTAACTGCTACAACATTATAACACCTAGCAGTCAAAGTAGTTGCTACACCGTTGTAGCAGTTAACATTCTAAGTAGTTGCTGCAATGCTGTAGCAGTTAACATTCCATGTAGCTGCTACAATGTTATATATACATTTAATACAGACAACATATGTTTTCCCCAATATTAATTAAATAAATCATTTAGAAACACGTATAAATAGTATATATTTGGAATAGAGGAAATTACTACTTAAAATGAAATGACTTACCAATTAGCTGCTACATCGAATGCTAGTAGCTATATGTTGTAGCAACTACTTCGACATTTAGATGCTACAAAGTGTAGCAGCTAACTGTCAAAGTAGTTGGTACAACGTGTAACAGCTAATTGTCTAAGTGGCTGCAGGCATCGACCTTGTATGTTATAGTATAAATCCTTCCTTCTAATATATATTAGGATCACGGTTGGGAATTACAACTTAAAATGAAACAAATTACCATTCGTTATGAATTGATGATTGAGAAGTTTCCTACAAATTATATAAGCAAAACCTGGAAAGGCTTTCCTAAAAAATATTGTACAGAGCTGAAAAATAGACAGTGGAGTGGAAAGGATTATGATCAGAATGGAGAGGAGTGTTAAGCAAAGTAGCATCGGCTATATGTTTGGTGATAGTTTCTTGAGCTTCCAGCCAGCTCGAGAACAAGCATGCGACTATAAGTTGTCCAAGGATCTTGTAGCACCTTTGCTTTTTCTTGCCCGGAAGGAGCATGCTATTACAGAAGACGACGGTGAAGAAAGAGGCAAGAGGGAGAGAGAGCGCGAATGAAATTTATATTTAGAAAAATACCTTCACTTGCCATTTTGAATAGAGGGTAGAATGGGAGAGAGAATAAAAGGAATATTTTTTTGTAAAAAAATCAAGCTGACAACGCCACGTCTGTACGTCGCTCACAGTCGCGTACAAAGCATCTCTTAGCATATCATTTTTGTATATAAATGATATGCTAGGCGACACTTCGTGCGCGACCATAAGAAGTGCGCAGATGTGACATTATCAGCTTAATTTCTTTACAAAAAATTATTCCTTTCATTCTCTCTCTCCTTTCGCCTTCTATTCAAATCAACGGCGAGAGAAATTTCTCTCACCGCTCTCTCTCTCACTCTCGCCTCTTCCTTTGTCGCCATCTTCCTTCGCACCGTGTTCCTGGTAGGCAAGCAAAAGTAAAGATGACGCAAGCTACTTGGACAACTTACAATTGTTAGTCCCCGTGGGTGTTTTGATGTGATCAACCAAGTTGGTTAGGTCCTGCTTTGTGTTTGATCCCTGTGTCTGAGTGTGCAGGAGCGCAGGAAGTCGAGCGGAAGACACAGCTAGCGTGAAGGACGACACGGGAAGGGAGTCGACGGGCTTGGTGCATCCGAAGGACGAGAGAGCTGTGGAAGAGTACTCTGGTGGATGAGAAGAACGTGTGCGACGTTCGAGGGACGAGAAGCCGGACGGAAGCCTGCTCGAGGAGAAGGTCGGAAATTGGGTTCGGGTGAGCCCTATTTCGGTTGGCCGGAATCACCCAAAAGAACGAGACTTCGGAAGATGAAGAAAAGAAGCATTCAAGCTGGAAAGTGCTGCCAGCCAGCTTGGAGGCGCCTCTATCAGGCTTGGAGGTGCCTCCAGCTTGAGGGCACCTTCAACCCTGTTGAAGGCACCTCGCACCCAGCAGAAATGAACGTTGAGCTGTTTGGATAAAATTTTATCCCCTCTCTCGTTGGAGGTGCCTTGGACCCTCGGGATAGACTTTCTAGGAGCTATATAAAGGCCCCTGGAGCTAGGAAAGAAACAACAACTCGAGCAATCAATTCTGTAGTCTTTTCTAGCAACTAGTGAGCATTTTAAGTGTGTAAAAGGCTTCTCCACCTTCAGCAAAGGAGTTCTTTTACTGCACTTTTCTTACTGCTCTGGATTAACAACCCTCTTGGTTGTAACCAGCTTAATTTCTGTCTCCTTTTATTTTTGCTATTAATTTTATTATAGTTGCTTTACTTTTGAGTTGAAAGATTCGAGGAGGGTATCATCTTAATTTTTCAGAAGCAATTCACCCCCCTCTTGCCGGCCTCCGCTGCACCTACAACAATCGCATGCTTGTTCTTGAACTGGCTGGAAGTTCGAGAAACTACCACCAAACACATACACTACATTGATTTACTTACCAAATTCTCTCCAATCTCGATCATAAGCTTTTCTCCACTCCACTATCTAGTTTTCAAAATGTAAAATGATGTATCCTATAATGAACAAGCCCTAGCTGCTTTCTTACCAGCTTTTTCTTATATCATTTGCAGGGAACTGGCTAATCATCAATTCCCATATTTCATAAGCAATGGTAATTCATTTCATTTTAAGTTGTAATTCCCTACCGTGATCCTAATATATATTAGAAGGAAGGATTTATGCTACAACGTGCTAGATCAATGCTTGCTATAAACGTGTACAGCCTACAACCACTTGGACAGTTAGCTGCTACACCTTATAGCAGTTAATTGTCCAAGTAACTGCTACAACGTGTAGCAACTAACTGTCCAAGTGGCTGTTACAACGTGTAGTAGCTAATTGGTAAGTAGTTTTATTTTAAGGTATAATTCGCTCGCCTCTAGTCCTATTATTGACTATTTATACGTGATTATCTTTATCAGACGTCTCATTTGTTGCACTATTTTCATAACTAGCTGCTACAATGTTGTAGTAGTTACTTGGAATGATAGTTGCTATAATGCTATAGCAGCTAATTCAACAGTTAGCTGCTACAACATTATAGTAGCTACTTGGAATGATAGCAGCTACAATACTATAGTAGTTAAGTTGACAGTTAGCTGCTATAACATTGTAGCAGCAGGTAATTCGATGGCTAGCTGCTACAATGTTGTAGCAGCTATTATTCCAAGTAGCTGCTACAACGTCGTAGCAACTAATTCGATGGTAGCTGCTACAATGTTGTTGCAGCTACTTGGAATGATAGTTTCTATAATGCTGTAGCAACTGATTCAATGGTTAGTTGCTACAACATTGTAGTAGCTACTTGGAATGCTAGCTGCTACAATGCTATGGCTGCTAATTCGACAGTTAGCTACTACAACGTTATAGCAGCTACTTGGTAGAGACACCATGTCTGCCTCATTCGCTCTCATTCTTCTTCAAGCATGAGTTCAGTTTGTCTCAATTCATCTTGGGCTAACTGTAGGTTTTGTTGTTGTTGTGGAATTACCTCATCTTTAGTTTATGTTTCCTGAAGTGCGAGGGAAATGGTAGAATCATGCTTGATCTTCCAATACATTCTAGCTTGTCTCTGACTGCCTAGCTCTAAATATGCATTTGCTTTTAAGGCTATCTCATCATGAACCCGGGAGTTAACAACTACCCAAGGTTTCTCAGTTTCCTTTCGTAGAGAGCATTGCAAGTCTCTATCTTGCAACGCCTCTATAAGAGTTGTTTCTGTTAGGACTCTTGGCGGTCGGCTAGAGGGGGGAGTGAATAGCCCCTGTACAAATCAAGCAAATGGACCTTTCTCGGCTTATAACTTAAACAAAATAAACATTTGCATAAGAATAAATAAAATACTAAAAGGAAAGAGACACCGAGAATTTACATGGTTACAACCGGGGAGATTGTTAATCCAAGGCAGTGAAGTTACACTAATTTCTCCTTCAAGCGGAGAAGCCTTTTATAGCAATGAAATCAAGGAAACAAAAAGCTAAAATAGAACAGTGAATGTGTACAAGTGTTGTATTGATTTTTCTTGTTGTTCTTAGCTTTTGGGAACAGAGCTGCTTATATAGTCCTGCTCAGGGTGCCTGGAAGGATTCCAGGCACCTAGAATGGGATAAAACTTTATCCCCGATGCAACGGTACATGCCACATCGAGTTTGGCTAAAAGTTGGGTTCCAGGTGCCCGGAAGGATTCTGAGCGCCCCGGACTACTTCGGGCACCCTGAAGGTGAAAGTCAACCTTTTTTGACTTTATCTTCAGGCCTCTAGCTTCGGCTCCGCTTGCTTCGGTCAGGATCTTTCGATCCGGCTCCGCTCACTTAGATGATTTCGGCCACCCAAAATAGGGCTCACCCGAACCCAACTTCCGACCTTTTCGAGCAAGCTTCCGCTTCAGCTTCTCGTCCCTTGAAAACATCGCGCGCCTCCTTCTCGTTTTCCATCGTACTCTTTCATAGCACCTCGTCCCTTATATGCACTGAGCCCGTCAACTCTCTCCCATGTCATCCTTTTCGCTAGCTGCGTCTTTTGCTCGACACCCTATGCTCCTAAGTTCATGCACACTTAGACACACAGTTAAACACAACAGGACCTAACTTAACTTATTTGATCATATCAAAACTACCTTGGGGTACCAACAATCTCTCCCTTTTTGATATGAGCAACCCAAGTTAAGTTAGGGTAAACCAACATAAAGTAAAGGCAAATAAATTTGCAATTAAAAATAAGAGGTACTAAAAGAATTTAAACTACCTCCCCCCTAGACTTAATCTTCCCTTCTCCCCCTTTGATCACATAAAAAATTGTTAGCTAGATCCCTAGAGCCAATCATTTGATGATTGTATTTTGGACTTGTTGTATCATATTCTATATATAAATAAAGGCATTTGGTTTTTGGTTATTATACTTACTTGTATTGGTGCCAAATAAACTAAGTATAATAACGTCTTTGAGTAGACGGTTCTCACCTATATCAATCGGTTAGTTGAACCGATAGTGAGATGATATAGGGAACACTACTCTTAATCATTCCTAGTCGAGTATTAACATTCAGGGACAATGTTAATGCAATAAGACTAGTGTAACACCCACGAAATTATAAGTTAGGTATATGGATATTATTTTCTTTAGAGTATAGAAATAAAAAGGATAAGAGAAAAAGGGAAAATAGAAACCGAAAAAAATAGAATAAGAAGAGGTGAGGTCAAGGATTGAACCATGAACCTCCCACAAATAATGGAGATAAATTAATGTATGATAACCACTAGGATAATGAATAATATATGAATAGAAAAGGATGAAATTTTAGTTAAAGGTGAGAAGGAAATAAAAAAGAAAACTAAGCAAAAGAGCAAGAGAAAACCAAGTTGCTTACCTTCTTTCCTCTTGGTTAAGAAAAGGAGCAAGCAAAAGATGAATTGCCTACTTCCCTCCCTCTCTCTATTTTCGTGGGAATTAAAGGAATGAAGGAAAAGAGGAGTTGAGGGAATGAATGAAGACATGTTTCATTGGAAAAAGGAATAAATAGATTGGGAGAAGAAAAACAAGAGATTAAGTCCTTTTCTTTCTTCCTCCTTCTTCCTTCTTCATTCTTCACCGAACCAAGAACCTCTACCCTCTCCTCATTCCAATAGCTAAGTTAGGTTCTTCTCCAAGAAAACTAATTTCCGAGAAGAAGCTTTCAAGTTCTATCCCTTCCAATCAAAAAGAAGCAAAAGGAGGCACAAGAAGAAGAAGCTTTCTCCTTCCTTGGCACTTAGGATACTTTTCTCCTTAAGAAAAACCACAAGCGAAAGGATGTAAGTTTCCCTCACCTGTGGTACAATAGCTTTTGCGTGTTCTATGAGATTTGGTTACATAAAAATCTAAGAAAAACCTCATGAAGAATTTTGGCCAAGATAAGACCAAAAAGAGGGACGTAGGAAATGTAAAGATCTAAATTTTGACATGCTCAATATGTTCCTTGTGACATGTATTTTTATGGTAGGGATTTATCTCATGTTCATATGTTAGAATGTTGATTAGAACTTAGAATCACACCCCTAGACTCTCGGATAAACATGAATAAAAAGAAAAATAGGTAAGCTAAGACTCAAACCAAGCATGTCTTTTATTGTTGATTTATGATAGGTGCTTCATGATGAGGAAGTTGTTAACTTGTCATGCTTTTATGACACTTGAACCCTAGCTTTAAGCCCTACAAGTTTCGGCCATATCATGTTTAAGGGTCTAGGAAACTTAGAACCTAACTCAACTATGCTCATGTTGTTCCTTGAAATAATTACTATGAAAGTTGTTTAAGGTTCTCATGCTTTTATGACACTTGAACCCTAGCTTTAAGCCCTACAAGTTTCGGCCACATTATGTTTAAGGGCCTAGGAAACTTAGAACCTAACCCAACTATGCTCACGTTGTTCCTTGAAATAATTACTATAAAAGTTGCTTAAGGTTCTCATGCTTTAATGACACTTGAACCCTAGCTTTAAGCCCTACAAGTTTCGGCCATATCATGTTTAAGGGCCTAGGAAATTTAGAACCTAACTCAACTATGCTCATGTTGTTCCTTGAAATAATTACTATGAAAGTTGTTTAAGGTTCTCATGCTTTTATGACACTTGAACCCTAACTTTAAGCCCTACAAGTTTCGGCCACATTATGTTTAAGGGACTAGGAAACTTAGAACCTAACTCAACTATGCTCATGTTGTTCTTTGAAATAATTACTACGAAAGTTGTTTAATGTTCTCATACTTTTATGACACTTGAACCCTAGCTTTAAGTCCTACAAGTTTCGGCCACATTATGTTTAAGGGCCTAGGAAACTTAGAACCTAACTCAACTATGCTCATGTTGTTCCTTGAAATAATTGCTATGAAAGTTGTTTAAGGTTCTCATGCTTTTATGACACTTGAACCCTAGCTTTAAGCCCTACAAGTTTCGGCCACATTATGTTTAAGGGCCTAGGAAACTTAGAACCTAACTCAACTATGCTCATGTTGTTCCTTGAAATAATTACTATGAAAGTTGCTTAAGGTTCTCATGCTTTTATGACACTTGAACCCTAGCTTTAAGCCCTACAAGTTTCGGCCACATTATGTTTAAGGGCCTAGGAAACTTAGAACCTAACTCAACTATGCTCATGTTGTTCTTTGAAATAATTGCTATGAAAGTTGTTTAAGGTTCTCATGCTTTTATGACACTTGAACCCTAGCTTTAAGCCCTACAAGTTTCGGCCACATTATGTTTAAGGGCCTAGGAAACTTAGAACCTAACTCATCTATGCTCATGTTGTTCCTTGAAATAATTGCTATGAAAGTTGTTTAAGGTTCTCATGCTTTTATGACACTTGAACCCTAGCTTTAAGTCATACAAGTTTCAGCCACATTATGTTTAAGGGCCTAGGAAACTTAGAACCTAACCCAACTATGCTCATGTTGTTCCTTGAAATAATTGCTATGAAAGTTGTTTAGGGTTCACAAGCTTGAATGATAATTTTTAACCCAATATATGCTTGATAAGGTTCGGCCATGATAAGTTGTAAGCTTAAGAAACCTAGAACTCTACCTAAACTTGCTCATGGTGTTTTTCTTATGGTATAAGAAATGATACTTGTTTAGGGTTCACATGTTGGTATGGAGTTTTTACCTAAAACCCAACTATATGTTTCAGCCACTATAAGACATTAGGGTTAGAAATCTAATTATGTTTCCCATGTATCTTATATGCCATGTTTTATGAGATTGCTATGCTTCTATGTTTAATTATGCACACTTATGATCTATACATGATGGAAACCCTTATGCTATGTTGTGTATTATTTATGATGAGCTGTGTGCCCAATTTATGCATGATATATATGATGAGTTGTGTGCCCAAGTTTGCATGCTATTTATGATGAGCTGTGTGCCCAAACTATGCATGTATTTATGATATGCTGTGTGCCCAAATTTTACTTACCATTATGATGAGCTGTGTGCCTAAATTCTATATGGTATGATATGATAAGAAATACGATGTGCAAGAAATGATAAGAACCATGATATGTATGACATGCTACTTTACTTTATATGACTTGTACCAAGGGTGGGCTCCATAAGCGCCCCGGGGTCGATGGACTAAGAAACGGGCCTCGTTAGGGATGGACTCCTAAGTGCCCCTAGGTCGATGGACTAAGAAACGGGCCTAGTATGTATGCCTTGTAGGGTTCAAGACTTGCTACCTTGGACCTACATAGGACGCGCGCATTTATGTATGTGGTACAAGCCGGGGCCCTAACCATGTTATGATTATGTTTAAGTATGTAAGTAATAAGTTTTTCAAAGGACATGTTGCATATATTATTGCATGAATCATGTTTTTTAAAGTCATCTCGCATAACACCTTATGATTATGTTACGATATACCATGATGCTTATGATTATGTTATGTTATGTTAGGATGAACTTTATAATTATGTTATGTTAGGATGAACTTTATAATTATGTTATGATATGTTATGATCATGATTATGTTATGCTAGAATGCACTTTATGACTTTATTAGGATATGCCATGATACCTTACGATTATGTTATGATATGATGCTTCTATACATGATATGATGAGTTGTCTTTATGCTTTATGCCTTGAAGTTTTATTTATGCTATACGGTTTTTGTGAGTAGGAAAGGATCTTACTGAGCCTTGAGTGCTCACAGCTTACTTTCCTTGTACCACAGATAAGGGCAAAGAATGGATGTACTAAGGGAGCAGCAGGAGGGGGCAAGAAGGACGTGTGTAGTAGTGACTTGGCTAAAGAGAAAGACCTGCTTCTAGTTAATAAGAATTATGTTCATGTTGTTCTTTTATGACTCTATGACACTTCATCATGCTCTTTAGTATTATGGTTTAAATTTATGTTAATCATGTTATGTGACTCATATGATAGGTAGTTAGTGATGATGATTTGAAAAGTAAAAGAAAAGTTTAAAGAAAAAAAATATATACTATAGATAAGACTTCCGCTGTTTTAAGAAGAAAAGATAAGTAACCCCCGTCAGCTTAAGCAGGAAGGGGCGGGGCATTACAACTAGCATGTAGGTCAACTCAATGACTTGATCTCACAAGTCATGGATATAAATATATCAAGTTGACACATGGGTATGCATTGGAGAATGTATACTGAATGACCCGCCATGAGAAAGTATCATTGATCATTATATGAGTGTCATATACTTTCTCATGTGGCTATTAGTATTACTACTAGTCCTTAGACCTGAAGTCACCATGGTTCCTTACATAAGGAGTTATGTACTTTGGTTTCATCAAACGTCACTCGTAACTGGGTGGACTATAAAGGCGATTACTGGGTATGTAACAAATTATGCGGAGGGATGTGAGTGATGTAGATGGGATCTATCCCTCCTATATGACGGGAGAGACATCGATATTCTTGATAGAGTGAGACCACGAAGTGCATGGCCATGCCCAAATGAGTCAATATGAGATATTGAGCTCATTTGATTTAGTGAGTCTACTTGGAGTTCAAGATTTAGATTGATTAGAGGATGACATGGTTTATGCCTCATATTGATCAATCTAGATGTCTAGGATAGAAGGACATTTGTCATATATTGTGAGGAGTCACAATTAGTAGTCACAAGGTGATGTTGGATCTCAACATTCTTGTAACTTGGGTAGTAATGATGTGTTGCTAGATACCGCTCATTACTTATGCTCCTAAATGGGTTTAGGGCCATTGCCAACGTTACAAGAACCTATAGGGTCACACACTAAGGACAATTAGATGGAGATTAGATTCATATGATGAACCAAGAGGATTAGATTCATTTGATGAATCAAATTGGATTAAGAGTAATCCTAATTGGGCTAACTTGAGTTGGACTCAAGTTGATTCATGTATTCAATGAGTCTAATTTAGATTATGACTCATTAGATCAACTTAATTTAATGAATTAGATTCATTATATTAAGTTGGCTTGAATCAAATGGTTAGATTAGATCAGCCATAGAAGAGATTTGGTCAAGTTTGACTTGACTTGAGAGGAAGATAAAAGTCAAGTTTGACTTGACTTTATGCCACCTAATTGGTGAGTTGGCATTGATGTGGACTAATGATGTTACTCCACATCATCATGGGGTGCCACCTCATGGAAGTTACAAAGCCATTTTCTTTAATGGATTCACATTAATTGCACTTAATGCAAAATTTCGGGGTTACACTTGGGAAGTGGCCGACCACTTTTGAATGGGAAGAGAATTCATTTTTCTCATTCAAGTGCATTCACATCTTCTTCCTCTTGGAGCTCTTTCTTCTCCCTCTCCTCCTCTCTTGGCCGAACAAGACAAGGTGCTAGCACACCTTTGTTTGGTCTTCTCCATCAAGGATTGTTCGTGTGGATACTTCTAGAGGACCGTACGCTTGACGGTCTAGAAATCCGGCACCTTGGACGAGCGGGATTCGCGAAGGGCGCGCTTCAAAGGTATAACCTTTTCTTTATGTAGATCTAGAAGTAGATCTAAGTAGAAACTCGTACATGTAAATTTTTGAAATCTATCCTTCGCACGAGATCCAGTGGCATGGGTGATTCGGGGTTTCCGCGACGCGAAAACGCGGTTTTCGCGGCCCGAATAACCCAACAAAAATAGGGTACCAAAAAATTCTAAGGGTAACTTTTCAAAAATAAGAAGGTTTGTTTAGTTTTGGAAAAAAAAAACTCTTATTTTTCAACAATTTTGCAAGACTTATCAAGTTTTGAAAATTTTGAAAACATGTGAAAATAATTTTGATATCACTTAAAAAATTTGGAACGTGAATAATTTTAGAAATTTCAAGTTTTGCAAAAACAATTTTCTAAGTTAAACAAATGTACAAAGAATATTTGAGTAATTTTGGAGAAATGATTTGGGTAAAGTAAAGCTGATACCTCCAAAAAAAACTTTGATAGAAAAATAATTTAAACACTTTAATTTTTTTTTTTTAAAAAATTCTAACTTGTAAACACTAAAAAAATATTTGAGTGACTATTTAAAGTATTATTTAATTACAATTAAATTATTTTATCAGTTAGTTAATTAAATATTTTCTTTCATTAATTGGCTTCCAAGCTGTGGCGAGGTACTAGGCTTTCTTAGTTATTGGAGCAAAACCACTTTCTAAATAAAGCTTCTTAAGGAAATCAAACATTTAACCTACTCTTTGAAAGTCCTAATTTTAAAGTTTAATTTATACAAGATTTGGGAACCCAATATAGGTTCTTTCTAACTGGATTAATTAGAAATCTCTTAGAAATATATTTTTGAGAAATTTTTCTAATTTATCCCTTGTGGTAATTAAAATACCAATTCAAATTATTATGTTTCCTAATATTTTAATTTTTAATATTAAGCATGCACAATTTTTCAAGTCATCTACTTATATTTTCAATTTATCATTCTCTAATTTTAATTTTTCAAAAATCATCTAATAGACAAGATTTGGCCAGAATTAACTTTAATTCTTTATTTTCTTTTTCTAGTTTACAACAGTCTTTAAATAATAATTTAACAAATTTATATAACTTATCGGGAGGAAGAGATCATACCTGACTTACCTTGTCGATCCCATTATCCCTAGCTCCCCTTGAACTGCTGCTTTCTTACTATGTAGCTCCTCCTTCATCGATGCTCTTGATCCTCATTTTGGATGAGCTTGCTTTATATTCGTCTTCTTAATGACTTGCCACCAATGCAAGTCCGACGATGGCTTCAATTTTTATTCAGGTGACGTTTTGTCCCACGTCACCTTTAGAGTCTTGTATTTGTTCGTATGAATGGGCTTCTTGTTCTTGATCTTTAGCTTAGGGAAGTTGTCTTTAACATGCCCTTCTTCATTGCAATGGTAGCATTTGATTTTTCTTTTCTTTCTACTCTACAGATGGTTAGTTTTTCTAGATTTAACTAATTTTTTAAATCACCTTACCATCATTTTCGTTTCTTCATCATCGAGAGAGGATTCTGAATCTTGTTCGTCCATCCTTACCTTAAAAGTAACGTTATGATTCGGCTTATTCTTCGAATCTATACATCTCGTTTTATGGACTTCAAATGTTGAAAACATTTCCTCTAATGTAACAGATTCTAAATCTTTAGATATATAATAAGCATCTATTAATGATGCCCACTCTGTAGTTCAATGAAATGCATCAAGCGCGTACCTTAGCGAATCTCGGTTGCTTACTCTTTCTCCGAGATTTGTGAGTCCGGTGATGAGTTCCTTCATTCTCGAGTGAAGATGTGCAATGGTTTCTTCTGCTTCTAATTTGATGTTACTTAACTGGTACCTTAGCAGATCCCATCTTGCGAGCTTGGATTCGGACGCCCCTTCATATAGCTCAAGGAACTTCTCCTAAAGCTCCTTTGCTGAATTGTAGACGCCGATCCGGTTGACTTCATGTGGCAGTAGGACGCTCAGTAGATGAAATTTTGCTTTGTCGTTTACCACGAAGTCGGCCTGCTCTTTCTTCGTCCACTAGTATTCTTCCTTACATTCGGGTCTACAAGACTGAACTTCATTATTAAAAGTAATTTAAAATTAGTTTTAAAGAATACCTCCATTCTCTTTTTCTAGCTCGCGAACTCCCCCTCGAAATTTGGTGGGTAGATGCTCGATCTGGCCATCTCGTGGGCTTCATTTGGCGGTTAGTCCTCTTGAAGCGTCCTGGCTCTGATACCAAGTCCTAGTTCTGATACCACTTGTTAGGACCCTTGGCGGCTGCCTAGAACGTGGCGCGGGGGGGTGGGGGGAATAGCCATGCACAAATCAAGCAAACAAACCTTTCTTAGCTTATAACTTAAACAAAATAAACACTTGCATAAGAATAAATAAAAGACTAAAGGGAAAGAGGCACCGAAAATTTACTTGGTTACAACCGAGGAGGTTGTTAATCCAAGGTAGTGAAGTCGCACTAATTTCACCTCCAGACGGAGAAGCCTCTTACAGTACTGAAAGCACAGAAACAGAAAGCTAAAACAAAACAGTGAATGTGGATAAGTGTTCTATTGATCTTTCTTGTTGTTCTTAGCTTTTGGGAGCAAGGCTACTTATATAGCCCTTCTCGGGGTGCCTGGAAGGGTTTCAAGCACTTAGAATGAGATAAAACTTTATCCCTGATGCAACGGTTCTGGGCACCCAGAATGGTTCCCGACGCCTCGAAGGTGAAAGCCAACCTTTTGTTGACTTTCTCTCCGGGTCTCCAGCTTCAGCTCCGTGTTACGCACCACAAGTGTACGATTATATCATCAGTAATAAAAGAATATCGAATCCACAGGGACTAGTTATAATCATCAAGGATGTCTCAAAAGCGAATTAGCTAAACAATCGAATAAGTAATTATATGACCTAAGAAATGACTCAGAATTAGAAGTAAAGGTTAAATGCAAAAACTCAGTTTTGTGAAGGTTCTTGGAGTTTTGGTTTCTTTGTTATATTTACTAATATAATACAACCTACCAATTCCCTATCGTTAATTGCAATGTATTCGTAAGAAGTCACTGGATATCTCTTACAGAAAACATCGATCAAGGACTCTCATCTAAACCTTAAGCAATCAAAGAGTTATGATTCCTATAAAGTCCGTTAGCAGGACAGCCCTATCACAACTCCCCTCGGTCATATAACATAGAAACACATCCATAATTAATTCACATTAAGATATAGAATTCAGCACGTCAATCCATCCTACTTCATTGTAGGTTCTTGTTTCACCCCTCAAGGTGATCCCCTAAATGTCCGTTAGCGGGGCAGCCCTGTCACGACGCCCCTCGGTCATACAGTTTAGAGAATTCCTCTACAAAATTCCACAAGAAATATAAACAACCAATCAAGAATGGTAATTAGGTACAAAACACAACAATTCATACAAGATTGATTGATACGAAACATAACAATTTCATTGAATCAAGAAGATGGCAAATCCTTGAATCTTACATCAATTTACATCACAAATACTCCCTCCATCTTAGAACAAAGAGATATTGTAATACCCATATGATCCCTAAGTTATTTTATGAGAATTGTTGCATGATTAGAATAAGCCTTATGTGAATATTTCCAAAAATAAAAGAAAAATAGAACCAAAAAGAGGCATGACCAGGGTTTGAACCTTGGACCTATTAGTAAGTAGTTATATGTCATAACCAGTAGCCCCAGCAGGGGTGTGTTGTTATAAAAGAGAGGGAAATTGTAGTTAAAGGTAGGGAAAGAGAAGGCTCTCTTCACTAAGAAGGAAAAGTTAAAGTTTTCTTCTTATTCTTTCAATGAGAAGTTGGTTTTGCCTTCTTCCTTCATTGAAAATAAATAAGAAAATGAGTAGGAAAACTTGATTTGCTCTCTCTTCCTCCTCCTCCTTCTCTCCACCGAAATCAAGCTTCTTCTTTTCACCATTGCCGAAACCCAAACCAAAGGATTTTCTCTCTAGGAAAGCTTCCCAAGCGAGGTTACTTCACCTAGTAAATCAAGCGAGAGGAAGTAAGTATTCCCCTCACCTGCAGTACAAGTAGCCTCCTACGTTTTCTATTAAAAAAAATGTTTTGAAAAACTTAGGATGGATCTTTGTTCTTTGAAGTTTCGGCCATGAAAAGATAAGGATGGTTAGAGAAAGTTTAAATGAAAACTATGCTTGTTTATGATACCTTTATGGTTTGTAACTCACTACATGATGTTAGGTTAAGGTTTTAATATTTGATATTGCTTAGATCTTGGAACTTTGCTTTTGAAGTTTCGGCCATGAAAAGATAAGGATGGTTTGAGAAAGTTTAAATGAAAACTATGCTTGTTTATGATCCCTTTATGGTTTGTAACTCACTACATAATGTTAGGTTAAGGTTTTTAATGTTTGATGTTGCTTAGATCTTGGAACTTTGCTTTTGAAGTTTTGGCCATGAAAAGATAAGGATGGTTAGAGAAAGTTTAAATGCAAACTATGCTTGTTTATGATCTCTTTATGGTTTGTAACTCACTACATGATGTTAGGTCAAGGTTTTTCATGTTTGATGTTGCTTAGATCTTGGAACCTTGCTCTTTAGGGATTCGGCCATGAAAAGATAAAGATGTTTAGAAAAAGTTTGAATGAAAACTATGCTTGTTATGATCCCTTATGATTTGTAACTCACTATATGATGTTTGATTAGAGTTTCATGCTTCATGTTGCTTAAAGATCTAAAACCATGCTCATAAGGTTTCGGCCAAGAAGGAATAAAGGAATTAGAAGAAGTCTTAGAATCTAATTATGTTTGTTTATGAATCCTCATTATATGTCACCCACTATATGATGTTAGTTTAAGATTTTCATGCTTCATGTTGAAGAAAAAGATTGAGAACCATGCTACTAGGGTTCGACCAAGAAGAGAAAAAAAAGAAGAAAGGATTAGGTTAAAAGCTAACTAGGGTCTCTAATGCCCTTACATGCTATGTTAAGTATTATAAGAACTCAAGTATTTAATTTCCATGTCTTATGTTACTTGAAAACGCAAGAAGCATGCTCACAAGTTTCGGCCAAGATAAGAGAATTAGGTTAGGAAGCTACCTAGGGTTCCTAAGGGACTCACTTGTTATATTAGATGTTATGAGAACTTAAGTATTTGATTTCCATGTTTTATGTTGCATAAAACCTAGGATTCATGTTTTTGATGGTTCAGCCAAGTTAGGTTTTAGGGTTTGTAGGAAGTTTAAAATCCTAACCATGCATGATAATGATTCTACATGATATGGTATGAACTTTTATGTTATGATATGCTTTATGTTATGTACACACATGCCATCATGTTATAATTCCTTAGATTATGCTTTATGTTATGTATGCTATGCTTCATGATATGCTAAGAACATGCTATGTTTCATGATATGCTAAGAACATGCTATGTTTTCATGATATGACAAGAACATGCTATGTTACATGATATGTTTATGAAAGGCTTATGTAAGATGAAAAGCCTAAGAGATGCTTCCCTTAAGTTGGGATCAAGAGCACTCTTCATGATATGACAAGAACATGATATGCCATGACATGACAAGAACATGATATGTATAATATGATAAGAAACATGATATGCTATTTTACTTTTGTATGGCTTGTACCAAGGGTGGGCTCCATTAGTGCCCCTAGGTCGATGGTCTATGAAACAGGCCTAGTAAAAGGGATGGGCTCCTAAGTTGCCCCTAGGTCGATGGTCTATGAAACGGGCCTAGTTCCTAGTAGGTTCAAGATTAGCTACCTTGGATTTATTTAGGATGCACGCATTTATGTATGTATGTGATACAAGCCGGGCCCTCATGTTGAGATTATGTTTAAGTATATATATGATATATGTTTTCAAAAGGACATCTTGCATATATATTCATTCATGATACATGTTTTCAAAAGAACATCTCGCATCTACAAGTTCATGTTATATGATTTTTCTTATGATTATGTAAGATACTTTTGAAAATATGTCTATGATGCTTATATGATCATGTTATGATTTTATGTTAATACTCTCACATGATATGATATGATTTTAAGTTTATGCTCTCACATGATAGGATATGATTTCATGTTTATGTGCTCACATTATATGATATGATTTTATGTTTATACTCTCACATGATAGGATATGATTTCATGTTTATGTGCTCATAGTATATGATATGATTTTATGTTTATGCTCTCACATGCTATGATAAGATTTTATGTTTACGCATGAGTTGTGATTTTTGTGAGTAGGAAAGGGACTTACTAAGCCTATGTGCTTATAGTTTTATGTTTCCTTGTACTGCAGAAAAAGGAAAAGAGTGGCTAAGCTAAGAGGAGCAGCAAGAAGGGCAAGAATGTGTGTGGAAGTGGCATGGTGGAATAGATCCCTTTGTGTTTCATAACTTATATTTATGTCTTGACCTTTTATGTGAACCATGTTTAACCATATGCTTGATATCTACTTGAACTAGCATGGATAGATTATGCTCTTATGTTTTATTGTTTCATGTTGGTATGCTCACGATATCATGAATCATGTTCTAAGTAGTTGATGATAAATCAAGTTACATGTTATGTTTGAAGGATTAGTATGTTAAGCATGTTTACTATGTAATATGATTATATGGTTCACATGTCATGTTTAGTCCATATGCATATGATCAAATTAAATTTTAGACAACCCACTTCAGCTGCCATGAGTTCATATGCATATACATGTATGTATGTTTCAGTACAAGTAACCCCGTCCCTTCTTTAGTAGCAGTGGAGGGGCGGGTGTTATAGTTTGGTATCAGAGCAGGTCTGCCTTTCCACTACACACACACATCAAGCCTTCATCCTGCCGCTCCAAGTAAGAATTTCTATGCCTACTCTATTTTTTTTGTATGTATGATAAGGAATGCTTTAATTCAAGTATGCATGTCTACTCTATTTTAATTATGTTAAGTCATAGTTTTAGTCTAAGTATGCATGATGGTAGGTTAGGAATAATAATAACTTATGCTAGCCTTGTTGTCATTTATGAAGATAAGCATGGCTAGAAGGTGCAATACTAGAGCCGATGAAGCGGTACCCCCACCTGATCTGATGCATGTAGTCACTGAACTTCAGCGTCAAGTCACAGAACAGCAGCAAATAATAAATACTCTGATGAATCAGCAAGGGAACCCTACTACCCCACCTGTGAATCATAATGCGATGCCAGTCATACCTGCAGCTGCACCAGTACCACCGACACCTGTACCACCGATAGGCCTAGCCCCAATGGTTCGACAGGAGGTGTATCTGATTCAGTGGCAGAGGCTGAAGCCGAAAGCTTTCTCTAGTAACTGTGAGCCATGGGATGCCCAAGCCTGGTTCAAGACTGTGGAGAGCATAGTGGAGCTATTGGATTGGCCCGAACACGAGAAGGTTAAGTGTGCATCGTTCTGCCTTACGGGCGATGCCAGAATGTGGTGGGACCGAATCAAAGCAAAGAGACAAGTGAATCAAATGGATGGACGGAATTCGAGACTGAATTCTTCGAGAAATTCTTCCACATGCGTGTGACCAACAAGTACTACGACGAGTTCACCAAGTTCCGACAAGGTGACCTACCAGTTAATGAAGCTGTGAAGAGATTCAACCATCTAGCACGCCTATGCCCAGAGTTGGTGAGCACAGAAAGAGAAAGGGTCAGACTTATGCTGAAGATGCTCGGACCCGAGATAGCTCTGAATGTGGCCGGCGGAGTTAATAGACCGCAGACTGCCAAAGAGCTAATCAGCAGTGCCCTGATCACCGAACACTATTTGAAGGCGCTGCATGAAGGCAAGAGCTAAGCCCAATCAGGAGGACAGAAACCTCAAAATACCAGAGTCAGCTGGAAAGGAAACCACAGTGGCAAGAGAAAGCAATGGAACGACTCTAAGGGTGGTCCATCAAGCAAGCAACCCACGTTCCCTCAGTGTACCACATGTGGGAAGAAGCATTCAGGAAAATGTCGTCTAGGTACAAATAGGTGCTACAACTGTGGATTTGAAGGATATATGGACAGAAACTTTCCTACTCAGGTTCAGACACCTCCCCAGCAATACGTCTAGAACCGAGGTGCTCCCTCACAGCTACACCTGATGCAAGCTGCAATAGAAGGCCCTCAGATAAGCCAAGGGAGATTGGAAGCTCCGCCTGTTGCGATGAATGCCAGAATCTTCTCCCTCACCAAGGAAGATGTGGCGAATGCCTCTACCGTTGTCACAGGTCAGATATTCATTTTCAGTCAGCATGCTACTGTATTATTTGATACTGGGGCAACGCACTCGTTCATCTCAACACCTTTCACAAGGAAGATAGACATGCCACCACAAGCCTTAGATTGTGAGTTCTTAACGACCCTACCTTCGGGAGAAGTAATGCCATCTACTCATATGATGCGAGCTGCACCCATCAGAATCGCAGATAGAGAACTCTACTGTGATCTGATAGTGCTTGACATGCAGGATTATGATATTATTTTAGGCATGGATTTCTTGAGCAAGTACGGTGCTTCGATAGAGTGTCGTAAGAGAAAAGTGGTCTTCTGGGCAGAAGCAGAACTGACATTCGGATTTTTCGGAGAGACAAGGAAAGAAACTAAGAAATTCTTATTAGCCTTAAAAGCATGGAAGATGTTGGACAACGGATGCACTGGGTTTCTAGCACATGTGGTTGATACAAGCCAAGTAGAGGACCAAAAGCTAGAAGATCTCAGAATTATATGCAATTAGCCAGAGGTATTTCCCGATGAACTACCAGGGTTAGCGCCCGATAGAGAAATCGAATTTGAGATCGAATTGATTCCTGGTACTAAACCGATCTCTAAAGCACCTTACTGTATGGCGCCGGCTGAATTAAAGGAACTCCAGGAACAGATACGGGAGTTACTCGATAAGGGACTTATCCCCCCTAGTCACTCTCCATGGGGAGCTTCGGTACTATTTGTGAAGAAGAAAGATGGGTCTATGCGAATGTGCAAAGACTACCAAGCACTAAATAAGGTGACAATCAAGAACAGGTACCCTCTACCACGGATTGATGACCTGTTTGACTAATTGAAGGGTGCCACTGTCTTCTCTAAGATCGACCTGAGGTCTGGCTATCATCAAGTCAAAGTGAAACAAGATGATATACTGAAGACAGCTTTTCGAACAAGATACGGACACTATGAGTTCGTAGTTATGCCCTTCGGAGTGACAAATGCTCCTATTTTGTTTATAGACTTGATGAATCAGGTATTCTCAGCATTTCTCGACAAATTTGTGATCATCTTTATCGACGATATCCTCATCTATTTGAGAAACCAAGCGGAGCATGCCGAACACCTGAACATAGTTTTGCGGATTCTTCAGGAGAAGCAGCTGTATGCGAAATTTTCCAAATACGAGATCTAGCTCGATCGAGTATCATTTTTGGGTCATGTTATCTCCAAGGACGGAGTGATGGTAGACCCAATCAAAATTGAAGCTGTGAGTAACTGGAACAGGCCAAAGAATGTCAGTGAGATCAAAAGTTTTCTCGGGCTAGCAGGCTATTACCGGAAGTTCGTAGAGGGTTTCTCCAGAATTGCAGCCCCTATGATAGCTCTCACCAGGAAGAACAAGAAGTACGAATGGACAGACGATTGCGAGAAGAGTTTCACAGAATTGAAAAGGAGACTGACCAGTGCTCCAATCCTCACTCTTCCGGAAGGTAACGAAGGGTTCGATATGTACAGTGATGCTTCCAGATTAGGACTAGGAGTTGTACTTATGGAGAATGGCAAGGCCATTACCTATGCCTTTAGACAACTCAAATAACATGAAAGAAATTACCCCACTCATGATTTAGAGCTAGCAGTCGTGGTCTTTTCTCTCAAAATATGGAGAGATTATCTATATGGAGCTCAGTGTAAGATTTATACAAATCACCGAAGTCTGAAATACTTCTTCACATAGAAAGACCTGAACATGAGACAACGTAGATGGCTCGAACTAGTCAAGGATTATGACTGCGAGATCTTTTACCATCCGGGAAAAGCGAACAAAGTGGCTGATGCACTCAGTAGGAAATTCTAAACCACTCTAAGTACCCAGAGCTATTTTAAATTCAAGGATGAACTTTTATGAGGTATGGGGGACTGTAACACCCATATGATCCCTAAGTTATTTTATGAGAATTGTTGCATGATTAGAATAAGCCTTATGTGAATATTTCCAAAAATAAAAGAAAAATAGAACCAAAAAGAGGCATGACCAGGGTTTGAACCTTGGACCTCTTAGTAAGTAGTTCTATGTCATAACTAGTAGCCCCAGAAAGGGTGTGCTCTTATAAAAGAGAGGGAAATTGTAGTCAAAAGTAGCGAAAGAGAAGGCTCCCTTCACTAAGAAGGAAAAGTTAAAGTTTTCTTCTTATTCTTTCAATGAGAAGTTGGTTTTGCCTTCTTCCTTCATTGAAAATAAATAAGAAAATGAGTAGGAAAACTTCATTTGCTCTCTCTTCCTCCTCCTCCTTCTCTCCACCGAAATCAAGCTTCTTCTCTTCACCATTGCCGAAACCCAAACCAAAGGATTTTCTCTCTAGGAAAGCTTCCCAAGCGAGGTTACTTCACCTAGTAAATCAAGCGAGAGGAAGTAAGTATCCCCCTCACCTGCAGTACAAGTAGCCTCCTACGTTTTCTATTTAAAAAAAATGTTTTGAAAAACATAGGATGGATCTTTGTTCTTTGAAGTTTCAGCCATGAAAAGATAAGCATGGTTAGAGAAAGTTTAAATGAAAACTATGCTTGTTTATGATCCCTTTATGATTTGTAACTCACTACATGATGTTAGGTTAAGGTTTTAATGTTTGATATTGCTTAGATATTGGAACTTTGCTTTTGAAGTTTCAGCCATGAAAAGATAAGGATGGTTAGAGAAAGTTTAAATGAAAACTCTGCTTGTTTATGATCCCTTTATGGTTTGTAACTCACTACATAATGTTAGGTTAAGGTTTTTAATGTTTGATGTTGCTTAGATCTTAGAACTTTGCTTTTGAAGTTTCGGCCATGAAAAGATAAGGATGGTTAGAGAAAGTTTAAATGAAAACTATGCTTGTTTATGATCTCTTTATGGTTTGTAACTCACTACATGATGTTAGGTCAAGGTTTTTCATGTTTGATGTCGCTTAGATCTTGGAACCTTGCTCTTTAGGGATTCGGCCATGAAAAGATAAAGATGTTTAGAAAAAGTTTGAATGAAAACTATGCTTGTTATGATCCCTTATGATTTGTAACTCACTATATGATGTTAGATTAGAGTTTCATGCTTCATGTTGCTTAAAGATCTAAAAACCATGCTCATAAGGTTTCAGCCAAGAAGGAATAAAGAAATTAGAAGAAGTCTTAGAATCTAATTATGTTTGTTTATGAATCCTCATTATATGTCACCCACTATATGATGATAGTTTAAGATTTTCATGCTTCATGTTGAAGAAAAAGATTGAGAACCATGCTACTAGGGTTCGGCCAAGAAGAAAAAAAAAAGAAAGGATTAGGTTAAAAGCTAACTAGGGTCTCTAAAGCCCTTACATGCTATGTTAAGTATTATAAGAACTCAAGTATTTCATTTCCATGTCTTATGTTACTTGAAAACCCAAGAAGCATGCTCACAAGTTTCGGCCAAGACAAGAGAATTAGGTTAGGAAGCTACCTAGGGTTCCTAAGGGACTCACTTGTTATATTAGATGTTATGAGAACTTAAGTATTTTATTTCCATGTTTTATGTTGCATAAAACCTAGGATTCATGTTTTTGATGGTTCGGCCAAGTTAGGTTTTAGGGTTTGTAGGAAGTTCAAAATCTTAACCATGCATGATAATGATTCTACATGATATGGTATGCACTTTTATGTTATGATATGCTTTATGTTATGTACATACATGCCATCATGTTATGATTCCTTAGGTTATGCTTTATGTTATGTATGCTATGCTTCATGATATGCTAAGAACATGCTATTGTTCATGATATGCTAAGAACATGCTATGTTTTCATGATATGACAAGAACATGCTATGTTACATGATATGACAAGGACATGATATGTTTATGAAAGGCTTATGTAAGATGAAAAGTCTAAGAGATGCATCCCTTAAGTTGGGATCAAGAGCACTCTTCATGATATGACAAGAACATGATATGTCATGATATGACAAGAACCAAATATGTATGATATTATAAGAAACATGATATGCTATTTTACTTTTGTATGGCTTGTACCAAGGGTGGGCTCCATAACCGCCCCTAGGTCGATGGTCTATGAAACGGGCCTAATAAAAGGGATGGACTCCTAAGTTGCCCCTAGGTCGATGGTCTATGAAACGGGCCTAGTTCCTAGTAGGTTCAAGATTAGCTACCTTGGATCTATTTAGGATGCGCGCATTTATGTATGTATGTGGTACAAGCTGGGCCCTCATGTTGAGATTATGTTTAAGTATGTATATGATATAAGTTTTCAAAAGGACATCTTGCATATATATTCATTCATGATATATGTTTTCAAAAGAACATCTCGCATCTACAAGTTCATGTTATATGATTTTTCTTATGATTATGTAAGATACTTTTGAAAATATGTCTATGATGCTTAAACGATCATGTTATGATTTTATATTAATACTCTCACATGATATGATATGATTTTATGTTTATGCTCTCACATGATAGGATATGATTTCATGTTTATGTGCTCAAATTATATGATATGATTTTATGTTTATGCTCTCACATGATAGGATATGATTTCATGTTTATGTGCTCACATTATATAATATGATTTTATGTTTATGCTCTCACATGCTATGATAAGATTTTATGTTTACGCATGAGTTGTGATTTTTGTGAGTAGGAAAGGGACTTACTAAGTCTATGTACTTATAGTTTTATGTTTCCTTGTACTGCAGAAAAAGGAAAAGAGTGGCTAAGCTAAGAGGAGCAGCAGGAAGGGCAAGAATGTGTGTGGAAGTGGCATGGTGGAATAGATCCCTTTGTGTTTCAGAACTTATATTTATGTCGTGACCTTTTATGTGAACCATGTTTAACCATATGCTTGATAACTACTTGAACTAGCATGGATAGATTATGCTCTTATGTTTTATTGTTTCATGCTGGTATGTTCACGATATCATGAATCATGTTCTAAGTAGTTGATGATAAATCAAGTTACACGTTATGTTTGAAGGATTAGTATGTTAAGCATGTTTACTATGTAATATGATTATATGGTTCACATGTCATGTTTAGTCCATATGCATATGATCAAATTAAATTTTAGACAACCCACTTCCGCTGCCATGAGTTCATATGCATATACATGTATATATGTTTCAGTACAAGTAACCCCGTCCCTTCTTTAGTAGTAGTGGAGGGGTGGGCGTTACAGATATACTCCATAGAATACAAGAAAAGCACCGAAGACAAGAAGATCGTAAACATTCCGATCAAATTCAAAAAGATAGAATAGGAATGCTTATCTCAATATGACGAGTGATCTTCGGAACTAATCCACCACTCTTGGAGTCGAATCTTGGACGGAAAACTCCTCTTGAATGCTGGAAACTGTGCACAAGAATTGATCTCCCCAAAAGGGAGAGCTCCTATATATTGAAGAGGGAATTTGGGTGCCACACGACCCAGGACACGGCCGTGTGAGATTCACATGGCCTTAGCATTCCCCTTTTTTGCCAAGGTCACACGACCGTGTGAACCTCACACGGTCGTTCCAAGCTTAATCCCTGGCTGGCTTGCACGGCCATGTTGATCCACACGGCCTAGTCAGTCTTCGTCTCTAGAAGTGTCACACGGTCGTTTGGCACACACGGACATGTCATTCTTTGGCTCTGGAAAGGCTACACGTCGGTGTAACCATACACAGCCATGTACTGGCTAACTTGAAAAGGTGGCATGGTCGTGTCATCTCCACATGGCCAGGGAATTCCCCTTTGCTGTTGATGCTGCACGACCCTGTCATCACCACGCGCCCAGGGCATTCCCCCTTGCTGTTGATGCTGCACGACCCTGTCATCACCACACAGCCAGGGCCATTTCCCTTGGCATGGTCGTGTGGCCCTCATGGCTAGTGTCAACTTCCTTCATTTTGGTTACAAAATTGATTACGATCATCAATTCTTCTCCAAATTTGACTCCTGAAAATAGAAAATGCACAAGAGTAAATCTCCGAACAAAAAAGAGTAATTATGCTAAAAGTTAAGCAAGAAGCATGAGAGTGCATAGACAAAGAATATTATGTATAAAATATAAGAATGTGCGTCAAAACATGCCAAACAAACGTATAAAATCTATGTACATCACACCCCCAGACTTAAACTTTTGCTTGTCCTCAAGCAAAATGTCGCAATCAAAATTCATGTATTCAATAATGCATCATAATCCTTAATGCACTTTCCTAACTCTATCTACAAGTTTCATTAATAAGCATGATCAGAGAAATAACCCAAGTATGGCTTAAGCATAAGTCTCTTGTTCACAGTGCAAATAAATGACCCAAACCCTTCAAGTTTCAATCTTTCTCCTAGTCAAGTCGTCATCTAATTGAGTTCCTAATGTTTCTGATGATTGACACTTACCTGCCACACACTTGGTTCATACTTCTCAATCAACCCAAGGTCTCAAAGGCGTACGTGCTCGATATCAAGAGAACCATAACAGTCATTTCCCCAATAACCTAACTCGGTCTCAAAGGGATGACTTGCTAGTTTACACTCACAACAACTATTTTTTATATCCCTTTTTTCAACATTTTTTTTCCATCCCACTTTTTTTTCATTCACTTTTTTTCATTCATTAAGTGATTACATTGTGAAACATTTAAACACATAAGTTCATAAGCACATAAGTTGGGATATTTTGATTTTTCCAAATGAGCTTACAAGATTCGACCCTCATCTAGTAACCAAATGAAGTTTGAGAAGTCACCATGGAGACCAAGTACTAAACAAATAGGATGAATGATGACAATTTCAATGATATCAACTATTCAACCTCAAGTTATGTAAAGTGAAGGTAAGATCCTTGAGGTTAAGCTAAAACTAAAACTTATTTCCATATGATACTTAGCTCACAACATGCTACTCAAGATAGAGAAAAGAGGTAAACTAAACAAACTAGCATCATTTACAATATCATGAATCAAGATACAAACGTGCTAACAATTTGCTTTTGGATAAGTAAGCATAAAAGTGAGGATTGATGTTTCTTCAATAGGGATGCCACAAAATACTTTAAAAGACAGTCAAATGACTATAAAAAACAATCCAAACAAACATAACAAATGCAAGACAAGAACAAAAATGTAGAAAATTGAAAAATGTAAAAATTTTCAGGTTACAAACCACCCTCCCAAACTTAAACTTTTCATCGTCCCGATGAAATCAATATAGTGGTGGAGGTGGATGAGGGAAAGGAGGTCTACGTGGATGATCAATAGGAAAACTAAGAAAATCTGGAGTCTCACTCAGGACCTTATGATATTTATACAGGGCATCCACTTGTTAACTAGTAATGCTCATGCCCTGCATGAATTCTCTCATTCTAGCTTGATCAATATCATAGTCCTGAACAAATTCGGCCACCTGTCCTTGAAAATTCCTCGTAAACTGAAAATGATCTTGTACTTCTCTAAACTGATCATCTGATAAGGAAAAGCGACCCTCCAACATTACTTGTTGGGCCTCCTGCTTCTTATGAAGCGAGTCTAGAGATGCACGAAAATTAGAAAAGTCAAATCTGGAATGACCTGTACCATAGGCAAAAGAGTGTCTAGCTGGTTCTGGATGTTCAGAAGGTTGCGGGTATCCAAATGATGAGGGGTCAAGGTGAGGCTCAGTGTCTCCGGATATGGAAGGAACATTCTCAGAATCCATATTAGTGATTACCCAATTAGCAGGGTTGTGAATAGAGGTCCGCTCAGGATAAGAAAGGGGTAATGGAAAACCATTCTTCCTGGAAAAAGCAAAACCATTCTCATCCCGACAAATCACTTTCATAGCAAGACATGCATCAATATCGATCATGTCATTGCCATGAATGACCTCTAACCCATCTAGATCAAGATTCAAACTTATAGTTATTTGAGTAATCAGACCACCAAAAACAATCGATCCTGAGGATGCCTTCCCAGCTCTCACCAAAGTTTGCAAAAAATGGAAATTGGAATCAAAGTCAACCTTATATAACATAGCCCTTAAAGCATAAATCTCCACTTTCTTAATGACTCCATCACTTTCCCCTCTACAAAAAATAGTTTTACTCATTACACGATGTAAGTACCTAAACATGGGGTTTTTCATATGGGAAGCTTTAGCTCTAGAGGGATCATAAGGTTGATCCAATCCAATGATCAAATTCCAAAAATGATTCCAGTTGAATCTCGAATCAAACCTGCGAGAGCTAACGGTAGACAATCCAAAATAATTATTGAAATCACTAAATGTCCACTGAAATTCCTGATTCATTAATCTAAAAGTTATTTTTCCAATATAATCATCTTGATTGGCAAAGTGAACATCTAGTGAACTCAAAAACTCCAATATAATACGAGGATATGTAGGTAGATGTGTGTACATGATATCATTTCAATCAAGAGACCCAATCATTCAATCTATATCATCCCTAATTCCTAACATATCTAAAATAGTTGGGTCCATGTAACGCATGCACACAATCTTTCTATTAACAAAAATTTCAAATCTAGATTTATGATCTTCACTTCTAAAAATAATATTGATTTCATTGTCGTTACCTTCGTCGTGTGCTATTCTGTTTCCTTTACCCTTTGTTGATTGCTTTCCTTTTTCCTTTGTTGGCTTCTTTCCTCCGCTTTATCCACCGCTTCCCATGCAAAGTTTCTTCAAAATATTAGACATATTATCAAGCTTAGGTGGGGAAAGTTGTTGTTTTGTTAGAGAAGTAAGATCATGTAAGAATAGATCTTAAAAAACAAGATTCTTGGAACATGGAGTTGTAGATCTTGGAGATAAGAGAGGAGAAAAGAGTTGTTAAGATCTAGATCTTGTTAAGTTTATGGAGATAAATGAGTTTAAGATCTAGATCTGAGGAGATTAGAGGAAAGGTTGAAGAAGAGAAGAGTTTGGGAGAGAGAAGTGACTTGAGGGTATGGGGGTGTATGGCCGACATGGCCTAGGTATGGTCGTGTCTACACGGTCGTGTGTAGTATACGGCCAAGCACATCTCCTCCTTTGGAATCATCACACGGCTTGTGCAAGTCACACGGCCGTGTACATCTCCTTCTCGGGTAAGATTACATGGCTCATGCAAGTCACACGGCCATGTGCCTATTCTTCTCTGTAAGCTTTACATGGTCGTGTCTGACACACGGTCGTGTCTGACACACGGCCGAACTCTTTTTTGCTCAATATTGAATGATTTTACTCCTTCTCGACTTCTCCAATGCTTCCATGCCCATGAAGTTGCCATGGCCAGCTCATAAAAGAAAAATTACAACCTAAAAACAAAAGTAACAACAAATTTAAAAATGCTAACTAATGAAAAGAAAACTTGAACTAAAAAATACTAAAGAACCCTTGGGTTGCCTCCCAAGAAGTGCTTGTTTAAGGTCATTAGCTCAACCGATCTCCTTAATCCTTTTCTCTTTTTCTTGCCCTAGGAGGGCAGATATATTTTTCATTCTTATCGAGAGACCTCCTCCCAATATCACTTGTCGGATCATGTTCCTCATCCGGTGGCCTCCCATGAGGATAGTGTTAGTTAGAGCCCTAGAGCCAATCATTTGATGATTGTATGGACTCATGTATATCATATTCTTGTATATTAATAAAGACATTTGTTTGGTTATTATACTTATTTATATTAGTGCCAAATAGACTAAGTATAATAGCGTCCTTGAGTAGAAGGTTCATACCTATATCAATCGATTAGTTGAATCGATAGTGAGATGATATAGGGAACACTACTCTAAATCATTCCTAGTCGAGTATTAGCATTCAGGGACAATGTTAATACAATAAGACTAGCATGTAGGTCAGCTCGATGACTTGATCTCACAAGTCATGGATATAGAGATATCAAGCTGACACATGGGTATGCATTAGAGAATGTATACTGAATGACCCGCTATGAGAAAGTATCATGGATCGTTATATGAGTGTCATATACTTTCTCATGTGGCTATTAGTATGACTATTAGTCCTTAGACCTGAAGTCACCATGGATCCCTACATAAGGAGTTATGTACTTTGGTTTCGTCAAACGTCACCCGTAACTGGGTGGACTATAAAGGCGATTACTGGGTATATAACGAATTATGTAGAGGGATGTGAGTGATGTAGATGGGATCTATCCCTCCCATATGACGGGAGCGACATCGGTATTCTTGATAGAGTGAGACCACTAAGTGCATGGCCATGCCCAAATGAGTCAACATTAGATGTTGAGCTCATTTGATCGAGTGAGTCTACTTGGAGTTCAAGATTTAGATTGATTAGAGGATGACATGGTCTATGCCTCACATTGATCAATCTAGATGTCTAGGATAGAAGGACACTTGTCATTATTTTGTGAGTAGTCACAATTGGTAGTCACAAGGTGATGTCGAATCTCGACATTCTTGTAACTTGGGTAGTAATGATGTGTTGCTAGATACCGCTCATTACTTATGCTCCTAAATGGGTTTAGGGCATTGCCAACGTTACAAGAACCTATAGGGTCACACACTAAGGACAATTGGATGGGGATTAGGTTTATATGATGAACCAAGAGGATTAGATTCATTTGATGAATCAAATTGGATTAAGAGTAATCCTAATTGGGCTAACTTGAGTTCGACTCAAGTTGATTCATGTGTTAAATGAGTCTAATTTAGATTTTGACTCATTGAATCAATTTAATTTAATGAATTAGATTCATTATATTAAGTTGGCTCGAATCAAATGGTTGGATTAGATCCACCATGGTAGAGATTGAGTCAAGTTTGACTTGACTTGAGAAGGAAGACCAAAGGTCAATTTTGACTTGACCTTTTGCCACCTCATTGGTGAGTTGGCATTAGGTGGACCAATAATGATGTTCCACATCATCATGGGTGCCACCTCATGGAAGTTACAAAGCCACTCTCTTAATGGTTTCATATTAATTGCAATTAATGCAATTAATTTGTGAGTTTTTGAAAGTGGCCGGCCACTTGGTTTTGGGGTGTGAATTGATTTTTCCATTCAAGTGGTGTAACTCCTTCTTCTTCCTTGTGTTCTTCCTCTCAAACTCTCCCTCTCCCTCTCCTCCTCCCGTGGCCGAACCACATAGGTGCTAGCACACCTTGTTTTTTGGTCATCTCCATCTAGTGTGTCCGTGTGGATACTTCTAGAGGACCGACACTTGACGGTCTTGAGATCCGGCATCATTTGGACGAGCGGGACTCGCGTGGGGCGCGCATCAAAGGTATAATCTTAACTTTAGTGTAGATCTAAAGTTTTACAAACTCGTACAAGAAAAGGTTTTTCGAAAAAGTTTTTGTTTACGAATCTTTGCACGGATCTACGGCTTTGGGTTACTCGGGGTTTCCGCGACGCGAAAAAGCAGTTTTCGCGGCCCGAAGAACCCAACAGTGGTATCAGAGCCACGTGCAAAGACTTGTACGAGTTCGTTTGTATTTTTATGAAAAATATACCTTCTGTGATTTTCTGTAAAAATTGAGTTTTTAGAGTTTTTATGAGTAATTTTTCCGTAGAAGCAAAGCACAAGTGTCTCGGCACTTGTAGGCTTCGTCTACCGGAAAGTTTTCTTTTAAACGACTTCGTTTTGCCCCAAATCCGTTTGGGACAGCGGGGTCGGGTGCCATTAGATCGCAAAGGAGCAACTCACGATGGTTAGATCGTGGGTAGGGGTACTGCCCCTAACCCCGCAAGGGGATTTGCTCCGCGGTTGCACCCGAAATCGCTAAAAACGAACCCGCCGGGAAGATTTTTCCGAAACGGCAATGTCTCGGCCCAAATCGTTTTGGGACAGCGGGTTTAGGCACTGTTGGATCGCAAAGGAACCCTCGCGATGGTTAGATCGCGGGTAGGGGCGCTGCCCTTGGACCCCGCAAGGGGATCCGTTCCGCGATTGCGCCCGAAACCGCTAAACGGGACCGCCGGGAAATTTTACTCGTAAAAATTGTAAAAATTAATTTTAAAATTATAGAAAATTATGAAAATATATAATTTTAAATTATATATTAATTTTGTGATAGTCATGGCCCAAAAACCCAATATGATTGGTTGTGTTGTAATTCATAATACGACCTGCGTGCCGTTATGTGTCTGCGCGTGTTGTATGTTTTTATTTATTCGCGACCTGCGCGTCGTGCCTTCTCTTATATTCTTGTTGTAAATTAGATTTAGACTCGAATGTAACTCGAGTTTCAAATTGTAATGTACAAATTGGAGCGGTGGAGGGTTCACACGAGACGGAGTTCCGAGGCGAGCACGAGCAACACAAGGTGGTCAAAGGGAGGCGCTTGGAGAAGCTGTTGACCCTAGGTTGACCAATCGATCTTCTCATTGGCTTGAGAAGATCGTAGTAGGGCCATGACTAAATCACAAATAGATTAATTAATTAATTGTTATGTATTTGATGCATGTTTAATAATTAATTAATTAATTAGTGCCTTAACGATTAGATTAGATCTAAGTCGTGCACATGATGCACCCTTGCGATTAGATTAGATCTAAGTCGTGCACAAGATGCATCCTTCTCGATTAGATTAGATCTAGATCGAACCAACTCTAAAATGCCTAACCGTGCCGTGATACCTATCACTACCTCGATCACATGTATTGTTGAATCTGCCAAAGCAGAGCAATACATATTATCTTGGTAGGGTACGGAGGGACAATCTTGGTCCCGCCTATCAACGCATGGGTGAATAACAAACTCAATTAGATTGAGTATTCCTAGTTACTCGGTTGGATCGAGTCAACTATAGGCATTCTTCCAATGGTTGGAAAGGTAGGACAAAATCACGTTTATATTAATTCTCGGGCGTATTAGCCAAAGCTAACTCGAGTTTTAATATAAATGCGGATTTTATTCTATAAACAAGAGTTGCATAGAGATGTAATTGGTAATCGTTACTTACCGATCATACTAAGCCTTGGGCGTATTAGCCAAAGCTAACTCAAGGGTTAGTATGATATGGATCTTGTCCCACAAGAATTATAGTATTCAGTGGGAGCATCATTTAGTTAAAGGCCTAATTAAATGATTTTTAAAGAATATGATATTTATTTCTGCAAATTTTCTGTTGTAGATAACCATGACGTCGAACACGAATTCCTTCTCCCTGCGATCTGTCCTTGAGAAGGACAAGCTCAACGGAGAGAATTTCCTGGACTGGTACAGGAACTTGAGAATAGTTCTCACCCAGGAGCGTAAGCTGTACGTTCTAGAGCAGCCCATTCCGGAGGCTCCTCCTGCCAATGCCCCGCGAGTCGACAAAGATGCTTACAAGAAGCATCAAGACGACGCATTAGATGTGTCCTGTCTAATGCTCGCGACCATGAACTCAGAGCTTCAGAAGCAACATGAGTTGATGAGCGCTTTTGATATGGTTGAGCATCTTCGCCAACTATATCAGGGACAAGCGAGGCATGAGAGATTTGAGATCTCGAAGGCACTGTTTCAGTGCAAGATGTCAGACGGGGCTGCTGTAGGTCCTTATGTACTCAAGATGATTGGGTACATAGAGAACCTACAAAGACTGGGGTTCCCACTTGGCCAAGAGCTGGCCACTGACTTAATCTTGCAATCCTTGCCGGATAGCTATAGTCAATTCGTTCTGAACTATAACATGAACGAGATTGACAAGCCACTGCCCGAGCTCCTTAGTATGTTACGAACTGCTGAGATTAACCTTAAGAAGGTTAAGCCTATTCTGATGGTCCAGAAGCATAAGGGCAAAGGCAAGCCCAAAGGCAAAGGAAAGTCCCAAGCCAAGGGCAAAGGCAAGGCACTGAAGCCTAAAGGAGGGGTCGCCAAGGATGCTACCTGCTTCCACTGCGGTCAGACCGGGCACTGGAAGAGGAACTGCAAGGTATACTTGGAAGATCTTAAGAAGAAGCGAAGTGAGACTTGCACTTCAGGTATATATGTTATAGAAGTCAATCTATCAATTTCTACATCATGGGTATTAGATACTGGATGTGCTTCTCACATTTGTACTGATGTGTAGGCGCTGAGAAATAGCAGAGCATTGGCAAAGGGCGAGGTGGACCTACGAGTAGGCAATGGAGCACGGGTTGCTGCTGTTGCTGTAGGAACTTATCAGCTATCTCTGCCCTCTGGGCTTGTACTAAATTTAGATGATTGTTGTTATGTGCCTGCTCTTACTAAGAACATAGTTTCAGTTTCTTGTTTAGACAAGAAAGGATACTCTTTTATAATAAAAGACAAATGTTGTTCTGTTTATTTAAAAGATATGTTCTATTGTAGTGCACCACTAATAAACGGACTCTATATTCTAGACCTTGAGAGCTCTATCTATAACATTAGTACTAAGAGGTTCAAGTCAAATGACATGAACCAAACCTACCTCTGGCACTGTCGCTTAGGTCATATAAATGACAAGCGCTTATCCCAGCTCCATAAGGATGGTTTGCTGGACTCATTTGATTTTGAATCATATGAGATATGCGAGTCATGCCTACGAGGCAAGATGACCAAGACGCCCTTTAGTGGGCATAGCGAGAGAGCAACTGATTTGTTAGGACTCATACATAGTGATGTATGTGGCCCTTTCAATGTTGCTGCTAGAGGCGGTTATAGGTACTTCATCACATTTACTGATGATTTCAGTAGATACGGTTATGTGTACTTGATGACACATAAGTCTGAATCCTTTGAAAAGTTCAAAGAATTCAAGAATAAAGTACAGAACTAGCTTGGCAAGAGTATTAAGGTACTTCGATCAGATCGAGGTGGTGAATACTTAAGCCATGAGTTTCGTGACTACTTAGCTGAGTGTGGGATTTTATCTCAACTCACTCCTCCTGGAACACCACAGTGGAATGGTGTATCCGAAAGGAGGAATCGTACCTTATTAGATATGATACGATCTATGATGAGTCACACAGATCTTCCGGCATATCTATGGGGATATGCTCTAGACACGGCAGCTTTCATACTCAATCGAGTTCCATCAAAGGCCGTGATAAAGACACCATATAGGATATGGACTGGGAGAGATGCCCAGGTGTCTTTCATGAGGATTTGGGGTTGTGTGGCTTACGTTAGACGTTAAGTCTCAGACAAATTAGGACCCAAATCCGACAAGTGTTTTTTCATTGGATATCCCAAGGAAACTAAGGGATATTACTTCTACATTCCCAGTCAGCACAAGGTAGTTGTGGCAAAGACTGGGGTCTTTCTAGAAAGGGACTTTGTTTCTAGAAAGACTAGTGGGAGCGCGTTCGATCTTGAAGAAGTTCAAGATGCGAACAATAGCCTGATGCCTCGATGGAAATTGAACTGGAACCACAAAGTGTTGTGGATGATGTTGTTCCACAAGGAGTTGAGGAACAACAACCGGTTCAAGTGGACATACCTCTTCACAGGTCTGATAGGGTACGTCGTCGGCCTGAGAGATACTCATTTCTCTTTTATGACCATGATGACGTTATGCTCATAGAGGATGAGCCTATCACCTATCAGGAAGCTGTGATGAGACCAGATTCCGAGAAATGGCTAGAAGCCATGAGATCCGAAATGGAATCCATGTACACCAACCAAGTATGGACTTTGGTTGATCCACCTGAAGGGGTAAAACCCATTGGGTGTAAGTGGGTCTTTAAGAGAAAGACTGACATGGATAGACTTATTTATAAGGGTCGCTTGGTAGCTAAAGGTTTCAAGCAGATTCATGGTATTGACTATGATGAAACCTTTTCTCCAGTAGCGATGTTTAAGTCCATTCGGATCATGCTTGCTATTGCAGCCTACCATGACTATGAGATATGGCAGATGGATGTCAAAACCGCGTTTCTGAATGGAAACCTACTCGAGGATGTGTACATGACACAACCTGAGGGTTTTGTAGATCCACAGCATACTAGTAGAGTATGCAAGCAGCATAGGTCCATTTATGGACTAAAGCAAGCTTCTCGGAGCTGGAATCTTCGATTCGATGATGCAATCAAACAGTTTGGTTTCATCAAGAACGAAGATGAACCTTGTGTCTACAAGAAGGTTGTAGGGGATATAGTTATCTTCCTCATATTGTATGTGGATGACATACTACTCATTGGGAAGGACATCCCTATGCTTCAGTCTGTCAAGACCTGGCTAGGGAGTTGCTTCTCAATGAAGGACTTAAGTGAGGCATCCCGCATTCTAGGGATACAGATCTATAGAGATAGATCTAAGAGATTGCTTGGCCTAAGTCAGAGTACATATATTGAAAAGGTACTCCTTCGGTTTGCCATGCAGAACTCCAAGAAGGGATTTCTGTCGATGTCACATGGCGTGAGTCTTTCGAAGACTCAAGGTCCCTCTTCTAGAGAGGAGAGAGACTGCATGGATCAGATCCCTTATGCCTCAGCCATAGGATCGATCATGTACGCCATGTTGTGTACTCGACCTGATGTCTCGTATGCTTTGAGCATGACGAGCAGATACCAGTCAGATCCAGGTGAAAGTCACTGGATAGCGGTCAAGAATATTCTTAAGTACTTACGAGGACTAAAGAATATTTCTTGATATATGGAGGCAATGATGAGCTAACTGTAAAGGGTTACAGTGATGTCAGCTTTCAGACCGATCAGGATGATTACCGATTGCAGTCAGGGTTCGTATTTTGCATTAATGGTGGTGCTGTCAGCTGGAAGAGTTCGAAGCAGGATACAGTAGCTGATTCTACAACAGAAGCTGAGTATATTGCTGTATCAGAGGCAGCAAAGGAGGCAGTTTGGATCCGCAAGTTCATTACTGAACTTGGGATGGTTCCTAGCATCGTTGACCCAGTTGAGCTCTCTTGTGACAACAATGGAGCTATAGCACAGGCGAAGGAACCTCGCTCACACCAGCGGACCAAGCATATACTACGGCGCTTCCATCTCATTCGAGAGATTATCGATAGAGGAGATGTGAAGATTTGCAGAGTACCTACAGAGGCTAACATCGCAGATCCCTTGACCAAGGCTTTGGCACAGAGGAAGCATGAGGGTCACTCTAGGTCTTTAGGTCTTAGAGCCTATACTGATTGGCACTAGTGCTAGTGGGAGATTGTTAGTTAGAGCCCTAGAGCCAATCATTTGATGATTGTATGGACTCATGTATATCATATTCTTGTATATTAGTAAAGGCATTTGTTTGGTTATTATACTTATTTATATTAGTGCCAAATAGACTAAGTATAATAACGTCCTTGAGTAGAAGGTTCATACCTATATCAATCGATTAGTTGAATCGATAGTGAGATGATATAGGGAACACTACTCTAAATCATTCCTAGTCGAGTATTAGCATTCAGGGACAATGTTAATACAATAAGACTAGCATGTAGGTCAGGTCGATGACTTGATCTCACAAGTCATGGATATAGAGATATCAAGCTGACACATGGGTATTCATTAGAGAATGTATACTGAATGACCCGCTATGAGAAAGTATCATGGATCGTTATATGAGTATCATATACTTTCTCATGTGGCTATTAGTATGACTATTAGTCATTAGACCTGAAGTCACCATGGATCCCTACATAAGGAGTTATGTACTTTGGTTTCGTCAAACGTCACCCGTAACTGGGTGGACTATAAAGGCGATTACTGGGTATATAACAAATTATGTAGAGGGATGTGAGTGATGTAGATGGGATCTATCCCTCCCATATGACGGGAGCGACATCGGTATTCTTGATAGAGTGAGACCACTAAGTGCATGGCCATGCCCAAATGAGTCAACATTAGTTGTTGAGCTCATTTGATCGAGTGAGTCTACTTGGAGTTCAAGATTTAGATTGATTAGAGGATGACACGGTCTATGCCTCACATTGATCAATCTAGATGTCTAGGATAGAATGACACTTGTCATTATTTTGTGAGTAGTCACAAGTCACAAGGTGATGTCGGATCTCGACATTCTTGTAACTTGGGTAGTAATGATGTGTTGCTAGATACCTCTCATTACTTATGCTCCTAAATGGGTTTAGGGCATTGCCAACGTTACAAGAACCTATAGGGTCACACACTAAGGACAATTGGATGGGGATTAGGTTTATATGATGAACCAAGAGGATTAGATTCATTTGATGAATCAAATTAGATTAAGAGTAATCCTAATTGGGCTTACTTGAGTTCGACTCAAGTTGATTCATGTGTTAAATGAGTCTAATTTAGATTTTGACTCATTGAATCAATTTAATTTAATGAATTAGATTCATTATATTAAGTTGGCTCGAATCAAATGGTTGGATTAGATCCACCATGGTAGAGATTTAGTCAAGTTTGACTTGACTTGAGAAGGAAGACCAAAGGTCAATTTTGACTTGACCTTTTGCCACCTCATTGGTGAGTTGGCATTAGGTGGACCAATAATGATGTTCCACATCATCATGGGTGCCACCTCATGGAAGTTACAAAGCCACTCTCTTAATGGTTTCATATTAATTGCAATTAATGCAATTAATTTGTGAGTTTTTGAAAGTGGCCGGCCACTTGGTTTTGGGGTGTGAATTGATTTTCCCATTCAAGTGGTGTAACTCCTTCTTCTTCCTTGTGTTCTTCCTCTCAAGCTCTCCCTCTCCCTCTCCTCCTCCCTTGGCCGAACCACATAGGTGCTAGCACACCTTGGTTTTTGGTCATCTCCATCTAGTGTGTCCGTGTGGATACTTCTAGAGGACCGACACTTGACGGTCTTGAGATCCGGCATCATTTGGATGAGCGGGACTCGCGTGGGGCGCACATCAAAGGTATAATCTTAACTTTAGTGTAGATCTAAAGTTTTACAAACTCGTACAAGAAAAGGTTTTTCGAAAAAGTTTTTGTTTACGAATCTTTGCACGGATCTATGGCTTTGGGTTACTCGGGGTTTCCGCGACGCGAAAAAGCGGTTTTCGCGGCCCGAAGAAACCAACAGATAGAAGTTCCAATCCTCTAGTTTGTAAGTGTCCACATCACCGCAAACACTCATCAAGAGAGAAGAGACATGGTTAGAAGAATTTGATAAATCATATTCCAACCTTTCCTTACCGATTACCAATGAAAGCTTATGGTTTTTAACATCAATGATTGCTCTAGCTTTAGCAAGGAAGGGTCTTCCTAATATGATAGGAATTTTTGGATCTTCGACCATGTCAAGTACCACAAAATCTGTGGGAATTATATTCCCACCAATCTCTACCGGCACATCTTCAATAATGCCCATAAGATATCTGTAAGAATGGTCAGCTAATTATAGTGCCATGGTAGTAAGTTTAAAGTTTTTGAGACCTAATTTATTATAGATTGAATATGGAATGAGGCTAACACTTGCCCCCAAATCACAAAAAGCTTTTTCTATAAATTCAGATCATATATTGCAAGGAATATAAAAGCTTCCTGGATCTTTAAGCTTTGGGGAAGTGTTCTTTTCAAACAAAGCGCTACATTCCTTAGTGAGTGCTATGGTCTCAATATCTCCTCTTGTTCTTTTGTTTGACATGATGCCCTTCAGAAATTTGGCAAACTTTGACATTTGCATGATTGCATCAATTAGAGGAACTTCAACACAAATTTCTTTAACTTTTTCCAAAAATCTTCCAAACTCTTCATCCTTCTTTAACATATCCAATCTTTGAGGGAAAGGAACTACTTGACTTTGAGGATTAAGTGGAAGAGTCTCTTCAACCTTAATGGTACTCTCCTCTTTATCTTGAATCTGATTTGGTTCATGTGCTGGAGGAGAGAGCTCTTCTTCAGTTTTCATCCCTTGTGGAGCAGTCACTTGTGGATCACCCAAGGTCCGTCTGCTCCTAAGCTTAATTCTATTGCAGTGCTCTATTGGGTTAACATCAGGTTTTCCAGGAAATTGTCTTAGTGCTCTTGAACATGATGAATCTAATTGGGTAATTTGGCTATCTTGAATCTTTTGATGCTTGTCGGAATTATCCATTCTATGAGTTAGCTTCAAAATATCTTGCTTCATTTCATTTTGATTGGAGATAATTTCCTCAAGCATCTTCTAAATTTTAGAAAATTGAAAGCCCTGAGAAGATTGTTGTTGTTGCTGAAAATTTTGTTGCCCGAATTAGAAATTTGGTCTACCTCCCATGGATGGTCCTTGTTCTTGATTATTTCTGTAGGAATAATTTGGATGATTCTTCCACCCAGGGTTATATGTGTTGGAATAGGGATTGTTCTGTCTCTGATTAAAACTCATGATAACATCACATTGCTCTAATTGATTTATTTGTGCAGATATAGCTCCGAAAGGACATGAGTCTGGAGAATGTTCAAAACTTCCACAAGTTTCACAAGCACATACTAGGGCATTTACCGTGTTAGACTTTGTTCCCATATTCTCTAGCTTTTTAGTAAGAGCATCCAACTTTGCAGTCATTAAGGTAACTGCATCTACATCAAATTTTCCTGATGCTTTTGTTGGGTTTGTATAAGAATAGCCTCCACTTCTTTCAGTTGCCCATTGATGATGATTCTGTGCTACACTTTCAATGATTTCTTCGGCCTTATCTAAACTCTTGTTCTTAAGTGCCCCTCCAGTTACGAAATCAAGGGACACCTTAGTTTGATAATTGATGTCATTATAAATGAGTGTAACACCAACCATTTCTCCAATCCATGATGTGAGCATTGTCTGAGTATACTATTGTATCTATCCCATGCTTCAAATAAAGATTCCGAATCTGATTGTCTAAATCTTGCAATAAGATTTCTCGTATGAGCAGTCTTACTTGGAGGATAGAATTTGTTTAAGAATTGTTGCTCATATTGTTCCCAAGTGATAATGGTATTAGGAGGTAATGAATTCAGCCATTGTTTAGCTTTATCTCGTAAAGAAAATCCAAACAATAATAGTCTTACAATTTCTGAAGCAACACCATTCATTTTCATGGTACCGTAGATTTCCTAAAAGACTTCCAAATGATGATTAGGATCTTCATGCGGTCCGCCTCCAAAGTGATTTTGTTGAACCATATTGATTATTGCAGGCTTAATCTCAAAATTATTTGCTTCAACAGAGGGTCTTGTAATACTTGAATGGAACCCTCTGCCATAAGGTGTTGCATAATCCTTAAGTAGTATATTCGTCATATTTGAATGTTCTTGTTCTTCTTGATGTCTTTGCAAGATTTTCCTTCTATGAAATGTTTTATCAATTTCGGGATCAAGAGGAAGTAATTCTCCTGCAAAGTTAGATCTTCGCACACAAGAACATGATTAAAGAATTTGATTCACAAAGAATAAAGAATTAAAGAATAACGAATGTAAAGAAATAATACAAAGAAAGAATTTCAGAAAAGAATTAGAAAACTAGTTACAAGTTAGATGTAAGAAAAGAATAGAAAAGAAAAGTTAAGTCTAACTCACATGATTATCCCTAATGTTATAGACGCAATCCCCGACAACAGCACCAAAAACTTGTTATGCATCGCAAGTGTACGGTTACGTCGTCAGTAATAAAAGTATTTCAAATTCATAGGGACTGGTTATAATCATTAAGGATGTCTCAAAAGTGAATTAGCTAAACAATCGAACAAGAGATTATATAACCCAAGAAATGACTACGAATTAGAAGTAAAGGTTAAATGTAGAAACTCAGCTTTGTGAAGGTTCTAGGAGTTTTAGTTTCTTTGTGATATTCATTAATGTAATGCAACCTACCAATTCCCTATCCTCAATTGCAATGTATTCGTAAGAAGTCACCGGTTATCTCCTGCAGAAAATACCGGTCAAGGACTCTTATCTAAACCTTAAGCAATCAAAGAGTTATGATTCCTATAAAGTCCATTAGCGGGATAGCCCTATCACAACACCCCTCGGTCATACAACATAGAAACACATCACTAATTAATTCACATTAAGATATAGAATTCAGCACGTTAATCCATCCTTCTTCTTTGTAGGTTCTTGTTTCACCCCTTAAGGTGATCCCCTATATGTCCGTTAGCGGGGCAGCCCTATCACGACGCCCCTCGATGATACAATTTAGAGAATTCCTCTACAAGATTTCACAAGAAATACAAACAACCAATCAAAAATGGTAATTAGGTACAAAACACAACAATCCATACAAGATTGATTGATATGAAATATAACAACATCATTGAATCAAGAAGATGGCAAATCCTTGAATCTTACAACAATTTACATCACAAATACTCCCTCCATTCTAGAACAAAGAGATCTACTCCATAGAATACAAGAAAAGCACCAAAGACAAGAAGATTGTAAACATTCTGATCTCAATCAAGAAGATAGAATAGGAATGCTTATCTCAATACGACGAGTGATCTTCGAAACCAATCCACCACTCTTGGAGTCGAATCTTAGATGAAAATCTCCTCTTGAATGCTGGAAACCGTGCCCAACAATTGATCTCCCCATAAGGGAGAGCTCCTATATATAGAAGAGGGAATTTGGGCGCCACACGGCCCAGGACACGACCGTGTGAGATTCACACGGCCTTAGCTTTCCCCTTCTCTGCCAAGGTCACACGGCCGTGTAACCCTCACACGGCTGTGCCAAGCTTAATCCCTGGCTGGCTTGCACGACTATGTAGATCCACACGGCCTAGTCAGTCTTCGTCTCTGGAAGTGTCGCACGATCGTGTGGCACACACGGCCATGTCATTCTTTGGCTCTAGAAAGGCTACACGGGCGTGTAACCATACATGACCATGTACTGACTGACTTGAAAAGGTGGCATGGCCATGTCATATCTAAATAGCCAGGGCATTCCCCTTTGCTATTGATGCTGCATGGCCCTGTCATCACCACACGGCCAGGGTCATTTCCCTTGGCATGGTTATGTGGCCCTCATGGCTAGTGTCAACTTCCTTCATTTTGATTGCAGAATTGATTACGAGCATTAATTCTTCTCCAAATTTGACTCCTGAAAATAGAAAATGTACAAGAGCAGATATCCGAACAAAGAAGAGTAGTTAAGCTAAAATTTAAGCAAGAAGCATGAGAGTGCATAGACAAAGCATGTATAAAATATAAGAATGTGTGGCAAAACATGCCAAACAAACGTATAAAATCTACGTACATCACTCGGCTTGCTTCGGTTCGAGTCTTCTACTTCAGCTCTGCTCACTTAGGTGATTTCAGCCACCCGAAATAGGGCTCACTCGAACCCAACTTTTGGCCTTTTCGAGCAAGCTTCCGCTCCAGCTTCTCGTCCCTCAGAAATGTCGCACACCTCCTTCTCGTCTTCCTGTGTACTCTTTTGCAGCACCTCGTCCCTCAGATGCACCGAGCCCGTCGTCTCTCTCTTGTGTCGTCCTTCTCGATAGCTGCGTCTTTTGCTCGATGCCCTATGCTCCTAAGTTTCTGCACACTTAGACACAGGGTTAAACACAACAGGACCTAACTTAACTTGTTTGATCATATCAAAACTACCTTGGAGTACCAACAATTTCTTTTTAAGCAAGTAGTAGATTCAGTTGGTTCATCTATTAGCAAAGTTGATGGAGTTCATCAAATTCCAAGTTAGGGGTCATTAGTAACAGAGAATTTGATTAAAGGAGGAATAAGGAGATAAACTATTACTGATAGGTTGTTACCATTTTTAAAGAGATATTGGGAGTATTAATGGCATTTAACATATTGGGAAGATAGATCGTCTTTCTCTTGGGAAAAGAGAATCAAGAGATAAATGAATCAGCACAACAAGGTATAATAACTTAACATGGAACTTTGTATTATCATTAATAAACATACAATCAACGATAGAACTTATGGACTTTTTACTATGAATCTTCCATAAGAGATGCATTGAATAGACAAATTTTTACTTGTCTTGCCTCATAGAGGTGCTGGATTGTTCCGCCCACCCCAAATAGGGTCGTGTGGCTGAATAATAGCCTGGACAAAGATGAGACGCTTGCTTCATTCTCCTATGTTTATGTGACTTACCTTCACAGTTTTGTGAAAGGGAGGATATCTCTGAGTTGGCTCAGTTTAATTCAGCTTGTAAGGACCTCATTTTATTTGCTTGCTGCTTCAAATCTTACTGCTGTTGCGATATTAGTTGACAATCTTCTTGGTTCTTCTTTGTCAGGATGGTGATCACGGAAGCATGCGTCAATCTCAGGTCATCCAGTTCGGTAGTCATTTGCTCTAAGTGTAAATAGGCTTTTTCCCTTAAGGCGACCTCGGCTCGAATTTGGGAATGAGAAGTAGATAGACGCACCTCAAGTTCTCGCTGTTGTGAGTGATGAAGATCTAGAGTTTGTATCACCTCTGCTAGGGGTTGCTCTTTCTCAGATAATAGTTGAGCCCAAGGATGAAAATTTAAATCCATAGCTCTCGGCAATATACCTAGGAGAAGATGGAGAAAGAAAAGGTAAGATCAGTGAAACGAGAATGAACCAAGGTCAAACCCCACATTTTAATCAGGTCATGGGACATAGGATGGGAGTCACGGGATCACTGTAGTCGATATGAAGTTTCAGGAATGATCAATGTTTATTAAACAGATGGGGAGGATGACATGGCAGTCAAATTCAAGGTGATGTGGTGGTCAAAAGTCTGGGTCAAAGTTAAATTAGAGGGATATTCCTCACTTGAGATAGGGATTCACCCAGCAACAGAGTTCCTGAGTCCTGTCCACATGGTCCTAGAGTAGGACACTAGGATAAGGTCGGCCGAACATAAGATCGATCACATCTAACAAAACAATGGTACTTTAACACTAAGGAAAAATTAAGGGAGGCTCGACCGGTTAGGAGATCATCCTAGCTCGAGATACTTAAACCTTAGTAGACTCCTAATATACGATCGATCGAACTAAGACCGATCGAACATAAGACTTCCTGAATGCGCTCGATCGAGCAAAGCTAGGAATACTTAGCATCATATAAAGATCCTAATATAGGATCGGTTAGACAAAGGCCGACGACTAGCTGCTACAACGGTGTATCATCTACTTTGATAGGTAAATACTGCAATGGTGTAACAATTACTTCGACGGCTAGCTGCTACAACGTTGTAGCAGCTACTTGGAATGTTAACTTCTACAACGGTGTATCAGCTACTTCGATAACTAGCTGCTACAATTTTATTACAACTACTTCGACAGGTACCTACTATAATAGTGTATTAGTTAATTTGACAGGTAGCTACTATAACGTTGTAGCAGCTACTTAGACAAGTAACTGCTACAACATTGTAGTAGCAAATTCGAAGATGTAGCAGCTACAATGATGAAGTAGCTATTTCGACGGTTAGCTACTATATCATTGTAGCAGCTATTTTCGTTATGTATATAATTTGGTAAAAATTTAATTAAAATCATTTTAATTTGTAATTATCTCTAATTCTAAGATATTATTAAGATTTATACTAAAACGTAGAAGAACTAACTACAACACGTTGTAGCAACTAATTTGATAGTTAGCTATTACAATGTGTAGCAGCTAATTGGAAAGTTAACACTACAGGTTTTAGCAGCTACCTGGAAAGTTACCTTCCACAACGTAGTTGTAATTCCCTCTATTCATAATATGTATTGTTTATACATGATTCTAAGTGATATATTTAATACAGGGCAAAACATATGTTGTCTTTATTGGTCGGCTGTCGGGTGTTTATGACACCTGGATAGAAGCATCTACACAAGTTTTAGAGGTGTTATACACCAGTCCTTCGAGAGTAAACAGGATGCAATACGAGCTTTTGAAGCCTACAATGTACTATCTTACAATGTTATTCATCTTTTTATTTTAAATAATTCCTTAAATTTATTTTAGTTGTATAAATTGCAGCAAACTTTTCAATTTGTGGAGCTTCAATTTCCCACATTTCATTCGATAGTAAGGCGTTTAAATTTAAGTCTTAATTCCTGCACTATCTGTTACAACATGTAGTAATAGCTACTACAACTAGCTTCTACACGTGGTAGTAGCTACTTAGACAGATAGCTGCTACAACGTTGTGACAGCTACTTGGAATGTTGGCTACTACAACATTGTAGCAACTATTTCGACAAATAACTGCTACAACAGTGTAGCAACTATAATGCTTCTCCAAATAACATTTGTTTACCAATTTTTTGTTCTATAATGTACAAAAAACTTTCCCAAAATCATTTTCTACAAACCATTCGATGGTAAGTCTTTTTAAGTTAGCTACTCAGATACTACTAAATTGTTAATAGACATTTATATTTGTATGAATTTTAATTTTTTATATCTAGTATTAAAGTTTGCATGTTTGATACATATTAATATTTTATGATTTAAGTTGTAACTACTACAAACATGTATCAACTAGTAATGGGGTAGCTGCAAAAACTTGTAGCAGCTATCCGACACTAGCTACTATACAATGCATCATCTACCCTACAATAGCTGATGCACATTATAGCAGCTATCCTACATTAGCTGCTACATGTGGTAAGTCAATTCGTTTAAATTTGTAAGTCCTTTTATTCCTAATATATATTGTTTATATGTGATTCTAAATTATCTATTTAATCAATATAGGGGAAAACATATGTTATCTTTATTAGACGTCAGCCGAGTGTTTATAACACATGGATAGAAGCATCTACATAAGTTAATCATTTTAGGGGCACTATACACCAATCCTTCAAGAGTAAATAGGATGAAATAAGGTTTTTTGAAGCCTACAACAATAAAAATTGAGAGAACACTTCCATTACATCTAGGGGAAAAAAAGTTCATGTGCATCCTCAAATATAGTATCAAGTTCAAAATCAAAGAGAAAACTATCGAAGACTAAAAAATTTAGAGAACTGAAAGATGCATTGGAAGAGATAGAATAATAGTTAGATTCTCTACAAAGTAGTGATGAAAATTAGATATGGTATTTGAAGTTGTAGGGTTTATAGGTCATATGGCTTAAAATCTTCCATGATGTATTACATTTTGATCAAATTACCTATGAAGGTTAGATATTTATATTTATCTTGTTAGCATTGTTTCTATCCAATACTATAAGTTGCATGTTTGATACATTTTAGTGTATTATGATTCAAGTTATAATTCATTGGTACATTAGTAGCTAATCTAGACTAGTCACTACCACGCGAACTTTACTAGACTAGCTTGTTGTAACAGCTACTGGACAATAGCTGCAACAACGACAAACTTGTGTTGTAGCAGCTATTGTCTAGTACCTGCTAGAATGTATTGTACAAGGCCGAGATAAATCAACCCATAGTTTAAAATGAAAAATAAAATTTACTGATTCTATTAAACAGACAAAATATGAAAGATAGTCATTATAAGACACCAACAAAATAAACAAGGAACATTAACACAATAAAATGAAGTGCTACAGAATGACCCTTATCTAGCCTAAGGACTTATAAGGTGAGCCCCTAGCATTCCATGCATTCTAGTAGATCGATAGCTGATTTAACGGTTGTCTCAGTCTCCACCAGTGTTTGAAGGGCTCACTTCAACTGGATCACCGATTGATCCCGATTTTGCTGCAAAGATGCTGGTGGTTTAGAAGGGAGGGAAGCCAAAGTGTCTTCCCAAGACCCGAAAGAAGAGGTAGATATCGATTAATTGATCACTATCACGGGGCCAGGACAAGGTATTGTTTTCTTGCCACCCAAAGGAGAAGCTATTATCAAAATTAAATGGTTTAGGATAATGAAGGATAAAGGATTTAGGTTGTCATCTTTATAATTATGTAATTTCATCAATTTCATAGGTAAAGTGCGATGAATGTTGAAATTTACTTCAAGGAGTTGAAACATCATTTTTAGATAGCTCATTAAATGGAACGAGAGGCAAAGGAGTTGGTGAAATTTAATAATTATAATAAAGAAGATGGTTTAGCAGTTACTATCAAAGTAACTGCTATAACAAATACTTAATGTTGTAGACTGCAGTTGTTACACGTTATAGTAGTAACTGTGCAGTTGCAACTACAACAGGTAGACTTTGTAAATTTTCATGAATAAAATTTTATTCTCCCCAATATAACAACAGATTGTTGCATACTTTTTTATTATTATGTAGGGCTTGTAATATTTTCATTTGAATAATTTTAAGCTACGACAAGCTATAACAGCTTCTGTACCATAGGTGTATGGAAGGATTCAAAGGCCAATAGTTAGTTATCCTTGTCTTACTCTTTGTCTTATCTTTTCATAGGTTCTGATGAGTTATAACGACTTTTGATGCCCCTATTTATAGTATCGAAGAGGCACTTCCATTTGAGTTGTCTTTATCAATAGTTAATGTTGTTAAATCTAATTTTTCTATAAATCATCTGATAACCTAACTCTCTTTCATGCTTTCTTACCTAACATCTCCCTATCAATGTTTCCCTTCTATGAGAGAAAAAGAATCAAACTGATTATGTTCTAGTGCAACACAACAACTTTTATAAGTTAATATTATTCCTTTCGTTATGCATATAAACTTGGTAAGAAATTATTTAAAATCTTTTTTATCTTTAATTATCTCTAATCCTAAGATATTATTAAGATATATACTACAAGCGCCAGTTAGTTGCTACAACGTGTAGTAACTACTTCGATAGTTATTAACTAAAACATCATTTTCGATTGAATAATTTTAAGTTGTGACACATTGTAGCAGCTTATGTACATTGGTTGCATTGAAAGATTCAAGGCCCTGACGATTAGTTATCCATGTCTTTACTATCTGTCTTATCCTTTCATTGGTTTTGATGAATTGTATTGAGTCTTTTGATGACCCATTTTTATGGTATCGAAAAGACGCTAGATAGCTTGACTTGTCTTTATCAAGAGTTAATGTTGTTAGAACCAAATTTCTTATAAATTCTCTATCAACCCAACTCTCTCTTTCATGTTGCCTTGCCTTTTGTCCTCTTATATAGTGGTTTTATTATAGCTCTTCAAGGATCATGTCTTGCTTTAGCTAGAAGAGGAAACCCACTCTGGATGGTGTTAAAGAACTCCCTATCGTTGAAGATTCAAGCTCTACGTCTTCTCCCTTTGAAAGACCATCTCTATTAGTAAACTCGTCTACTTCTTGATTTGTATTATCCATTCTTCAAGCTACTATATATATAGCTTTTATTCCTTGAATTCAAGATTTTTCTAAATTAAGCCGAACAGGCATCTCAGTTTAGCCATGGATCATCATGCTATTTATGACTATATTAAGATCCTCACTGAACAACAGAACCAAGTGAGGAAGGAGTTGGATATGCCCCTTTTACAAGAGAAAAACAATCAATCTGAACTTGTGCAACTACGACGACAACTGTCCCAAGTTAATGTAGCATTAGAGGATGCTATAAATAAAATGACTGAGTGAAATATCACTCTTTGTGAAGTTCAGCCTAACATCTCCCTATCGATGCTTCCCTTCTATGAGAAAAAAATAATCAATCTGAATTTGTGCAAGTGCGACAACTATTCCAAGTTAATGCAACATTAGAGAATGTTATAAATCAAATGATTATATCATTAGTGTTTATATTAACTTTTTGCCTTAAGATCTTCTTGTTTGTCCTATGTTATTATCTTTGTTTAAAATATTATTAGTATTCCCTTCATGTATATTAACCCAACTAAAGTCTCTAACTCTTTAATCTTTTACGCTCAATAATATGTTACTCTGCATATTCTCGGAATAATAGATCATATCAATCTCATTTTTTTATTTAGATTAACTAAATGGCATTCTACACGTTGTATCAATTAATGTATAAATTGCTAGAAGCTACTACACGTTGTAGCAGTTGTTTCACATTGTATCAGCTAGTCTCCAGATGCTGCTACAATGTGCTGCAGCTTCTCAAGCATAGCTACTACACTATGCAACAGTTACTACGGATTAGCTACTACACGTTGTAGCAGCTACTGCTAATGCAGCTAACAAACAATAATCTATATTAATAATTAAATGGTCACTTATATAAAGTGAAATTAATGAATTTATGAAGACACATTAATTAATTAATGATGACCTACTAAATCTGGTCTATTGATCCATGGCGTCCATAGAATGATCACTCATAACTGTCAGAAATCATATGACTAGTCATACCTGTCATATATCATGACCCATGAATACTGGTAAAATCAAAAGTTGGCAGAAGCTTAGTTGTGGGCTCATGAATACAATTATTCCTAGATTGAATAGTATAACGCCTCTATTTTCCTATAGAACAGAGGGAGGCTTCTTTCATGACATCGAAAGGGAAACAAAATGAGTAGCTTATTAATCGATTAACGTCATTTTCCCAACACCAACTTTGTCATTTCTTTCATGGCATCCACTTAAATCATGAAGTGTATCTTGCTCCTAAAGCAAGAATGACAAAGCAGACATGTTGCCTTCCACGGTCTAGTGTAAGCTTCCATATTCATAAAGGAATATCTTTATTGTGATCACCATCATCTAACCCTGATCAACGTATGTGGATGAGGTTAGGTCACTCATGGAGTAGTCTAAGTTTGCCCAAAATCCCATGTGAGCAATGAAGAGCCTCAGGAATGCCCTGAGGAATGAGTACATTAGGGAGAGGATGCTTGCCTCGACGAACTTCTCCCAGCCATGACCAAAGGATGTGAGGGAGATGAAAAAGAACAGATGTTGTTTGGTGTTCATAATAGGATCTACGTTGAACAAGGATGATCACTCAAGGAGAACACTGTGGACGAAGCTCGGCCAATATGATATTGACATTGTACAATATGAGAACTATGTGAGCACTCATGGGGGTTCAGAACACTGTGCTCAATATTAAACTAACAATGTAATTGAAATATAATTTTAGTGACAATATTTTGTCAAGTTGGTATAATTGTATTGTATAACGGCTATAAAAATTGATTAAATCCATTGTATACCATATGTAAATATATTGTCAAGCTAGCTAGTGCATGTTAATATTTTATAGTAGCTAGTCACACTAGCTACTACACCTTGTTTTCTAACTCCCGACTAGCTACCACATCTTGTAGCAGCTACTGCCAACTAGCTATTTTTATTATTCTGTTGTCATATCATGGTGTAGTAAATTAAAGTGCGCTCATAAGTAGTGTCTACACAAGTTAATATGTCCATGTTGTAGCAGCTAGTGTATGGTAGCTGCTACATTATTTCCAGATCACACATTAAATACAATGGGAGGAGTCGTTGATATTTGATTTGAATCAAGTTAATGTTGTAGCAGTTATTGGTGCACAACTGCTATAACACGGAATTCATGTTGTAGCAGCTACCTATCTGTAACTACTACAACACAGAAGGAGACTTTATGTAATACATCTCAAATTATTAATAGAATAATTGTATAACAATCAGAGTAGAAGGAGAAAGTCTACCAAGCTTGGTTATTTTAGGATAAAGGTGGTGGTGTAAATAAATCTAAAGAGGAAGCCTTAAAAATAGAAAAGGAAAGAAAATGTTTGTGATTTCTCTATTATAATAATTTAAAATTAATGAATTTATGGAGACACATCAATTAATTACTAGCGACCTACCACATCTGGTCCATTGATCCATGATGTCCATGAAATGACCACTCATAGCTGTCATTTATGATAGCCATGACTAGTCATACCTGTCATAAATCATGACTTATGAAGAATTCAAAATCCTGCTTTGTCAGAAGCTCAGCTATGGATGTGTGAATACAACTACTCCCAGATTAAAAGTAAGTGCCTCCGTTTTCTATATAATAGAGGTAGGGAGGCTCCTTTCATGACATCCAAAGGAAATGCGTAGCTTATAAAGGATTGGCGTTATTTTCCTGACACCACCTTCCTCATTTCTTTCATAGCATCTAGTGTACATCTTCAAGTGTATCTTGCTCTCAAAGCGGGAATGACAAAGCGGTCATGTTACCTTCCACGGTCTAATGTAAGCTTCCATATTCGTAAAGGAATATCTTTAATGTGAACACCATCGTCTAGCCTCGATCAATGCATGTGGATGAGGTTAGGATGCTGATGGAGTGGTCTATGTTTGCCTAAAATCCCATGTATATGACGAAGAGCCTCAGGAATGCCCTGAGGAATTCTCATGGAGTAGCCATAGGAAGCTCGACTCAACGAACTTCTCCCATCCTCGATGAAAGGACGTGAGGGAGATGAAAAACAATTAAAGAACAATGTGAGAGGTCATGGGTGTTGGTGCAGGAAGCATCCGACGATTGAACTCAAGTTCTGATAATGGTAAAGGAATCAAAGTTAAGATTATTTGTGATCTAACATGTCTGATGGAGATTGCAGGAAAGTCCTAAGTGTTCTTAGTCAAATGTCCTAGCTGCGGTTAGGCTAGGTGAAAATCCTAAGTGGTGGTAACCTTAGGTCCTCGTGGTTGGTAACCTTAGGAGGAGGAAAACTCTAAGGGACGGCATGTTGGATTCTTCGGGCCGTGAAAACCGCTTTTTCGCGTCGCGGAGACCCCGAGTCACCCAAAGCCATGGATCTCGTGCAAAGATTCGTAAACAAAATTATCGAAAAACCTTTTTCTTGTAAGAGTTTGTAAAAACTTTAGATCTACACTAAAGTTAAGATCATTACCCTTGTAGCGAAGCCCTTCGCGTTCCTGCTTGTCCAATATGTCGCCGGATCTCTAGTTGTCAAAGTAGACAACCTCTATATGTATCCACACGGACACAAGTAGAAGGAGATAACCAAAACACAAGGTGTGCTAGCACCAATGGAGTGTTCGGCCAAGGAATGGGAGAAGGAGAAGAGAGAGCACCCAAGGGAGAAGAAGAGTGAATGAAAATCAATGAGAGGAAATTTAAACAACCCCTTAGCCATCAAGTGGCCGACCACTCTAGGAGGTGTAACCCCCACATTAATTCTAATTAATGTGGAGACCATTAAGAGTTGTAACCCCCATGAGGTGGCACTCTAGGATGATGTGGATCAACACTATTGGTCCACATCTTGCCACCTCACTAAATGACATGGCAACAAGGGAAACTTCCTCATTTAATGTGGGCCGGCCCCATTAAATGCTATGGAGGCTTGTAACCTCCATGAGGTGGCACACATTGATGATGTGGAGCAATCCTATTGGTCCACATCTTGCCAAATCACTAGTGATGTGGCAAAAAGTCAAGTCAAACATGACTTTTTCTCTTCCTCTCAAATCAAGTCAAACTTGATCAAATCTCTCTCATGGTTGATCTAATCCAACCATATGATTCAAGCCAACTTAATATAATGAATCTAATTCATTAAATTAAGTTGATTTAATGATTCATAATCTAAATTAGACTCATTGAATACATGAATCAACTTGAGTCCAACTCAATTAGCCCAATTTGGATTACTCTTAATCCAATATGATTCATCAAATGAATCTAATCCTCTTAGTTCATTATATGAACCAAATCTCCATCTAATTGTCCTTAGTGTGTGACCCTATAGGTTCTTGTAACGTTGGCAGTGCCCTAAACCCATTTAGGAGCATAAGTAATGAGCGGTATCTAGCAACACATCATTACTACCCAAGTTACAAGAATGTCGAGATCCGACATCACCTTGTGACTACCAATTGTGACTCCTCACAAAATATGTCATTGTCCTTCTATCCTAGACATCTAGATTGATCAATATGAGGCATAGACCGTGTCATCCTCTAATCAATCTAAATCTTGAACTCCAAGTAGACTCACTCGATCAAATGAGCTCAACATCTAATGTTGACTCATTTGGGCATGGCCATGCACTTAGTGGTCTCACTCTATCAAGAATATTGATGTCGCTCCCGTCATATGGGAGGGATAGATCCCATCTACATCACTCACATCCCTCTGCATAATTTGTTACATACCCAGTAATCGCCTTTATAGTCCACCTTGTTACGGGTGACGTTTGACGAAACCAAAGTACATAACTCCTTATGTAGGGATCCATGGTGACTTCAGGTCTAAGGACTAATAGTCATACTAATAGCCACATGAGAAAGTATATGACACTCATATAACGATCCATGATACTTTCTCATGGCGGGTCATTCAGTATACATTCTCCAATGTATACCCATGTGTCAGCTTGATATCTCTATATCCATGACTTGTGAGATCAAGTCATCGAGCTGACCTACATGCTAGTCTTATTGCATTAACATTGTCCCAGAATGTTAATACTCGACTAGGAATGATTTAGAGTAGTGTTCCCTATATCATCTCACTATCGATTCAACTAATCGATTGATATAGGTATGAACCTTCTACTCAAGGACGCTATTATGCTTAGTCTATTTGGCACTAATACAAATAAGTATAATAACCAAACAAATGCCTTTATTAATATACAAGAATATGATACAATGAGTCCATACAATCATCAAATGATTGGCTCTAGGGCTCTAACTAACAATCTCCCACTAGCACTAGTGCCAATCAGTATAGGCTCTAAGGCCTAATGACCTAGTGTGACTATCATGCTTTCTCTGTGCCAAAACCTTGGTCAAGGGATCTGCGATGTTAGCCTCTGTAGGTAATCTGCAAATCTTCACATCTCCTCTATCGATAATCTCTCGAATGAGATGGAAGCGCCGTAGTATGTGCTTGGTCCGCTGGTGTGAGCGAGGTTCCTTCACCTGTGCTATAGCTCTATTGTTGTCACAATAGAGCTCAACTGGGTCAGCGATGCTAGGAACCACCCCAACTTGCGGATCCAAACTGCCTCCTTTGCTGCCTCTGATGCAGCAATATACTCGGCCTCTGTTGTAGAATCAGCTACTGTGTCCTGCTTCGAACTCTTCCAGCTCACAGCACCACCATTTAAGCAAAACACGAACCCTGACTGCGATCGATAATCATCCTGATCGGTCTGGAAGCTGGCATCACTGTAACCCTTTACAGTTAGCTCATCATTGCCTCCATATATCAAGAAATATTCTTTAGTCCTTCTTAAGTACTTAAGAATATTCTTGACCGCTATCCAGTGACTTTCACCTGGATCTGACTGGTATCTGCTCATCATGCTCAAAGCATACGAGACGTCAGGTCGAGTACATAGCATGGCGTACATGATCGATCCTATGGCTGAGGCATAATGGATCAGATCCATGCGGTCTCTCTCCTCTCTAGAAGAAGGACCTTTAGTCTTCGAAAGACTCACGCCATGTGACATCGGCAGAAATCCCTTCTTGGAGTTCTGCATGGCAAACCGAAGGAGTACCTTGTTAATGTATGTACTCTGACTTAGGCCAAGCAATCTCTTAGATCTATCTCTATAGATCTGTATCCCTAGAATGCGGGATGTCTCGCCTAAGTCTTTCATTGAGAAGCAACTCCCTAGCCAGGTCTTGACAGACTGAAGCATAGGGATGTCCTTCCCAATGAGTAGTATGTCATCCACATACAATATGAGGAAGACAACTACATTCCCTACAACCTTCCTATAGACACAAGGTTCATCTTCGTTCTTGATGAAATCAAACTGTTTGATCGTATCATCGAAACGAAGATTCCAGCTCCGAGAAGCTTGCTTTAGTCCATAAATGGACCTATGCAGCTTACTAGTATGCTGTGGATCTACAAAACCCTCAGGTTGTGTCATGTACACATCCTCGAGCAGGTTTCCATTCAGAAACGCGGTTTTGACATCCATCTGCCATATCTCATAGTCATGGTAGGCTGCAATAGCAAGCATGATCCGAATGGACTTACACATCACTACTGGAGAAAAGGTTTCATCATAGTCAATACCATAAATCTGCTTGAAACCTTTAGCTACCAAGCGACCCTTATAGATAACTCCATCCATGTCAGTCTTTCTCTTAAAGACCCACTTACACCCAATGGGTTTTACCCCTTCAGGTGGATCAACCAAAGTCCATACTTGGTTGGTGTACATGGAATCCATCTCGGATCTCATGGCCTCTAGCTATTTCTCATAATCTGGTCTCGTCACAGCTTCTTGATAGGTGGTAGGTTCATCCTCTATGAGTACAACGTCATCATGGTCAGACAAGAGAAATGAATATCTCTCAGGCTGACGACGTACCCTATCAGACCTGCGAAGAGGTATGTCTACTTGAACCGGTTGTTGTTCCTCAACTCTTTGTGGAACAACATCATCCACAACACTTTGTGGTTCCAGTTCAATTTCCATCGAGGCATCAGTGCTATTGTTGGCATCTTGAACTTCTTCAAGATCGAACGTGCTCCCACTAGTCTTTCTAGAAACAAAATCCCTTTCTAGAAAGACCCCAGTCTTTGCCACAACTACCTTGTGCTGACTGGGAATGTAGAAGTAACATCCCTTAGTTTCCTTGGGATATCCGATGAAATAGCACTTGTCGGATTTGGGTCCTAATTTGTCTGAGACTTGACGTCGTACGTAAGCCTCACAACCCCAAATCCTCATGAAAGACACCTGGGCATCTCTCCCAGTCCATATCCTATATGGTGTCTTTATCACGGCATTAGATGGAACTCGGTTGAGAATGAAAGCTGTCGTGTCTAGAGCATATCCCCATAGATATGTCGGAAGATCTGTGTGACTCATCATAGATCGTACCATATCTAATAAGGTACGATTCCTCCTTTCGGACACACCATTTCACTGTGGTGTTCCAGGAGGAGTGAGTTGGGATAGAATCCCACACTCAGCTAAATAGTCACGAAACTCATGGCTTAAATATTCACCACCTTGATCTGATCGAAGTATTTTAATACTCTTGCCAAGCTGGTTCTGTACTTCATTCTTAAATTCTTTGAACTTTTCAAAGGATTCGGACTTATGTGTCATCAAGTACACATAACCGTATCTACTGAAGTCATTAGTAAACGTGATGAAGTACCTATAACCGCCTCTAGCAGCGACATTGAAAGGGCCACATACATCACTATGTATGAGTCCTAACAAATCAGTCGCTCTCTCGCTGTGCCCATTAAAAGGAGTCTTGGTCATCTTGCCTCGTAGGCATGACTCGCATATTTCATATGATTCAAAATCAAATGAGTCCAGCAAACCATCCTTATGGAGCTGGGATAAGCGCTTGTTATTTATATGACCTAAGCGACAGTGCCAGAGATAGGTGTGGTTCATATCGTTCGATTTGAACTTCTTGGTACTAACGTTATAGATAGGGCTCTCTAGATCTAGAATATAGAGTCCGTTTATCAGAGGTGCACTACAATAGAACATATCGTTTAAATAGACAGAACAACATTTGTTCTTTATTATAAACGAGAATCCTTTCTTGTCCAAACAAGAAACTGATATAATGTTCTTAGTCAAGGCAGGCACATAACAACAATCATCTAATTCTAGTACAAGCCCAGAGGGAAGAGATAGATGATAAGTTCCTACAGCAATAGCAGCAACTCGTGCTCCATTGCCTACTCGTAGGTCTATCTCACCCTTCATCAATGCCCTGCTATTCCTCAGTGCTTGTACATTAGTACAAATGTGCGAAGCACATCCGGTATCTAATACCCACGATGAAGAAATAGAGAGGTTGACTTCTATAACATGTATACCTGAAGTAGAAATCTTATTTCTCTTCTTCTTAAGATCTTCCAGGTATTCTTTGGAGTTCCTCTTCCAGTGCCTTGCTTGTCCTTGATATAGGTGACAAAGATGCTCAACCATATCGTAAGCGCCCATCAACTCATGTTGCTTCTGAAGCTCAGAGTTCATGGTCGCGAGCATAAGACAGGACACATCTAATGCGTCATCTTGATGCTTCTTGTAAGCATCTCGGTCTGCTCGCGTGGCAGTGGCAGGAGGAGCCTCCGGAATGGGCTGCTCCAGAACGTACAGTTTACGTTCCTGAGTGAGAACAATTCTAAGGTTCCTATACCAGTCCAGGAAATTTGCTCCGTTGAGCTTGTCCTTCTTAAGGACAGAACGCAGGGAGAAAGAGTTCGTATTCGACGTCATGGTTATCTACAACATAAAATTTGCAGAAATAAATATCATATTCTTTTAAAATCATTTAATTAGGCCTTTAACTAAATGATGCTCCCACTGAATACTATAATTCTTGTGGGACAAGATCCACATCATACTAACCCGTGAGTTAGCTTTGGCTAATACGCCCAAGGCTTAGTATGATCGGTAGGTAACGATTACCAATTACATCTCTATGCAACTCTTGTTTATAGGATCAAGATCCATATTTATATTAAAACTCGAGTTAACTTTGGCTAATACGCCCGAGAGTTAATATAAAAGTTATTTTGTCCTACCTTTCCAACTATTGGAAGAATGCCTATAGTTGACTCGATCCAACCGAGTAACTAGGAATACTCAATCTAATTGAGTTTGTATTCACCCATGCGTTGATAGGCGGGACCAAGATTGTCCCTCCGTACCCTACCAAGATAATATGTATTGCTCTGCTTTGGCAGATTCAACAATACATGTGATCGAGGTAGTGATAGGTATCACGGCACGGTTAGGCATTTAGAGTTGGTTCGATCTAGATCTAATCTAATCGAGAAGGATGCATCTTGTGCATGACTTAGATCTAATCTAATCGCAAGGGTGCATCATGTGCACGACTTAGATCTAATCTAATCGTTAAGGCACTAATTAATTAATTAATTATTAAACATGCATCAGATACATAACAATTAATTAATTAATCTATTTGTGATTTAGTCATGGCCCTACTACGATCTTCTCAAGCCAATGAGAAGATCGAATGGTCAACCTAGGGTCAACAGCTTCTCCAAGCTCCTCCCTTTGACCACCTTATGTTGCTCGTGCCCGCCTCAGAACTCCGTCTCGTGTGGACCCTCCACCACTCCAATTTGTAAATTACAATTTGAAACTCGAGTTACATTCGAGTCTAAATCTAATTTACAACCAGAATAAGAGAAAGTCACGACGCGCAGGCCGTGGAAAAAATAAAAATACAGCACACACAATCATATGACGGCACAAAGGCCGTATTATGAATTACAACACAAATCCAATCTTATTGGGTATTTTGGGCCATGACTATCACAAATTAATATATAATTCAAAATTATATATTTTTCATAATTTTTTTGTAATTTTATAAATAATTTTTATAATTTTTATGAGTAAAATTTCCCGGCGGTCCCGTTTAGCGGTTTCGGGCGCAATCGCGGAACGGATCCCCTTGCGGGGCCCAGGGGCAGCGCCCCTACCCGCGATCTAACCATCGCGAGGGTTCCTTTTCGATCCAACAGCGCCTAAACCCGCTGTCCCAAAACGATTTGGGTCGAGACATTGCCGTTTCGGAAAAATCTTCCCGGCGGGTTCGTTTTTAGCGATTTCGGGTGCAATCGCGGAGCAAATTCCCTTGCGGGGTTAGGGGCAATGCCCCTACCCATGATCTAACCATCGTGAGTTGCTCCTTTGCGATCTAATGGCACCCGACCCCGCTGTCCCAAACGGATTTGGGGCAAAACGAAGCCGTTTAAAAGAAAACTTTCCGGTAGCCGAAGCCTACAAGTGCCGAGACACTTTTGCTTCGCTTCTACGGAAAAATTACTCATAAAAACTCTAAAAACTCAATTTTTACAGAAAATCACAGAAGGTATATTTTTCATAAAAATACAAACGAACTCGTACAAGTATTTGCACGTGCCTCTGATACCACTGTTGGATTCTTCGGGCCGCGAAAACCGCTTTTTCGCGTCGTGGAAACCCCGAGTCACCCAAAGTCATGGATCTCGTGCAAAGATTCGTAAACAAAATTATCGAAAAACCTTTTTCTTGTACGAGTTTGTAAAAACTTTAGATCTACAATAAAGTTAAGATCATTACCCTTGTAGCGAAGCCCTTCGCGTTCCCGCTTGTCCAAGATGTCGCCGGATCTCTAGTTGTCAAAGTAGACAACCTCTATATGTATCCACACGGACACAAGTAGAAGGAGATGACCAAAACACAAGGTGTGCTAGCACCAATGGAGTGTTCGGCCAAGGAATGGGAGAAGGAGAAGAGAAAGCACCCAAGGGAGAAGAAGAGTGAATGAAAATCAATGAGAGGAAATTCAAACAACCCCTTACCCATCAAGTGGCCGGCCACTCTAGGAGGTGTAACCCCCACATTAATTCCAATTAATGTGGAGACCATTAAGAGTTGTAACCCCCATGAGGTGGCACTCAAGGATGATGTGGATCAACACTATTGGTCCATATCTTGCCACCTCACAAAATGACATGGCAACAAGTGTAACTTCCTCATTTAATGTGGGCCGGGCACATTAAATGCTATGGAGGCTTGTAACCTCCATGAGGTGGCACACATTAATGATGTGGAGCAATCCTATTGGTCCACATCTTGCCAACTCACTAGTGATGTGGCAAAAAGTCAAGTCAAACATGACTTTTTCTCTTCCTCTCAAATCAAGTCAAACTTGATCAAATCTCTCTCATGGTTGATCTAATCCAACCATATGATTCAAGCCAACTTAATATAATGAATCTAATTCATTAAATTAAGTTGATTTAATGTGTCATAATCTAAATTAGACTCATTGAATACATGAATCAACTTGAGTCCAACTCAATTAGCCCAATTTGGATTACTCTTAATCCAATATGATTCATCAAATGAATCTAATCCTCTTAGTTCATCATATGAACCAAATCTCCATCTAATTGTCCTTAGTGTGTGACCCTATAGGTTCTTGTAACGTTGGCAATGCCCTAAACCCATTTAGGAGCATAAGTAATGAGCGGTATCTAGCAACACATCATTACTACCCAAGTTACAAGAATGTCGAGATCCGACATCACCTTGTGACTACCAATTGTGACTCCTCACAAAATATGTCATTGTCCTTCTATCCTAGACATCTAGATTGATCAATATGAGGCATAGACCGTGTCATCCTCTAATCAATCTAAATCTTGAACTCCAAGTAGACTTACTCGATCAAATGAGCTCAACATCTAATGTTGACTCATTTGGGCATGGCCATGCACTTCGTGGTCTAACTCTATCAAGAATATTGATGTCGCTCCCGTCATATGGGAGGGATAGATCCCATCTACATCACTCACATCCCTCTGCATAATTTGTTACATACCCAGTAATCGCCTTTATAGTCCACCCTGTTACGGGTGACGTTTGACGAAACCAAAGTACATAACTCCTTATGTAGGGATCCATGGTGACTTCAGGTCTAAGGACTAATAGTCATACTAATAGCCACATGAGAAAGTATATGACACTCATATAACGATCCATGATACTTTCTCATGGCGGGTCATTCAGTATACATTCTCCAATGCATACACATGTGTCAACTTGATATCTCTATATCCATGACTTGTGAGATCAAGTCATCGAGCTGACCTACATGCTAGTCTTATTGCATTAACATTGTCCCTGAATGTTAATACTCGACTAGGAATGATTTAGAGTAGTGTTCCCTATATCATCTCACTATCGATTCAACTAATCGATTGATATAGGTATGAACCTTCTACTCAAGGACGCTATTATACTTAGTCTATTTGACACTAATACAAATAAGTATAATAACCAAACAAATGCCTTTATTAATATACAAGAATATGATACAATGAGTTCATACAATCATCAAATGATTGGCTCTAGGGCTCTAACTAACACGGCAACCTTAGGTTCTAGGGGGTAGTAACCCTAGGTGGTGAAAATCTTAAGGGGGGGTAACCTTAGGTCCTAGGGGGAGGTAACCCTAGGTGGAGAAAAACCCTAGGGGGCGGTAACCCTAGGTCCTTGGGGGTGGTAACCCTAGACAGAAACTCCAGTCGGTCTGGAGGACCGGACTGGCATCAGGTAATCTCTCCTGAGAGGAGTAGGTGAGAACGTGTTCCCCGTAGAGGGAACAGTAGGCATCGGGTCGACCTAGGGTTTCCGAATGAAAATTCGAAGTCAGACCCGGACAGTCTGATGACTGTCGATCACTTGATTTATCATGTTTATATCTGTTCTAACTCTGTCTTGCAGGGTATGTTGTTGTTTTGGGACTAACGTGTCTTGCAGGTACAAAAGGAACAAGCTAAGCCTCGAATGAATAGTATCCGAGGCGCCTCCATGGAGCTTGAAGGCGCCTCAGGTGCAAGGCTAGAGTTGTCTGCGAAGTGAGCTTAGAGGCACCTTAGAGGAAAGTGGATGTGCCCTGGACTGCTTCTTGGAGGCACCTCCATTGGGCATTGGAGGCGCCCTCAGGCGGATAAGAGGCAGCGGTGAGAGCTCATCGACAGTGAGGATTGCGAGATAAAACTTTGGCTTGGAGGCGCCCTCAACGAAGTATTTAAACAGGTCTCGAGGTAGCAGCAAAACAATCATTTCTCAAGCTACCTTTCTCCTATGTGTTGCTAACAAGATGACCCGGAAGTGCTATGACAAGTTACCGATGACCCAGAGCTGCGATTCTTCAATCTTTTGTTGTCGGTATTATTCTCAATTTATTTTATTGTAATCCTTACTGTACTTCAGTTGTAATATTTCTCGATATTATAGTTATTGCCCATCGAAAGCGATCAACAATCGCGGGCCTTGGAGTAGGAGTCGCCACAGGCTCCGAACCAAGCAAATACTTGTGTTCGCGTTTGTTGTCTTTTATTTCCGCTACTTTAACTCAATAGTTTTACGAATCCGAAACGTGAAAAAACCACGAGCGCTATTCACCCCCCCCCCCTCTAGCGCGATCTCGATCTAACAATTGGTATCAGAGCGGGGTAGCCTTGATTTGGTGCAACCACCAATCAAGCATTCTTTTCGCGGTACTTTTTATTTTTCGGAGTCGATTAGAATTAGCATAATTGCTACATTCTGATCTAGTTCTTTTTGTAATCGTATTCATTTCTCGAAGTTAGTGCAACACTGATGTGCGTAGATTATATACTCTTTTATGCATACTTTGACGCACATCTACTTGTATTTCATTGGCATAATCTATGTTTATTGCACCCTATTTCATTAGAATATCATACTTTCATTATATTCTGTTCGGAGATCTACTCTTTGCTTATTTTGATTAACAGGACGTTTTTTGGAGTAAAAACAGAGTTTAAATGAAGTCTAGAGCTTCCAGAGTGACATGGGCATGCAAAACTATGTTTTCTTCATGTTCTGGCCGTGTAGAACTCACATGGGAGTGTTAAGGCCGTGTAGGGGTCATGTTGGGGCCGTGTGAAGGCCGTGTGAACCTCACACGGCCGTGTGAGGTTTTCTGCACTGCAGACTAAAACTAAAACGGCCATAACTTTGTGCTCGGTTGGAGATTTGGGCTGTTCTTTATACCAGGTTGTAGATAACTTCAAGATATGCAACTTAGATGAAGACTTCAACCATAGAAAACCCCATCTTGATGGTGTAAAAGACGCTGAAATGAAGCATTGCAATTTAGAGCTGTGACAAGGGTCAGGCAAGGGGGTGTGCAAGGGCCATGCAAGGGGGTGTGACCTGTACACGGCCGTGTGAGGTTTCCAGAGACCAAGCAGGACATGGCCGTGTAGATCTACACGGCCATGTGAGGTTTCCAAAGGCCAAGCAGGTGGTGGTCGTTTTGATCTACACGGCCGTGTGAGGTTTCCAGAGGCCAAGCAGGTGGTGGCCGTGTGCACCACACGGCCGTGTTGCATTTCCAGAGAGCAGGAGGGCCTTGGCCGTGTGCACCACACGGCCGTGCAGCATCGGCAGAGAAGGAACTGGACATGGCCGTGTGGATCTCAGACGGCCGTGTCGAGGGGCCGTGTGGCGCTCGATTTCCTCCTCTATTTAAACCTTCCTTCATGAATTGAAAGGGGATCTCCCCCCCTTTGGGAGAAGGCAAGATTTGGTGGTTTCCTCCCAATCTTGGGAGGATTTCTGGGCGATTGAAGGGGAGTTCTTGACGATTTCGACTCCGGAGCGAGGATTGGATCCGAAGACGAAGCTTCTTCGTAGATAAGTTTTCTCTTTCCCCCTTTTCTTGGTTTCTTGGATTGGGGATTTAAGAAATGCTTGTATTCTCTATTTCTTCGGGTTTTCTTCCTCGATTCATGGAGTAGATCTTGTATTCTAGGATGAAGGGAGTATTTGTATGATGGATTGATGTAATCTCTTATGGATTTGCCATTTTCTTGTTTCAATGACATTATCTTGCTTGTATCAATTAGATCTTGAATGATTAATGGTGATTCATGCTTAATTCTCATTCTTGATTAATTGTTTGGATTTCTTATGGACTTTGTAAAGATAAACTCTCACTCGATCATCCGAGGGATCCACGTGACAGGTGCAAGCCCGTGTAAGGACGTTTGAGAGACAATCTTGAAGAGGAAATAGGAATATTCAAGAGAGTAGGATGGATTTTGTGATTAGTTTCTTGTATCTTGATAGATTAATAAGTCGTGGGCTTCTATGTTGATATCCGAGGAAGGCATAGTAATAGGTGCACTTTTGTGTAAGGACAACATAGGTTCATGTCTAATTAATCCTATTTAGATACATTTCTCAGTCCATAGCCGGTTGTCTATTGCAAGAGAGAACCGGCAACTTTCTACATGTTTGGCAATTGAGGGATAAGAATTGGTGAACCATTTACATTCGAGAAATCCTACAAAGAAATCGAAACTCCTAGAATCTCCCTTTATCATAACCCAAAACACTAAACTCTTGTTTGTTGATCTTTAATATTAGATTTGTTTACCTTCACTTTGCATTCGAAACAATTGGATAGTTGTTTAGCTAATTCGCATTGAGACATTTCTAGTGCTTATTCCAGTCCCTGTGGATACGATAATATTTTATATTACTTGCGACATTTCCGTACACTTGCGGAGCGTGACAAGTTTTTGGCGCCGTTGCCGGGTACTGCGCTATAAGGAATTATCAATTGAGTTAGACTAAACATAACTTTTCTTTCTTTCTTTACATTTTCATAGTTGTAACTTTAGAATTCTGTTTCTATAAGCTTTTCTTTTCTTGAATAACATTCTTGACAATTATTTTTGTTGCAATTCTAATTCTAATTCTAACTTTGCATTCTTGATTTCTAGCACTCTAATCTAACTTTTCTCTGTTTTCTCTTTTGATCTAGTTTCTTTGTTCTTTTCTTTTGTAAACATATCTTGCAATCTTTAGCATATGAATTATTCTAGACATTTTTCTTTTTTCTTTTATCTTTTCTTTCTTGTTTTCATTATGCACTTTCTTTCATGCAATTTAAATTCTGCATTTTCTTTCTTGTTTTTCTTTATGCATTTTATTTCTTGTCTTTAATTCTGCATTTTTAGTTTTGATTGTAATTTTTTTTAGATATCTAGAGCATTAACATGTCAAGCAGGGCTTCAAGAGAATTTTTCACACCCATGAGCGTAAGATCTTCCATTGATGAATATTATGATTCAGAAGATTATCAATTTGAGTTTCTTTGTGGAGTGTGTGGTAGCACATCTCATCCAGCTGCTATTTGCCATTTTTTTCAAAAGACTGCTATAACTCCGGAACTTCAGTGTTTGGTTCAACCTCAATATCAAGATACATATGAGCAAGTTCCTGATACTTATGGCTATGACTGGGAAGATCATCAAATTCAGTACCTTCAATCCCAACTAATTTCAGAGCAGAGTGAGCAGTCATTATTCCAGCAGTAGATCTCTAACCCTCCTCAACATTATAATCACTTTTGGATGAATCAACAAAATTTGGACTACAACTACATACAGAATGTTGAGTATACTTCCCAAGTAAATCAGGGCTTGTCAAAATTTCAGGATGATTCTTCATTAGATGGACCACATCGTTCACAATTTGATGAGCCAATTGTTTGGGAGGACTCCCAAAACTCAAATACTCTTGCTCCCAATCAGATGAAGACCACAACACAAGATTCTGAAAAGCTAATGGTACAACGGGGAATCTTAGCTTTACGACTACTACTACAAAATTCCAATAAAGTTGTTGATTCCTCTATTGATGATATTGATGTTAGTGGACTCTTCACTACTTATGATGATGATGTGGTGGATAAAAGTGTAGGGACATGTACTATGGAGGATATGTCCCAAGGATCACCTCCTTTGGTCACACAACCAATTGATACTATGGAATGTGTAAGAATAGAATTGGTTGATGATAATTGTGTAGGGACTTATGTAATGGAAACAAAGCCCCAAGAACCACCACTTTTAGAGGCACCACCACTCGAACCAGAGCTAGAACCATTACAAAATTCTGAAGAGGTCACATCCACTTGTTTAGAACTTTCAGGTACTTCTCAGCACTACAAGGTTAGTATTCTTAGTAATCTTTTAGAAAATTTCATAGAGGTACCTATAATTGATTTTGTTGGATGTGATTCATTTCTTGATACATACTCAATTCATACTAATATGGTTCTAGTTCCTTCTTTGTAACGCCCGCCCTTCTTACCCAACCAAAAATGGCGCTACGTTCTTTATACTACTTACGTACATGCTTTGGTTATACTATAGCAGCGGAAGAAAAAAAAACTTTTAAACTATTCATTTTATTTAAATAAGCATGATATCACAGATGAAATATGCATATATTGATTCTATAACTAATCATATTAATCTGTCTGAATCGTTCTTTGCCGAGCCACCACCACACACATCCTTATCCGCTCCTCCTGTTGCTCCTCTAGTTCATCCAGTTCTTTTATCTGCGGTACAAGGAAAGTAAGCTGTGAGCACTCATGGCTCAGTAAGTTCCTTTCCTACTCACTAAAACCGAAAATCATCGTATATTAATATCATGCGTAATATCATAAGCATATAACATACAAAGGTATCATATTCATATCATCATGGCATCATATCAAATCATTAGCTAATTCAAGCACATATGCAGGCAATGCATCATGAATTTGAAAACTTATACTTGTAAGTACTTGAAGTTAATATCATCATCATTGGGGATCCCGGTTTGTACCACATACATCATACGTAGGTCCAAGATAGCAAGTCTTGAACCCTACCATACATACATACTAGGCCCGAGTCTTACTCCATCGACCTAGGGCATCAGAAGCCCATTACTGACGAGGCCCGAGTCTTATTCCATCGACCCCGGGGCGTTTACGGAGCCCACCCTTGGTACAAACCATACAAAGTAATTTATCATGCATAACTATCATATCATATCCTTAACAATCTTTCATGCATTTCATTTTTCATTCTTCTCATTATGTATAGCATTTCATATGCTATTACATATCATGGCATTCACATAATTTCATTCTTCTCATTATGTATAGCATTTCATATGCTATCACATATCATGGCATTTACATATATTTCATTCTTCTCATTATGTATAGCATTTCATATGCTATCACATATTATGGCATTTACATAAATTTCATTCTTCTCATTATGTATAGCCTTTCATATGCTATCACATATCATGGCATAACATAAATTTCATTGCATAACATTTCCTAGGTTTCTTTCTTTCCTTTTTTTTTTTCTTTTATTTCCTTCACATGGTCGAAACCTACCATTCTTTAGCTAGGTTTTTAAGTAGTCTAAAGCATGAAAACCTAAGTGAGTTTCATGGTAAAATTTACTAAGAAACAAACATATAAATTTAGTTCATGAACAACTTGGCCGAAACATACAAGTCTTTTAACATCTTTGTATCCTACCTCATGAGCATGTTTATTTAAATTTAAGGGTATTCCTAACCCTAAACCCCTTCTTGGCCGAAACATATGGGTGGGTTTCCTTTTAGTTCAAACATCTTCTAAGCAAGAAAACTAATTACATGGTCCCTAACATTTCATAGGAAGAACCTTGTACTAGTTGAGTAAAATAATGAATTTCTCTAGCCTCTTAAAAATATTTTTGGCCGAAATTCTAGGGTTAAGTGCTCCTCTTATCAAGCATCATATAGGTATAAAAACATGAAGAAGAATCCTTTTCCATGGCATAGAAAATCTATCATTTAGTGAAGACTAGTTAAACATCACTAGATTTCGAAAGCTCTTCTTAACCGAATTTTCTCATACTTGTTTCTAGGTTTTAAAATTCTCATAAAATCATAAAAACATATAAAAAGCCTTGTACCACAGGTGAGGGGAAGCTTACCTTCTTCGCTTAAGTTTTCTAGAATTGAGAACTTGCTTGGACCTTTCTTCTTGCTTGCTAGGTTCGGCACCAATGGAGGGAAAGTAGTGGCTAGGTCTTTTGGTGGAGAGGGGAGGAAGAAGAAGCTTCTCCCTCTTGTGTTGCTCGGCAACAACAAGGAAGAAAGAAGAGGGAGGGAGTGAGGAGGAAGAGGAGCTTCCTTCCTCTTGTGTTGCTTGGCAACAAGAAGAAGAAGAGAGGGGGTCTCGGCACAAGAGGGAGGAGGAGAGGGAGAGGAGTGGAGGATGAATTTGAAGTCACCCCTCCATGCCTATTTATACTAAAATGAGGGGAGGAAATTTGACTTGATTCATCCTCCCCATTTATTCCTCTTCTTTATGATAGGAATATTCTAGAGATATGCCTTGTGAGTTCTCTCTTAATCTCTCTCTTTTCTCTCCTTTAATAAAATTTTCTATCTCTCCTCTTACAATATCCTCTTATCCCAATTGGTTAACACATGCATGCATCCACAAGAGAACCAAGGTTCAAAACTTGGTTATGCATATTTTTACTTCTTTTTCTTTTTAAGTAGAAAGAATCCTTTCTTATTCTTAACTACTTAATCCTTCCTCTCTTTACTAATAATTCTCCTATCCCCTTTGGTATCCTATACATGTTCCCTACAAGAGATCCAAGGTTCAATCTCTCTTCTAACATTTTATTTTCTTTTACACATAATAATTCATATATATTATGCATTATGCATAAATATTTCATACATGTACATATTATCTCTTATTTCTTTCTTTTGTCCACATTAATTCCATACATTTTAAATCATGTATAGATGATTATATTCTCAACTTTATTTTTCTTTCATAAAGTTTTAATCATCTAAATCCATCTTAATATTTAACATAGAGTATTTACATCCTCTTTTCATTCGTACTCCCATTACCCTTCTAGGCTTTCTAGGGGTGTTACATTCTTATATTACATTCTTGTGGGAGGTTTGTTTTTCTTTTGGGTGTGTAGGTTTTCAAGAGGCCAATAATTGGAAGCTCATACTGAACCGTCTTCGACCACCTGAAACAACTTTAAAGAAGACGAAGATGGAGAGGGCGATACATCACTTTTTAACTCCAATATTGAAAGCTCCCTCCATAATAAGAGCCCTTGGTAGGAGGGTTCTAAAATATCTTACCCCTCCAAGAGCAAGATTTAGATGAATCTAATGAGGTGGTCGAGCTGATGACCTTAAACAAGCGCTTCTTGGGAGGCAACCCGAGTTCAATCTTGTTTTCATTTTACTTTTAGTTTCTTTTTATTTTGTTGATAATAAATCATACTCTCTACTTAATTCTTCTTGTCTATCTTAATTTTGTAGATTTTAAAGTTGTGGAGGATTGTGAACATTGGATAGAGGAGTATCTTAAAAAAAAAAACATGAATGTCAACCATTTGGAGCTCATCACTTGGTAACTTCTCTTAAAATCTCCTCCACATTGTTTTTAGTTTTCATTGGGACAATGAAAAATTTAAGTCTGGGGGGATGCATTAGATGCATTTGATTTGCTTTGTTTGTTTTTGTTTTTGCTTATGTCTTGCATTTTGTTTTGATTTTTTGTGGCATACATCTTGAGAACATCAAAACTTCACTTATATGCTTTCTTGGATTCAAGTGAAATGTTAGCACGATTATTGTCTTGATTCATGATGTTCGAATGGTGCTAGTAGTAAACTTTGTGTAGTTCTTTTTTCTATCTTGGGAAGCATTAATAAGCTAAGAATCTTATGGTGATGAGTTTTAGTTTTGGTTCAACCTTAAGGATTTTATTTTCACTACACTTGTGCTTGATGCTTGAATAGTTGATGTCATTGAAATAGTCATGATTCATCTTGTTTGCTTAGTACTTGGTTTCCATGGTGATTTCTCAACTTTCATTTTGGTTACTGGATGAGGCTCAAATCATTAAAGCTCATTAGAAAAATCAAAATATCCCAACATGTGTGCTAAAAGTACATTTGTGAATAAGTTTTGCACAATGCAAACACTTAAAAAAAAAAAAAAAAAAGGATATAAAAAACAGTTGTCATGAGTGGAATCTAGCAAGTCACCCCTTTGAGACCGAGTTAGGTTACTGGGGAAATGACTGCTTAGCGTCCCTTGAGATTGAGCATACCTTTGAGACCTTGGGTTAGTTGAGAAATATGAACCAAGTGAATGGTGAGTAAGTGCCTATCACTGGTTACTTGTCTTTCACTGGAAACATTAGGAATTCAAATTTGATGACGACTTGACTAGGACATGGATTGAAACTTGAAGGGTGTTGAGTTACTTTTACACTGTGCACAAGATTCTTATGCTTGAGCCATACTTTACTTGTTTCCATGATCACGCTTGTTAATGAAACTTTTTGATAGAATTAGGAAAGTGCACTAGGCTTTATGAATATGTTGTAGAACATATGAATTTAGACTGCAGCATTTTGCTCGAGGACAAGCAAAGGTTTAAGTCTGGGGGTGTGATGTGCGTAGATTATATACTCTTTTATGCATACTTTGACGCACATCTACTTGTATTTCATTGGCATAATCTATGTTTATTGCACCCTATTTCATTAGAATATCATACTTTCATTATATTCTGTTCGGAGATCTACTCTTTGCTTATTTTGATTGACAGGACGTTTTTTGGAGTAAAAACGGAGTTTAAATGAAGTCTAGAGCTTCCAGAGTGACATGGGCATGCAAAACTATGTTTTCTTCATGTTCTAGCCGTGTAGAACTCACATGGGAGTGTTAAGGCCGTGTAGGGGTCATGTTGGGGCCGTGTGAACTTCACATGGCCGTGTGAAGGCCGTGTGAACCTCACACGGCCGTGTGAGGTTTTCTACACTACAGACTAAAACTAAAACGGCCATAACTTTGTGCTCAGTTGGAGATTTGGGCTGTTCTTTATACCGGGTTGTAGATAACTTCAAGATCTACAACTTAGATGAAGACTTCAACCATAGAAAACCCCATCTTGATGGTGTAAAATACGCTGAAATGAAGCATTGCAATTTAGAGCTATGACAAGGGTCAGGCAAGGGGGTGTGCAAGGGCCATGCAAGGGGGTGTGACCTGTACACGGCCGTGTGAGGTTTCCAGAGGCCAAGCAGGACATGGCCGTGTAGATCTACACGGCCATGTGAGGTTTCCAGAGGCCAAGCAGGTGGTGGCCGTGTGGATCTACACGGCCGTGTGAGGTTTCCAGAGGCCAAGCAGGTGGTGGCCGTGTGCACCACACGGTCGTGTAGCATTTCCAGAGAGCAGGAGGGCCTTGGCCGTGTGCACCACACGGCCGTGCAGCATCGGCAGAGAAGGAACTGGACATGGCCGTGTGGATCTCACACGGCCGTGTCGAGGGGCCGTGTGGCTCCCGATTTCCTCCTCTATTTAAACCTTCCTTCATGAATTGAAAGGGGATCTCTACCCCTTTGGGAGAAGGCAAGATTTGGTGGTTTCCTCCCAATCTTGGGAGGATTTCTGGGCGATTGAAGGGGAGTTCTTGACGATTTCGACTCCGGAGAGAGGATTGGATCCGAAGACGAAGCTTCTTCGTAGATAAGTTTTCTCTTTCCCCCTTTTCTTGGTTTCTTGGATTGGGGATTTAAGAAATGCTTGTATTATCTATTTCTTCGGGTTTTCTTCCTCGATTCATGGAGTAGATCTTGTATTCTAGGATGAAGGGAGTATTTGTATGATGGATTGATGTAATCTCTTATGGATTTGCCATTTTCTTGTTTCAATGACATTATCTTGCTTGTATCAATTAGATCTTGAATGATTAATGGTGATTCATGCTTAATTCTCATTCTTGATTAATTGTTTGGATTTCTTATGGACTTTGTAAAGATAAACTTTCACTCGATCATCCGAGGGATCCACGTGACAGGTGCAAGTCCGTGTAAGGACGTTTGAGAGACAATCTTGAAGAGGAAATAGGAATATTCAAGAGAGTAGGATGGATTTTGTGATTAGTTTCTTGTATCTTGATAGATTAATAAGTCGTGGGCTTCTATGTTGATATCCGAGGAAGGCATAGTAATAGGTGCACTTCTGTGTAAGGACAACATAGGTTCATGTCTAATTAATCCTATTTAGATACATTTCTCAGTCCTTAGCCGGTTGTCTATTGCAAGAGAGAACCAGCAACTTTCTACATGTTTGGCAATTGAGGGATAAGAATTGGTGAACCATTTACATTCGAGAAATCCTACAAAGAAACCGAAACTCCTAGAATCTCCCTTTATCATAACCCAAAACACTAAACTCTTGTTTGTTGATCTTTAATATTAGATTTGTTTACCTTCACTTTGCATTCGAAACAATTGGATAGTTGTTTAGCTAATTCGCATTGAGACATTTCTAGTGCTTATTCCAGTCCCTGTGGATACGATAATCTTTTATATTACTTGCGACATTTCCGTACACTTGCGGAGCGTGACAAACACCACTCGAGAATGCAATTTATTCTTATTTACATATCGTACTACTAATCTAGGATCAAGTCCTGGGACATATTTTTGTTTTTTTTTATTGTGCATATTCTCTAAATGGCCCAACAAGAAGGCTACAACACTGTCCGCCCCCTGCTCTTCACCGGAGAAGACTTCGGTTACTGGAAGGGCAGAATGGAGAATTTCCTGAAGATTTAGTTCGAGATGTGGATGATCGTCAAGACTGGGTTTGAACTACCAACTAATGGAGACGACAAACCAATACCCTGCGAAGACTGGGATCCAACATTAATCAAGAAGGTGGAAGCAAATGCCAGAGCAACATGCACCCTCCAGTGTGGACTAACAAAGGAGGAACTAAACCATGTCGACCCTTTTTCAGCGTCAAGGAGTTGTGGGAGAAGCTGATCGAACTTCATGAAGGAACATTCGACACAAAGGTGAGTAAAAGGGACTTAATATTTAATAAGTTATATAATATTAAATTGCATGAAGGTGAGACGGCTACCCAACTCCATGCTCAGATACAAGATCTACTCAATGGGCTACATGCGATCGGGCAAAAGGTAGACAACAGGGATGTAATCAGGTATTCCTTAAAAGCCTTTTCGAGGAATACCTTGTGAGCATCCATGGTAGATGCCTATAAGGTCTCCAAGGACCTTTCTGTTATTAAATTAGATGAATTGTTTGCTGAGTTTGAACTTCATGAACATATTAACTCACATTCGACCGAGAAAGGTTTGGCTTTGATTGCAGGTACAGAAAAAGCACGCAAGTCAAAATCAAAGCATAGAACCGAACTGGAGTCAGAAGAAGAACCGAATTCAGACAACGACGGTGATAAACTCACTGCCGAACTCGTCAACCTCGTGAAGAAGCTCTACAAGAAAAAAAATGCTTCAAAAAGGACTTCAAAAAGGCAATTCAATCCAAGGAGGCCCAAGCAAAGGTAAATTTCGAGGTGACATGCTACGGGTGCAATCAGAAGGGGCACATCATGGCGAACTGCCCGAACTAGAAGGATCCGAAGAAACCAAGAAGAAAGAAGGCCCTGAAGGCGACTTGAGACGAGTCTTCTTCCGAGGAATCCGACGATGAAGAACTCGAGCAGGCAAGCTTTCTTGCATTGACTACCCGGGACTACACCAACGAATGTGGAAGCGAGGATTAATCGGAAGCCGAGTCCAAGGGAAGCCACGGATCCGTATCCGTTTCCAAAGGGCCAAACCCCTCTGTAAGTAAATGCCATTTATACAATTTAATTAATTATTTAATGCGTAAAGTAGCTAAGTCCAATGTTCGGATCAAGTCGCTTCTAAAGGAGGTAACATCCCTTAAAGAAGCGACTAATACCGAATCCTTGACTAACCCTACTCAGACTGGAACCTCAACTCAAGTCCAAAAACTTGAGGAAAGGAATTCTAGCCTTAAAAGTTAAATTAAGGATTTGAAAATTACATTGGAACGGTTTACACTGGGTTCCAAGAATCTTGACTTGATTCTTGGAAAATAGAAAGCCGTTTACAATCGATCCGGACTAGGATTCAAAGCAAAAAGGAAATTTAGATTTTATTTATCTTTAGTGAACAGACCAAATAGTAAAATACTCCAAGCATGGGTACCTAAGTCCAATTAGTTAATCAAGTTGGACTTGATCAATATTTGGCCCCTAAGGATCAAGTACATTACCTTGATAGACTATATCGAGGCTATGATTCAGGGGGAGCAAATAGAAAAATCATCTTAATAAATAAAAGTTAAAATAATAAAAAAATAATAATTAACCATTAAAGGAATATAACTCAAAATTAAAAACTTAAATCTAATTTATAAATTAAATAAACAAACAATGAATAATGTAGGTGGAGGCTCCAAAATAACGGGCACCTCTAAAAATAATCTACCCGGCAGGGTAACTCAAACCAAGCTACCCGGCAGGGTAATTAGGACTAATTAGAAAGGGAACAAGTTTAATTTGATCTATGGTACTGGTGAAAATTTTGGATGATGGTACGTTAGGGAAGTTTAGTCTATGCATGTCTAGGAAGATATGGCTTCGACCTGGTGCATTTGGTTAAGTGGAACTAACCGAAGCTACCCTTTATGGATCCTAACCAGTTAGACCAAAGTTTTGTACTAAGTTCAGTGGATAGGACTATTAGGAAAACCTCGAAGGCATGGTTACTCCAATGAAGTCCAGGTGACTCACCATAGCCGAGAAGTTTATGCAAAAAATGTCTGTTTGTTGAGCTCAAAGCTAAACCTAAATCTAACACAAAGTTAAACAAAACTCTATAATTGAACCTAATTCATCGCACAAAATTATAAGATTCCCAGATTGAAAAAATTAGATCGGGTGAGATGACTAGGGATTAAATTAAATTAATTAAAATTAAATTAATTAAAATTAAATTAATTAAAATAAAATAAAACTTATTTAAAAATTCTTTTAAAAACTTATTTAAAATATCTTTTAAAAACTTTTTTAAAAATCATTTTAAAAAATGAATTTAAAAATCTTTTAAAAACATATTTAAAAATATTTTAAAAACTTATTTAAATGTTTTAAACTTATTTAAAAATTCTTTTAAAAAACTTAATTAAAAATTATTTAAAAAAAACTTATTTAAAAATATTTTAAAAAACTAATTTAAAAATATGTTAAAAACTTATTTTAAAATGTTTTAAAAACTCATTTAAAAATGTTTTTAAAACTTATTTAAAAATTCTTTTAAAAACTTATTTAAAAATTCTATTAAAAACTTATTTAAAAATTATTTTTAAAAACTTATTTAAAATTTATTTTAAAAATTTATTTAAAAATTATTTTAAAAACTTATTTAAAAATTCTTTTAAAAACCTTATTTAAAAATTCTTTTAAAATAAACTCATTTAAAAATGTTTTAGAAAACTTATTTAAAAATTCTTTTTAAAACTTATTTAAAAATTCTTTTAAAAACTTATTTAAAAATCCTATAAAAACTCATTTAAAAATTCTTTTACAAAACTGATTTAAAAATTATTTAAAAATTCTTACAGCAAAATTCCTTTTAAAACTTATTTTAAAATTATTTAAAATTTTTTTATAAGTCAAATCATTCGAACCTAACTGATCAAATTAACTTAATCAAATTAACAAACTTGACTCATCAACCTAATTAACTTAGACAAAACAACTTGATAATCTAACCATCTCACAATCTCTCATAAGGGATATCTGATTGGAAACCAAGATTGGGTGAGATAGAAAATTAGGGAGATGACTTCATTCAAACTATCTTTCCCATAAAACATATTCCAATTCAAATACTTTATGTGTAGGAACATAAAGAATTGGATCAATGGATGTTGGATAGTGGATGCTCCAGACATATGACTGGAGATAGACTGAAGTTCACAAAGCTCAAATTAAAGAATTTAGGATCTGTTGCATTCGACAATAATGGTAAACTTAAGGTAATCAGAAGAGGTAACATCGAACTCAGTTCCGATTTTATTATTCGAAAAGTATTATTAGTTGAAAATTTTAACTTTAACTTACTCAGTATAAGTCAGTTATGTGATAGTGGTTATTCAGTAGACTTTACCAAATCTGGGTGTATAGTTAAAAATATTGATAACCCTGAAATCACACTTAAGGGCTTTAGGAGAGACAATGTCTACACAATTAATCTACCAACATCCTCAATAAAGTGTCTCCTGACATAACAAATGGAAACTGAGTTGTGGCACAGGAGACTGGGTCACACTCATACTAGACTCATTTCAAAAATGAGTCAAAATGGTCTAGTTAGAGGTCTGCCCAAATTAAAATTTATTGAAAATTCAATCTGTGATGCCTGTCAACAAGGTAAACAAACCAAGTCAAACCATAAGTTAACCAATCTAAATAGAACTGCTTCAATACTTGAGCTCCTTCACCTAGATTTGTTTGATTCACACGGAGCTAAGTCACTAAGGAAAAACTAATATTGCATAGTAATAATCGAATACTACTCAAGATTTACTTGGGTAAAATTTATAAAAACTAAAGATGAAACTTTTGAAGTATTTAAGATTGTTTGGAATATAAAAGAAAATGAAAAAGACACACAGATAAAAAGAATAAGAAGTTACCATGGGGGAGAATTTGAAAATCATAAGTTTATTGAATTTTCTGAAATTAATGGATATCAACATAAATATTCTTGCCCTAGAACCCCCCAACAAAATGGTCTAGTAGAACGTAAAAACAGAACCCTACAAGAAGCCGCTAGAACCATGTTAAACGAATACAAATTATCCAATCAATTCTTGGCTGAAGTAATTATACAGCCTGTTATATACAAAATAGGATTTTAATAAACAAATTTCAGAATAAAACACCCTATGAAATATACTATAATAAAATTCCTGATTTAAACTATTTAAAAGTCTTCGGGTGTAAAGTATTCATCTTAAACAATAAAGACTACTTAGGGAAATTTTCATCAAAAACAACCCCAGGAATATTTTTAGGGTACTCAACAACCAGTAGGGCATATAAAGTTTATAACAAAAATATCCTAAAAATTGAAGAAACAATGAATGTAATATTTGATGAAGAAAATAAACTACCCGATATAAGAAATGAAAATAATAATACAGAAAATATTAACTCAAGAAATACAGAAGATTATGACAGAATTTAACCTGAACCTAATGAATCTGAAGAACCAATTCCTAACCCAAATGTAAGACCAACAAGAACAAGCACCAATTACCCATCTGATCAAATTTTAGGTGATCCAACTCTAGGAGTCAGAGCTAGGTCATCTTAGAGGAACCTAAGCCAAATAGCCCTGATTTCTAAAATTGAACCAAAAACTATAGACGAAACCCTGCCAGACCCAGACTGGACTTTAGTAATACAAGAATAGTTAGCCCAATTTGAAATAAATCAAGTTTGGGAACTAGTACCTTAACCCATGAACAAGACTATAATTGATACTAAATGGGTTTTTAGGAACAAATTAGATGATCAGAGCAATATAGTCAGAAACAAAGCTAGGTTAGTAGTCAAAGGATTCAATCAAGTAGAAGGATTAGATTATAATGAGACTTATACCCTGTAGCCAGACTTGAATCCATTAGGATGCTGCTAACCTATGCAGCACGCAAGGGATTCAAGCTATACCAAATGGACGTAAAATCCGTATTCTTAAACGGATTTATTAAAGAAGCGGTATATGTAGGTCAACCCCTAGGATTGAGGACCTAGAATATCCAAATCATGTCTTTAGACTAAAAAAGGCCCTATATGGACTAAAACAAGCTCTTAGGGCTTGGTATGAACGCTTATCCAATTATCTAATATCAAAAGGCTTCAACCAAGGTCAAATAGATCCAACCCTCTTTGTAAAAACCATAGAAAAGACATCTTTTTAGCTCAAATCTACATAGACGACATAATTTTTGGATCCACCAACTCCAAATTTTTAAAAGAGTTTACCAAATTAATGGAAGATAAATTTAAAATGAGTCTGGTAGACGAGCTGAACGTTTTCTTAGGTTTACAAATTAAACAGATCAAAGATGGAATTTACATTTATCAAACTAAATATGCTAAGGAATTAGTTAGAAAATTTGGAATGGAAAACTCAAAAAATATTAATACACCTATGGCCACTGATATGAGTTTGGTTTCATGGGTCCTCGATAAGAGGGGGAAAGGATATAACCAAACAGAGAAGGTAGGTTAATATCGGACGGGATATACCTCAAAAGGAGGTAGGTTTGTATCGACCGAAATATGCCACCAAGGAGGAAGACCCATATCAATTGGCATATACCTCAAAGGAGGTAGGCTAAATATCGACCGAGATATACCTCAAAAGGAGATAGGTTTGTATCGACCGAGATATGCCTCCAAGGAGGAAGACCCATGTCAATTGCCATATACCTAAAAGGAGGTAGGCTAATATCGGTTGGGATATACCTCAAAAGGAGATAGGTTTGTATCGACCAAGATATGCCTCCGAGGAGGAAGACCATATCAATTGGCATATACCTAAAAGGAGGTAGGCTAATATCGACCGGGATATACCTCAAAAGGAGATAGGTTTTGTATCGACTGAGATATGCCTCCAAGGAGGAAGACCCATGTCAATTGGCATATACCTAAAAGGAGGTAGGCTAATATCGGCCGGGATATACCTCAAAAGGAGATAGGTTTGTATCGACCGAGATATGCCTCTAAGGAGGAAGACCTATATCAATTGGCATATACCTGAAAGGAGGTAGACTCATATCGACCGGGATATACCTCAAAAGGAGATAGATTTGTATCGACCGAAATAGGCCTCCAAGGAGGAAGACCCATATCAATTGGCATATACCTCAGAGGAGGTAGTCCAATATCGGGCGGGATATATCTCAAAAGGAGATAGGTTTGTATTGATCGAAATATGCCTCCAAGGAGGAAGACCCATATCAATTGGCATATACCTCAAAGGATGTAACACCCACGAATTTTTATAAGTACATGAGAAATTATTTCCACTAGAACTTAGGAATAAAGTCAAAAAAATAATGATGTATAATAATATGGTAAGAGGAGAAGGTCAAGGATTGAACCTTGAACCTCCCACAAACAATGGAGAAAGATTTATGGCATGATCACCACTAGGATAGAGAGTAACATATGGATAGGAAGAGATAAAAATGTTAGTTAAAGGAGAGAAAAAAAAAGAGAAGAAAATAAAGCAAGAAGCAAGAGAAAACCAAATTTGCTTACCTCTCCTTCCTCTTGGTTAAGAGAAGGAACAAGAAGAAGGCAAGTTGCCTTCCTCACTTCTCCCTCTTCTCATTCTCGTGGGAACCAAGGGAAGAGACATGGGAGAGTTAAGAAAGGGAATAAATGAAGGCATAAATTCCCCTTATGATGAATAAATAGAAAAATGAGAAAGAAAATCTCTCATTTTCTCCTTCTTCCTCCTCCTTCCTCCTTTTCTCTTCTTCACCGAGACTAAGAGGTCTTCCCTCTCCTTGATCCGAACACTAAGTCAAGTTTCTTCTCCAATAAAACTAATTTTCGAGAAAAAATCTTCAAGTTCTAGCCCTTCCAAGCAAAGGAAACCAAAGGAGACACAAGAAGAGGAAGCTCCTTCATTTCTTAGCTCCTAGGATATTCTTCTCCTTAAGAAAAACCACAAGCGAAAGGATGTAAGTTCCCCTCACCTGTGGTACAATAGCTATACGATTGTCATGTAAATATATTTCTAGAAAAACCTATGTTTGTTTCATGAGGGTTTCGGCCAAAACAAAAAAATAAGAAAGGTTTTAAGAACTTGAAAACCAACTAGGTATGTTCATGATGTTTCCTATGATATGTATCTGATGGTAAGGGGGTTAAACTAATATTTTCATGCTAGAAGGTTTGGTTAGAACATAAGTTTATGGGCTTAGACTTTCGGCCAAGAAAGAACAAAAGAACTAGAAGAACTCTAGACCTAAAACAAAGCATGCTCTCTTGTCCTTATGATATGTACCTTATGGTAGATGGTGTTGTTAATGTTTTTCCCACTTGTATGTTAATTTAAACTTGATTCCATCTTCATAAACTTTTGGCTATGATAGAGTTGAGGGCCTAGAAGGGCTTTAAACTTAAAATTTAGCATGCTATGATTTTCATAAGACAATATATGAAGCTAATATGACATGTCATGATCTTAGGTTAAATTAAACTATATTTTTTTTTATGCATATGATGATTCGGCCATGTTGAGACTTGAACCCTAGGAAAGTTTAAATCAAGCCTAAGATACTTATGATCTTCTTGATGAAAAGATATGAAGTAAACTAATGTTCTTATGTTGCTTGAAACTTGAATTCTTGTTCTACAACTTTCGGCCACACTTGTTTCTTTGACCTAGGATGCTCAAATTCTAAACTAAGTGGTCCATGTTATTCCTTGAAATGAATGCTAGGAAAATTCTTATGGTCTTCATGCTATTATGCCACTAGAAACCCAATTCCCATGCTTAACAAGATTCGGCCACATTAGGTTAAAAAGCTTGAGAAGATTGAAACTTAGACTAAAAGTACTTATGGTGCTTCTCATGATATGTATTGGAATATTGGTATGAAGTTCAACATTTTTATGTTACTTGTAACCTAGAAACATGTTGCTAGGGTTTCGACCATGTTGGGGTTAAAGGCTTAGAGAACTTAGAACCTAAATCAAACATGCTCAAGTTGTTTCTTATGAAATGTGATGTGACAATTGTTAGGGTTTTCATGCTTGTATGATGTTTATAACCCAAAATAAAGGCTTAATGGGTTTCGGCCATGTTATGAAAAGGAAACTAAAAAGCTAGGAACCTATACCAAACATGCTTCAGATGTTCCTTATGTTCTAAGAAATGTTAAATGTTTAGGGTTCACATGCTCTTTTGTTGCTTGCTAACCTAAGCCATCTCTACATGTTTCGGTCACCACTTGTTACTAGGGTTAGAGACCTAATTAGGTTCTCCCATGAACTTCACATGCAATGCTTTATGTTAAGAGTATGACATGCTGTGATGTTTATTTATGTATGTTAGGTCCAATCTCATGATATGCTATGTGCTTACTTTCATGATATGCTGTGTGCTAAATTTCATGATATGCTATGTGCTTACTTTCATGATATGTTGTGTGCTAAATTTCATGATATGCTATGTGCTTACTTTCATGATATGCTGTGTGCTAAATTTCATGATATGCTATGTGCTTACTTTCATGATATGCTGTGTGCTAAATTTCATGATATGCTATGGGCTTATTTTCATGATATGCTGTGTGCTCAATTTCATGATATGCTATGTGCTCAAATTCATGATATGCTGTGTGCTTAAACTCATGATAGGTTGTATGCTTAATTATGCATGTGTTCATGATATGCTGTGTGTTCAAAATCATGATATGATGTGTGCTCAAATATACATGCTTTAAGCTATGCCTAAAGGAGTTGCTTCCCTATAAGTGGGATCAAGAGCACTATTCATGACATGAATAGGACATGAGTGATATGGACTATGTAGATATGACATGCTATTTTACTTTTAAGGCTTGTACCAAGGGTGGGCTCCATAAGCGCCCCGGGGTCGATGGACTAAGAAATGGGCCTCGTTAGGGATGGGCTCCTAAGTGCCCCTAGGTCGATGGACTAAGAAACGGGCCTAGTATATGTATGCCTTGTAGGGTTCAAGATTTGCTACCTTGGACCTACTAGGACGCGTGCATTTATGTACGTGGTACAAGCCGGGATCCCCTCTTATGTTGAGATTATGTTTAAGTATCTATGCTATACGTTTTAAAAAGACATGATGCATATGTTTCATGATGTATGTTTAAGAGTTCACCCTGCATATACCTTAGGAATATGCCATGATAATTATGATGATCATGTTTATGATATGTCATGCTACCTTAGGAATATGCCATGATAATTATGATGATCATGTTTATGATATGCCATGCTACCTTGTGTTTATGCCATGATTATGCCATGATAACTATGATGATGATTATGACATGTATGATGATCATGTATGTTATGCCATGATACCTTGTGCTATGATGTATGCTTTATGATTGTTGATATGCAATACATTTTTTTTTGTGAGTAGGAAAGGAACTTACTGAGCCATGAGTGCTCACAGCTTACTTTCTTGTACCACAGATAAGGGCAAAGGATGGATGAACTAGGAGAGCAGCAGGAGGGGCTAGCAGGATGTGTGTGGCAGTGACTGGCTAAAGAAGAAAAAGACCTGCTTTTATTTAATAGGAATTATGCCTAGTTTATATTACTACGTTATAACTCCATGACATTTTATCATGTTACTCTATATGTCTTGAAATAATGTTAAGTATGACATATGGACTCTATGTTTCAAAAATTTACAAGTAAGACTTCCGATGTAATAAGTTATTAAGTTGTTAAGTATGGTAAGTAACCCCCGTCGCCTTAGCAGGAGGGGTGGGGCGTTACAAAGGAGGTAGTCCAATATCGGCCGGCATATACCTCAAAAGAGGTAGAACAATATCGACCAAAACATGCCTCCAAGGAGGAAGACTCATATCGAGTGGCATATATCTCAAAGGAAGTAGACCAGTAGCGGCCGGGAGATACTTCCAAGCGAGTAGACTAGTATTGGCCGGGATATCCTTCCAAAGCGAGTATACCAGTATCAGCCGGGAGATACTTCCAAGCAAGTAGACTAGTATTGGCCGGGATATACTTCCAAAGCGAGTAGACTAGTATCGACCGAGACATGCCCACAAGAAGGAAGGTTAATATCGGCCAGGTTGACTAATATTTTGGAAAGATATCTGATAAAATATAGCCCACTGCTAGTTAAAATAATAAATAAAGGAGCCCGGAAGAACACTTCCTCAGAAACCTCGCGAGAGATAATAATAATTGGTCAAACCTAGCCAGACCCACTTCCGACTAAGACAAGAAACATTAGTACATTAAGCTATCTCTGATGTAGCAGAAACAGGAGAGGTGAATAAGAAGGATAGGAACACTTTGAAAACAAGCTGGTAGGATAGAAGAGAAGTGACATTATAAATAAAGTAGTTCCTAAATATGTTTGCAGTATATGATTCCATAACCAGTGTTATATATTTTTTGGCGGGAAATGTGTTTTCAGACCATTTTGCAGGTGCTAGACTACAAAGAAGGTACATCTGGGGTACAAAGAAGATTCCTTAAAAAATCATTTATCACAAGTACACAGCTTACATCATCTCATAACAAATTCTAACAAGCCGGGGTCCACTTCATGACTACGGAGGTTATATGAAGTGGTATAAAAAGAGGAATCCTCTCCATTGGCGAAAAAGGTACACATCATTGCGCACATTCATAACCCTAATTTTTCAACTACTGTTCATCTTCTTCCTCTTTCTTCCACACCAAGAGAGATTACTGACTTGAGCGTCGGAGGGCCTAGCCAGGGATTCCCACCCCGGTCTTAGGTCATTGACGGTAGTGTTGGTTGGTCTCTTGTGCGCAGGGAGCCTTGGGAGTTTCGAAGCCGGTGTTCTTCGATTGGATCTCCTCATCGCCATTTTTATTTTGCCTCGAGAGGATATTTGGGGGCTTCATCTTCTTGGATCCACTTTGGGTTTCTCGGATCGGCATTCTCTAGGCATTATTCTTCATCAGCGGTGGGTTTCTTTCTACCGGATCTCCGTCTTGTCCAGCTTCTCAGACAGGATCAAATTTGGTGCTGTCTGTGAGAAATTTCACCTGAATCTTAGACTACAAGATGGAAGAGGCCAGAAAATCAAACCTACTCACTGTTAGTCGTGAGGATCTGGATTTCCTCATCAATTCTCACGTACAGAAAGCCTTACAACAACAACAACTTCAGGCTCACACTGGGGCTACTCTACCAACAGCTCATAATCCGGCAATTTTAACTACTGAGCATCGGAAAGGAAAAGAGCTGGAGGAGGAGGAACATGCGTATTTTCCCCCAGGAGTCATTTCTCCGACAAGACATCCACGAGCCTTTTTTCGCACTCCCATGGAGCAGGGGGGTCGAAGGCCCGTGTTTCAGGAATCCTCTGGCGAAGCACCAGATAAAGAAAAGCGTAAGATCAAAATGATAACTAGTGATAGCTCACCAGAAAATGTCATCTCTCCATTCTCTCAAAGTGTACTAGAGGATCCGCTTCCTAAGCGGTATCAAAATCTTCAGATCAGAGAGTACACTGGAACAACAGATCCAGAGGATCATTTATTGAAATTTGAGAATGTAGCATTATTGCAACAATTCTCTGATGGGGTGAAATGTCGGATGTTTCTTACTACTCTTGGAGGAGCTGCGCAACGTTGGTTTAAGAGACTGCCAGAGAAGTCTATTCGAAAATTCAAAGAGTTCAAGAAAGTTTTTCTGCATCATTTTTCCAGCAACAAGAGATATCATAAGACTCCTTGGAGTCTATTTTCAATTAATCAGGCATCCAAGGAGTCCATCTGAGCCTACATCAAAAGGTTGAATTAGGTAGCTATCGATGTACCTAATGCCACCACAGAAATATTAGTAAGCGCTTTCTCTCTGGGTTTAAATGATAATGATTTCTTTAAAGATTTAGTGAGAAATCCTCCTGTTAATTTTGATTCCTTGATTGAGTGTGCTACCGAATTCATTAATGTGGAAGAAGCTCAAGCCGCCCGAAGGAAGGAGGGAGTTACCTCTTCTCCTATCCAGGTTAAGGAGAAAGCGCCAGCCCCTATTCCTCCACCAAGAGGGCCTAGAGCAACTCATCCACCTCACCGTCAACCAGAATATCATCCGTAGGTTGTACAACATGTGGAGATACAGCCAGAGGCACCAAGGAGATGGTGCACTTATCATAAAACTAGCAGTCATCATACTGAAGACTGTTTTTTTTTAAGAAATAAATGAGCTAATAGGGAGCGTTATCAGAGGCAAAATTATTATCGGCAACAGTACCCTAGACAGCAAAGTCCGCTCAGGTTGGAATATCGTCCGGTCGAGCCTCGGCAGGATGCATTGCCCACCCCAGCCGGTACCAGTCAAGTATCAGAGAAAGCTCCTTCTAAAGCCATGACAACTCGATAAGAAGAAAACAGGAGTAATGCAGTTCGAGGCAATATTAATATGATTACAGGCAGGCCCACTGATGGAGATTCTAATAGGGCTAGGAAAGCACATGCTCGAAGACTAGAAATTCATGCTGTAGGGTGTAGCATGGAGCGAGCAGCTGGTCCTGAAATAAGTTTTGGACCTAGAGATCTCGAGGGGGTAGAAATACCCCATGATGATGCCTTGATCATTAAAGCAGTGATAGCCAACTACGCTATCTCTCGTACCTTCATAGACACGGGCAGTTCTGTCAAAATTATATTTAAGAAGGCTTTCGATCAACTACAGATTGACCCGAGTGAACTTCAACAGATGGTCACTCCCCTATATGGATTCACGAGCAATGAAGTGCACCCGTTGGGACAAATAAAGTTTGTCATATCTCTAGGAGAGGAGCCTCTGATGAGAACAAGGAGATCTTATTTCATGGAGGTAGACGCCCCATCCTCTTATAATGTGATACTGGGTCGACCTGCCTTGAACGAGTTTAGGGCGGTCGTTTCTACTTTTTGTCAAAAAATTAAATTTCTCGTTGATGATCAAGTTGGGGAGGTGCGAGGTGATCAGAAGACAACCCGAAAATGTTATGTAGAGATAGTTCGGGCTGAAGCTAACACTGCCCGAAAGATTCAAAGAATGGAAGTTAATGCCATTCAGGAGAAGCAGCCTGTTATGGTTTATGAAGAAAAGGAAGAAGTTCAGATCCAGACCAGTCGGCCTGAAGCTACTACGTATATTGCGGCTGACCTTGATCCCATTCTGAAAGCCGAATTGATACAATGCCTAAAGAAGAATAATGATGTATTTACCTGGACGCCTAAAGAAGTCTCGGGCGTTTCTCCTACAGTCATGGAGCATTCCTTACATGTCTTCCCAGATGCCCGCCCGGTCATGCAAAGAAAGAGGAATTTTAGTGCGGAACAGAACCAAATTATCAAAGAAGAGATAACTAAACTTATGGAGGCTGGTTACATCAGGGAAGTACAATTTCCTAGCTGGTTAGCTAATGTAGTGTTAGTCTCTAAGCCAGGAAACAAATGGCGAGTGTGCATTGATTTCTGAGATCTCAACAAGGCTTGCCCAAAAGATTATTATCCATTACCCAGGATCGATCAACTGGTAGACTCCACTGCTGGATGCGAGTACATTTCTATGCTAGACGCTTATCAGGGCTATCATCAGGTTCCCTTAGCCAAAGAAGATCAAGAAAAGGTCAGTTTCATAACATCTGAAGGTACTTATTGTTATAATGTTATGCCCTTCAGATTAAAAAATGCAGGAGCAACTTATTAAAAGCTTATGAATAAGGTTTTCCAGAAGCAGATAGGAAGAAATATGGAAGTATATGTTGATGATATCTTAATTAAATCTCTTCAAGCTGTTGATTTGTGCAGGGATGTAGAGGAGACCTGCAAGACATTAAGACAATATGGGCTCAAGTTAAATCCGAAAAAATGTTTATTCAGAGCGAAAGGGGGAAAACTCCTGGGATATATGGTGTCCGAGCGGGGAATAGAAGCCAACCAGAGCAAAGTCAAGGTACTTCAGAACATGGAGCTGCCGCGCAACATGAGAGAAGCTCAAAGACTGACCGGCCAGATTACAGCCTTATCTAGGTTCATTTCCAGGTTGGCTGATCGTAGCTTCCATTTCTTTAAAATACTCAGAAAGGCCAATAAATTTCAGTGGAATGAGGAATGTGATAAGGATTTCCAAGAGTTAAAAGATTATTTGTCTACTCTCCCTGTATTAGCTAAGCCTATAGTAGGAGAAACTCTTTGGGTTTATTTGTCGGCTAATGAAAACATCGTAGGCTCTGTGTTAGTCAGACAAGAGGGAAAAAAACAACAACCTGTATATTTTTCTAGCCATTTATTAAAAGGAGCTGAGTGTAGATATACTACACTAGAGAAATTGGCTTATGCACTAGTATTGACTGCTCGGAGGTTGCGCCCATATTTCTTAGCACATGAAATTATTGTATTAACCAACAGTACTCTCGGACGGGTGTTACTCAACCCAGAGGCATCAGGTCGACTGATCAAATGGACCACTGAACTTGGTGAATATGATATACAATATCAACCCCGCTCAGCCATCAAGGCACAAGCTCTAGCAGATTTCATTATAGAAGTCCAAAGCCCTGAGGAAGAAAGCATCTGGAAAGTTTATGTAGATGGCTCCTCAACTAGACAGGGCAGCGAAATTGGTATTCTTCTTATATCTCCAAGAGAAGACAGACTACAACTCTCTATCAGATTGAATTATAGAGCTACTAACAATAAAGCAGAATATAAAGCTTTGATAGCTGGATTGCAAGCCGCTCGGCATATAGGGGCGGCTCGAGTACTCATTTATTCTGATTCTCAATTAGTAGCCCAACAACTATCAAGTAATATTGAAATTAATAATGACAGGCTCAAGCTATATGTTGAGGTATTCGATAAGTTGAAGTCCCAGTTTGAAGAAGTATATATACAAAAAATTCCTTGAGCTGAAAATCAGGTAGCAGATGAATTGGCCAAGCTGGCCTCCGCTATAGTGCCATGGAGTCTAGATCTGCCAGTAGAACAAACTCTGATAATATCTTGTATCGAAAGACAAGCTGACGCAGAAATTCAAGGTGACTGGAGAGCTCAAATCATATTGTATCTACAGCAAGGTACTCTTCCGAGTAATACATAATAAGTAAGGGTATTTAAGAAGAGAGCTGCTCAGTACACTATGATAGGAGAACAATTATATAAAAGAGATTTTTCTAGACATTTGCTCAAGTGTATCGGCACGGAAGATATACAATTTATTCTACAGGAAGTGTATCAAGGTTCGTGTGGTAGTCATATAGGAGGGAGATCCTTGGCCCATAAAATCTTATTAGCAGGGTATTTCTGGCCTACTTTACACGAAGATGCCAATAAGTTGGTAAGAACTTGTATGTCTTGCCAAAAACATCAAAATATTTCACATCACCCCACACAGTTGTTGAAAACCTCTATAGTCTCATGTCCCTTCGATCAATGGGGCATGGACATAGTAGGCCCATTTCCTATGGCGGCTGCACAAAGAAGGTTTTTATTGTTAGCAGTGGATTATTTTTCCAAATGGGTAGAAGCAGAACCACTTGCCCGGATTACTGAAGATGCAGTTATTAAATTTTTGTGGAAAAATATCATATGCAGATTTGGCATTCCTCATAAATTAGTCTCTGATAATGGAAGGCAATTTCATGGAGATAAAATTTTAGCTTGGTGCAAAAGTTATGGTATTACTCAAGCTTTTACCTCTGTGGCTTATCCGTAAAGTAATGGTCAAGCGGAAGTAACCAATAGAGAAATTATAAGGGGTTTAAAAACCAAACTGGATCATGTTGGAGGCAGCTGGGTAGATGAATTACCCAGCGTTCTTTGGGCATATTGTACTACACCTCGAGAAGCTATAGGAATAACACCCTTTCAATTAGTCTATGGAGGAGAAGCAATAGTTCCCATTGAGGTGGGAATAGAATCTAATAGAAGACAATTATATGATACAGACAATGAGGGTCGACGACTCATGGAGTTGGATTTGACAGAGGAAATTAGAGATAAAGTTGTTGCTCGTCTAGTATCATAACGACAACGAATGAGACAAAATTACAACAAAAGGGTCATCCCCAGATTTTTCCAAGTAGGAGATTTAGTATGGAAGCGTATCAAACCTGTCGGGGATGTCAGTAAGTTGGCACCACAATGGGGAGGACCCTACAAAGTGGTGGAAAAGCTCGCATCAGGCTCATATTATCTCCAAGATACTGAAGGAAGAATTCTGGAACATCCCTGGAGTGCCAATCATTTACAACCTTACCGGACTTAACAAGACCATGCTACTTAAGAATATGTCAGAAGGAACAAATCATAATTATCTGAAGTAAGTTCCCGATGAAAAGAAGACAAGTATCCTTACAGTTCATGTACTACGTTTCTTTCAATAAATGCAATACAAAGCAAATATCGCCACAAAAATAAATGTGAAGCATACAGATTGATAAGTATTGGCAGAACCTTTATAATCTCTTTTCGAGCAATCAACAGTGGGAAATCTTAAAGATATATTCAGCTGCCCTAAGAAAAATCCAGAAAAAGGTCAGTGCAAACATAATAAATTAGTATAATAATATAGTCGATCAGGAAATCTCATGAAGTAACTCGGATGGGTCTTCATGGGAGGAATCGGAGACTTTAAACCATCACAGAACATAGTCCATCAGGAAATCTCATGAAGTAACTCAGACGGGTCTTCATGGGAGGAACCGGAGACTTTAAACCATCACAGAACATAGCCGATCGGGAAATCTCATGAAGTAACTCAGACGGGTCTTCATGGGATGAACCGGAGACTTTAAACCATCACAGAACATAGTCGATTGAGAAATCTCATGAAGTAACTCGAACGGATCTTCATGGGAGGAACCAGAGACTTTAAACCATCACAGAACATAGTCGATCGGGAAATCTCATGAAGTAACTCGGACGGGTCTTCATGGGATGAACCGAAGACTTTAAACCATCACAGAACATAGTCGATCGAGAAATATCATGAAGTAACTCGGACGGGTCTTCATGGGAGGAACTGGAGACTTTAAACCATCACAGAACATAGTTGATCGGGAAATCTCATGAAGTAACTCGGACGGGTCTTCATGGGAGGAACCAGAGACTTTAAACCATCACAAAACATAGTCAATCGGGAAATCTCATGAAGTAACTCGGACGGGTCTTCATGGGAGGAACCGAGGACTTTAAACCATCACAAAACATAGGCGATCGGTAAATCTCATGAAGTAACTCGGACGGGTCTTCATGGGAGCAACCAGAGACTTTAAACCATCACAGAATATAGTCGATCAGAAAATCTCATGAAGTAACCCAGACGGGTCTTCATGGGAGGAACCGGAGACTTTAAACTATCACAGAACATAGTCGATCAGGAAATCTCATGAAGTAACTCGGACGGCTCTTCATGGGAGGAACCGGAGACTTTAAACCATCACAGAACATAGTCGATCGGGAAATCTCATGAAGTAACTCGGACGGGTCTTCATGGGAGGAACCGGAGACTTTAAACCATCACAGAACATAGTCAATTGAGAAATCTCATGAAGTAACTCAGACAGGTCTTCATGGGAGGAACCGGAGACTTTAAACCATCACAGAACAATAGTAGATCGGGAAATCTCATGAAGTAACTCGGATGGGTCTCCATGGGAGGAACTGAAGACTTTAAAGCCTAAACAACTGGGATTATATTGGCATGGGTCCAAGGGGAATTCTATGCATATGGCACATTTTCTATCTGGAGGCCCATTCATATGGAAATCTATATTTAAAAATTGCCTGGAGTATTATACTCAGCTCGGAACTCAGGAGTTTTATACAGTTCCTTATCTAAAATCACTCGGGATTATTCATTCTTTTGAAATATGAAGCACACAAGATGTTATCTGCAGAAGGATTCTTCAAGACGAGGTTTAACTTCAAGAGATGAACAAGGAATTCTCGAATAAAACTTATACTTAGTGCTCAGAAGCATTTCAAAAGAGGCATTCTCAAACCAGCACAATAGAGAAATAGGTAAGTATCAAAAATTTCCTATACATCGCAATTATTTAATTGCCAAGTTTTGCTTACACTTCTTTTCATTACTAGTTTTTTCCGTTACAAGTCTTTCATGGACAATCTTTTTAGATACATAGACATGATTAATTAAAAGGACCTTTTAAATTTGTGGGTAGCTCTTCGTTAAGCGGCGACGACTTATGAAAGAAAGGGGAGGTTCCTTGGGTAGATAACCACCCTCTCTTAACTGTCGAAGAACTCCCGATACCGAATGATTTAAAGCACCCACTATCCTACGGACAAATTCTTGGGCAAACGCCGAAGACTTTAAATAAGCCAGACGCTACTCTTCCCACCGACTCTTCTCTTGCTCCTTATAGCTTTAAAAATCAGCTTGCAGTTTTGTGTTTTGGTCTTTTAAAGCATCCTTTTCTGATTTAAGCTGTTCCAATTCCTTCTGGAGCAGTGACAATTCAACATCTTGAGCTTTCCTTTGCTCTTGTTCCTGTAGGATAGTGAAATCATGAGAGGCTAGGTCTTGAGCTTGGTCAGAAAGACAGGCATTATGAAGCTTCTCTACTTTCTCTAAAATAAGACTTTTATGAGAAGCATCTAAGAGAGCTTTCTCCTTTAAAGTAATCTCCAGTCGGAGACCAGAATGTAGTCGATCCACCTGTAATTCCAGAGTTCTCCTTGCAAGCTCTTTGTCTTTCAGTAATTGTTGTGACTCCTCTAATTCCTGTCTCAATGTCCCTAATTGTCAATCTTGCAAAATCACTTTCTCTTGTAATTGAGCCAGGTCATTATTATGAGAGGGTAAAGTAGCCTTCAATGTCTCTAGTTGAGCTTTTAGCTTATTGTTCTCCTGGTCCTTAGCCATAAGTAGCTGGTCGATATGCAGACTTGAGGCAAGGAACTAAACAAAAAATGATGATATAATTAAAGATAAGGATACGAAGTTGACAACATATGACCAGAAATACTTACAGCTACTACCTGACGACTATGGCGATCGACTCGATGTGGAAGACTAAGGCCTCTTAGTTGTTCTTGACCTTGTAGCCAAGATTTGGCCAATAGGCCTTGTAGTTGCAAAGAACCATAGCTAGGTGGATCAGAGAATTGTCCCAATTGAGAGGGTAGACCCACAGCCTGTTTAAATAAAGGTCGGGGAATGGAGGAAGAAGGAGGTAAAGAAGAAGAAGATGCAATGGAAGGAAAAGAAATAGTAGAAACAAGAGAAGCAGAGGAAGAACTAGATGGAATAGAGGGTGGCAATGTAGGAGAGGCTAATTCAGTTATGGAAACACTAATAGCTGAAGGACTGGCACTTGGAGAAGATCTCCGGCAAGGTGTCCATTTTGCCTGGGGCCTAGAAGCCAAAGGAGGCAAGGCCAATGCAAGAGGTGCATAAGATACAGAAGGGATAATGGCCATCTCAGAAGCAGAAGCAGAAGCAGAAGCAGAAGCAGAAGGAGCTGAAATAATAGCACAAGAAGAGGGGATGAGTAGACCAGGTCTCATCATCTTAAGAGAAGGATTAGAGATAATGTGGGTAGGAGTTATTGGTGCCTTACCTCTCTCAAGAGAAATGGGGGTCGGGACAAGAGGAGCTTGCACAAAAGTACCAAAGAAATCGCTAAAGGGGGCATCCTCAGTAAGCTTTGGCTTTTTGACTAAGGCAATGAAAGGCTCTTCTTCTTCCTCTTCCATGGCCGCGACAGCCTCTGCTCGTTGTTCTTCTTTAGATAGCAAACCCAGGGTGGAGGAATTAGGATTAGCCCGGCGAGCTCGCAACCATTCTTCTCTAAGATTATTGACAAAGGACTTAGTCATAGCAGGATTCTTGTACATAAAGGCTGGAAGAAGAACATCAGCTGAAACACAGGAATTAAACACCATTATAAAAGAGATATACTAATCAGTAAATATGGAACGAAATGTTTATACATACCAAAAGATCCATCCAAAGGGGTGTCAATATCGCTTATCCCGAAAGGAAACATCAAACCCTCCACAATTAGATGCGGCAAGCTGAATTTTGCTCCTCTCAGTTTAGGTAAGGAAAAAGCAACAGAGGGATAGTTAAGAAGATTATGGGTGCTAGGAAGCGGAGGTAGGTCATATATCCATTGAATGGGAAATGGAGGAGGAGAAGGGAGACGCATATAGAAAAATTTGTGATACCATTCCCCCTGAGGAGGAATTCGGTTAAACAAAATAGCCTTGGGACGAGATTGGAATTTGAAAACACCAACATCTACTCGAAGAGGAACAAAGAAGTGATGAAAAATAGGATGAGACAAGGAAAAATCTAACAGTTTAGATACCCCGACAAAACCCATAAGGATAGAAAAGGATTGAGAAACAAACTGATTGAGGGGAATATTAAAATAGAGACTAACATCACAGAAAAAAGAGTGGAGAGGAAATCGAAAACCTTGTAGGACTTGATCTCGAAAGATATATATACACCCTAAAGGAGGAAGATGTGGACTATCTTGAGGAGCGGGACGAGCTATATAAGAAGGAAAACTATAGGTCGCCTTTAAATCCACTTCTTCTGTATCTATAAGGTCGGAAGCACACGAGAGAAACCATGCAGGAGGGGAAGTTGCCATAGAGAGACAATAGAAGGAAGAGGAATCAAGGAAGATGAAGAGAGATGGGGGAAAGCAGAAGAAAACTTCGTAAAACCTTTGTTTTTCTTTCGGCCCTGTGCTAAAACCCCCCAACAGAGATAACAGAAGAAAATAAGAAAAGAAAAAGTACTCAGGATTCCAATCACCATAAACGGGTGATAATATTAAAGGATAAAATCAAGAGAAAGAGGTAAAGTTAAGTAATCTTCCTCGAAAAATGCGTAAAGTTTCCCTAGAAACAATTCTTAAGAAAGCTTGATGGATATAAAGAAAAATTAGTCCAGTAATTATAAGTTCAAGTTATTGGTGTAATAAAATAAGGCAAAAGTTGAGCGCAAGGTATTAGTTAGCAGACAGGACTTGGTTAGAGGCTACCGGATGAGGTCCATAGATATGAATCGGACGATCCTAATAGATCGACCGAGACAAAGACCACCCAAATATGTCGACCAAAAGCTTATCACAATAAGTTAAATAACATACACTATGATAAAACCATATAAGACTTATATATAAGATGACATACGAAGATATGAGCGTAAATCAATCAAGTAAAATGAATCGACCGATATTGGGAACGTCACAATAAAGCTGTGCCAGATCGGACAAAACATAATTGATCTATAAAGTATCAGACGGTATTTGTCAGCATTGATATATACCGTCCAGTCATAATGAAATAGTCTAAACATAATTATCTGTTGGGTGAGGTTTTATGATGATCAGCCAAGCCACATTTAATATATTTAAACAAGACAGATGACTGTCATAAGGAAGAGTAAAACTAACAATGAAAAAGGGATAATCAACTTCACATAAGTTTGTCAGATTGTCATCACAGAGTTTGGGTCCCCCTTTTACAAGAATTTGAATTTAAGTCATACTAAGGTCAGTTGAGGGTATAGATTAGGGGGCTTGTTCTCAATGAGTTTACGACGATTTAGGAAATTAGGAGGAGGGTCGCGAGATAAGTAGCTCTCTTCTCGTAATTGTTGAATCGCCCCTTTAGCTCCTGGAGTAAAGGCTGATAAGATGGACTTCACGATCGGCCTATTGAATTCAGGAGATTCAATCATGGCGGTGGCCTGCTCCTTGTAACGAGTATCTTCGTTCGCCTTGTAGACCACCAAAGCCGTTTGGGAAGTCTTCAGTTCATTCTCTTTGACAGAAACCTTGGCTTTAACTGAATTAAGGGAGGTGTTCAAGGAAGTTATTTCATCTTCCTTCAGCTGCAGGGCTTTGAGTTTTTCAGCCAATTCTGCTTCATAATCAGCCTTTAGTTCGCCAATTTTGGAAGTTAATTCTTGGTTGAGGTCCGTAGCCGATTTGAATTGTGCTTGAAGACTTTCAATCTGAGCTTCAAGTTGCTTCTTGGTAGCGGCAGAAAATGCGGCAGAAGATAACTCAGTAACATGTTGTCTCAGCTTATCATTCTCGGACCTTAGTCTCTTGTTCTCATTGTATAAATTGTACATCAGTCGAGATAAGCCCATGTTTTCTATTCATCGCTAGAAATATAATAAAAGGTCAGGAGATAACCGCTAAGAAATAGAGAGTAGACGTTAGTAAACATACCTGATTCTCCTTATGGGAGAAACTGTCAATCACTTCAGAAGTATTGAGTTCTTCAAAAATGGGACGAACTTCATCCCAATCGTCGGCGAAAGAACCTCCTAGCAATATGGGGAGGACAGGAATAGTAGAAGAACCAGCAGAGAAGGAGGAAGTAGGGATAGAGGGAGGAGCAAAGACTAAATAAGAAGAAGGTGAGGAGGTTAAAGATCCAGAAGTTGGAATAGATAGGGGAAAAGTGAAAGAGACATCGCCAAAAGCACTGGCATTAGAGAAGGGTGAGGCAGGAAAACTAAGAGAAGGGTAGAGTTCGGCCAACGTAGGTTCATCAGAAGGAGGGTCAGCAGGAACAAAACCTTCTGAAACCTGTTCATTAGCCGGAAGGACAAGCCTCCTTTTGGACGGAGGAATTCTAGTAAGTTTGCGCCCCGGGCGTTTGCCAGTAGCAAGTTCAGCTATTGATTTATTGGGGCTACCAGAAGACGTGAGTTTAATGATGGGAAGAGGGGCAGATGAGGAAGCAGCAGCAGCCACTGGTGAAGTAGCAGCGGGTAAAGAAATAACAAGGATCTCTGCAGAAAGACCTTCAGGAGCCTCAAGAGCTTCAAGAACCCCCAAAGAGCTGGGTACCTCAGCTAAAGGAGGTGGCTCTTCGATTGAAGGGGGAGGAATAATAGCAGCCAGAAGTTCGGCTTCTTTGGCACAAATTGCGTCCTCTTCCAGACATAGTTCTTCATCAATCAAAGCGTCATAAAAGCTCTCCACTACATAGAAAAGAAAAATAGTTTAGTTAGTTAAAAGCAAGAAGAAAGAAACAAGGTGTTACCTAAAGGGACTTGAGTATCAGGTTTGACGGGGCTTAAGCCAAACAGGTATAGAAGATCGACTCTCAACCACTTGGGAATAGAAAGTCGATGGCTTAACAACTTCTCACAATAAATAGGAAAAGAGGGATGAAGATGAAACTCCCTGACGTCGGGCAAGGGGGGCAAGAAGGATTTCCAGGCATAAGACCAAGGAATGGGTCCTGGAAACTTTATGAAGAAAAAATGGGATTTCCAAGCTTTGAGAGACGAGGGCATATCCTCAAAAAGAACCATTTTAGTCCGTGACTGAAACAAGAAAACACCAAGTTCTTAGCACTTGGGATAAGAGAACATGAAGAAATTTTGAGGAGTAGGAGGAATATCTAGCAAACGAAACAACATGTAAGTACCACATAGATAACGAAATGCGTTGGGGGAAAATTGTTGCAAAGGAATATCAAAATACTAGCTTATTTCGATCAAGAAAGGAGGAATGGGAAACCTTAAACCACCTATCAACTGATCCTTGAAAAAAGTCACGCAATTAGCAGGAGGACGATGAGGACGATCATCCGATTTTGGGATTATGATGTCATACTCCCAGGGAATTTCATACTGACGACGGATGGTTAGCCTAGCATTTTTATCAAAAGAAGAAGACATGTGGGCGTACCAAGGAGCAATTGCTTCCTCATCCATGGACAAGAGTATAGGCTAGCAAAACAACAGATTACTTACTGAAAACAAGAAAGAAGATCGTCGAGAAATGGTGAGCACGGGGTTTGGTCGAAGACTGCAGCGAGAAAAGAATGCTAAGGAAAAGAAAAGAAGGGACAAAGTTGAAAAGAAGACGAAGGGTTTAGGGTTTGAAAAACACACAACCGTCGTCAGATCAAAACACTTTTATCAGCAGATGCTGAGGATCACAGGAAAAAGGAAAAGGCTTACGTGACGTGGCGGCAAGAGAAAGTATGTGTCATATCATCATAAAGAAACATTTATACTAGATGCGACAGATCGGATCACGCTGGGGTTGGTAACACCTCGTGGTACACTTCTAACATTCTCTTACCCGAAGAAGAGCCAATCACCAGCTAGGAAGTTTCGAAATGAGACGTAATTAACTGGATATAATAAAGTGAAAAGGACTGAATTTTGACTAAGCCCAGGCTAAGGACAAAAACATTTAAGGATAGAGATTTAGGCGAATAACAGATTTTAAATTAATATCCTTATAAAATGCAGACTAGCATTGATCAAAATAATTTTATACTGGCCGGCATAACTTTGGTTATGCTAGACAAGTATAATATCAGTTTAAATAACATTGTTTATGATCAATGAGACAATACTGGTCGGTATAATGTTAGTTACAATAGATAAATATAACATCGACTAAGATAGTTTTGTTTATGATAGATAAGCTAATATTGGTTAGTATAACATTAGCTATAATATAGAAGTATTCCAACGGTTAAGATAACCTCGGCCATGATAAATGACACATAAGATATACGAAGGGATAATGGGCACAACATCACATTTATTCTTATAAATCAGAAGGATTCAATAGAATCACTTAATTCAATACAAAAGGTTGTTTTTACATTTAGAATCTGGTCAAATACATAACATTACATTTTCCCTCAGAACAGTAAACCTCAAACAGATAACAAAAATTACAAGCATAAGCTCTTGAGACGCTTAGAAAATTTCAGTCCCACTAGAGTCAAACTTACCATGGAGCATAGATGGAAACATTTTACCTCGCCCAGGCTTGTCAAGGCACATAAGTGGCAATATTTTGCCCCGGACAAAGAAAACAATGAAGCAGAAAGACTCAAGGGCAAGGGGAAGGGGATGGATCTATTCAGACCATGATGGAAAAGTAAGTGAAAAAGCCTCTTCCCTCCTCAAGCCCTGGAGTTCTGCAACTAGAGCCACCCAGCTTAGCCCGTCGGCAATATGTATTGTGCCCTTCTCGCGACATCCATGGGCTATTCAGTTGGCCCTCCATGAGTAGTGAAAATCTTTCTGAAGTTTCTTGAGCCTTCAGAACATTGGCATATTTGGATGAAAATTCTAAACTTTGAAAAACTTCATCTCTTAAGACAGTTCCTCGAACCCTCGAGTTAGCCGAAGTAAAAACTTGAATAAACTCATATATAGATCCCGCCTTGTCCAACAAGAGTCGCCCCCAAAGAGGAGGAGCCAAAGCCATACTCTCAGCCAGAAAAGAGCAGTGAAAGTTAACAAGGAAGGAAGAGAACTAAGATGGGTGGTGAACGGAGAGAAGGTTGTAACCCTATTTAAAGGATCAAAAGACTCAAGGAATCACTGTACTGAGGTTCATGGGATCACTATACTTAGCTTCATCAGATAGTTGTATACAAAATCTGTGAGGTCATTTCAATATCTGGGGCAGAGTCACGGGTAGGAAGAGACAAAATCAGACTTGTGTCTAGTCAGTCGCCTGCACCTCCTTCGACTAGACTTGAAGGGAAGGCTAGTGATATGGGTTAGGTTTCATGGGTCCCCGATAAGAGGGGGAAAGGATATAACCAAACGGAGAAGGTAGGTTAATATCGGATGGGATATACCTCAAAAGGAGGTAGGTTTGTATCGACCGAAATATGCATCCAAGGAGGAAGACCCATATCAATTGGCATATACCTCAAAGGAGGTAGGCTAAATATCGGTCGAGATATACCTCAAAAGGAGATAGGTTTGTATCGACCGAGATATGCCTCCAAGGAGGACGACGGATGTCAATTGGCATATACCTAAAAGGAGGTAGGCTAATATCGGCTGGGATATACCTCAAAAGGAGATAGGTTTGTATCGACCGAGATATGCCTCCGAGGAGGAAGACCCATATCAATTGGCATGTACCTAAAAGGAGGTAGGCTAATATCGGCCAGGATATACCTCAAAAGGAGATAGGTTTGTATCGACTGAGATATGCCTCCAAGGAGGAAGACCCATGTCAATTGGCATATACCTAAAAGGAGGTAGGCTAATATCGGTCGGAATATATCTCAAAAGGAGATAGGTTTGTATCGACCGAGATATGCCTCCAAGGAGGAAGACCCATATCAATTGGCATATACCTAAAAGGAGGTAGGCTAATATCAGCCGGGATATACCTCAAAAGGAGATAGGTTTGTATCGACCGAAATAGGCCTCCAAGGAGGAAGACACATATCAGTTGGCATACACCTCAGAGGAGGTAGTCCAATATCGGTCGGGATATACCTCAAAAGGAGATAGGTTTGTATTGACCGAAATATGCCTCCAAGGAGGAAGACCATATCAATTGGCATATACCTCAAAGGAGGTAGTCCAATATCGGCCGGGATATACCTCAAAAGAGGTAGGACAATATCGACCGAAACATGCCTCCAAGGAGGAAGACTCATATCGAGTGGCATATATCTCAAAGGAAGTAGACCAGTATCAGCCGAGAGATACTTCCAAGCGACAAGACTAGTATCGGTTGGGATATCCTTCCAAAGCGAGTAGACCAGTATCAGCCAAGAGATACTTCCAAGCAAATAGACTAGTATCGGCCGGGATATACTTCCAAAGAGAGTAGACTAGTATAGACCGAGACATGCCCTCAAGAAGGAAGGTTAATATCGACTAGGTTGACTAATATTTTGGAAAGATATCTGATAAAATATAGCCCACTGCTAGTTAAAATTATAAATAAAGGAGCTCGGACGAACACTTCCTCAGGAACCTCACGAAAGATAATAATAATTGGTCAAACGTAGCCAGACCTAGTTCCGACTAAGACAAGAAACATTAGTACATTAAGCTATCTCTGATGTAGCAGAAACAGGAGAGGTGAATAAGAAGGATAGGAACACTTTGAAACTAGCTGGTAGGATAGAAGAGAAGTGACATTATAAATAAAGTAGTTCCTAAATATGTTTGCAGTATATGATTGCATAACCAGTGTTATATATTTTTTGGCGGGAAATTTGTTTTCAGACCATTTGCAGGTGCTAGACGACAAAGATGGTACATCTGGGGTACGAAGAAGATTCCTTAAAAAATCATTTATCACAAGTACACAGCTTACGTCATCTCATAATAAACTCTAACAAACCGGGGTCCACTTCATGACTACGGAGGTTATATGAAGTGGTATAAAAAGAAGAATCCTCTCCGTTGATGAAAAAGGTACACATCATTGCGCACATTCATAACCCTAATTTTTCAACTACTGTTCATCTTCTTCCTCTTTCATCCACACTAAGAGAGATTACTGACTTGAGCGTCGGAGGGCCTAGCAAGGGATTCCCACCCCGGTCTTAGGTCACTGACGGTAGTGTTGGTTGGTCTCTTGTGCACAGGGAGCCTTGGGAGTTTCGAAGCCGGTGTTCTTCGATTGGATCTCCTAATCACCATTGGTATTTTACCTCGAGAGGATATTTGGGGGCTTCATCTTCTTGGATCCGCTTTGGGTTTCTCGGATTGGCATTCTCTAGGGATTATTCTGTAACGACCCGCCTTCTACTAACTAGGCTATAAGGCCGATCGTCACATTATGCTGTGCTAAACTATTCCCTGACCATCTCTAGAACTAGATGCGGAAGCTGGGCTAATTAAAATTTTACTAAGCTGTTAACATTTCTTGGTGCTACATGTACTAAGGAGTGTAATCTAAAGTATACCTAACATATACTACATCCCCTATGGTAAAGGAACTGAAATATATGTTTTCCAGCTGTTATCAGACCTCCCAATTGATCCACGGATCGATTGGAATAGTCGGATCGATCCAGTGATCGACTCAGCCGGCTACTGTATGCGGAACATAGGTTGGATCGATCCAGTGATCGATCCAGCATGCTACTGTGCCCGGGACGATAATTTGGATCGATCGGCTGATCGATCCAGGCTGGTCAATCGATCCATTGATCGATCCTAGAGCTCTCTGTTCGCGACGGAATTGGCTGGATCGATCGGCTGATCGATCCAGACGCCTACTGTTCGCGAGCTAAATTGCCCAGTTGATCAGTTGATCGATTGGAGACCCTCGAATCGATCAGCTGATCGATCCGAGTTTCTGATTTCGACCCAAAGGTCTGATTTCAACACTGATGCGTGCCAAAGTCATTACACGACACTATAAAAGCTAAGAGAAACATTCTACTAAGTAATGGCTAACATACTAAACATGATTAAGGCATAGAATACTAATTCATGGCATGTAAACATATGGTAACCAAAACTGACAAGGTTTTAAACTGTTCTCTTGCTAACTAACAGAAACATAAGATAACGCTTGCTATAAGTACTAATGCATACTGAACACGTTCTAATGCATAATAGAATAAAACTAATCCCTAGGATCTTTATTCCAGTTCCTTCCACACCCATCTTGATCTGCATTGACCTCCAGCCTCCACAGCTAGTCCATTTTCCTTTTACCTGTATCTGCAGTATAAGGAAAATAGTATCTGTACGCTAAAAATCTTAGTAAGAAACCATCTACCTCACTAAAAAATGCATACGATGTAAATATGATTTTGAATCATGCTGTTTGAAAGGATATGCTAAGTATACTGGATAAACTAAACATGGCATGGCATATAAGCATACAATCATGGCATATCTAAAGTTGAACATGATATCAATCACATGGTATCAATGAAGAACTAAGCTAATACTAAAAACTAAGCTAAGCTAATGCTGCACTACTGCTAGGACTGTACTGAATTCACGAACTAATTTGTGAGAGGTTGAAAACCATATACATATAGTAAGTAGAAATACTAAACATGCTGCTGATGGGCCCCGGCAACTGTACTTGCTGTGCGCGCATCCCTAACTAGACCCGGGATTGCAAGTTCCGAATCTAGTAGGGTTTACTAGGTTAGCTAAACCTAGGGACGACTATGGGAGCCCAACCCAATGGATATCTAATCCAGTACAGTGCCACTGAAAGTAAAATACTGTAATAGCTAATACTATTTTGCTGAATGTAGGTTATCTGAACCTAGAACTAGGTTGTCTGAACCTAGAGGCGACTGTGGGAGCCTACCCATTCAGACATCTAGTCTCATAAAAGTTGAAATAAAACTGATCATGCTAATTAACATGTTCTATGACATTTAACTAAATGCCCACTGTATCATAGGGCTGTGCTAGGCATTTTGTCGAGCATTTGGCGCTCTCTAACTCTCCTCTCGATCGGGGAGACCACCTCTAGGCACCCAGCAGCGTCTAAACCCCTATCTACAGAGGATACACATGCTCGGCCCATCTAGAGATGCTCACTAATCCCTAAATCTGTGAGAAGAGTTAAAATACACACTATATGCTGAAAAAATTCCATAAAACTAATCTAATGCATAAAAGAAAACACACGAGAGCTACTTATACTGCAGGTGAGGGGTTTCTTACTTTGTGTGCTAGATTTCTTACAAATCTAATCGCTAGAAATTCCGGTGGAGACGACTTCACGACGGTTCGCTCGCGTCCACGTGCTCTACTCGCGGAGGGAAACGTCCTCGTGCTGAAATCGTCACCGGAAAGTGTCCTTGGGGCCCTAGGGAGAGAACCCTAGGTCCTCTTGTGGTTGGCGCCGAGAGAAGGAGGAGGAGAAGGGATCGGCGGAATTAGGGTGAGGGAGGAGAAAAGTCACGTTAACCCAATAACTCTTCACCTATTAATTCCCTATTTATATTAAGGAGTTAATTCGCCCAATACCAATATAAATTTTATTGGTTCCCTTTCCTTTCAGCACGGCCCTACTGGGTTCAACTGGTTACTAGCATTATCCCTAAGCCATAGGTCTCAGGTTCAATCCCCGCTTAGGCCGTTTTTATTTTCTAATTATTTTTGCTACTTCCGTTACTCTAAAAATTCCGAAAAAATATCTAAAAATTACAGAATAATTATAGAATATTTTTAATTTAGTTTTGAGAATTTTCGGGCATTACATATTCTTCATCAACGGTGGGTTTCTTTCTACCGGATCTCCGTCTTGTCTAGCTTCTCAGACAGGATCAGCCATTAATATTAAAGTTGACTCAGACTTATAAGGTAAACCAGTAGACTCGAAATTTGCGATAGGGAGTCTACTGTACCTAACTGCGAGTCGATTAGATATTCTTTTCTCAGTAGGTATGTGTGTAAGATATCAATCTTGTACAAAAGAGTCACACTTAACTCATGTTAAAAGAATACTTAGATATATTAAGGGAACCCTAAATGTAGGACTATGGTACCCTAGGACTTGTACTCTTGATCTAACTGGCTATTCTGACTCAAACTATGCCGGGTGGAAGCTAGGTAGAAAAAGCACAAGTGGTAGCTGTCAATTTCCAGGTCAGTGCCTAGTAAGCTGGTTAAGCCGAAAGCAATATTGTGTTGCCCTATCAACCACTGAAGCTGAGTACATAGCCCTAGGAGAATATGCATCTCAACTATTATGGATGATGCATACCCTAAAAGACTATCAATTAGAATATCAGCACACTAAAATTTCAATTGACAACATAAGTTCAATTAATCTAACCGAAAACCCAATTCACCACTCAAGAACTAAACATATAGAAGTAAAACGCCATTTTGTAAGAGATCACGTAGCTAGGGGTGATATTGTACTTAACTATGTTGAGTCCAAATCAAACCTAGCTGATATATTCACAAAGCCCTTACCTGAACTTGAGTTCAGTGCACTTAGAAGACAAATAGGAATGTACTTAGTAGAATAGACCTTATGTTCCTTATCTTTAATCAGCTTGGTTTTTGTATCCTTCAAAATTTTAGGAAAAATAATGTTTTCAAAATCCCAATTTTATTAGACTTTTTAAATTTGGACTTAGCCTAGGCACTAACCCCCTAGAAATCATGTTCCTCTAGTTTCAGCTAGAGCATCTCACAAACACCCTAGACTTAACTTGCTTGTGTTTGAGAAACTTAAAATAGCGTGAGATGCATAGGGTATAGCCTAGACTTCAGAATGCTTATTTCTATGCATCGCAGTAAGTGTGGTCATTAAAAACTAACATTACATTAATCAAGTTAAGTCATCCAACCCTAGTCAAATCTAACTAGATCATTGACTTAACTTAACTAACCAAGTAAAAGTTATTATCCTCTAGGTAACCAGCTATTAGCTAAATGATTAGACATTTGGCCCTAGGAACTAAATGATTAATTTTAATTTTCAATTTACTCATGCTTGGACTGTAGGACTTCTTGAACTTATGTGAAAATGGCCTTAGTTGCAACTTTACAAGCTTATTTTTTTCAAATCCAGATAAATATTTTTTCAAAATCTAGATTTTCAAATTACTTTACCAAATCTTTTTCCAAATTAACCTAAATCATAGCTAGATAGGCTTGTTGAATTTAGCTAAGTGTTTTTTAGATCTTTCAAAAATTGATAAATATTATTTACAAGGTTTCCAAATTTAACTGTGTTTTAAAGTTTTTTTTAAAATTATTTTCAAAATTCAATTCTTTTTGCAAAAAACTTTCTAAACTAAGTGTCTTTAAAAATTTAGCTAAATATTTTTTAGATTCTTTTAAAATTAAGTTGAGTATTTTTCGAAAAAGCTTTTTTAATTTTAACTTAATATTGTTCAAAAAGTTTTTTGAAATAAAGAAAATGTCTTTTAAAAAGGCTTTAAGAATTTAACGAAATATTTTTCAACAAAGTCTTTCAAATTTAACTTTTCAAATTAAGCATTTTACAAGCTTACCTAGCTTTTTAAGCCTTTCAAAAAATTTTCAAATTTAGCTGAGTTAATTTTCAAAGTCAAACTAATTTTCCATGGCTAAAGTCATTTTTCATATTTAATCAACAATATTAATTTCTAAAAGTTAAAAGTTTCACTTAGCTAAAAGTCTTATAATAATATTAACTCCTAAAAGCTAAGTATTAAACGCCTTTATCTTTTCTAAACATTTTTGAAAAGTTAAAAACAAGCTAAGGCCATTAATCACTGTTTCTTTTTACTCCCTTGTTTATTTTGATATATGGTAAAGGGGGAGAGTAGGAAAATTCAAAGTAAAATTTAAAATTTAAATTAAAAAGAGCTCTTATTAAGGGGGAGCCTTACATCATTAAAAGTTTAAGTATGTTTTACCTTAAGTTATGCTTGCATTTAAATTTATTTACTTAAGTTTGCTTATGTTTCTTACTTAAACTTTGAAGATCATTTATGCATCTATTTTACTTAACTTTGAATTTCAATTTCCATAATCAAAAAGGGGGAGATTGTTGGTGCGAGAAGCATCTGACGATCAAACCCAAGTTTTGATAATGGAAAAGGAATCAAAGTTAAGCTTATTTGTGATCTAACATGTCTGATGGAGATTGCAGGAAAGTCTTAAGTGTTCTTAGCCAAAAGTCCTAGCTGCGGTTAGGCTAGGTAAAAATCCTAAGGGGTGGTAACCTTAGGTCCTAGGGGGTGGTAACCCTAGGTGGAGGAAAACCCTAAGGGGCGGCAACCTTAGGTCCTAGGGGGTGGTAACCCTAGGTGATAAAAATCCTAATGGGGGTAACCTTAGGTCCTAGGGGGAGGTAACCCTAGGTGGAGAAAAACCCTATGGGTGATAACCCTAGGTCCTAGGGGGTGGTAACCCTAGGCAGAAAGTCCAGTCGGTCTGGAGGACCAGACTGGCATCAGGTAATCTCTCCTGAGGGGAGTATGTGAGGACGCATGCCCCGCAGAGGGAATAGTAGGCGTCGGGTCGACCTAGGGTTTCCGGACGGAAATCTGAAGTCAGACCCGGACAGTCCGATGACTGTCGATCACCTGATTTATCATGTTTATATCTGTTCTAACTATGTCTTGCAGGGTATGTTGTTGTTTTTGGACTGACGTCTCTTGCAGGTACAAAAGGAACAAGTTAAGTCTCAGATGAATAGTATCCGAGGCGCCTCCGTGGAGCTTGGAGGCGCCTCGGGTGCAAGGCTGGAGTTGTCTGCGAAGTGAGCTTAGAGGCGCCTTAGAGGAAAGTGGAGGCGCACTAGACTGCTTATTGGAGGTGCCTTTATGGGGCATTGGAGGCGCCCTCAGGCGGATAAGAGGCAGCGGCGAGAGCTCATCGACAGTAGGATTGCTGGATAAAACTTCGGCTTGGAGGCTCCTCCATGGGGCATTGGAGGCGCCCTCAACGAAGTATTTAAACAGGTCTTGAGGCAGCAGCAAAACAATCAATTCTCAAGCTACCTTTCTCCTGTGTGTTGCTAACAAGACGACCTAGAAGTGCTACAACAAGTTACCAACGACCCGGAGCTCCGATTCTTCAATCTTTTGTTTTTGGTATTATTTTTCAGTTTATTTTATTGTAATCCTTATTGTACTTTAGTTGTAATATTTCTCGATATTATAGTTGTTGCCCATCGAAAGCGATCAACGATCGCGGGCCTTGGAGTAGGAGTCGCCACAGGCTCCGAACCAAGTAAATACTTGTCTTCGTGTTTGTTGGTTTTGATTTCCGCTGCTTTAACTCGATAGTTTTATGAATCCGAAAGTAAAAAATCCACGAGTGTTATTCACCGCCCCCCCCCCCTCTAGTGCGATCTCAATCCAACAATGGGGGTTCAAAATACTACGGTCACTGTGTTCAATATTACACTTACGATGTAATGGAAATGTAATATTTGATTGACAATATTACACTTACAATGTAATCGCTGCCATATTGACAATAAATATTTTTTCCTATTTTATTTCTTAGGTATGTTGTGATATCATGATATGGTAAATTAAAGTGGACTCATGAGTCATGATCAAACTCATGAACAACGAACATGAGTTATACGTTGCAGCAGCTAGTGTGTGGTAGCTGCTACACCCTTGTAGCAACTAAAACATCATTTCCAGATAACACTTTAAATTCAACGAGAGGGGGCAGTGAAATTTAATTAAAATTAAGTTGATGTTGTATCAGTTACGAGTCGATAACTGCTATAACATATGACTTAATGTTGTAGCAGCTATCTATCCGTAGCTTCTACAACATAAAGGGGAGGTATTATGTAAAACATCTCAGATTATTAATAGAATAATAGCATAGAAATCAGAGTAGAATGATAAATTCTACCTATCTTGGTTGTTTTAAGAAAAAGGTGACAGTTTGAATAAATCTTACCTTGTGTAAAAGATCAAAAGAGGAACCCATAAGAATAGAAAAGGAACGAAAAGTTTGTGATTTTTCTATTATAATACTTAATCTCTCATTATAGCCAAGGGAACATATACATACGCTGCTCTACATACAAAATGTAACTTTTTGGCTATTATCGATAGTATCATAAAAGTTTGTCAAATCGATCTATAATAACCAACAAGGTTGTTAAATTCATCTGTATTAACTATTAACCGCTTGCCGAGAGTTTAGTAAACCTAGTTTCATAACACAAAGGTCATGTTGTTAGAACCTGCAACAACAAAGATAATTATAAGCCAAAATTTATCAAGATCCAGTAATAAATTCATCTGCTACAACGTGTAGTAGCTTCTCAAGAGTAGCTTCTACACTCTGTATGTAGCAGTTAGTGTGAATTAGCTGCTACAAATTATAGCAGCTTCTCAAGAGTAACTGCTACAACGTGTAGCAGCTTCTGAAGATTAGCTACTACACTCTATAGAAATTAGTGTAGATTAGCTGCTACACATTGTAGCAGCTACTTCAGAGATGTGATTTGCTATAAAGTGTACAGCTACTGCCGATGCAGATAATAAGTCATAATCTCTATTAATAATTCAATGGTCACTTATATAATTTGCAATTATTTAATTTATGGAGACCCTCAGACCTATCAATTAATTAATAGCAGCAAGAGGGATGGTGATGAAAGCAAGTTCAATGGAAAAATGAATTTGTTATAACAAAAAGTTAGGATTTATGTAATACATCTCAGATTATTAATGGAATAAAAGTGTAAGATTCAGAGTAGAAGGAAAACCATCTCTAATAAGTAATAACCACTCACCAAGAGTTTGGTCAACCTAGCCTCATAACTTAAAGGGCAAGTTGTTAGAACCTACAACAATATAGATAATTATAAGCCAAAATTTATCAGGATACGGTAATATAGTTAAATAAAACTTTGAAAGTACCAGCTATGGATGTCAAATCTTATTCATATGATTCGTCATCATTGGTATTATCTTTCTCTGTAGCAGTTGATCTGGCAATTGACTTGTCATCAAATTTTCTATTAGTGGATAAAAACCATTGATTCAGGAATAAAATTGTACTACAAATGCATAATTAATGGATGCATATGCTTGCTGCAATAATAGAGAGTTGTGCTTATCGTGTGAGACACCTCGGTGACCGCATCCACGACATAGCCTGGACTTTGAGGTTGACGTCTCTTTTGAAGATTTCAATCTTTTCCCATAGCCCTTTGCCCTTACTAAAGAAGGATCAATAATAGAGGGTATCACATTGATGGCTTTCTTCCTTTGACTTTAATTATCATATTTTCTGTTAATGTTCATCTCTTGAATTTTACTGTATATACAATCGAATTGTTCATCCAAGAAGTTTGTCCCCTCATCACTCAAAGATGCATTATGGATCACTACTAAAGCTTTATAAGATAACCTCGAGTGTCTTGACATCAAATTCGCATCTAGACTGTCGATGAAAGTTTGCTCACCAAAAGAATAGATTGCCTCAACCTTCAAATTTCTTGTCCATCTGTTGAGTATGTACTTATCAGGCAGTATAAACACTTGGTTGATATAGAAAAAAACTAACATATGCCTACATGGAATGCCCTCGAACTCAAATTTTCTACAACTACAGGATATGTACTCTGTATGTTTATCATGCATGAGGACCCTTGGATTTACGGATAAACCACGTTAAAAATTTATGACATGATAACCTATTAATTCACCACCTATAGATGCTTATTGCACATAATAATCATGACTCACACTCATTTCTCTTTGAAAATCCAACCATTTAATTTTTGTGTACATCTTAACCATTTGAGTTTTCATAGGCCAGTTTATCTTAATCTTTGGCTACTCGATCATATCAATATGGTTGATAACTAACTCATTATGTCTTTGCTATCACAATGGCCTATTGAAAAAAATGATAAAATCCATCAATGAGTTCTTATTTGAGACATACTTCTTGAAAAAATGAATGTGAGCTTTCAGATTGCTGACTACTTGACATTTCAGCAGAAAAAACATGGTTAAATTATAATGGGGCCCACCTTTGTCATAATTCATACATCAATGATAACCAATCATTTTTCTCCAAGCTAGAAAACTTGATAACTTCTTCCCACGACTTCTAAAATTCATCAGGGGTTGAGAAGTTCACAATGACATCCTTTATGATTTGATAGCAGTTATGAAAAGTCAAAGGGGGTAATTTATCTAAAAATGTATTGATTATGTCCCACAAATAATATCGATGTATTGTTTGAGGGAAAACTTGGCGAATGACATTGTAACAACCCAATTTTCCTCATTAGGAGTTCTAAAAGTTCTTTAAAATATTTAGAAATACTTTAGAAATATTCTAAAGATTTTTAGAAATTTTTAGAGTATTTTTATGCAATTTTTGGGGGTCGTTTGGTATTTTTACTAAACGAAGGATGTTTTGACAAAAAAATGTCCAAGCCGAGATTCGAACTCGTGACCTCCGGCCGAACCAAGCTTTAAGCGGATCCGACTGACCAAGTGGGCAAGCAATTGTTACTTGATCAAATAAAGGAAGAATTTTATTTAAGAAGTAGAAGTTAAAAAGGGGAAATAATAGGAAGAAAATAGTTACAACCGAGATTCGAACCCACGAGCCAAGTCCTAAGCAACGCGCGCCCGACCAAGTGAGGTAGCAAATTTATTTAAAGAAGTTAACCGAATATTGAGTTATAAGAACCTAGGGCTTGATTAATTTTCCGGTGACCTAAAAAACTCCTCTCCTCTCTGTTCTTCTGCTCGCGGCGTTGACTTCCTCTCGGGCGAAACCCCAGCCGAAACTAGGGCTTCATCTCTAGCGCCAGCAAAGGGGTGTTTTCGTGAGATTTTCACATCTTCTCGATCACCTCGTCGAGGAGAGCTTGTGGACGCGAGGAATCGTCGGGATTTGCGAGATTCTCTGAAGCCCTAAATGTCGAACTCGGCTGTGAGTCAAGGAAACAAAGGTAAGTGCTCTCACCTGTAGTAAGAGTAGTTCCTTCGATTGGTTTGGCTTCCGGATAGTAATGGGTAAGCAAAGTTCCGAGTTCCTGTTGAGATGGTTCATAAGCTAGGGATAGATTCGAGTTTCCATTGAAGCAGAGACGAATTTTTGTATTCTGTTTTGATGTGTTAACTCCAAGTGATGTTCGGTTTTTGTTTGTGAATGTTTATGATATTCTGTGAACGGATTATGGATCAACTACAAGGTTATAGCTAATTCTAGGCAATGAGCATGAGAAACTATTAAGATTTTAGGTTTCCAGTAGCAATTTTCTTGATTCTTTTGTTGTCGTTGCACAGAACAGAGGGATTGGCTGTGAGTTCGGTTGGTTTATGAAGTTTGCTGCCATGGAAACTTAGATCAGAATTTATTAGATTTGGGTATGAACAGGTTTTAGTTTGGGAATTTTGTGTAGCACTTTGGTTTGAATAGCTTTGTGTAGCATGATGTATAGTTATATTTTGGGTTTTTCTCCTTACCGTAGCATTGAGCATGAAGAATAGATGCCTTGGTTTTGTTTTCCTGAACTGTTATGGGATACGGGTTAAGTGCAGAAGTTGGGTTGATCTTTCTGGTGTGGCTGGTACTTCAAATCAGGATTTAGGATTTGTAGTTTTGATCTTTCTCTTTGGAATTGTGATGGTATTGATTGAGTAAATTTGACGAGCTCTGCTTTTCTCCGTTCAATTGTGGTTCGGCGGTTTTCTATGTGATCCTGATCTGTTCTTTGATGGTTTCTGATCCATTTTTGTGGAAGGCTAAGGTAGTGGCATAAATGTTGATTGAATTTGTTTTCTCTTGATGCAATAAAGGTTCGGACAGATTATGGTAGAGTCAATCCTTGATATTTCCGTATCATTAAATAGCTAAAGTTTTCTAAAGGTTCGGACAGATTTTGGTAGAGTTAATCCTTGATATAACGAGTCATGAATAAAGGACTTATAGGAATGAACAATCCGGTTTTGTGAATTTTGATTTGCTTTAGAGATTATAGTGCAGAAATTTATTAGCTAAGAATGCAGAATTTCAAGTAGCATGTTATGTAGATTCTTAGTTAAGCTTTGTATTAGCAGTAGGCTTGTATCATATTCATGTAGCAGTGCAGATTTTTCAATTTGTAGTAGGGCAGATTTTTCAATTCGTAGTAGAGCATATTTTTGTTTTGTAGCATGCAGATTTTTGTTAGTTAAATATGCAGATTTCTATTTAAGCTTGAAGGCAGGTTCTGTTAAAGCTTATAGTATGCAAAATTTTGTAGCGTAGTATGCAGAACTTTAGTGCAGTTTAGATCTCTTGGTTGTGTAGTTTAGTACTTCAATGTTAGAAATTGTTTTAAACATTTCAATTTCTTTTTAAGAAGCATTCTTTTATTAGAAGTATTAACAAGTATAAGAAAGATAAAGAAAAGAAAGAAAAAGGCCAAGACCTTAAGTAGATCCTAAAGTCAAGACTTTAGGGATTTTGGCACATAAGGTGCTAAAGAAAATATCGAGGCATTATATATTAGAAGTATTAAAAGATAACAAGTATTTTACTTTTATCAATGGCACTGTGCTGGACTCTCGTTGTCCTTGGGTTGGGCTCCCATAGTCATCCCTAGGTTTAGATAACCTAGTATGTTGGACTCTCAGTTGTCCTTGGGTTGGGCTCCCATAGTCGTCCCTAGGTTTAGATAACCTAGTAAACCCTACTAGATTCGAGACCAGCTATCTCGGGTCTAGTTAGGGATGCACGCATAGCAAGTACAGTTGTCGGGCCCAAGAAGAAAGTTGATTATTATTTTAAAGTATTATAAGTATAAGTTTTTGAACAAGTAAAATAAGTTTCAAATAAGTATAAAGTATTAAAGGATAAGTTTTAAACAAGTGAGATAAAAGAATAATTTCAGAACAAATGAAATAAGTTTCATTTTGTTTTAAATCAGCAAGTTTAGTTTTCTTTTATACTAGCATGTTATTTAGATTAGCTTACTGTTCTTTGTTATTAGAAGAGCATGAGTAGCTTTACATGTTTAGCATTTCAGCCTGTTTGATTCCTTTACTATTGGATAAACATGAGTAGTCTTTAGTAAGCATTCAGTTAGTTCATGTTATAGATATATGTACATGCATATCGAGTTTTTGTGAGTTAGATAGCGCTTACTAAGCATTTTGCTTATAGATTGCATTTCCTTTTACTGCAGATACAGGAAAGGAAAAAATTTAGCAAAGGAAGGCGACAAGGAGGTGTTCGATGATGTGTGATGCCAGGACTATGGGAGAGATTTGGGGCATTTTTTTAAGTTTCCGCATTTTAGTAATTAGTAATCATTTGAAGTTGTATTTTGAGTTCATGTCATTTGAGATTATTTTTGTTTTAGATTGCATGGAGATGAGTTCCGTTTAATAAGTAGATATTTTGATGTTTGTCACTTATTTAACTACGTGAGTGTTTGATATATATTCCAGCCGCCTGTGGCTGATGTATACTATGTTTGTATACAGGGGAGACTCTGTCGAAATTTTTCGGTAAGGACTCCTCGTGGTTTCGATCATACCGGTTAAGTAGAGTCAGTAGTTAAGTAACGGTCACTCTTAGAGAGTAGTATAGTAGTGAGAAGGGTGGTCGTTACAGACATTCATCAAGGCTGGATCCTGATCAATGATGATCACGGGTGGTGGACCTTTAGGCATCGCTTCTATGAACTTCTTAAGCAACCAAACAAAAAACTCAGTTTTCTCATCACTTAGGAAGTCACAACCAAACATAATGCTTTGGTGATGATAATTAACTCCTACGAAGGGTACAAAAATAAACTCATATTTGTTGTTGTTATATGTGGTATCAAATACAACTACATCACTAAAAACGCTGTATGCCCTCCTTGATACATGATCCTCCCAAAAACACCTAGTAAACCTTTCAGTTGAATCGGTCTCATAATTATAGAAAAAGGTTGAATTCTTCTCTTTCTCAATTACAAATAACTCGATCAGTGTTTTGGTATCAATACCCTTTTGTTCATCCCTTAGCTCTTTCTCAAAGTTTCTAATATCTCTTTCTGTGCAACCTAGATGCTCAGGCCCTCCATAATCTATCTCTAATATTTGAATTTGCTGACAAGTTGGCACATTAGCCTCCAAAAACTACTGCATTAATACTTTCTTGGCTTTAAAAATATGACGATGTGAGCATAGCAAATGTACCTTTGAAGGAGTGGAGAGTGGATGATTACGACATTCCATGAATTTTGTGATAATCCTATTTGGCCCGGTCTGTTCTTTAACAAGTGAAAGTTTTGACCTACATCCAATCCTTACTTCGCCACATGCTCTTTCTTTTATACTGCCAACTTGTGCTTCCTTTTTTCATTTATCATTTGTATGTCCTTTTTTAAAGCATACAAATTGTTTCCATCCAACTTCATTTGTCCTCTTATTTTTCTTTCTGTTGCCTAATCTTGCACTAAATCTAGCTTCACGTGCATATTGGTTATAGAATGAATATGCCTCCTTCAATGATGCAAATTCCATCCCAATTCTTAGTTTTTGATCTTCAGCAACTTGGGGAATATATAGCTAATTAGCATCACAGGTTTCTTCCATTGCTAGAGAATGACATATTTAGCTCAAAATAAATTTAAAAATTTCAATTGTACATGAAGATTAATTAGGAGAAAATAAAATATAGAGGAAATATTTAAATGCTCGTAGAGGTAATTACGTTATTCTAGAAGGTGATTCAAAACCATATAAACCCTAAAAGTGTAAACTCTAATTCCTGAGTGAAGAGTCAACTTAAAATAACTTACGACAGGGATGAAGATTTGAAGGTGAAAACTAGGCATCACAGTGAGGTTGATAGACCAAGCGATGGTGGCTCCTCTCAAACTTAGTATGGGTTAGTAGTGGTCATGGTCATGGAAGTACGGACAAAAGGGTAATTAGTCTATCACTTTCATGTTTTACCAATTACCGGGGGGTAATATATACACAGTGTAGAAGCAACTATTGACTAGCTGCTACAACGTGCAGCAGTAGTTGCTATAAGTTGTAGCAACAATAACCGACTAGTTGCTACAACGTGTACCAGTTACTGTAGATAAGCTGCTACATATTGGAATCCAGTATTTCTTTGGCCGCTCACCCCTGTAGCATCTATTGTTGATAAGCTGCTACATGTTGTAGCAGCTACTGTCGATTAGCTGCTATAACGTGTAGCAATTACTCTATAGTAGTTACTTTATTTTGTAGCTGCTATAAAGTGTAGCAACTACTGCCGATTAGCTACTACAACGTTGTAGTAGCTACTCCAATTAAAAAATAATTTTAAATAATTTTTTACCAAGTTGATATACATAGCTGTTGGTTAGAGAAGTGCTAGAGGGGGGGGGGGGTGAATAGCGCTCATGGCTTTCACTTTTTCGTATTCAAAACATATCGAGTTAAGCAGTGGAAATTAAAACAAAACACACACACACAAAAGCACACCAATATTTACTTGGCCGGAGCTTAGGGCGACTCCTACTCCAAGGCCCACGCTCGTTGAGCGTTTACTTTAGACAACAACTATAATAGCGCAAAGTTACAAGTATAAAGTATAAGTACAACAATAACTAAATTATACCGACAACAAAAATACTAGATTTGAAGCTCCTAGTCGTCGGGGTGTTGCTATAACACTTCTAGATCATTTCTTGAGCAGCACAGAGAAGAAGAATCACTTAGTATTGAATTATCTGAGTTGTTGGTCGAAACCTTCATATAAAGGTTGTTGGAGGTGCCTCAAAGTCCCTTGAGGATGCCTCCATTCGCCGAGTCAGCCGTGCATGGATAAGCTGAGAAGAAGTCTTCGCCTATCCTTTTGAAGGCGCCTCCATACACCTTGAAGGCACCTCCAATGCTATCCGAGGTGCCTCAAGCCTCCATGAGGGCGCCTCCAATGTGGCTTCTTACGCAGCTTCTGCCTTGCACTCCAGGCGCCTCCAAGCTCCATGAAGGGCGTCGCGGGTACTATTCATCCGAGGCATAATGTGCTCTTTTGTCCCTGCAAGATAGGTTAGTTCACAAAACAATAATATATCCTGCAAAACAAAGTTAGCAGATAAATAACATGAACAAAAACATCTGACAATCACCGGACTGTCTGGTTCTGACTTCGGATTTCTGACTGAAACCCCTAGGTTGAACCGACGCCTACTGTTTCCTCCGCAGGGAATGCGTCCTCACCTACTCCACTAAGGAGAGCATCCCTGATGCCAGTCCAATCCTCCAAACTGACTTGACTTTCTACCTAGGGTTACCAGCCCCTAAAACCTAGGGTTACCACCTCCTAGGGTTTTTCACCATCTAGTGTTACCTCCACCTAGGACCTTTGGTTACCCCCCCTTAGGATTTTCCTCCACCTAGGATTACCACCCCCTAGGACCTAAGGTTGCCACCCCTTAGGGTTTCCCTCCACCTAGGGTTACCACTGTAACGCCCGAAAATTCTCAAAACTATTTTAGAAATATTCTACGATTTTTATGGAATTTTAGAATATTTTTATGGATTTTTTAGAATAGCGGAAGTAGCAAAAATAAATAGAGAACAAAAATAGCCTACGCGGGAATTGAACCCGGGACCTAGCGAACTCTATGTCTTATAGGGTGACTCTAGTAACCAAGTGAACCTAGCAGGGCCGTGCTAAAAGGAAAGGGTATCAATTTTATTTAAGTTGGAGTTGGGGCGAATTAGATCACTTAATATAAATAAGAAATAATTAAGTGAAGGGTTATTTGGATCGTGATTTTTCCTCTCCTCAAAACCTCACCGCCGCCCACCTCTCTTTTCTTCCTCTCTCGGCGCCAACCACAAGGAAGGCTAGGGTTCCGTCCAAGGGCACTTTTCGGCGACGACTTCGACACGAGGACGCTCCCCTCCGCGAGAGGAACGCATAGACGTGAGAAGATCGTCGAAAGGATCGTCTCCTCCGGAAATCTAGCGATTAGAATCGTAAGAAAATCCGAACAGGAGGTAAGAAACCCCTCACCTGCAGTATAAGTAGCTTTCGTGTGAATTCCATGTCTTAGTTTAGTAATATGTAGACTATCGACACAAAGGATGCGAATTAGCGCATACCAAGTGTTCGATTAAATGTTTAGCACAGAAAAATGCAACTTAGGTATTTTAGTAACTTAGATAAATGCAATAGAAGCATTTTATAGCTTATTTATTCTTGCTCCAGCTTTTACAGGACTAGATGTCCAATGAGTGGGCTCCCACAGTCGCCTCTAGGTTTAGATAACCTAGTTCTGGGTTTAGACAACCTAGTAAAAGCAAGACAAGGATTTATTAGCTTATGTTCAGTATTTTACTTTTCAGTGGCACTGTACTGGATTAGATATCCTTTAGGTTGGGCTCCCATAGTCATCCCTAGGTTCAGATAACCTAGTAAACCTTACTAAATTCGGGACTTGCAAACCCGGGTCTAGTTAGGAATGCGTGCATAGCACGTACAGTTGTCGGGTACATTAGCAGCATGATTATGTATTTTCATCTATTATATGTATAGTTTTTAAACTCTCACAAATCAGTTGTGTATACAGTTTAAATTCAGTACTAGCTTAGTTGAGTTTAGCTCAGTTCATGCTTCAGCTCAGCTCACTCTTATGATTATGTACGATAGCTCTATGTTCAGTTCATGTTACACATGCTTTAGATGATAGTATGCCATGACCAGCTTTTGATTGCTATGTATTGTATGATAGCATGCCATGTTTTAGTTCAATCAGTACATGTTTTAAATAGCATGTTTTCAAAGCATGATTTGCATTGATTGCATGTTTTAGTGAGGTCGATGGTTTCTTACTAAGCGAAAGCTTACAGATACTTTCTTTTCCTTATACTGCAGATAAAGGTAAAGGAAAGATGGACTAGCGGAGGCTGGAGGGCAATGCTACGAAGATGTGTGTGGATGGAACTTGGAATAGAGATCTTAGGGAATTTCAGCAAGCTTGTTTAAGCACTAGAACTTTTTAGCATTTTGTTATTTTGCACCTTAGCATGTTAAATGTTATGAATTAGTTAATCAAGCATCCTATCATGTTTAGAATACTATTTTTTTGTGATGTTAGAATGTTTGGCATTTAGTTTAGAAATGTTATAAGTAGTTTTGGCACGAACAAGTGCTGAAATCAGACAATTGGCACGAAATCAGAAACTCGAATCGATCAGCTGATCGATTCGAGGGTTTCCAATCGATCGAAGGATCGACTGGGCAATTCGTCTCATGAACAGTAGGTCTCTGGATCGATCAGCCAATCGATCCGGACGCTCTCTGTCGCGAACAGAAGGCCCTGGGATCGATCACTGGATCGATTGACCAGTCTGGATCGATCAGCCGATCGATCCATAATATCGACCAAGCACAGTAGCCTGCTGAATCGATCACTGGATCGATTCAACCATTCCAATCGATCCGTGGATCGATTGGGAGGCCTGATATTAGCTAGAAACCCTTAGTTAAGTTCCTTGACCATTGGGGGATGTAATAGATGTCATGAATAGCTTAGATTACACCCCTTAGCACATGTAGAATAAAGAAATGACAATAGTTTAGCAAAGTTTTGATTAGTACAGCTTCCGCATCTAGATTTAATGATGGTCATGGATTAGTTAGCACAGCATAATGTGATGATCGGCCTTACAGCTTAGTTAGTAGAAGGCGGGTCGTTACAACCACCCCCTATGACCTAAGGTTACCGCCCCTTAGGATTTTCCACTACCTAGGGTTCCCACCCCCTAGGACCTAGGGTTACCACCCCCTAGGATTTTTCACCTGCCTAACCACAACTAGGAATTTTTCCTAAGAACACTTAGAACTTTCCTGCAAAGCTCATTCAAGCACATTAAATAACAAACCAACTTAACTTGAACCCTTTGACATAATCAAAACATAGGTTCAATCGTCGGATGTTTCCTGCACCAACAATCTCCCCCTTTTTGATTATGACAACACGGTTCAAAGTTAAGTAAAAAATATGACAACATTTAAATATGAAATTAAGAAATGTAAAGATTTGTAAAACTTAAACATGATCATGAATGTAAAGATTTGTAAAACTTATGCTCCTCCTTATGTTTAAATACTTAATTCTTAAATTTCTTTAACTTTGACTTTTCTCTCCCCCTTTAACATAAATAAAAAATAATAAGGAGAGAAAAAATATTTCTGTAATTTTAAGCTTCCCCTGAATAGTAGCACTTAGCAAAATTTAGCTTTGAAAATACTTAGCTAATTTAGAAATATTTTGAAAAATATCTAACTTTTCCAACAAAAACTTAGAAACTTTTATATCTTTTTCGAAAAACAAACTTAGCTAAATTTTTAGCTTTAAAATTGATTGCGTTGAGAAACATCTTGCCAAATAGCTAAGTTTTCTAACTAAGTTTAGTTTAAAAAACTTGATTAAGTATTTAGCTTAAAGCAAAAGCATAGTTAAGTACTTAACTTAAAAAATACTTAGCTCTTTCAACAAAAAGCATAGTTAATTTTCTTGATAGAAGTTTAGTTTAAGTACTTAACTTTAAGAGGATTTTCATAAAAGCTTAGCTTAAGTACTTAGCATTGAAAACATTCATATTTTCAACAGAGACTTAGCTAAATTTTGAAAGTAAATGTTTTGTCAAGTACTTAGCTTTCAAAACTTAACTTAAAATAGATTTTGATAAAAAGCTTTAGCTTAAGAAAAAATTTAATAGAACCTTAGATTTAAAGTTAAAAACTTAACTAAAAAATATTTTCTTGAAAAACATACTTAATTAAGTGATTTGAAAAATACTTGAGCAAATACTTAGTTTTGTGTATAATTTTTCATTTTAAAAATAAATTGAATTTTTGGAAATATTTTAATTTTTTTATTTTTTTAAAAAACTTAGCTCGACTCTCTTCACTCCCCCTTGATTAATGCCTTAATAAATTCTTAGGGTCCTAGAGTCCAAGCTTGCATGTAAAATAAAAACATTGTTAAATTTTTACATATGATTTTTTTAAATTTTCATCTCACCCACTCTAAGTTATCAAACATGTTCAACTTATGAGTGTGAGACGGAGTTGTCTTTATTTAAAAAAATAAGTTTGAGTTCGAATTTCAAATGAGTAAACATTTAACATTATGAATATTGTGAAAATTGAGTTAGAAATTATAATTTGAACATATGATTTGAAAAGTAATTAAGATTTAAAAATTATTATCATTAAGACTCTAAATATAATTTAAAAATTAATTATTATTAAGATTTTGAATCAAATATGATTTGAAAATTAATTAAGATTAAGATTTTGAATATGATTTGAAAATTAATTAAGATTTGAAAATTATAATTTTGTAAATAATGATTTTGAATTTTGAAATTATTATGATTTATACTTTAATAATAATTAAAATTAATTATAATATGATGTGAGATTTTGAAATTAATTATGATTTTTAAAAATTACTTAATTATTAAAATTTCAAATCGAGTAAGATTAATTATGGTTCTTAAAATAATTTTCAAATTGAGTGAGATTATGATTTGAAATTATAAATTTGTAAATAATAATTTTGAGTTTTGAAAATATCAAAAATAATTAATTTACTTTGGTTGAAATTAATTAGATTTTTTAAATTAATTAAAATTTTAAAATATTTCATAAAATTAAATGAGATTTTGAAAGTAATTATGATTTTAATTTTCAAATAAATTAAGATTTTGAAATTAATTATGATTTTAATTTTCAAATAACTTAAGATTTTGAAATTAATTATGTTAAATTTATTAAATTGATTAAGGTTGATTAATTAGATTAAATTAAATTAGGTTAATTTTAAATTCAACTAAGTACAATCTATATCCATCTCACCCGATTTTAAGTTGTCAATTAGGGAACCTTATATATTTTTGTAAGATGGTTAGCTTTAATTTATATTATATCTAAGGATTAATTTGTATTTGAGTTAGACTTAGGTTTTCCAATTAGTCAATTAAATACACATTTCTAAGATTAGCTCCCAGGCTATGGCAAGGCACTAGGCCTTCTTGGGTATGGGATCATCCACCACTTCTAGACAAAGCCTTTCAAAGAAAGTATATATATAATTTCCTTTTTGAAACCCCTAGGTTTAACTAAACAAGTGTAAATTATACCTAGGTCCTTGATCTAGCCTAATCTAAAAATATAATAAAAGAATTAAAAAAACAAGAATCAAACAATAAAAATGGTCTTTTTATTGGCTCCCCCTGGATCATAGCCTCGATATGGTTTATCAAGGTAATGGACTTGATCTTTGGGGACCCAATATAGGCCAAGTCTAACTCGATTGACCAAGTTAGACTTGAGGACCCATGCTTGGACTATGTTTCTATTTGATCTATTTACAAGTGACAAATAAGACCGGTATTTTCTTTTAGCTTTAAACCCTAGTCCGAATCGATTGTATACGGCTTTCTGTTTTCCAAGAATGACTTGAGTTTTCAGGCTGGAATTCTCTTCCTCAAGCTTTTGGACTTGAGTTGAGGTTCCAATCTGAACAGGTTCAGTCAAGGATTCAGAGTTAGTCACTTACCTCCGTTAGAAGTGATTTGATCCGAATGTTGGATTTTGCTAATTTATGCATTAAATAACTGATTAAATTGTATAAGCGAGAAACACTTACAAAGGGGTTAGGCCCTTCGGAAACGGATATGGATCCGTGGCTTCTCTCGGACTCAGCTTCCGATTCATCCTCGATTTCTGAATTGGACTCGAATTCAGACTCAATTTCGACAATATTTGCTTGAATCGGTAGTGCGAGGAAGCTTGCTTGTTCTTCTTCATCGGACTCGTCTGATGATTCAGACCATGTTGCTTTTAATACCTTCTTTCTTTGTTGCTTCTGGTTTGGACAATCTGGCTTGTAGTATCCCTTCTGATTGCAGCCGTAACATGTGACTCCAGTCTTGTCCTTCTTGGACTGGATCACCTTCTTGATGTCCTTCTTCTTTTTGCAGAGCTTTCTTACTAAGTTGATGAGTTTTGTGGTGATCTCGTCGTCGTCATCGTCAGAATCCATTTCTTCTTCTGGCTCCGGTTCAGTTCTGCGTCTTGGTTTTGATCCACGTGCTCTGCTTGTACCTGCAATCAAAGTTATACCTTTCTCGATCGATTGGGCGTTAACTTGTTCATGCAATTCAAATTCAACGAAAAGTTCATCTAGCTTAATTAAGGAGAGATCCCTTGAAACCTTGTAAGCATCTACCATGGATGCCCACAAGGTATTCCTCGAAAAGGCGTTTAAGGCATACCTTAGGATGTTGTGGTTTTCCACTCTTTGTCCGATCACGTGAAGCCTGTTAAGGAGATCTTGAATGCGGGTGTGCAACTGGCTCACCGTTTCACCTTCCTGCAATTTTATATTATATAGTTTATTAAGAATTAAATCTCTCTTGCTTACCTTAGTGTCGAACGTTCCTTCATGAAGCTCGATCAGCTTCTTCCATAGTTCTTTGGCGCTTGTGAACGGGTCGACACGGTTCAGCTCCTCTTTCGTCAGTCCACATTGGAGGGTGCAGGTCACCTTGGCGGTTGCTTCTACCTTTTTAATAAGAGTCGCGTCCCAACTCTCATATGGTATTGGCTTGCCGGCGCCGTCAGTTGGTAGTTCAAGGCCGGTTTTGACAATCATCCAGACTTCAAAGTGAGTCTGGAGATACGCCTCCATCCGGCCCTTCCAGTAATCGAAGTCATCTCCAGTGAAGAGCGGTGGGCGAGCAATGCTATACCCTTCTTGAAGAGCCATTGAAACTTACGATAAAACTTGCACACAAAGCAAACAAAAAACTTGTCCCAAGAATAGATCCTGGATTAGCAGTGCAGTTTAAAATAAGAATAAAAGACGATCTCGAGTGGTGTTGCACCGACTTTGAGACAAGAATCCAATTACGAAAAAATAGATCGGAAGACGGTAAGAATACCGATTTCGATCGACTCCGAAAAAACTAAAATTCACCACGAAAAATGTGCTTGATTGGTGGTTGTACCAAATTGAAGCGACCCCGCTCTGATACCAATTGTTAGATCAAGAAGCGGTAGAGGGGGGATGAATAGCACTCGTGGCTTTCACTTTTTCGTATTCGAAAATGTATCGAGTTGAGCAGCAGAAATTAAAACAAAACACACACACGCAGAAGCACACCAATATTTACTTTGTTCGGAGCCTAGGGTGCATTTACTTTGAGCAACAACTATAATAGTACAAAGTTACAAGTATGAATTATAAGTACAGCAATAACTAAATTATACTGATAACAGGAATACTAGATTTAAAGCTCCTGGTCGTTGGGGTGTTGCTATAGCACTTCTGGATCGTTTCATGAGTAGCACACGAAAGAAGAATCGGATAGTATTGAATTATCTGAGCTGCTAGTCGAAACCTTCATATAAAGGTTATTGGAGGCGCCTCAAAGTCCATTAAGGGTGCCCCCATTCGCCGAGTCAGCCGCGCATGGATAAGCTAAGAAGAAGTCTTCGCCTATCCTCTTGAAGGCGCCTCCATACACCTTGAAGGCGCCTCCAATGCTGTCCGAGGCACCTCAAGCCTCCATGAGGGTGCCTCCAATGTGGCTTCCTGCGCAGCTTCTGCCTTGCACTCGAGGCACCTCCAAGCTCCATGGAGGGTGCTTCGGGTACTGTTCATCCGAGGCATAATGTGCTCTTTTGTCCCTGCAAGATAGGTTAGTTCACAAAACAATATTATATCCTGCAAAATAAAGTTAGCACATAAATAACATGAACAAGAACATCTGACAATCGCCGGACTATTTGGTTCTAACTTTGAATTTTCGATCAGAAACCCAAGGTTGAACCGACGCCTACTGTTCCCTCCGCGGGGGAACGCGTCCTCACCTACTCCACTCAGGAGAGCATACTGATGTAAGTCCGGTCCTCCAGACCGACTGGACTTTCTGCCTAGGGTTACCACCCCCTAGGACCTAGGGTTACCACCCCCTAGGGTTTTTCGCCACCTAGGGTTACCTCCCCCTAAGACCTAAGTGTTGAGTTTTTCGGGCCGCGAAAACCACTTTTTCGCATCGTGAAAACCCCGAAAGCCCCAGCCACCGGATCTGTGCAAAGGAAAACTTAAATAAAATATGAGTACGAGTTTACAAACTTCGATCTACAGTAGATCTACAAAGGGGGAACCTTTTATACCTTCGATGCGTGCCCTTTTCGTATCCCGCTCGTGCAAGGAGATGCCGGATCTCAAGTTGTCAAGATAGACAACTCTCTATGCGTATCCACACGAACAAGTTGATGGAAGGAGAACCTTTGAGTGTGCTAGCACTCCAAGAAGGTCTCGGCAATGGAGAGGAGAGGGAGAGAAAAAATGGAGCAAGGAAGAAGATGATGGAATGAATGAGAATAAATTTCAAAATGAAACTTATTCCTCCCATTCATGTGGCCGGCCACATTAAGAGCATGTGTAACTCCCATGGAATGCCAAGAGTCACAACTCTTGGTAACTCCCATGAGGTGGCACTTTACTTAAGTAACCATGATGATGTGGAGCATCATCATTGGTCCACTTAATGCCAACTCACCAATGAGGTGGCATAAAGTCAAGTAAAACTTGACTCTTCCTCTTCCTCTCAAGTCAAGTCAAACTTGACTTAATCTCTCTCATGGTTGATCTAATCCAACCATTTAATTCAATCCAATTTAATATAATGAATCTAATTCATTTAATTAAATTGATTCAATGAGTCATAATCTAAATTAGACTCATTGAACACATGAATCAACTTGAGTCCAACTCAATTAGTCCAATTAGGATTACTCTTAATCCAATTAGATTCATCAAATGAATCTAATCCTCTTGGTTCATCATATGAACCTAATTTCCATCTAATTGTCCTTAGTGTGTGACCCTATAGGTTCTTGTAACGTTGGCAATGCCCCTAAACCCATTTAGGAGCATAAGTAATGAGCGGTATCTAGCAGCACATCATTACTACCCAATGTTACAAGAATGTTGAGATCCAACATCACCTTGTGACTACTAATTGTGACTCCTCACAATATATGACAAGTATCCTTCTATCCAAGACATCTAGATTAATCAATGTGAGGCATAGACTGTGTCATCCTCTGATCAAACTAAATCTTGAACTCTAAGTAGACTCACTAAATCAAATGAGCTCAATATCTCATATTGACTCATTTGGACATGGCCATGCACTTCGTGGTCTCACTCTATCAAGAATATCGATGTTGCTCCCGTCATATAGGAGGGATAGATCCCATCTACATCACTCACATCCCTCTGCATAATTCGTTACATACCCAGTAATCGCCTTTATAGTCCACCCAATTATGGGTGACGTTTGATGAAACCAAAGTACATAACTCCTTATGTAGGGATCCATGGTGACTTTAGGTCTAAGGACTAGTAGTCATACTAATAGCCACATGAGAAAGTATATGACACTCATATAACGATCCATGATACTTTCTCATGGCGGGTCATTCAGTATACATTCTCCAATGCATACCCATGTGTCAACTTGATATCTCTATATCCAAACTGCCTCCTTTGCTGCCTCTGATGTAGCAATGTACTCGGCCTCAGTCGTAAAATCAGCTACTATATCCTGCTTCGAATTCTTCCAGCTCACAGCACCACCATTAATGCAAAATACGAACCCTGACTGCGATTGATAATCATCCTGGTCGGTCTGGAAGCTAGCATCACTGTAACCCTTTACAGCTAGCTCATCATTTCCTCCATATATCATGAAATATTCTTTAGTCCTTCTTAAGTACTTAAGAATATTCTTGACCGCTATCCAGTGACTTTCACCTGGATTTGACTGATATCTGCTCGTCATGCTCAAAGCATACAAGACATCAGGTCGAGTACATAACATGGCGTACATGATAGATCCTATGGCTGAGGCATAAGGGATCTGATCCATGCGGTTTCTCTCCTCTCTAGAAGAGGGACCTTGAGTCTTCGAAAGACTCACGCCATGTGACATCGGCAGAAATCCCTTCTTGGATTTTTGCATGGCAAACCGAAGGAGTACCTTGTCAATATATGTACTCTGACTTAGGCCAAGCTATCTCTTAGATCTATCTCTATAGATCTGTATCCCTAGAATGCAGGATGCCTCACCTAAGTCCTTCATTGAGAAGCAACTCCCTAGCCAGGTCTTGACAGACTGAAGCATAGGGATGTCCTTCCCAATGAGTAGTATGTAATTCACATACAATATGAGGAAGACAACTATATCCCCTACAACCTTCTTGTAGACACAAGGCTCATCTTCATTCTTGATGAAACCAAACTATTTGATTGCATCATCGAATCGAAGATTCCAGCTCCGAGAAGCTTGCTTTAGTCCATAAATGGACCTATGCAGCTTGCATACTCTGCTAGTATGTTGTGGATCTACAAAACCCTCAGGTTGTGTCATGTACACATCCTCGAGTAGGTTTCCATTCAGAAACGTGATTTTGACATCCATCTGCCATATCTCATAGTCATGGTATGCTGCAATAGCAAGCATGATCCGAATGGATTTAAACATCGCTACTGGAGAAAAGGTTTCATCATAGTCAATACCATGAATCTGCTTGAAACCTTTAGCTACCAAGCGACCCTTATATATAAGTCCATCCATGTCAGTCTTTCTCTTAAAGACCCACTTACACCCAATGGGTTTTACCCCTTCAGGTGGATCAACCAAAGTCCATACTTGGTTGGTGTACATGGATTCCATCTCGGATCTCATGGCCTCTAGCCATTTCTCAGAATTTGGTCTCATCACAGCTTCCTGATAGGGGTAGGCTCATCCTCTATGAGCACAACGTCATCATGGTCAGACAAGAGAAATGAGTATCTCTCAGGCTGACGACGTACCCTATCAGACCTGTGAAGAGGTATGTCTACTTGAACTGGTTGTTGTTCCTCAACTCCTTGTGGAACAACATCATCCACAACACTTTGTGGTTCCAGTTCAACTTCCATCGAGGTTTCAGTGCTATTGTTCGCATCTTGAATTTCTTCAAGATCGAACGTGCTCCCACTAGTCTTTCTAGAAACAAAGTCCCTTTCTAGAAAGACCTCTGTCTTTGCCACAACTACCTTGTGCTGACTGGGAATGTAGAAGTAATATCACTTAGTTTCCTTGGGATATCCAATAAAATAGCACTTGTCGGATTTGGGTCCTAACTTGTCTGAGACTTGACGTCGAACATAAGCCTCACAACCCCAAATCCTCATGAAAGACACCTGGGCATCTCTCCCAGTCCATATCCTATATAGTGTCTTTATCACGGCCATGGATGGAACTCGGTTGAGAATAAAAGCTGCCGTGTCTAGAGCATAGCCCCAAAGGTATGTCGGAAGATCTGTGTGACTCATCATAGATCGTACCATATCTAATAGGGTACGATTCCTCCTTTCGGATACACCATTCCACTGTGGTGTTCCAGGAGAAGTAAGTTGGGATAGAATCCCACACTCAGCTAGATAGTCACGAAACTCATGGCTAAGGTATTCTCCACCTCGATCTGATCAAAGTATCTTAATACTCTTGCCAAGCTGGTTCTGTACTTCATTCTTGAATTCTTTGAAATTTTCAAACGATTCTGACTTATGTGTCATCAAGTACACATAATCATATCTACTGAAGTCATCAGTAAATGTGATGAAGTACCTATAACCGCCTCTAACAGCGACATTGAAAGGGTCACATACATCGCTATGTATAAGACCTAACAAGTCAGTCGCCCTCTCACTGTGCCCACTAAAGTGAGTCTTGGTCATCTTGCCTAGTAGGCATGGCTCACACGTCTCATAAGATTCAAAATCAAATGAGTCCAGCAAACCATCCTTATGGAGTTGGGATAAGCGCTTGTCATTTATATGACCTAAGCGACAGTGCCAGAGATAGGTTTGGTTCAGGTCATTTGACTTGAACCTCTTGGTATTTATGTTATAGATAGGGCTTTCAAGATCTAGAATGTAGAGTCCATTCATTGGAGGTTCACTACAATAGAACATATCTTTTAAATAAATAGAACAACATTTGTCCTTAATTATAAAAGAGAAACCTTTCTTGTCCAAATAAGAAACTGAAATTATGTTCTTAGTTAATGCAGACACATAACAACAATCATCCAACTCTAATACAAGCCCAGAGGGCAGAGATAGAAAATAAGTCCCTACAGCAACAGCAGCAACCCGTGCTCCATTGCCTACGCGTAGGTCCACCTCGCCCTTCGCCAATGCCCTGCTATTTCTCAACGTCTGCACATTAGTACAAATGTGAGATGCACATCCGGTATCTAATACCCTTGATGAAGAAATAGATATATTGACTTCTATAACATATATACCTAAAGTGAAAGTCTCACTTCGCATCTTCTTAAGATCTTCAAGGTACACCTTGCAGTTCCTCTTCCAGTGCCCGGTCTGACCACAGTGGAAGCAGGTAGCATCCTTCGCGACCCCTCCTTTAGGCTTCAGTGTCTTGCCTGTGCCCTTGGCTTGGGACTTTCCTTTGCCTTTGGACTTGCCCTTGCCCTTGTGTTTCTGAACCATCAGAATAGAGTGGGGCTTTGCCTTCTTAAGGTTTAGCTCAGCAGTTCTTAACATGCTTAGCAGCTCGGGCAGTGGCTTGTCAATTTCATTCATATTGTAGTTTAGAACGAACTGACTATAGCTATCCGGCAAGGTTTGTAAGATCAGATCAGTGGCCAGCTCTTGGCCAAGCGGGAATCCCAGTCTCTGTAGGTTTTCTATATACCCAATCATTTTGAGTACATATGGGCCTACGGGAGCCCCATCTGACATCTTGCACTGAAACAGTGCCCTTTAGATCTCAAATCTCTCATGCCTCGCTTGTCCTTGATACAGTTGACGAAGATGTTCAATTATATCGTAAGCGCCCATCAACTCGTGTTGCTTCTGAAGCTCAGAGTTTATGGTCGCGAGCATCAGACAGGACACATCTAATGCGTCATATTGATGCTTCTTGTAAACATCTTTATCTGCTCGCGTGGCATTGGTAGGAGGAGCCTCCGGAATGGGCTGCTCTAGAACATACAGCTTACGTTCCTGGGTGAGAACTATTCTCAAGTTCCTGTACCAGTCCAGGAAATTTGCTCCGTTGAGCTTGTCCTTCTCAAGGACAGAACGCAGGGAGAAAGTGTTCGTATTCGACGTCATGGTTATCTACAACAGAAAAATGTAGAAAATAAATATCATATTCTTTTAAATCATTTAATTAGGCCTTTAACTAAATGATGCTCCCACTGAATTCTATAATTCATATGGGACAAGATCCACATCATACTAACCCTTGAGTTAGCTTTGGCCAATACGCCTAAGATTTAGTATAATCGGTAGGTAACGATTTACCAATTACATCTCTATGCAACTCTTGTTTATAGGATCATTATCCGCAGTTATATTAAAACTTGAGTTAGCTTTGGCTAATACGCCCAAGAATTAATATAAATGTGATTTATGTCCTATCTTTCCAACCATTGGAAGAATGTCTATAGTTGTACTCGATCCAACCGAGTTAACTAGGAATACTCAATCTAATTGAGTTTGTATTCGCCCATGCGTTGATAAGCGGGACCAAGATTGTCCCTCCATACCCTACCAAGATAATATGTGTTGCTCTGCTTTGGCAAATTCAACAACACATGTGATCGAGGTAGTGATAGGTATCACGGCACGGTAGGCATTAGAGTTGACATGATTTAGATCTAATCTAAATGATGATGCGTATCATATACTCGATAGATCTAATCTAATCGAAAGGGTGCATCATGTGCACGACTTAGATCTTATCTAATCGTTAGGCACTAATTAATTACTTAACCATGCATCACATATACAAAAGCAATTAATTAAATTAATTTGTGATTTTTCATGGCCATACTACGATCTTCTCAAGCCAATGAGAAGATCGGATGGTCAACCTAGGGTCAATGGCTTCTTAAGCTCCTCCCTTTGACCACCTTGTGTTGCTCGCACCCTCCTCGTAACTCCGTCTCGAGTGGACCTTCCACGGCTCCAATTTTGTACATTCCAATTTTGAAACTCGAGTTACATTCAAGTCTAAACTAATTTACAACAAGAATATAAAATAGAGAAAGGCACGACGCGCAGGTCGCGAATAAAATACAACACTCACATCACATGACGGCATGCAGGCCGTATTATGAATTACAACACATTTATATACCAATCCAATTGGGTCTTTTTGGGCCATGACTATCACAAATTATACATAATTTTAAATTATGTATTTTCTATAATTTTCTGCAATTTTAATACAAATTTTTACAATTTTTACGAGTAAAAATTCCCGGTAGTCCCGTTTAGCGGTTTTCGGGCGCAATCGCGGAATGAATCCCCTTGCGGGGCCAGGGGAAGCGCCCCTACCCGCGATCTAACCATTGCGAGTGCCCCTAAGCGATCCAACAGCGCCTTAGCCCGCTGTCCCAAAAATTTTTGGGGTGAAACCTTGCCGTTTCGGAAAAAACTTCTCGGTAGTCGAAGCCTACAAGTGTCGAAACACTTGTGCTTCGCTTCTACGAGAAAAATACCCATAAAAACTCTAAAAATCATAAAATTATAGAATATCACAGAACCTATATTTTTCATAAAAAATAAAATTAAACTCGTACAAGTCTTCGCATGTGGCTCTGATACCACTGCTGGGTTTTTCGGGCCGCGAAAACCACTTTTTCACGTCGCGGAAACCCCGAAAGCCCCAGCCACCGGATCCGTGCAAAGAGAAACTTAAATAAAATACGAGTACGAGTTTACAAACTTCGATCTATAGTAGATCTACAAAGGGGAAATCTTTTATACCTTCGATGCGTGCCCTTTTCGTATCCCGCTCGTCCAAGGAGATGTCGTATCTCAAGTTGTCAAGGTAGACAACTCTCTATGCGTATCCACACGAACAACTTGATGGAAGGAGAACCTTTGAGTGTGCTAGCACTCCAAGAAGGTCTCGGCAATGGAGAGAAGAGGGAGAGAAAAAATGGAGCAAGGAAGAAGATGATGGAATGAATGAGAATAAATTTCAAAATGAAACTTATTCCTCCCATTCATGTGGCCGACAACATTAAGAGCATGTGTAACTCCCATGGAATGCCAAGAGTCACAACTCTTGGTAACTCCCACGAGGTGGCATCCCACTGAAGCAACCATGATGATGTGGAGCATTATCATTAGTCCACATCTTGCCAACTCACCAATGAGGTGGTATAAAGTCAAGTCAAACTTGACTCTTCATCTTTCTCTCAAGTCAAGTCAAACTTGACTTAATCTCTCTCATGGTTTATCTAATCCAACCATTTAATTCAAGTCAATTTAATATAATGAATCTAATTCATTTAATTAAATTGATTCAATGATTCATAATCTAAATTAGACTCATTGAACACATGAATCAACTTGAGTCCAACTCAATTAGCACAATTAGGATTACTCTTAATCCAATTTGATTCATCAAATGAATCTAATCCTCTTGGTTCATCATATGAACCTAATTTCCATCTAATTGTCCTTAGTGTGTGACCCTATAGGTTCTTGTAACGTTGGCAATTCCCCTAAACCCATTTAGAAGCATAAGTAATGAGCGGTATCTAGCAACACATCATTAAAAATGAATCTAATCCTCTTGGTTCATCATATGAACCTAATTTCCAGCTAATTGTCCTTAGTGTGTGACCCTATAGGTTCTTGTAATGTTGGCAATGCCCCTAAACCCATTTAGGAGTATAAGTAATGAGCGGTATCTAGCAACACATCATTACTACCCAATGTTACAAGAATGTTGAGATCCAACATCACCTTGTGACTACTAATTGTGACTCCTCACAATATATGACAAGTGTCCTTCTATCCAAGACATCTAGATTAATCTATGTGAGGCATAGACCATGTCATCCTCTGATCGAACTAAATCTTGAACTCCAAGTAGACTCACTAAATCAAATGAGCTTAATATCTCATATTGACTCATTTGGACATGGCCATGCACTTCGTGGTCTCACTCTATCAAGAATATCGATATTGCTCCCGTCATATAGGAGGGATAGATCCCATCTACATCACTCACATCCCTCTGCATAATTCGTTACATACCCACTAATGCCTTTATAGTCCACCCAGTTACGGGTGACGTTTGACGAAACCAAAGTACATAACTCCTTATGTAGGGATCCATGGTGACTTCAGGTCTAAGGACTAGTAGTCATACTAATAGGCACATGAGAAAGTATATGACACTCATATAACGATCCATGATACTTTCTCATAGCGGGTCATTCAGTATACATTCTCCAATGCATACCCATGTGTCAACTTGATATCTCTATATCCATGACTTGTGAGATCAAGTCATTGAGTTGACCTACATGCTAGTCTTATTGCATTAACATTGTCCCTGAATGTTAATACTCGACTAGGAATGATTAAGAGTAGTGTTCCCTATATCATCTCACTATCGGTTCAACTAACCGATTGATATAGGTGAGAACCTTCTACTCAAGGACGCTATTATACTTAGTTTATTTGGCACCAATACAAGCAAGTATAATAACCAAAAACAAATGCTTTTATTTATATAAGAATATGATACAGTAAGTCCATAATACAATCATCAAATGATTGGCTCTAGGGCTCTAACTAACACTAAGGTTACCCCACCTTAGGATTTTTCTCCACCAAGGGTTACCACCCCCATAGGACCTAAGGTTTCCACCCCTTAGGGTTTTCCTCCTCCTAGGGTTACCACCCCCTAGGACCTAAGGTAATCGCCCCTTAGGGTTTTCCACCACCTAGGGTTACCACCCCCTAGGGTTTTTCACCTGCCTAACCGCAGCTAGGACTTTTGTCTAAGAACACTTAGGACTTCCCTGCAAAGCTCATTCAAGCACATTAAATAACAAAGTAACTTAACTTGAACCCTTTGACATAATCAAAACATAGGTTCAATCGTCGGATATTTCATAACAAGAATATTTTTAGGGGTAATATCTTTTAGAAAATGTAGTTGCTACAAAAATGACTTACCAATTGGCAACTACATATTGTAGCACCTATATGGACAGTTAGTTGCTACAAGGTGTAGCAGTTGACTGTCAAAGTAACAGCTACAACTTGTAGCAATGAACTGTCCAAGTGGCTATAGGCATTTGCAGGAGCAATAACTGACTCATTGCTACATCGTGCACTAGCCATCTTGATAATAAATTTACATGTGATTTATAATAGATTAATCTATCTTTTATTTGTCCCTTATAGTAGCTTCTACCGATTAGCTGCTACACGTTGTATCAGCTACTGTCGATTAGCTATTACAATGTATAGCAGCTACTCGATATTAGCTGCTATACCATGTAGTAGCTTGATAAGACATTTACAATAGTATTACAAAACATTTACACTTTCTAGGAAAAATTTATGGGGAAACTTAAATTGCAATTACTTTTACAATAATTTTACACAGCCACCTTATTAGTAATCCAGTGTTTGCTAGTAAAAATTTTATTATCAACATGAAGACTATATTCTCTCATTCCAGCTTGTCCAAAATTTGTTGGTCTTTAGTACATTAAACTCTCGGCATATCGCATAACAAAAAATGCATAATCTAACCAGAAACATAGAGTTGATTTCACACTGTTAATTATCTAATTGCAGCCAGGGATATGGAGATGTATAAAAAACATGGATAAACATATATTTATGATTTTACTTGTGTTGGACCCGAGATTATAGATATATCAAAGTCTCTAAACATTAAGGAATGTAGCCCTAGATACCACATATCATAGTAAGATGGGTCCATATTTTAAAAAAAAAATCCACCCGCATTAGGATGAAGTTTGTAACCAAAACAAATCCTATGCATTCCAATACATAATAATTTCTTCAACATGGCAGGTACTTACAGAACTTTGAAACTTAGATCTGTAGAGTTTTAAGTCTCCTAGGGAGTTATAATGCATATAGTGAGGTTCTTCAAGGTCTATGATCAGAAGGTGCCAGTGATCGTCTGCATTATTTAATAGACATAATATATATCTGATTGGCTTGTCATTATCAGTGCTTGCTGATAGATTAAATGTCTCATAAGACACCATTTTAAAAAAATCCTATGTATGCACACAAACATTGTTAAAGGAATATATGGAGAATAAAAACTCGGTAGTAGTAGTTGGTGTTATACTCATAACAAAACCAGCAGCACAAAATATAGATGGCCAATATGGTATGCCAAAGGTTTTATATTCCTCAGCAATGATTGCAAAATATGCATTTATGCAATCACCATTTGTGCCTATAGTCCAATCAAAAACACATAGGAAAGATGACATATCCAATGAAATCATTCTGTTGGACCATATTACCTTTATCGTAGCCCTACATAAACAAAAAATTAAACATGCCTGATCCTGCCGAGAGACGAGGTGATGGACGCTGAGGATGTGGTGCTCCTGTTGACCATGCATGGACCTCCGATGCAACTAGCCTGTAAGCACAAAAAGCATCAGTGCTGAGCCAGGGAGTGGTTCCACGGTGATGGCCCTCCGATGCTCAAGTCATATCTCTGGCAAAAGCAGCAAGTAAGCAAAGAAACGAAAGTGGCAGCGTAACTGTAGAAATAGTAGAATGTTCATACCTTCGTCGAAGCTCAGAGTCCTTTATATAGGGCTCCTAGGGGTGCACGTGCACGCTCCTCGAGGCATGCACACATATCAAAGCTTTCCCTGATAGGACGTGTTAGAAAAGTATATCTGACACCATACCTTTAGAGCCCAAGCATATCCTGACAAGATATTGAAAGCTTCTGTCATACGATTCTCTGTCTGATCATGCCACCGACCATGCTGTCTGTTTTTGGCACGGGTCTCGAGGAGGATATCAGTCGATCCTGCCTTTATTTGCTAGTGGCCAGAGCGGGTGGGCCGCTCAGCAAATTTTGTTGTCTAGGCCGAGCAAGGAGGCCGCTCGGCTACTTCTGCTATTTGGGCCGAGCGGGGAGGCCGCTCGGATACTTCTGCTGTCTGGGCCAAGCGGGTCGGCCGCTCGGCTACTTCCACTATCTAGGCTTGTTGGGTCGTGTTCCCGTTTCGTTGGCTGTGATCTTATCTTTGGCCAATCGGGATGTCCGCTTGGCATATGTCCCGCCGGTCGGCGCCTACCTTGGTGATACTGAGCCTTTGAGCGTTGGAAGCTCGGTGCAAGACCGAGCTGTGGTAATGTCAGACCAGTCATTCCTTAGTCTGATTGGCTGAGGGGGTGCCCGGTCGGACGCTAACCTGGGGGCGTTGACCACCTTGACTTTGACCCTCCACGTGGCGCTGACCCCCTGCGGGGCGGGGCCCGCCTTACCACCGGATCACTTGCCTCCCTCTCAAGTCTAGAGAAGGAGGTTGCAGGTCCGACTAACTGGACAAGTAGTCTGGAGATCGGTTGGCCGATCGGCCATGATGCTAGTTGGACCTCGGCCAGTCTATGCAGGACTAATCTTATAGGCCACTCGCGCAATCTGTTATTTTACACTTCTGAGATTTCTCCTTCGGTGTCTTTGGATCGACATGGGTCATCGGTCAAATGCCGACGCCTCCCGAATCTCCTCGGAATTCATGCAAATCCTCTCCATTAAGGCCGAGCACGCGCCCACGTCTAATAATGGCGCCCATTAAGCGGTCCTATAGGAGTATGCCACGTGTCACTTCTGCAGTCGTCGCACGTCCGAGGTGACAGCTACTGACATGACGTTTGGCGGTTCGAATTCGACGGCTGGATTTGTGCTTCGGTTCCTGTGACCTAGATCTGACGGCTCCGTTCGGCCGAGTCGATCTTTATAAAGTCACCGTGTCTTCTTCCTCTTGTGCTTCTTGCGATAGTTGTTGGTGATCCTCTGTGTGCGACTAGTGCTCCGGCGACCCTGCGCTCCTCGGCAGTGGTCCACTACTCTTAGCGACTAACCTACTGGCCAGCCAAAAGTTCGGCATTCACAAGCTACTGTCAAAGGGTGTGATGTACATGTTTGGACTGAGTCCAACCCGAACGAGACTCCCGAGCAGCCTAAGTATGGAATTTCCCGACCCTCCTCTCTTGAGTCTAACTGATTATTTCCTTCTTTTGCAGTCGACCTCATGCTGTGCACCCGGGCAGCCGGTATAATGAAGCTTAAGGATGCGGAGATCGAGGCGGTCGCAGCCAACGAAATGGTGAGCCTCGGCTTGACTCCGATCGTCTCTCACTAAAGCACCGTCGGGGAGAGCGGGGGAACACCGACCGTGGGCGAAGGCACCACCAAACGGACGCCCAGTGTAGACGTGGTGACCGACCCCCTCCCGGCCTCCAAAGCGCAGCACGCCGCCCAAACTGAAGGCTCGGAGTCTTCAGGTGATGAGGTTCCCCTTTTCCGGCACAAGAGGTGCCAAACGGCCACCCCCTCTTGCTCTGCCTCTTCGGCAGTGTCCGTCTCTGAGTAGGGGACCACTGTGTCTCCCGTGGTCGTCGTTGAGACGGTGGAGTCTACTTCCTCCGACCGGACACCCTCCCTGTCTGCTCTGCCACCCAAGCCCATCGCAGCCCCGCCGCTTACCTCTCTTCCTCCGACTCGGCAAAGGATTCTACGATTTGGCATTCTTCCTGCCTCGACTACTCAAGCCTCTGGCCCAGTGACACCCTCCCAATCATCTCTGAGCGGTCGCCGATCCGTTATGGCCATTTTCCACCTCCCAACGGAGGAGTTTTTGGCGGCCGCGATCAACCACTAACTCTGGAACATCATATACTCATCCGCGGGCCGCTCGCTAAGGTTTGGGAGGAGTCCCGAGCACGCCCCGCAACCATGCCTCCAGGGTTGCTTGCCAACAGCCACCTGTAAATGTCCATCGGGTTATGTATACAATGATCCATTCATGATTTTACCTCCGCTCGGCATTAACATTCTTCGGTTCTGCGACAGTATTGGGTGGAGAGCGTAGAGATGTGTTGATGTCTTGCCTTCATGGAGGACGAGCTGAAGAAGCTCAAAATTTCTGGTGGTGCATCCTCCTCTTAGTGGCCATCCATTGCCCAATTGCAAGTCGATCTGGAGATGGCCAATAAACTTCTGGAGGTTGAGCGAAAAATGTCTGTCGATTAGGCCATCATGTTGGGTCAGCTTGAGCCTCCGAGCAGCGAGTACTAATGCGAAAGCAAGCTTCTCGAGAACAGTGTGTTGGTGCAATATTCCCTAGTTCAAGGTTGACCTGGTTGACTGAGCTTGAATTGGGTCAAGCTCAAGTCTTGATGTTTGGATTTTGATGTTTGACAATACATGGAGACAAGACATGGAGATTGTTGGTGCAATTGTTCATGTGGGAGATTGTGAAGAAGAGTCAAGTAGGTCAAGGTTGACTGGATACTTAATTGGAAAGTCTTGGTGAGTGAAGCCAGGCAGTTGTGGAAAGTCCTAGTGAGTGAAGCTAGGCAGAAGAAAATCCTGGTGAGTGAAGCCAGGTGAAAGTCCTAGTGAGTGAAGCTAGGTAGTAAGGAAAGTCCTGGTGAGTGAAGCCAGGCAGAAGAAAATCCTGGTGAGTGAAGCCAGGTGAAAGTCCTAGTGAGTAAAGCTAGGCAATAAGGAAAGTCCTGGTGAGTGAAGCTAGGTGAAAGTCCTAGTGAGTGAAGCTAGGCAGTAACGAAAGTCCTGGTGAGTGAAGCCAGGTAGAAGGGAAGTCCTGGTGAGTGAACCCAGGCACAGGAAATCCAGATGGGTCAAGGTTGACCAGACATCGGGTGGAAGTCCAAGTGGGTCATGGTTGATCGGACACTTGGTGAGAGAGTCCTAGCAGGTCGAGGGTGACCGGATGCTAGGCATGATGTACCAACAGGTCATGATTGACCGGATGTTGGTTTAGGGGACTTTGGACTTGGTTTTGGGCAAAAACCTTGAGCTGGATCGATTAGCCGATCGATTGGCTCATGCCCAATCGATCGGCTGATCGATTGGGTGAGTCCCCGCGACAACCTCCTCCCAATCGATCACTGGATCGATTGGGAGAAGCTCGCGATCGCACAGAATGGCTTTGGATCGATCGGTCGATCGATTCAGAGCCTCCAATCGATTGGTCAATCGATTGGGAGTCACGATTCTGTGCGATAAGCCCTGGATCAATCGGTCGATCGATCCAGGCAATTCCCGAGAGCACAGAGGCGCTCTGGATCAATCGGTGGATCGATCCAAATCCTCCCCAATCGATTGGGAGCAATTCAATCAATTGGGATTCGACCGTTGGCGTCGTATTTAGCTGTTGGCGAGCGTTTCTCTCGACACAACTCTCGGCTTTCATCTCCGATCTTCACAGCGATTCCACAGCTCCACAGAGTTATCACCGCCAGATCTTGAAGGTTCTTGGAGGCATTTCCAAGTCAAGAGATGGATCTAAAGTAAGAAGAAGAAGCTAGGGTTAGGGTTTCGGGTGTAAACCGTGTAAGATTTCCCTTGTATTTGCTTCTCTTTGTTTCTTGTTGTATTGAGAGTATTGTAGGGCTTCTCCGCCTTCTGTAGTTACCGAAAAGGAGCGTTTTCATAGTGGAGGGTGTGTGAGTGTGTGGATCCTTGGATTAGTTACCTCTTCTTTAGGTAAATACCAAATAAATCCCTTGTGTTAGCGTTGTGTGTTTATTTTCTTGTATTTCTGCTACACATCATTGAAGAAGCAAGCAACGATGAGCATGAGATCGCGACGAGCTATTCACCCCCCCCCCCTCTAGCTACATTTCGGTCCCAACACAGTGTAGTGGGACTCAGCGTCTTTTAATATATGACATAGGAAATACACTGGTTGTTCTTTGCCGTTCTGACGAACTAGTGCCAAGCCGACAGCATGCTCATTCGAGGGCAGATAGATTCAGAGTGGCTCACCAGAAGTTGGCTTAGCCAATATAGGTAACGAGTTTAGATACGCCTTGAGTTCCTCGAATGCCCCATCGTACTCCTCGTCCCACTGAAATTTGATGGTTCAGCGCAATATCTTGAAGAAGGGCAAGCTCCGGTCGGATGATTTGGAAATAAACTGAGACAATGCAGTTATCCGACCAGTGAGACATTGGGCTTCCTTCAAGTTTCTCGGGGCCGACATATCCTATAGCGCCTTCACCTTGTTAGGGTTTGCTTCGATTCCCCGCTCGGTAATGATATAGCCCAAAAATCTCCCGCTCTTCGTGCCGAATAAACACTTGTTCGATTTAGCTTGATCTCGTATATCCTCAGCGTCTGGCACATCTCCGTGACATCTACACATAGATCAGCAGCTTGGAGGGACTTAATTAGTATATCATCCACATATACCTCCATATTGCGGTCGATATGTCGCCGAAACACTTTGTTCATCAGTCTTTGATATGTGGCCCCAACATTCTTTAGTCCAAATAGCATAACATTGTAGCACTGCATACCATCGATTATGATGAAGCTGACCTTCTCTTGATCTTCCCGTGTGAGCAACACTTGATGGTATCCTTGATACGGGTCCATCATGCATATCAACTCGCATCCGGTAGTAGAGTCCACCATCTAGTCGATCCGAGGTAGGGGTAGAAGTCCTTTGGGCAAGTCTTATTGAGGTCCCAGAAGTCGATGCAGACCCTCCACTTATTCCCGGGCTTGGAGACCAGCACCACATTGGCAAGCCAGCTCGGGAAGTGAACTTCACGTATGTGGCCGGCCTCCAGGAGCTTTTCTATCTCTGCTCGAATGATCAAATTCTACTCAGCACTAAAATCACTCTTCCTCTACTTTACCGGCCGAGCATCTGGTCAGGTGTGCAACTCGTGCTGGGCGACGTTCGGGGAGATTCCGGGCAGTTCATGTGTCGACCATATGAACATGTCGTGGTCCTACTGGAGACATGCGATCAGCTCAGCTTTCTGCTCAGCCTCCAGATCGGCGGCAATGAAGGTAGTTGCTTCCGCTCAGCTCGGATGGATCTGTACTTCTTCCTTCTCCTTGTAAACCAAAGTAGGGGACTTTTCAGTTACGATGTTTACCTCCAGCCGGGGTGCTTTCCGTGTGAACTTCGCCTCCATCTTGACCATCTCGACATAGCAACGCTGAGTGGCCAACTGATCACCCTTTACCTCTCCTACCCGATCTTCCACCGGGAACTTGATTTTCTGGCAGAAGGTTGAGACTACCGCTCGAAATTCATTGAGGGTCGGTCGGCCCAAAATAGCATTGTTGGTTGAGGAGGCATCTACCACGATGAAGTTTATGGCCCTCATCCTTCGGAGAGGCTCCTCTCCAAGTGATATGACCAGCTTGATTTGGTTGATCGACTGGACCTCATTACCGATGAACCCGTACAGCAGGGTTGTCATCGGCAGCAACTCGCCCGGATCGATTTGAAGTTGATCAAGATGATATTGACCGAGCTGCATGTGTCAACGAATACATGGTGAATGGTATAGTTTACAATTACCGCTTAGATAATGAGGGTGTCGTCATGTGGCACTTCAACTCCTTCAAGTGTTAGTTAGAGCCCTAGAGCCAATCATATGATGATTGTTGTATGCCTTAGAGCCAATCATATGATGATTGTTGTATGCCTTAGAGCCAATCATATGATGATTGTTGTATGGACTCGATGTATCATATTCCTATATACTTATAAAGGTATTTCTTTATGGTTATTATACTTACTTATATTGGTGCCAAATAACTAAGTGTAATAGCGTCCTTGAGTAGAAGGTTCTTATCTATATCAATCGATTGGTTGAATCGATAGTGAGATGATATAGAGAACACTACTATTAATCATTCTTGGTCAAGTATTAACATTCAGGGACAATGTTAATGCACTGAGACTAGCATGTAGGTTAACTTGATGACTTGATCTCACAAGTCATGGATATAGAGATATCAAGTTGACATATGGGTATGTATTGGAGAATGTATACTGAATGACCCTCCATGAGAAAGTATCATGGACCGTTATATGAGTTCCATGTACTTTCTCATGTGACTATTATTATGACTATGAGTCCTTGGACCTGAAGTCACCATGGTTCCCTATATAAGGAGTTACATACTTTGGCTTCGTCAAACGTCACCCGTAACTGGGTGGACTATAAAGGTGATTACTGGGTATGTAACAAATTATGCGGAGGGATGTGAGTGATGTAGATGGGATCTATCCATCCTATATGACGGGAGTGACATCATGATTCTTGATAGAGTGAGACCACTAAGTGCATTGCCATGCCCAAATGAGTGAATACGAGATATTGAGCTCATTTGATTAGAGTGAGTCTACTTGGAGTTCGAGATATAAATTGATTAGAGGATGACACGGTCTATGCCTCAGTTGATCAATTTAGATGTCTAGGATAGAAGGGCATTATCATATATTGTGAGAGTCACAATTAGTAGCCACAAAGGTGATGTTGGATCTTAACATTCTTGTAACTTGGGTAGTAATGATGTATTGCTAGATACCGCTCATTACTTATATTTCTAAATAAGTTTAGGAGCATTTCTAATGTTACAAGAACCTATAGGGTCACACACAAAGGGTAATTAGATGGAGATTAGGTTCATATGATGGACCAAGAGGATTAGGTTCATATGATGAACCAAATTGGATTAAGAGTAATCCAAATTAGACTGATTGAGTTGGACTCAATTTGATTCTTGTGTTGAATGAGTCTAATTTAGATTATGACTCATTGGATCAATTTAATTCAATGAATAGAGATTCATTAAATCAAATTGACTTGAATCAATGGTTAGATTTGATCAACCATGGGAGATAAATGGGTCAAGTTTGACTTGACTTGAGAGGGAAGATGAAGGGTCAAGTTTGACTTGACCAAATGCCACCTCATTGTATACTTGGCATGGGCCGGCCAATGATGGTGTTCCACATCATCATGACCACATAATTGTGTGCCACCTCATGAGGGAGACCAAGAGCCATGACTCTTGGTATTACATGGAGGTATAAACCTCTAGAAAAGTTGTTGGCCACTTTATGTGATGCAATCAAGTGCTCATTCAAGATATCATCTTCTTCCTCCTCTCTTCTCATCTCTCCCTCTCCTCCATTGCCGAGCCACCCAAGAGTGCTAGCACACTCTAAGTACTTTCTCCACCTTTTGTCCGTGTGGATACTTGTAGAGAAGTGTTCACTTGACACTCTTCGAGATCCGACACCTTTTGGACGAGCGGGATAAGCGAAGGGCTTCGCTACAAATGTATAATCTTTACCATGTAGATCTAGTGTAGATCTAGGAGAAAACTATGTATATGTTAATTTTTATCTTTGCACGGATCCGTGGCAAGAACTTCGAGGTTTCCGCAACGCAAAAAGTGGATTTTGCGGCTCGAAAGTTCTAACATCGAGATCCCTGGGGCCGAAGCTGATCTCGAGCCCGCTCGCATTCTCCCTGCTGCAGCCAATGGTGTGGATCTCTAGCCGTCGAGCGTATGATTTTCGGGCTTGGTTAGAGTCTCCGCTGGTCAGTCTGCCAGCTATAATGTTGATCTTGCCTCACACCGCATTGCTCCTGTTCTCCTCCTCCCAAGCGGACGGTCTGCTTTGCTCGCGTTCAGCTCGGTCAAGCTCGGTGCTCCTTCGATGGGGTTGCTACGATGATTTCCTTACTTCCTCTTGCTGTTCGGCACCGTGGTGCCCGTGTCACCGGTCAGGAGAGGGAGACCAACGGTGATAACTTCTGGGTGTCGGTTGGGCGACTGAGTTGAATCCACGACAGTCGTGAGTATTGTGGGTCACTGACTGATGGAAGGAATAGAACATGGGCGTCCATACCTTTCCTTCTGGTTTTGGGCACCCGGAGGCCACATGTTGAACGACGTGTGGCCTTGCTTCCTGATGTGGTCGTACTCCTTCGGCCCGGGGCACGAGTGGTCGTTGATGGCAGATCGGTCGACCCATTATATTCTCCGATCGTCAAGGGAGCGTAGTGCTTTGGCAGCGAAACTTGTAGGATTGCCACGAAGAACTGGCGGTTGATCCGCTCAGGCGACAAATCAGCTTGAGGTGCCTTGCCTTTCCTTGCATACCGCACAGGTGCTTCATCTGAAGAAGAGTCCCTTCCTTTATTGGCTTGAGCAATCTCGGAGGGTGTTTGAAACAAGGCGCGGTGGAATATAATACTGTTTGGTTTTTCGGGCCGCAAAAATCGCTTTTTCGCGTCGCGGAAACCCCGAAACCCCCGCCACCAGATCCGTGCGAAGGAAAAATAAAACAAAATATGAGTATGAGTTTCTAAAGTCTAGATCTACACTAGATAAGAGCATTACCCTCGATGCGATGCCCTTCACTATCCCGCTAGTCCATCGGTTTGCTGGATTTCAAGATTATCAAAGTAGACAACCCTCTAGAAGTATCCACACGAACAAAATTAGGTGGAGGGGACCAAACAAAGGTGTGCTAGCACCTATGGTGTTCGGCCAAGAAAGGAGAGAGAGATCTTGAGGAAAGCTTGAGGAAGAAGATGAGAGTTACACTTGCAAAAATGAAACTCATACAATCCAATAAAGTGGCCGGCCACACTTATGTGGTTTGTAACCTCCATGGGATACCAAGAGTCACAACTCTTGGTAACTCCCATGAGGTGGCACTTCACTTAAGTAACCATGATGATGTGGAGCATCATCATTGGTCCACTTAATGCCAACTCACCAATGAGGTGGCATAAAGTCAAGTAAAACTTGACTCTTCCTCTTCCTCTCAAGTCAAGTCAAACTTGACTTAATCTCTCTCATGGTTGATCTAATCCAACCATTTAATTCAATCCAATTTAATATAATGAATCTAATTTATTTAATTAAATTGATTCAATGAGTCATAATCTAAATTAGACTCATTGAACACATGAATCAACTTGATTCCAAATCAATTTGCCCAATTAGGATTACTCTTAATCCAATTTGATTCATCACATGAATCTAATCCTCTTGGTTCATCATATAAACCTAATCTCCATCTAATTGTCCTTAGTGTGTGACCCTATAGGTTTTTGTAACGTCGGCAATGCCCCTAAACCCATTTAGGAGCATAAGTAATGAGCGATATCTAGCAACACATCATTACTACCCAAGTTACAAGAATGTTGAGATCCAACATCACCTTGTGACTACTAATTGTTACTCCTCATAATATATGACAAGTGTCCTTCTATCCTAGACATATAGATTGATCAATGTGAGGCATAGACCGTGTCATCCTCTGACCAATCTAAATCTTGATCTCCAAGTAAACTCACTAAATCAAATGAGCTCAATATCTCATATTGACTCATTTGGGCATGGTCATGCACTTCGTGGTCTCACTCTATCAAGAATATCGATGTCGCTCCCATCATATAGGAGGGATAGATCTCATCTACATCACTCACATCCCTCTGCATAATTCGTTACATACCCAGTAATCGCCTTTATAGTCCACCCAGTTACGGGTGACGTTTGACGAAACCAAAGTACATAACTCCTTATGTAGGGATCCATGGTGACTTCAGGTCCAAGGACTAGTAGTCATACTAATAGCCACATGAGAAAGTATATGACACTCATATAACGATCCATGATACTTTCTCATGGCGGGTCATTCAGTATACATTCTCCAATGCATACCCATGTGTCAACTTGATATCTCTATATCCATAACTTGTGAGATCAAGTCATCGAGTTGACCTACATGCTAGTCTTATTGCATTAACATTGTCCCTGAATGTTAATACTTGACTAGGAATGATTAAGAGTAGTGTTCCCTATATCATCTCACTATCGGTTCAACTAACCGCTTGATATAGGTGAGAACCTTCTACTCAAGGACGCTATTATACTTAGTTTATTTGGCACCAATACAAATAAGTATAATAACGAAAACAAATGCCTTTATTTATATATAAGAATATGATACAATAAATTCATAAAACAAATATCAAATGATTGGCTCTAGGGCTCTAGGGCTCTAGGGCTCTAGCTAACAATCTCCCACTAGCACTAGTGTCAATCAGTGTAGGTTCTAAGCCCCATTAACCTAGTGTGACCATCATGCTTCCTCTGTGCCAAAGACTTGGTCAAGGGATCTGCGATGTTAGCCTCTGTAGGTACTCTGCATATCTTCACATCTCCTCTCTCGATAATCTCTCGAATGAGATGGAAGCGCCGTAGCATGTGTTTGGTCCGCTGAGTGAGCGAGGTTCCTTTGCCTGTGCTATAGCTCCATTGTTGTCACAATAGAGCTTAATAGGGTCAGCGATACTAGGAACCACCCAAAGTTCAGTAATGAACTTGCAAATCCAAACTGCCTCCTTTGCCGCCTCTGATGCAGCAATGTACTCGGCCTCTATCATAGAATCAGCTACTATGTCCTACTACGAACTCTTCCAACTCACAGCACCACCATTTATGCAAAATACGAACCCTGACTGCGATCAATAATCATCCTGGTCGATCTGGAAGCTAGCATCACTGTAACCCTTTACAGCTAGTTCGTCATTGCCTCCATATATCAAGAAATATTCTTTAGTCCTTCTTAAGTACTTAAGAATATTCTTGACCGCTATCCATTGAATTTCACCTGGATCTGACTGATATCTGCTCGTCATGCTTAAAGCATACGAAACATCAGGTCGAGTACATAGCATGGCGTACATGATTGATCCTATGGCTGAGGCATAAGGGATCTGATCCATGCGGTCTCTCTCCTCTCTAGAATGTAACGCCCGCCCTCCCTGCTAACCCTAAGGGACGGGGCTACGATACTCCATGTACAAATTTTTCTTTTTAAAACAGCGGAAGATTTAAAATAATTTTCTTAGTTTAATAAAAACTTTTCTTTTGTTTTTCTTTTCATCAAATCTGAACTACACTATCATGGCATCAATAACATGATATCAAAATTAGTAGAAACATAACATCAAGTCACACATACGGTACTACAATTCATGATACCAAAGCATAGTTCTTTAAAAGTTTTAAAGCAGGTTCTTATTGTGTTGCCTAGCCACTGCCACACACATCTCCTTGCCTCTCCTGCTGCTCCTTTAGCTCATCCAGCTTTTTCCTTTATCTGTGGTACAAGGAAAGTAAGCTATGAGCACTCATGGCTCAGTAAGTTCCTTTCCTACTCACTAAAACCGAAAATCATCACATAATCAAAGAATGTCTCAACATAACATGATCTCAACTAGTCATGGCATAACATATCATACTCTTTAAGCATATCATGCAACATAACAAAATCATAACTAGTCATGGCATATCATCTCTTAAAGCATAGCATGAAACATAACATAATCATATCTAATCATGGCATATCATAGTATCATCATAAGGTGGCATGGCATATCAAGCTCTTAAAGCATAGCATGAAACATAACATAATCGTATCTAATCATGGCATATCATAAATCATAGCATCATCACAACATGATCATAAGGTATATGCAATATGATTTTGAAAACATGTATCCGAAAAACATGTGTATGTCTCATGATCTTTAAAACCATTTCTTCTTACATATATACTTGAACATAATATCAACATAATCAGGGCCCTGGCTTGTACCACACATAGATAAATCACATAGATAAGCGCGCTTCCTAAGTATATCCAAGGTAGCAAGTCTTGAATTATACTAGGAACTAGGTCAGGATCACACAGCCATAGACCTAGGGGCGTACTAAGGAGCCCATCCCTTTATTTTTACTAGCCTGGATCACACAGCCAAAGGCCTAGGGACTGATTAGGAGTCCACCCTTGGTACAAGCCTTACAAAGTAAAGTAGCATGTATAAAAATGCATCATTTAGTCACTTAGCATATCATAGAAGTATGCATCACTTAGGCATACATTCTGTCATAAAAGTATGCATCACTTAGGCATACATCATATCATAAATAGTATGCATCACTTAGGCATACATCATGTCATAAAAAGTATGCATCACTTAGGCATACAACATGTCATAAAAAGTATGCATCACTTAGGCATACATCATGTCATAAAAAGTATGCATCACTTTGGCATACATCATGTCATAAAAAGTATGCATTACTTAGGCATACATCATGTCATAAAAGCATGCATATTTTCACCACATAGCATATCATGAGAGCATGCATATTTTAGGCACATAGCATATCATCAAAGCATGCATATTTCTATCCACATAGCATATCATGAAAACATGCATATTTTTAGCACATAGCATATCATCAAAGCATGCGTATTTCTATCCACATAGCATATCATGAAAGCATGCATATTTTAAGCACATAGCATATCATCAAAGCATGCATATTTCTATCCACATAGCATATCATGAAAGCATGCATATTTTAAGCACATGGCATATCATCAAAGCATGCATATTTTATATCCACATAGCATATCATGAAAGCATGCATATTTTAAGCACATAGCATATCATCAAAGCATGCATATTTTATATCCACATAGCATATCATGAAAGCATGCATATTTTAAGCACATATCATATCATGGAAAGTATAAATCACAAGCATACATGTTTAAGCATAAGGGTGTATCATGTGATTATACTATCATAAGAAACATGATAACATAGTTAGCTTGGGTTCTAAGCTTCCTAATCCCTTGGGTTCTTATCATGGCCGAACCCCCCTTAGATCTCAATTTAGGTAAAAACAACCTCCAAGCATGTGGAACCTAAATTATCATCACATCAATTTCATAGGAAGCATTATAAGCATGATTAACTTGGTTTCTAAGTTCTTCAAGTCCCTAAACTTCATGTGGCCGAACCCTATCAGGTGTGAAACAAGGTCCCAAATGTCATGAAAGCATGGAAACCTTAAACCATATTTATAGCATTTTTTTCCAAGTAACATAGTAAGCATATTTGAGCTAGTTCCTAAGTTCTTCAAGCCTTTAACATATGTCATGTCCGAAATTTAACAAGTATTCATTAGGGCTGAAAGCAAGCATACAAGCATGTGAACTTGAACTAACATCATGTATAAATTCATAATAAGGCATCATACAATGGGTATGGCCGAAACTTACCCTAGCCTCATTTTAGGTCATTAAACAACATGTAGCATGAGAACTTTGGCTTTCTACTTGTCATATTTCATGTAGAGTGACATGAGCATATTTAATTTTTTTGTTCTAGGGTTTCTAGGGCATCTATCCCTTCATGGCCGAAACATACAATGGTCCATTTAGGTCATGGAAAAATTATACAAGCATGTGACACAATCAACATATTATCATATTTCCATAAGAAGCATTTTTAACACAATTGGTTTCAATTCTAAGGCCTCTAGGTCATTTAAACCCTACTTGGCCGAGACTCATCAGTGGTTAAATTTGCTTCAAATAGCCTAAAAGCATAGGAAGTCATACAAGTTTCATAGCAAGTATAAAGACAAGCATAATAAACATACATGTGAATTGTGTCTTAGGCTTCCTAGGTTTCTTTCCTTTTTCTTTTATTTTTTTCCTCATGGCCGAAACCTACCAATCTCTAAACTAGGTTTTAAGTGGCCTAAAGCATGGAAAACCTAAGTAAGTTTCATGGCAAAAATTACTAAGAACATCATATACAAATTTGGTTCATAAACAAGCTAGGACCCTTGTGATCTTACATGTCATATATCATGTAACTAAATTCTCTATACCCTAATTAATCATGAGAGCATTAAATAACTTTCATATCTAAATATCACTGAGGTCTTGAGCATGTTAAAATTTTGTTTAAGCTTTTCTAAGCTATTCATCTTATCATGGCCGAAAATCTTAATGAAGAGTTCATGAATTTCTAGCAATATTCAACATGCAATTCTTTAAGAGAACTCTATATTCTATCATATAAACATGGTTACTTAAATTTAAAGGTCTTCTTAACCCTAAGCTCTTTTCTTGGCCGAAACATATAAGTGGATTTCTTTTGGTTCCAAGTAACTTTTAAGCAAGAAAAACCAACAAAAGACCCTTAGTAATTCATGAAGGGAATCTTGTACTAGTTTGGTTAAACAATGATTTCCTCTAACCTCTTTAAAATATTTTTGGCCGAAATTCTAGGGTTAGGTACTCCTCTGACCAAGCATCATATAGGTATAAAAACATGAAGGAAAACCTTCCTACATAGCATAGAAAAATATCATGAAGTGAGGACTTGTTTAAACCTTCCTAGATTTGAAAACTCTTCTTTGACCGAATTTTCTTAAATTCTATTCTAGGTTTTCTAATCCTCATAAAATCTGAAAAGCACATAAAACGCCTTGTACCATAGGTGATGGGAAGCTTACATCCTTTTCGCTTGTGGATCTAAGGTGTGGTGATAGAAGAAGTAGCCTCTTCTTCTAGTTCCCTTTCCTTGATTCCCTTGCTAAGTCCTCCTTGTATCTTAGGCTTTCTTAGGAGAAAACCTTGGCTTGGGGCCGAAGATGGAGGAGAGGGGACTGAGGGTTCGGTGAGGGAGAGGAGAGAATGAGAAAAATGAGAGAAAATAGAATTTTCCCTTTACATATTCTCTTTTATGTTAAGGGGGAAGAGGTAGCAAAATCGGTTTTTGCTTTCCTTCTCCCTTAGCCTTTTTTTTCTATTTTCTTTTATTTATTTTATTTTCTAATTTATTCTCATCATTCATGATAAAACAAGGGGGAATGAATCCCCTTAATTCTTCATTTAAGGTCACGGCAAGAGAGGGAAAAGAGAGAGGAAGGGAGGAAGGCAAGTTGCCTTTCTCTTGCTCTTTTCTTGCTTTCTCTTCTTAGATCTTTACTCCTATCTTTATCATGCATTCCCTTTCCTTGCTATCCATATCTTCTCTCTATCCCAATTGGTTTCTACTAATTAACTCTATAAATTATAGTATAAGAGGTTCAAGGTTCAATCCTTGACCTCCTCTTCTTCTTATTTCATTTTATTTCTTTTTTGCTTCAACTCACTTCTTATTATTTTTCTAAGTCAAAATTCATCATTCTCTTATTTATCTTGAACTTAGTGGGTGTTACATAGAAGAGGGACCTTGAGTCTTCGAAAGACTCACGCCATGTGACATCGACAGAAATCCCTTCTTAGAGTTCTGCATGGCAAACCGAAGGAGTACCTTGTCAATATATGTACTCTGAATTAGGCCAAGCAATCTCTTAGATCTATCTCTATAGATCTGTATCCCTAAAATGCGGGATGCCTCACCTAAGTCTTTCATTGAGAAGCAACTCCCTAGCTAAGTCTTGATAGACTGAAGCATAGAGATGTCCTTCCCAATGAGTAGTATGTCATCCACATACAATATGAGGAAGACAACTATATCCCCTACAACCTTCTTGTAGACACAAGGCTCATCTTCGTTCTTGATAAAACTAAACTATTTGATTGCATCATCGAATCGAAGTTTCCAGCTCCGAGAAGCTTGCTTTAGTCCATAAATGGACCTATGCAGCTTGCATACTCTGCTAGTATGCTGTAGATCTACAAAACCCTCAGGTTGTATCATGTACACATCCTCGAGTAGGTTTCCATTCAGAAACGTGGTTTTGACATCCATCTGCCATATCTCATAGTCATGGTATGCTGCAATAGCAAGCATGATCCGAATGGACTTAAACATCCCTACTGGAGAAAAGGTTTCATCATAGTCAATACCATAATCTGCTTGAAACCTTTAGCTACCAAGCGACCCTTATAGATAAGTCCATCCATGTCAGTCTTTATTTTAAAGATCCACTTAGACCCAATGGGTTTTACCCCTTCAGGTGGATCAACCAAAGTCCATACTTGGTTGGTGTACATGGATTCCATCTCGAATCTCATGGCCTCTAGCCATTTCACGGAATCAGGTCTCATCACAGCTTCTTGATAGGTGGTAGGCTCATCATCTATGAGCCCAACGTCATCATAGTCAGACAAGAGAAATGAGTATCTCTCAGGTTGACGGCGTACCCTATCAGACCTGTGAAGAGGTATGTCTACTTGAACTGGTTGTTGTTCCTCAACTCCTTGTGGAACAACATCATCCACAACACTTTGTGGTTCTAGTTCAACTTCTATCGAGGCTTCAGTGCTATGGTCCGCATCTTGAACTTCTTCAAGATCGAACGTACTCCCACTAGTCTTTCTAGAAACAAAGTCCTTTTCTAGAAAGACCCCAGTCTTTGCGACAACTACTTCTGCTGACTGGGAATGTAGAAGTAATATCCCTTAGTTTCCTTGGGATATCCAATGAAATAGCACTTGTCAGATTTGGGTCCTAATTTGTCTGAGACTTGACGTCTAACGTAAGCCTCACAACTCCAAATCCTCATGAAAGACACCTGGGCATCTCTCCCAGTCCATATCCTATATGGTGTCTTTATCACGGCCTTGGATGGAACTCGGTTGAGTATAAAAGCTGCCGTGTCTAGAGCATAGCCCCAAAGGTATGTCGGAAGATCAGTGTGACTCATCATAGATCGTACCATATCTAATAGGGTACGATTTCTCCTTTCGGATACACCATTCCACTGTGATGTTCCAGGAGAAGTAAGTTGGGATAGAATCCCACACTCAGCTAGATAGTCACGAAACTCATGGCTAAGGTATTCTCCACCTCGATCTGATCGAAGTATCTTAATACTCTTGCCAAGCTGGTTCTGTACTTCATTCTTGAATTCTTTGAACTTTTCAAACGATTCTGACTTATGTGTCATCAAGTACACATAACCATATCTACTGAAGTCATCAGTAAATGTGATGAAGTACCTATAACCGCCTCTAGCAACGGCATTGAAAGGGTCACATACATCGCTATGTATAAGACCTAACAAGTCAGTCACCCTCTCACTGTGCCCACTAAAGGGAGTCTTGGTCATCTTGCCTAGTAGGCATGGCTCACACGTCTCATAAGATTCAAAATCTAATGAGTCCAGCAAACCATCCTTATGTAGTTGGGATAAGCGCTTGTCATTTATATGACCTAAGCGACAGTGCCAGAGATAGGTTTGGTTCAGGTCATTTGACTTGAACCTCTTGGTATTTATGTTATTGATAGGGCTTTCAAGGTCTAGAATGTAGAGTCTGGTCATCAGAGGTGCACTACAATAGAACATATCTTTTAAATAAACAGAACAACATTTGTCCTTTATAATAAAAGAGAAACCTTTCTTGTCCAAACAAGAAACTGAAATTATGTTCTTAGTTAATGTAGGCACATAACAACAATCATCCAACTCTAATACAAGCCTAGAGGGTAGAGATAGAAAATAAGTTCCTACAGCAACAGCAGCAACCCGTGCTCCATTGCCTACGCGTAGGTCCACCTTGCCCTTCGCCAATGCCCTACTATTTCTCAGCGCCTGCACATTAGTACAAATGTGAGAAGCACATCCGTTATCTAATACTCATGATGAAGAAATAGATAGATTGACTTCTATAATATATATACCTGAAGTGGAAGTCTCACTTCGCATCTTCTTAAGATCTTCCAGGTACACCTTGCAGTTCCTCTTCCAGTGCCCGGTCAGACCGCAGTGGAAGCAGGTAGCATCCTTGGCGACCCCTCCTTTAGGCTTCAGTGCCTTGCTTTTACCCTTGGCTTGGGACTTTCCCTTGCCCTTAGGCTTGCCCTTGCCCTTGTGTTTCTGAACCATCAGAACAGAGTGGGGCTTAGCCTTCTTAAGGTTCAACTTAGCAGTTCTTAACATGCTAAGCAACTCGGGCAGTGGCTTGTCAATTTCGTTCATATTGTAGTTTAGAACGAACTGACTATAGCTATCCGGCAAGGTTTGGAAGATCAGGTCAGTGGCCAGCTCTTGGCCAAGCAGGAATCCCAACCTCTGTAGGTCTTCTATGTACCCAATCATTTTGAGTACATATGGGCCTACGGGAGCCCCATCTGACATCTTGCACTGAAATAGTGCCCTTGAGATCTCAAATCTCTCGTGCCTCGCTTGTCCTTGATACAGTTGACGAAGATGTTCAACCATATCGTATGCGCCCATCAACTCGTGTTGCTTCTGAAGCTCAGAGTTCATGGTCGCGAGCATTAGATAGGACACATCTAATGCGTCATCTTGATGCTTCTTGTAAGCATCTTTATCTGCTCGCGTGGCATTGGCAGGAGAAGCCTCCGGAATGGGCTGCTCCAGAACGTATACCTTATGTTCTTGGGTGAGAACTATTCTCAAGTTCCTGTACCAGTCCAAGAAATTTGCTCTGTTGAGCTTGTCCTTCTCAAGGACAGAACGCAGAGAGAAGGTGATCGTATTCGATGTCATGGTTATCTACAACAGAAAAATGCAGAAAATAAATATCATATTCTTTTAAATTATTTAATTAGGCCTTTAATTAAATGATGCTCCCACTGAATTCTATAATTCATGTGGGACAAGATCCACATCATACTAACCCTTGAGTTAGCTTTGGCTAATACGCCCAAGACTTAGTATGATCGGTAGGTAACGATTTACCAATTATATCTCTATGCAACTCTTGTTTATAGGATCATTATCCGCAGTTATATTAAAACTTGAGTTAGCTTTGGCTAATACGCCCAAAAATTAATATAAATGTGATTTATGTCCTATCTTTCCAACCATTGGAAGAATGCCTATAGTTGTACTCGATCCAACCGAGCAAACTAGGATTACTCAATCTAATTGAGTTTGTACTCGCCCATGCATTGATAAGCAGGACCAAGATTGCCCCTCCGTACCCTACCAAGATAATATGTGTTGCTCTACTTTGGCAGATTCAACAACACATGTGATCGAGGTAGTGATAGGTATCATGGCACGGTAGGTATTAGAGTTGATGCGATTTAGATCTAATCTAATCGTTGATGTGTATCAAATACGCGATAGATCTAATCTAATCGAAAGGGTGCATCTTGTACACGATTTAGATCTAATCTAATCGTTAGGCACTAATTAATTACTAATCATGCATCACATACACACAAGCAATTCATTAAATTAATTTGTGTTAGTCATGGCCCTACTACGTTCTTCTCAAGACAATGAGAAGATCGGATGGTCAACCTAGGGTCAACAGCTTCTCAAGCTCCTCCCTTTGACCACCTTGTGTTGCTTGCGCCCTCCTCGTAACTCCGTCTCGAGTGGACCTTCCACGGCTCCAATTTTGTACATTACAATTTTGAAACTCGAGTTACATTCGAGTCTAAACTAATTTACAACAAGAATACAAAATACAGAAAGGCACGACACGCAGGTCGCGAATCAAATGTACAACACACACAACACAAATGACGGCGCGCAGGCCGAATTACAACACAAATCCAATCAGATTGGGTCTTTTTGGGCCATGACTATCACAAATTATACATAATTCTAAATTATATAATTTCCATAATTTTCTGTAATTTTAATACTAATTTTTACAATTTTTACAAGTAAAATTTCCCGGCGGTCCCGTTTAGCGGTTTTCGGGCGCAATCGCGGAACGAATCCCCTTGCGGGGCCAGGGGCAGCGCCCCTACCCGCGATTTAACCATTGCAAGTGTCCCTAAGTGATCCTACAGTGCCTTAACCCACTGTCCCAAAAAGTTTTGGGGTGAAACCTTGCCATTTCGGAAAAATCTTCTCGGTAGTCGAAGTCTACAAGTGTATAAACACTTGTGCTTCGCATCTACGAGAAAATTACTCATAAAAAACATAAAAAATCTTAAATTTACAGAAAATCACAGAAGCTATATTTTTCATAAAAAATCAAATTAAACTCGCACAAGTCTTCGCACGTGGCTCTGATACCACTGTTGGGTTTTTCGGGCCGCAAAAACCGCTTTTTCGCGTCGCGGAAACCCCGAAACCCCCGCCACCAGATCCGTGCGAAGGAAAAATAAAACAAAATACGAGTACGAGTTTCCAAAGTCTAGATCTACACTAGATAAGAGTGTTACCCTCGATGCGATGCCCTTCGCTATCCCGCTAGTCCAACGGTTTACCGGATCTCAAGATTGGCAAAGTAGACAACCCTCTAGAAGTATCCACATGAATAAAATTAGGTGGAGGGGACCAAACAAAGGTGTGCTAGCACCTATAGTGTTCGGCCAAGAAAGGAGAGGGAGAGCTTGAGGAAATCTTGAGGAGGAAGAAGATGAGAGTTACACTTGCAAAAATGGAACTCATACAATCCAATAAAGTGGCCGGCCACACTTATGTGGTTTGTAACGTCCATGGGATACCAAGAGTCACAACTCTTGGTTACTCCCATGAGGTGGCACTTCACTTAAGTAACCATGATGATGTGGATCATGATCATTGGTCCACTTAATGCCAACTCACCAATGAGGTGGCATAAAGTCAAGTCAAACTTGACTCTTCCTCTTCCTCTCAAGTCAAGTCAAACATGACTTAATCTCTCTCATGGTTGATCTAATCGAACCATTTAATTCAAGCCAATTTAATATAATGAATCTAATTCATTTAATTAAATTGATTCAGTGAGTAATAATATAAATTAGACTCATTGAATACATGAATCAACTTGTGTCTAACTCAATTAACCCAATTAAGATTACTCTTAATCCAATTTGATTCATCACATGAATCTAATCCTCTTGGTTCATCATATAAACCTAATCTCCATCTAATTGTCCTTAGTGTGTGACCCTATAGGTTTTTGTAACGTTGGCAATGCCCCTAAACTCATTTAAGAGCATAAGTAATGAGCGATATCTAGCAACACATCATTACTACCCAAGTTACAAGAATGTTGAGATCCAACATCAGCTTGTGACTACTAATTGTTACTCCTCATAATATATGACAAGTGTCCTTCTATCCTAGACATATAGATTGATCAATATGAGGCATAAATCGTGTCATCCTCTGACCAATCTAAATCTTGATCTCCAAGTAAACTCACTAAATCAAATGAGCTCAATATCTCATATTGACTCATTTGGGCATGGTCATGCACTTCGTGGTCTCACTCTATCAAGAATATTGATGTCGCTCCCGTCATATAAGAGGGATAGATCCCATCTACATCACTCACATCCCTCTACATAATTCGTTACATACCCTGTAATCGCCTTTATAGTCCACCCAGTTACGGGTGACGTTTCACGAAACCAAAGTACATAACTTCTTATGTAGGGATCCATGGTGACTTCAGGTCCAAGGACTAGTAGTCATACTAATAGCCACATGAGAAAGTATATGACACTCATATAACGATCCATGATACTTTCTCATAGCGGGTCATTCAGTATACATTCTCCAATGCATACCCATGTGTCAACTTGATATCTCTATATCCAAGACTTGTGAGATCAAGTCATCGAGTTGACCTACATGCTAGTCTTATTGCATTAACATTGTCCCTGAATGTTAATACTCGACTAGGAATGATTAAGAGTAGTGTTCCCTATATCATCTCACTATCGGTTCAACTAACCGATTGATATAGGTGAGTGATGTGCGTAGATTATATACTCTTTTATGCATGTTTTTACGCACATTTACATACTTTGAGCATGCTTGATCTATGCATTTTTATACCTCCAACTTTCCTTTTAGCGTATTTACTCTTTTGGTTCGGAGATCTGCTTTTTGTGCATTTTCTGTACACAGGAGTCGAAATTTGTGAAGATTATACGTCCTCGGGCAAGCTTGGAAGGAATTGAAGGGAGAGAGCATCAGGCCGTGTACCACACACGGCCGTATAGTTTTAACAGGAAGGGAAGAGGACATGGCCGTGTGAATCTCACACGGCCGTGTCTTGATTTGAAGAAATTAGAGCAGATGCCTTACATGGCTGTGTAGATCTACATGACCATGTGAGGTTTCCCGAGGCCAAGCAGGTGGTGGCCGTGTGCACCACACGGCTGTGTAGCATTTCCAGAGAACAGAAGGGTCCTGGCCGTGTGGATCTACACGGCCGTGCTTGGTTGCTTTAAAGAGAAGAGAGCTAGGCCGTGTGAGTCACACGGCCGTGCAGCTTTGGCAGAGAAGGAACTGGACATGGCCGTGTGAATCTCACACGGCCGTGTCATGGGGCCATGTGGCGCCCGATTTCCTCCTCTATTTAAACCCTCCTTCATGAATTGAAAGGGGATCTCTCCTCCTTTGGGAGAAGGCAAGATTTGGTGGTTTCCTCCCATTCTTGGGAGGATTTCTGGGTGATTTGAGGGGAGTTCTTGATGATTTCGACTCCGGAGCGAGGATTGGATCCGAAGACGAGGCTTCTTCGTAGATAAGTTTTCTCTTTCCCCCTTTTCTTGGTTTCTTGGATTGGGGATTTAAGAAATGCCTGTAATCTTTATTTCTTCGGGTATTCTTCCTCGATTCATGGAGTAGATATTGTATTCTAGGATTAAGGGAGTATTTGTATGATGGATTGATGTAATCTCTTATGGATTTGCCATTTTCTTGTTTCAATGACATTGTCTTGCTTGTATCAATTAGATCTTGAATGATCAATGGTGATTTGTGCTTAATTCTCATTCTTGATTGATTGTTTGGATTTCTTGTGGACTTTGTAAAGATAAACTCTCACTCGATCATCCGAGGGATCCACGTGACAGGTGCAAGCCCGTGTAAGGACGTTTGAGAGATAATCTTGAAGAGGAAATAGGAATATTCAAGAGAGTAGGATGGATCTTGTGATTAGTTTCTTGTATCTTGATAGATTAATAAGTTGTGGTCTTCTATGTTGATATCCGAGGAAGGCATAGTAATAGGTGCGCTTCTGTGTAAGGACAACGTAGGTTCACGTCTAATTGATCATATCTAGATACATTTCTCAGTCCTTAGCCGGTTATCTATTGCAAGAGAGAACCGGCAACTTTCTACAAGTTTTTGGCAATTGAGGGATAAGAATTGGTGAACCATTTACATTCAAGAAATCTTACAAAGAAACCGAAACTCCTAGAATCTCCCTTAATCATAACCCAAAACACTAAACTCTTGTTTGTTGATCTTTAATATTAGATTTGTTTACCTTCACTTTGCATTTGAAACAATTGGATAGTTGTTTAGCTTATTCGCATTGAGACATTTCTAGTGCTTATTCCAGTCCCTGTGGATACGATAATGTTTTATATTACTTGCGACATTTCCGTACACTTGCGGAGCGTAACAAGTTTTTGGCGCCGTTGCCGGGGAATGCTTTATAACATTAGGAATTATCAATTGAGTTAGACTAAACATAACATTTGTTTTCCTTTCATATTGCATAGTTGTAACTAATCATTAGATTTCTGTTTTTACTTTCTTGTATAACTTTTACTTCTTGTTAATTCTTTTTGTACAAATTCAATTCTGCATTTTTTATTCTTTTTTTTTTCTTTTTCTGTTGAATTGTCATTTGCTATCTTGTTCTTGTATATGCGAAGATCTAACTTTGCAGGGGAATTCTTTCCTTTTGACCCTGAGATTGACAGAACTTTCCATAAAAGAAGAATTCTGCAAAGGCAAATTGAAGAACAGGAACATTTGAACATGGCGAATAGACCACTCAAGGATTATGCAGCACCTTATGCAAGAGGTTTTCGATCTAGTATTTCAAGACCTTTAGTGGAAGCTAATAACTTTGAGATCAAACCCGCAATTATATCTATGGTGCAGCAGAACCAATTTGGTGGAGGACCTCATGAAGACCCCAATCAACACTTAGAGGTCTTTTATGAAATATGTGGTACCATGAAAATGAATGGAGTTCCTTCAGAAGCAGTTAGATTATTATTATTTGGGTTTTCTTTAAGAGATAGGGCAAAGCAATGGCTGAATTCTTTGGCCCCTAATAGCATCACCACTTGGGAGCAGTGTGAGCAACAGTTTCTTGATAAATTCTATCCACCAAGCAAAACAGCTCATATGAGGAATTTAATTGCAAGCTTCAAGCAAACTGACTCGGAATCTCTTTTTGAAGCATGGGATAGATATAATAGTATGCTCAGACAATGCCCACATCATGGGTTGGAAAGATGGTTAGTGTTGCACACTTTTTATAATGGTATCAACTATCATACTAAAGTGTCCCTTGATTCACCTGCTGGAGGGGCACTTATGAATAAAAGTTTAGATGAAGCTGAAGAAATTATTGACAGTGTAGCACAAAATCATCATCAATAGGCAAATGAAAGAAGTGGTGGCTATTCTTCTGTAAACCCAACAATTAAAGCATCAGGGAAGTTTAATGTAGATGCAGTCACTCTTTTGTCTGCAAAATTGGACGCTCTTACAAAGAAATTTGAGAATATGGGGACTAGTGCTAATATGGTCAATGCTATTAGTACATCTTGTAAAGTATGTGGGAGTTCAGAACACTCAAATGACTCATGTCCATTGGGAGCTATCACTGTACAAATCAATCAACTGGAACAATGTGATGCAATCATGAGTTACAATCAAAGGCAGAACAACCCATACTCAAATACTTATAACCCTGGATGGAAGAGCCATCCCAATTTTTCTTACAGAAATAATCAAGATCAAGGACCATCTATGGGGGCAAGACAAAATTTTCAAGCTGGGCAACAAAATTTTCAACATCTATCTTCTCAAGGCTTACCAAAGTCAAATATTGAAAAGATGCTTGAAGAAATTATCTCAAGTCAGAATGAAATGAAGCAAGATTTAGCAAAGCTCATTCAGAGAATGGATAATTCTGAAAAGCATCAAAAGATCTAGGATAGTCAAATTGCCCAACTAGCTTCCTCATCATGCAGAGCACCAGGACAACTTCCAGGAAAACCTGATGTGAATCCTATGGAGCATTGCAATAGAATTGAGCTTAGGAGCGGACGGACCTTGGGAGACTCCCAAGTGACTGCTCCAAAAGGGATACAAAAAGAAGAAGAGCTCTCTCCTCTTATACCAAATCATATTCAAGCTAATGAGGAGAGTACCATTGAGGTTGAAGAGACTCTTCCACTGAACCATCAGAGCAAAGCTGTCCCTTTTCCTCAGAGACTTACAATGCTCAAGAAAGATGAAGAATTTGGCAAGTTTTTAGAAAAAGTTAAGGAAATTTATGTAGAGGTACCTCTTATTGGTGCTATTCTTCAAATGCCTAGATTTGCCAAATTCCTGAAGGATCTCATGTCAAACAAGAGAAGAAGAGGAGAGGTTGAGACCATTGCGCTTAGTGAGGAATGTAGTGCTATTTTGGAGAAGAACACTTCCCCAAAACTAAAGGACCCAGGGAGCTTTTATATTCCTTGCAACATAGGAAAAGAATTTTTTGAAAAAGCTTTTTGTGATTTGGGGGCAAGTGTTAGCCTCATTCCCTATTCAATTTGTAATAAATTAGGTCTCAAAAACATTAAACTTACTACTATGGCACTTCAACTTGCCGATCATTCCTGCAGGTACCCTTTGGGTATTATAGAAGATGTGCCAGTAGAGGTGGATGGGAATGTTATTCCCACAGATTTTGTCGTGTTGGATATGGAAGAGGACCCCAGGATTCTTATCATATTAGGAAGACCTTTCCTTGCTACAGCTGGAGCTATAATTGATGTCAAAAATCATAAGCTTTCTTTGGTAATTGGTAAGGATAGGTTGGAATATGATTTATCTAATATCTCTAACCATGTCTCGTCTCTTTTAAATGCTTGTAGCAGGACAAGCATTTATAAACTTGAGGAATGGAATTTCCATCCTCATGGAAGGCCACCAAACGAAGGAGACAATGTGGTGGAAGATGTTGGGAGAAGATCTCCCAACAAAAATGAAAAGTATATTTGTCCTCCAAGGGCGAGGAAAAGAAGTGAATGATTAAGTTTGGTCGAGCTAAAGACCTTAAACAAGCGCTTCTTGGGAGGCAACCCAACGGTTCTTTTAGTTAGTTTTGATTTGTATTTTAATTTATTTTAGTTTGATGCATTCTTTTGATTTTGTTTTCAGGTTAGGTGCAAAACAGAGCCCGGCCATGTGCTATACACGGCCAGGCAAAGGTTGCAGAGAAGGGAAGTGCTTGGGCCGTGTCATCCAGACACGGCCGTGTAGGATCTCCCGAGGAGAAAAAGGTCTAGGCCGTGTCTCAAACACGGCCGTGTAAAGAATCCCGAGGAGAAAAAGGTCTAGGTCGTGTCCCAAACACGGCCGTGCAAAGAATTCCGAGAAGAAAGATGGAGAGGTCGTGTCCCAGACACGGCCGTGCGAAGAATCCAGAGAAGGAAGAGGGGGAGGCCGTGTGGATATGCACGGCCCGTGTAGGAGAGTTATTAAAGTCTTCTTTCTACCTTACACGGCCAGATCTTGGCCGTGTTTCGCACACCCCCAACTCTCCAAAACATCTCTTTCTCTCCCAATATCTTAAAAACTCCTCCCTAATCTCTCAAGATCTCTTAGATCCGGATTCTCCTCCTCTCTAAGATTTGGACTTTTTGTTCTCCTAACCTAAGATCTTTGCTCTTTGAAGTTTTGTTCTTTAAGTTCCATTTTTCCAACCCTAGATAATTCTTCCCCTATCTAAACTCATCAAGATGTCCAACATTTTGAAGAAACTTCGCAAAGGAGGTGGTGGATCCAGTGGAGACAAAGAGAAGGAGCCATCAAGGGACAAAGGAAAACAACTAGTGAAGGGCAAAGGCAAAAGGACTTCACGCAACGAAGGTAATGACAATGAATTCAATATTGTGTTTAGAAATGATGATCAAGTAACTAGATTTGCAATTCTTGTCAATAGAAAGATAGTGTGTACTAGATATATGGACCCAACTGTTCTTGATATGCTTGGAATTAGGGAAGATGTAGATTTGATGATTGGGTTTTTGGATTGGAGTGATATTATGTACACACATTTGCCTATATATCCTCGTCTTGTTTTGGAATTTTTAAGTTCATTGGATGTCCATTTTACTAATGAAAATGATTATTTTGGAAAAATCTCATTTAGACTAATGAATTAAGAATTTTTATGGGCATTTAGTGACTTTAATTCATGTTTTGGATTAACCACCGGTAGCCCTTGTAGTTTTGATCCAAGGTTTAATTGGAATTATTTTTGTAATGCAATAACTGGGTTAGATCAACCTTATGAGCCTTCAAGAGCTAAGGCCTCCCATATGTAAAACCCCATCTTTAAGTATCTACATAGAGTCATAAGTAAAACTATTTTTGGTAGGGGAGAGAGTGATGGGGTGGTTAAAAAGATAGAGCTTTATGCTTTATGGGCTATGCTTTATAAGGTTGAATTTGATTCTGGTTTTCATTTTGTTCAAACCTTATTAAGATCTGCTAGGGCATCATTGGGATCAATTGTTTTTGGTGGTTTGATTACCCGAATAGCTTATAATTTAAATCTTGATGTTGATGGGTTGGAAATAATTCATGGTAATGACATGATTGACATTGATGCATGTCTTGCTATGAAAATGATCGTTCGGGATGAGAATGGTTTCGCGTTTCCTAGGAGGAGTGGTTCTCCTTTACCCCTTCCTTTTCCTGAACGAACTACTATTCGTAACCCGGCTAATTGGGTAATTTCTGAGTTAGATTTTGAGGATAACCCTTCTATACCTGGAGACACTGAGCCACATCATGAGCCCTCGTCATCTGGACACCCGCAGCCTTCTAGTTTTATGGAGCCTGCTAGGCATTCTTTTGCATATGGCACGGGATCTTCTAGGTTTGATTTTTCAGATTTTTGTACGTCTCTAGAATCACTTCATGAGAAGCAAGATGCCCAACGAAAAATGTTGGAGGGGCGCTTCTCTTTATCTGATGATCAGTTTAGGGAGGTACAAAATCATTTTCAGTTTACGAGGAATTTTCAAGGTCAAGTGGCTGAGTTTGTGCAGGATTATGATACTGATCAGGCTAGGATGAGAGATTTTATGTAGAGCATGATGCTTACTAGCCAACAAGTAGATGCTTTATATGAGTATCATAGATCCTTGGGTGAGATTCCAAGTTTTCCTAGTTTTCCTATTGGCCAACCACGTCGTAGACCTCCTTTCCCTCGTCCACCTCCACCTCCTCCACCATATTAATTTCATCGGGACGATGAAAAGTTTAAGTCTGGGGGGGGGGGGTGTCATGTACTGTTTAGTTTGGTTTTCAGTTTTTAGTTTTTGTTAGTTTTTCATGTTGGTTCTTATTTTCATTGCTTGTTGCTTTATTTTGCTTGTTTTTGAAATAATCATGGCAAAAAAAAAAATTTTTGAGAACATCAAATCTTCACTTATATGCTTTCTTGGATTCAAGTGAAATGTTAGCACGATTATTGTCTTGATTCATGATGTTCGAATGATGCTAGTAGTAAACTTTGTGTAGTTCTTTTTTCTATCTTGGGAAGCATTAATAAGCTAAGAATCTTATGGTGATGAGTTTTAGTTTTGGTTCAACCTTAAGGATTTTATCTTCACTACACTTGTGCTTGATGCTTGAATAGTTGATGTCATTGAAATAGTCATGATTCATCTTGTTTGCTTAGTACTTAGTTTCCATGGTGATTTCTCAACTTTCATTTTGGTTACTGGATGAGGCTCAAATTATTAAAGCTCATTTGGAAAAATCAAAATATCCCAACATGTGTGCTAAAAGTACATTTGTGAATAAGTTTTGCACAATGCAAACACTTATAAAAAAAAACAATAAGGGATATAAAAAATAGTTGTCATGAGTGGAATCTAACAAGTCACCCCTTTGAGACCGAGTTAGGTTACTGGGGAAATGACTGCTTAGCTTCCCTTGAGATTGAGCACACCTTTGAGACCTTGGGTTAGTTGAGAAATATGAACTAAGTGAATGGTGAGTAAGTGCCTATCACTGGTTACTTGTCTTTCACTGGAAACACTAGGAATTCAAATTTGATGACGACTTGACTAGGACATGGATTGAAACTTAAAGGGTGTTGAGTTACTTTTACACTGTGCACAAGATTCTTATGCTTGAACCATACTTTACTTGTTTCCATGATCACGCTTGTTAATAAAACTTTTTGATAGAGTTAGGAAAGTGCACTAGGTTTTATGAATGTGTTGTAGAACATATGAATTTAGACTGCAGCATTTTGCTTGAGGACAAGCAAAGGTTTAAGTCTGGGGGTGTGATGTGCGTAGATTATATACTCTTTTATGCATGTTTTTACGCACATTTACATACTTTGAGCATGCTTGATCTATGCATTTTTATACCTCCAGCTTTCCTTTTAGCGTATTTACTCTTTTGGTTCGGAGATCTGCTTTTTGTGCATTTTCTGTACACAGGAGTCGAAATTGGTGAAAATTATGCGTCCTCGGGCAAGCTTGGAAGGTATTGAAGGGAGAGAGCATCAGGCCGTGTACCACACACGGCCGTGTAGTTTTAACAGGAAGGGAAGAGGACATGGCCGTGTGAATCTCACACGGTCGTGTCTTGATTTGAAGAAATTAGAGCAGATGCCTTACATGGCCGTGTAGATCTACACGGCCGTGTGAGGTTTCCAGAGGCCAAGCAGGTGGTGGCCGTGTGCACCACACGGCCGTGTAGCATTTCCAGAGAACAGAAGGGTCCTGGCCGTGTGGATCTACACGGCCGTGCTTGGTTGCTTTAAAGAGAAGAGAGCTAGGCCGTGTGAGTCACACGGCCGTGCAGCTTTGGCAGAGAAGGAACTGGACATGGCCGTGTCATGGGGCCGTGTGGCGCCCGATTTCCTCCTCTATTTAAACCCTCCTTCATGAATTGAAAGGGGATCTCTCCCCCTTTGGGAGAAGGCAAGATTTGGTGGTTTCCTCCCGTTCTTGGGAGGATTTCTGGGCGATACGAGGGGAGTTCTTGACGATTTCGACTCCGGAGCGAGGATTGGATCCGAAGACGAGGCTTCTTCATAGATAAGTTTTCTCTTTCCCCCTTTTCTTGGTTTCTTGGATTGGGGATTTAAGAAATGCTTGTAATCTTTATTTCTTCGGGTATTCTTCCTCTATTCATGGAGTAGATCTTGTATTCTAGGATTAAGGGAGTATTTGTATGATGGATTGATGTAATCTCTTATGGATTTGCCATTTTCTTGTTTCAATGACATTGACTTGCTTGTATCAATTAGATCTTGAATGATTAATGGTGATTTGTGCTTAATTCTCATTCTTGATTGATTGTTTGGATTTCTTGTGGACTTTGTAAAGATAACTCTCACTCGATCATCCGAGGGATCCACGTGACAGGTGCAAGCCCGTGTAAGGACGTTTGAGAGATAATCTTGAAGAGGAAATAGGAATATTCAAGAGAGTAGGATGGATCTTGTGATTAGTTTCTTGTATCTTGATAGATTAATAAGTTGTGGGCTTCTATGTTGATATCCGAGGAAGGCATAGTAATAGGTGCGCTTCTGTGTAAGGACAACGTAGGTTCACGTCTAATTGATCATATTTAGATACATTTCTCAGTCCTTAACCGGTTATCTATTGCAAGAGAGAACCAGCAACTTTCTACAAGTGTTTGGCAATTGAGGGATAAGAATTGGTGAACCATTTACATTCAAGAAATCTTACAAAGAAATCGAAACTCCTAGAATCTCCCTTTATCATAATCCAAAACACTAAACTCTTGTTTGTTGATCTTTAATATTAGGTTTGTTTACCTTCACTTTGCATTTGAAACAATTGGATAGTTGTTTAGCTAATTCACATTGAGACATTTCTAGTGCTTATTCCAGTCCCTGTGGATACGATAATCTTTTATATTACTTGCGACATTTCCGTACACTTGCGGAGCGTAACAGTGAGAACGTTCTACTCAAGGCCGCTATTATCCTTAGTTTATTTGGCACCAATACAAGTAAGTATAATTGTAAGACCGATAGGTTCGATAGAGGGGGGGGTGAATATCGATTCGAAAATTTCAAGTATAAGCGCAGCGGAAAAGAAAAGTAGACACAGTTGTTTTTACTTCGTTCGGAGCCTGTGACGACTCCTACTCGAAGGCCCGTGGTCCTTGACCACTTTCGTTGGGCAATCACTAGCAATTCGAATATAATTACAAAATGAGTACAAGGAATGCTAATGAAACAAAGTAATACCGACAAGGAAATTAACCAAAAAGACGAAGAAGCACTTTGTCGGAGCTTTGTTAGCGTCGCAGGAACGTGGAGCAGCAGGACCAGCAGTCGAAGAGTTCTCAGTAATGATTGGTTTTGAAGCTCCTGCCTGGGGCTTCTTTTATATGCTGTCCCGGGCGCCTGGATCCCTTCCGGGCGCCTGGAACGTGACGTAGCTGCACAAACCATGATGCTCCACGTGGCGACGACTCGGCTGGATGAAATTTGCCTTCCGGGCGCCCGGATCCCTTCCGGGCGCCCGGACCTCCGGGCGCCCGGATCCCCTCCGGGCGCCCGGACCCCTCTTCTCCAGAAAGTCCTTCTCCTGCAAGAAAAGGTTAGTCCGAGGCAAATGTACCCTGCAGCAAAGAATGTTAGCACAGTTTTATAGATGAGCAAAGTATGACTTAGATTCCGTCTTTCCGAGACCGGAATCTAGTCACGATCTCGACTCAGATATCCGAAATGGATCTAAGCCGGATCGACGCCTAATGTTCCCTACCCGGGAACGCGTCCTCGCAGTCACTCCCCTCCAGTGACTTACCTGACTTACCTGCCAGACGTCCGGTCAGCCCGTTGACCCGTCTGGACTTCTCGCCAAGCGTCCGGTCAGCCCGTCGACCCGCTTGGACTTCTCGCCAGCTATCCGGTCAGCCCGTCGACCTAGCTGGACTTCTCGCCAGCTATCCGGTCAGCCCGTCGACCTAGCTGGACTTCTCGCCAAGCGTCCGGTCAGCCCGTCGACCCGCTTGGACTTCTCGCCAGCTATCCGGTCGACCTAGCTGGACTTTTCCTGCACACTTGATAAAAGTGTCAGACAACAACAAACCTAACTTAACCTGATTTGTCATTCATCAAAACCTGAGTTAGACCGTTAGTGCTAACCGCACCAACAATCTCCCCCTTTTTGATGGAATGACAACCTGGTTAAGTTAGTGATAAAAAATATGCAAGAATCAAGCATGATTTTTAAGGTTTAAGTTAGTTTTTCAAGTTTGCATTAAGTTGCTCTAACTTAACCAACCTAACCCTCCCCCTTTGGCATTCATCAAAAAACAAGGGTAAAGATACACAGTGAGAAATACCGAAAACAATAATACCTTGAACAATAACTGTGTTTTTAAATTCAAGAGAAGATCAAATTGACTTGGGGGAGTATAAAGTTTTGAAATTTTGTTTAAAGCGTTAGCTTTTAGTTTTTTAAAAAAATGCTAAGTTTAGATAGGTTAATTTTCAAACATACGTCTATAAGGTCCAAAACAAGTTTCAACTTTGAAATGCTACTTAAACATAAGTTTTCAAAACCAAAATTCCAAAACTAAGTTTGAAAAGTCTAGTTTTCAAAACTAATTGAAATTTATTTTTCAACACTAAGTGTACAAGATTCAATTTTCAAAATCAAGGAAAATAATTTTGAGAAGCTTAGTTTGTAAACTAAACTTTGTAAAATTTATCTTTCAAATTAAATTGTCAAAATTAAGTAAAATCAAATTTTTAAGAAATAGACTCAGGACAATTTTTTAAGTAAGATTAAGTTTAAATCTTTACTTGAAAAGTTCAGTTTTCAAAGAATAGGTAAAAAGTTTGTGAGATTAAAAATTTCACAATTTTAAACAAATTATTTTTAAACTTTGATTTTAAAAATTAAGTTGAAAATTCATTTTGGAAAACTAAAGTAGTTTATTTCTCCCCCTGAATTTGATATCTAACCAGCTGTCTAACCAATTAGGTACTAACTAACTATTAGAAAATAGTAGCTTTCACTTGGTTAGTCAGATTAAGTTAATTATAATCAGTCAGTGTTTGATTTGACTGATGAACTTTAATCTGATTAATATTTGAATTGTATTTAACGTCCAGACTGATACTGATGCACTGAAATAAGCATCTTAGGTCCAGACAGATGGCCTATGCATCTCACCCCTTTCTATGTTTATCAATCACAAGCAAGGTAAACCTAAGGTGTTGGTGAGATGCTCAAGAACTAAACCTATGGGTACATGCTTTCTAAGGATGTAAGACTAGTCTAAGGCCAAAACTGTTTTTGAAAGTCTAAAAATGGAAATTTTGAAATCAAACAAGTTTAGCCTATAAGTTGATAAAATCAGTTTTGAAAGTATTTTTGAAGGATCCTAGTCTATTGAGCACATCCCTAATTGTCGTCGTAAGTTGCTAAATTCACTTTCGGGGAGGGTTTTGTAAAATGTCAGCTAAATTTGATTTAGACTCAATGTACTTGAGTTCAATATCACCTTTAGTAACATGATCCCTGATGAAGTGATGCCTAACTTCAATATGTTTGGTTCTTGAATGATGCACAGGATTCTTGGTTAAGTTAATCGAACTTATATTATCAATTAATACTTTTACACTTGTGATATTTAAGTTGAAATCTTTTAGAGTATGCATCATCCATAGTATTTGTGCAACACACTCGCCTATAGCTATGTATTCTGACTCAGTTGTAGATAGTGCAACACAGTGTTGCTTTCTACTAAACCAGCTGACAAGGGATGGACCAAGTAGTTGGCATCCACCACTTGTGCTTTTGCGATCTAATTTGCATCCGGCATAATCTGAATCAGAATATCCTATTAATTCAAAGTTGTTGGTTCTAGGATACCAAATACCTACATTTGTGGTTCCCTTGAGGTATCTAAAGATTCTTTTGACTTGAGTCAAATGAGATTCTTTAGCACAGGTTTGGTATCGAGCACACATACTAACTGCAAATAAAATGTCAGGTCGGCTTGCAGTTAAGTAAAGCAGACTACCTATCGCGCTCCGATAATGTTTTAAGTCTACTGACTTTCCATTAGGATCATCATCTAGGATTGTGTTTACGGCCATAGGTGTTTTTATTTCTTTAGTATTTTCCATTCCAAATTTTCTAAGTAACTCCTTAGTATATTTTTGTTGATAAATATAATTTCCTTCATTTGTTTGTTTGACTTGTAACCCTAGAAAATAAGTTAATTTTCCTACCAGACTCATTTCGAATTCGTGTTCCATTAGGTTTGTAAATTCGTTTAAAAATTCTGAGTTGGTTGAACCAAAGATGATATCATCTACATAAATTTGAGCTATAAAAATATCTTCTTTTATTGATTTCACAAATAGTGTTGGGTCAATTTGACCTTGATTGAACCCTTTAGAGGTTAAGTAAGAGGTTAGTCTTTCATACCATGCCCTAGGTGCCTGTTTAAGTCCATATAATGCCTTTTTTAATTTGTAGACATGATCAGGGTGTTCTAGGCTTTCAAAACCTGGCGGCTGACCTACATACACTTCTTCTTTTATCAATCCATTAAGAAAGGCAGACTTGACATCCATTTGGTATAGTTTGAATCCTTTATGTGCTGCATAGCTTAGTAACATTCTAATGGACTCTAGTCTAGCTACCGGGGCATAAGTTTCATCGTAGTCAAGTCCTTCAACTTGATGAACCCTTTGGCAACCAACTGGCCTTGTTCAGTAATTTCTCCAGTTTCACTTAATTTGTTTCGAAATACCCATTTGGTTTCTATTATTTTCTTATCGTTAGGTGGAGGTACTAGGTCCCAAACTTCATTGCGCTCAAATTGAGCTAATTCTTCTTGCATAGCTATGACCCAGTCTGGGTCAAGTAGAGATTCAGCTACAGTTTTGGGTTCAATATTTGAGATTAACGAGATTTGACTTAGGTTTCTGAAAGATGACCTAGTTTGAACCCTCAGGTCTGGGTCACCAATTATTTGATTAGTAGGATGGTTTGGGTTGACTCTTATGGTTCTAGGAGGTTGACTTTCTTGTAGTTGTTCTTCTTCTTCATGATTTTGGGTTTGGTTTGTTCCCTCAGAATTGATATGTTCGTTAACAGAGTTAACTGGTTGAGGTTGGGCTTGTTCTAGGTTTTGATTGGATTCTTTAAATTTTACATTGGTGGTTTCCTCAATTCTTAAAGTGACTTTATTATAAATTCTGTAGCCTCTGCTATTCAGAGAGTAACCTAGAAAAATTCCATTTTCTATTTTGGAAGTGAATTTGCCTAAGTGTTCTCTAGTATTTAGGATAAATGCTGGGCAACCAAATACCTTAAAGTATTTTATATTAGGTTGTTTGTTGTAAAATATTTCAAAAAATGTTTTATTGTGGTTTTTGTTTAGTGTTGTTCGGTTTTGTACATAGCAGGCTGTACTAACAGCTTCTGCCCAAAAATATTTAGGTAAGTTGTATTCATTTAGCATAGTTCTAGATGCTTCAAGTAAGGTTCTATTTTTCCTTTCTACAATTCCATTTTGTTGGGGAGTTTTAGGGCAGGAAAATTCATGATGGTAGCCATTTTCAAGGCAAAATTTATCAAAATTATGATTTTTAAATTCTCCTCCATTATCACTTCTGATTCTTTTAATTTTTATGCCTTTTTCATTTTCAATTTGTTTGCAGAAATTCGTAAAAATTTCCACGGTTTCATCTTTATGTTTTAAGAATTTGACCCAAGTGAACCTAGAATAGTCGTCTATTATAACTAAACAGTACAGACTTCCATTTATTGATTTGACCCCGTGGGAGTCAAATAAATCTAAGTGTAAAAGTTCTAGGACTGAGTTGGTTTGGGATTCATTAATTGGTTTGTGGGTAGATTTTGTTTGTTTGCCTTGTTGACAAGCATTACATATTGTTGAATCTAAGTTAGGTAATTTTGGTAAGCCTCTAACTAGACCATTTAATTTACTTATGTTTCTGAAATGGGTGTGTGACATTCTTCTGTGCCATAACCAGGTTTCTTCTTTTTGCGTTAAATAACATTTGACTGAAGAAGTGGTTAAGTTGATGGCATAGATATTGTCTTTTCTAAAGCCTTTTAGGCTTATAGTTGGATTATCTAGATGTTTGATCAAACATTATGTGGATAGAAATTTTACCTTATACCTAGTGTCACACAATTGACTTATACTCAGAAGATTGTATTTAAAATTTTCAACAAGTAGAACATTTGAAATTATGAAATCTATTTTTAATTCAATATTACCTATACCAATTACCTTGAGTTTACCGTTGTTTCCAAAGGCAACTGTTCCTAGGCTTTTGTAGGTTAATTGAGTGAACTTGGTGTGATCTCCAGTCATATGTTTGGAGCAGCCACTGTTCAAAATCCACTTGGTTTCCTACAACACGTAGGTTAGTCTTAGTTTATCAATTTTTAATCAATCATTATTATTATTATTATTACTATTATTTTTAATTAACTAATTTAAGTTTTGAAATTAATTTTTAAGTTTAAAATTTTGAAATTAATTTTTTTTAAGTTTAAAATTAAAATTTTGAAATTAATTTTTAAGTTTAAAGTTAAAATTTTTGAAATTAATTTTTAAGTTTAAAATTAAAATTTTTTAAATTAATTTTTAAGTTTAAAATTAAAATTTTTGAAATTAATTTTTAAGTTTAAAATTAAAATTTTGAAATTAATTTTTAAGTTTAAAATTAAAATTTTGAAATTAATTTTAAGTTTAAAATTAAAATTATTGAAATTAATTTTTAAGTTTAAAATTAAAATTTTTGAAATTAATTTTTAAGTTTAAAATTAAAATTTTGAAATTAATTTTTAAGTTTAAAATTAAAATTTTTGAAATTAATTTTTAAGTTTAAAATTAAAATTTTTGAAATTAATTTTTAAGTTTAAAATTAAAAGTTTTGAAATTAATTTTTAAGTTTAAAATTAAAAGTTTTGAAATTAATTTTTAAGTTTAAAATTAAAAGTTTTGAAATTAATTTTTAAGTTTAAAATTAAAATTTCAATAAAAGTTTTGAAATTAATTTTTAAGTTTAAAATTAAAATAAGCCTAATTCATCTCACCCGATCTATGTTATCAATCAGGGAATCCTATGATTTTGTGAGATGAAATTGGTTTGATTACATACTTTTGGTTTGACTTGTGTTAGATTCAGATTTAGTTTTGGTTTCCACAAATAGGCATTCTTCGGATAAACTTCTAAGCTTGGTGAGTCACAGGGACATCATTAGAAGTAACCAACCTTTCGAAGTTTTCCGAATAGTCCTATCCACGGAACTTAGTACTAAATCTTGGTCTAACTGGTTAGGATTCGTTTAAGGGTAGCTTCGGTCAGTTCCACTTGGCCAAATGCACCAGATCGAAGCCATATCTTTCTAGACATGCGATGCCCAAGCTTCCCTAACGTACTATCATCCAAAAACTTCACCAGTACCATGAGTCAAGTTAACCTAGGTCTCTTTTTAACTAATCCTAATTACCCTGTCGGGTTAGTTTGTTTTGGGTTACCCTGTCGGGTATGTTAGGTTTGGAGGTGCCAGCTATTCTGGATTATTGGCCATTAATTTAGATTTTGGGTTTGTGTCGATTCTTTTTATAGTTATAATCAACTTGGTGATAGTCTAAATTTTGTTGAGTTTTGAATTTTGATTTCAAGTTAAATTTATTTTTTAGTTTTTGATCTGATTTATTCAAGTTTATATAATGTATTTTATCTTTAGGTATATAGAATTGATTAGGTCCTACTTGTGTGGTTAAGCACGCTTTCGGGACCCAAGCTTGTTTAGTTACTTTGTGTTGGGTTAATAATGATTTAAAGGTTTTGTTTGATTTTGACTTATATCCAAGTCCGGTTTTATTATAGCATGCCTTTTGGTTATTTAGAATTAAATCTAAATTTTTAGATCTTGTTGTGAATTTTTCCAACAATTCTTTTAACTTATTAATTTCACTTTTTAATGATAAATTCTCCTCCTCAAGTGTTCGGTCTTGAGTTGGATTCGAATTTTTTAATTGTTCCTTGAGGTTTTGATTTTCTTCAAGAAGTGATTTATTTTCATTTTCCAATTTAACTAATTTTTTATTTAAACACGAGATAATTCTAAAGAATTTACGATTTAAGTTTAGGTATACCTCTTCGGAATCTTCGGAAACGAGTGCGGACTCGTGGCTTGATTCGGGTTCGGACCCGTCTTCCGATTCCTCCGATTCGTTTCACCTTCGCGAGCCATCAGCCCGAGGTGCCTTTGGTGCTTTCGCCTTTCCCCCTCCGATTCGTCTGCGGAGGAATCGTCCCATGTTGCTTTGAGGGCTTCCTTCTTTGTTGCCTTTGGTTTGTCAAGCTTCAATCTTGGGCATTCGTTCTTGTAGTGCCCTTTTTTGCATCCGAAACATGTGACATTTCTTGAGTCGGTTGGCGAACTGATCTTCTGAAGATCCTGTTTGCTGAAGTTTCTCTTTTTCCTGGTGAACATTTTCCTTACCAGGTTCACCAGGTGTTCTTCGTCTTCAGAGTCTTGATCGGAATCTTCTTCAGATTCGGGTTTGTTCTTCTTTTCTTTAGAGGAACCTGCGAATAAAGCTACACCTTTCTCGACCCCGGCATTAGTTTGCTCATGAAGTTCTAATTCACAGAAGAGTTCATCCAATTTTAATTTAGATAAATTTTTTGAAATTTTGTAGGCATCTACAATTGATGCCCACAAATTATTTCGCGGAAAAGCATTTAACGCGTACCTTATTAAGTCTCGGTTCTCCATTTGGTGTCCTATCGCGTGGAGACCGTTGAGGATATCTTTGACCCTCGCGTGGAGCTGACTTGCCGTTTCTCCTTCCTGCATTTTTATATTAAAAATTTTATTTAACAGCAAATCTCTTTTTGTTACCTTCGCGTCGCTTGTTCCTTCGTGCATCTCGATCAGTTTATCCCAGAGCTCCTTAGCGTTTTCATACGGTCCGACCCGGTTCAGTTCTTCTCGTGTTAGTCCGCAGTGTAGAGTGTTGATGGCTTTGTTTTCAATTGATGCCTTTTTCTTTAAATCATTTGTCCATTCTTCAGGGTCTATTATTTTCCCGGAGTTGTCTACTGGAATTTTATAAGCCTTTGTGACGCTCATCCATTGGTCGTAGTCTGTCTTCATGTAGACCTCCATTCTTCTCTTCCAGTACGAAAAGTCATCCCCGTTGAATAGGGGAGGACGAACTGTGCTGAAGCCTTCTTGTTGAGACATCTTATCCTGCACACACTAAATTAACTGGAAAAAAGGAAATACCAAGACTTCGTCTTGGATTAGCAATGCGGAAAAAAAGAACTCTAAGTGTAACGAAAAAAATCTTCCAAAAAGATAATAATATCAGTTTGGAATTGAAAAATATTTCACCCCCTGTCTGATTGGTGGTTGCACCAAATCAGAGCGGTACCTGCTCTGATACCACTTGTAAGACCGATAGGTTCGATAGAGGGGGGGGGGTGAATATCGATTCGAAAATTTCGAGTATAAGCGCAGCGGAAAAAAAAAGTAGACACAGTTATTTTTACTTCGTTCGGAGCCTGTGACGACTCCTACTCGAAGGCCCGTGGTCCTTGACCACTTTCGTTGGGCAATCACTAGCAATTCGAATATAATTACAAAATGAGTACAAGGAATGCTAATGAAACAAAGTAATACCGACAAGGAAATTAACCAAAAAGACAAAGAAGCACTTTGTCGGAGCTTTGTTAGCGTCGCAGGAACGTGGAGCAGCAGGACCAGCAGTCGAAGAGTTCTCAGTAATGATTGGTTGTGAAGCTCCTGCCTGGGGCTTCTTTTATATGTTGTCCCGGGAGCCTGGATCCCTTCCGGGCGCCTGGAACGTGACGTAGCTGCACAAATCATGATGCTCCACGTGGCGACGACTCGGCTGGATGAAATTTGCCATCCGGGCGCCCGGATCCCTTCCGGGCGCCCGGATCCCCTCCGGGCGCCCGGACCCTTCTTCTCCAGAAAGTCCTTCTCCTGCAAGAAAAGGTTAGTCCGAGGCAAATGTACCCAATGTTAGCACAGTTTTATAGATAAGCAAAGTATGACTTAGATTCCGTCTTTCCGAGACCGGAATCTAGTCACGATCTCGACTCAGATATCCGAAATGGATCTAAGCCGGATCGACGCCTGATGTTCCCTACCCGGGAACGCGTCCTCGCAGTCACTCCCCTCCAGTGACTTACCTCACTTACCTGCCAGACGTCCGGTCAGCCCGTTGACCCGTCTGGACTTCTCGCCAAGCGTCCGGTCAACCCGTCGACCCGCTTGGACTTCTCGCCAGCTATCCGGTCAGCCCGTCGACCTAGCTGGACTTCTCGCCAGCTATCCGGTCAGCCCGTCGACCTAGCTGGACTTCTCGCCAAGCGTCCGGTCAGCCCGTCGACCCGCTTGGACTTCTCGCCAGCTATCCAGTCAGCCCGTCGACCTAGCTGGACTTTTCCTGCACACTTGATAAAAGTGTCAGACAACAACAAACCTAACTTAACCTGATTTGTCATTCATCAAAACCTGAGTTAGACCGTTAGTGCTAACCGCACCAACAATAATAACCAAAACAAATGCATTTATTTATATATAAGAATATGATACAATAAGTCCATAATACAATCATTAAATGATTGGCTCTAGGGCTCTAACTAACAAATACGCGCGGGTGGAGCCTCCCCGTGAGTGTCGGTCGTCCCTTTATTCTGCCCCGAGATGGACAATTGCTCTGGTCGGTCTTCATGGGCCGCTCGGCCTCCCGAGGCTGATGTTGCTTGTTCAGCCAGCGGATCGGCTAGAGCTCTTTGTTGCTACTACTCGACTAATTTTGCCGCTCGCGATTGTACAAGTGCGTCGAGCTCCTCTTGAGTGAGCGTCATCGTGTGATGTCATCCAGCTTCTTCCATCCTCTTGGCTCAAATGCAGGTGTGTTCCCATAGATGGCACTAAATTTGATCATGTCCGAGAGGTGAGGTGACGAACGCTGGGGATGTGGCGCTCCTGTTGACCATGCGTGGACCTCTGATCCGAATAGCCTGTAAGCACAAAAAAGCATCAATACTAAGCCAGGGAGTGGTTCTTCGGCGATGGCCCTTCGACGCTCAAGTCAGATCTCCGGTGAAAGTAGCAAGCAAGCAAAGAAACGAAAGTGGCAGCGTAACTATAGCAATAGTAGAATGTTCATACCTTCGTCGAATCTCGGGGTCCTTTATATAGGGCTCCCAGGGGTGCGCATGCACACTGCTCGAGGCATGCACACATCTCAAAGCTTTCCCTGATAGGACGTGTCAGAAAAGTGTACCTGATACCATACCTCAACAGCCCGAGCATATCCTGATAAGACAATGGAAGCTTCCGTCGTACGATTCTCTGCCTGATCATGTCGTCAACCATGCTATCTATCTGCGACACGGGTCTCGAGGAGGATATCAGTCGATCCTGCCTTTGTATGCTAGTGGGCCGAGTGGGTGGGCTACTCGGCTAATTTTGCTGTCTAGGCCAAGCGGGGAGGCCACTTGGCTACTTCCACTATCTGGGTTGAGCGGGGAGGCCGCTCAGATACTTCTGTTGTATGGGCCAAGCGGGTCGGCCGCTCGGCTACTTCCACTGTCTAGGCTTGCTAGGTCGTGTTCCCGTTTCGTTGGTTGTGATATGATCTTTGGCTGATCAGGATGTCCGCCTGGCACATATCTCGCCGGTCGGCACCTGCCTTGGTGATACTGGGCCTTTGAGGCTCGAAAGCTCGGTGCGAGACTTAGTTAAGTCACACCTAAGTCTAATAGTTGGAATCACAGGCCGGTCAGACTCTTGTAACGCCCGCCCTCCCTGCTAACCCTAAGGGACGGGGCTACGATACTCTACGTACATACTACAGCGGAAGACTTAAAAACATTTTCTTAGTTTAATAAAAACCGAACTACACTAATATGGTTTCCATAACATGATAACAAGATAAATAAAATATAACATCAAGTCAACCATATAGTACTACAATTTACGAAACCAAAGCGTAATTCTTAAAAGGTTCTTAAAGCAGGTTCTTATTTGGTTGCCTAGCCACCGCCACACACATCTCCTTGCCTCTCCTGCTGCTCCTTTAGCTCATCCAGCTTTTTCCTTTATCTGTGGTACAAGGAAAGTAAGTTATGAGCACTCATGGCTCAGTAAGTTCCTTTCCTACTCACTAAAATCAAAAATCATCACATAATCAAAGAATGTCTCAACATAACATAATCTCAACTAGTCATGGCATAACATATCATACTCTTTAAGCATATCATGCAACATAGCAACATCATAACTAGTCATGGCATATTATCTCTTACAGCATAGCATGAAACATAACATAATCATATCTAATCATGGCATATCATAGTATCATCTTAAGGTAGCGTAGAATATCAAGTTCTTAACGCATAGCATGAAACATAACCTAAGCATATCTAATCATGGCATATCATAGTATCATCATAAGGTGACATGGCATATCAAGCTCTTAAGGCATAGCATGAAACATAACATAATCATATCTAATCATGGCATATCATAAATCATAGAATCATCACAACATGATCATAAATTATATGCAATATGATTTTGAAAACATGTATCCGAAAAACATGTGTATGTCTCATGATCTTTAAAATCATTTCTTCTTACATACATATACTTGAACATAATATCAACATATTCAGAGTCCCGGCTTAGTACCACATACATACATAATGCGTGCATCCTAAGTAGATCCAAGATAGCTAGTCTTGAACCTACTAGGAAACTAGGCCCATAGCTCGACCTAGGGGCACGTAAGGAACCCACCCTTTACTAGGCCCGAAACTCGACCTAGGGGCGTATAAGGAGCCCACCCTTTTGGTACAAGCCATTCAAAGTAAAATACATGTCATACTTATACATATCATACATCATACAAGCATGCATCACTTAGGCATACATCATATAAAAGTATGCATCATTTAGGCATACATCATGTCATAAAAGTATGCATCACTTAGGCATACATCATATAAAAGTATGCATCACTTAGGCATACATCATGTCATAAAAAGTATGCATCACTTAGGCATACATCATGTCATAAAAAGTATGCATCACTTAGGCATACATCATGTCATAAAAGCATGCATATTTTAGGCACATAGCATATCATCAAAGCATGCATATTTCTATCCACATAGCATATCATAAAACCATGCATATTCTAAGCATATAACATATCATCAAAGCATGCATATTTCTAAACACATATCATATCATAAAAACATGCATATTCTAAGCATATAGCATATCATCAAGCATGCATATTCTAAGCACATAACATATCATCAAAACATGCATATTTCTAAACACATATCATATCATAAAAACTATAAATCACAAGCATACATATTTAAGCATAAGGGTGCATCATGTGATTATACTATCATAAGAAACATGGTAACATAGTTAACTTGGGTTCTAAGCTTTCTAATCTCTTGGGTTCTTATCATGGCCGAACCCCCTTAGATCTCAATTTAGGTAGAAATTACCTCCAAGCATGTGGAACCTAAATTATCATTACATCAATTTCATAGGAAGCATTATAAGCATGATTTACTTGGTTTCTATGTTCTCCAAGTCCCTAAACTTCATGTGGCCGAACCCTATCAAGTGTGAAACAAGGTCTCAAATGTCATGAAAGCATGGAAACCTTAAACCACATTTATAGCATTTTTTTCCAAGTAACATAGTAAGCATATTGAGCTAGTTCCTAAGTCCTTCAAGCCCTTAACATATGTCATGGTCAAACTTTTAACAAGTGTTCATTAGGGCTAAAAAAACAAACATACAAGCATGTGAACTTGAACTAACATCATGTATAAATTCATAATAAGACATTATACAATATGTTTGGCCGAAACTTACCCTAGCCTCAATTAGGTCATTAAACAACACATTGCATGAGAACTTTGTCTTTCTACTTATCATATTTCATGTAGAGTGACATAAGCATATTTAATTTTTGTTCTAGGGTCTCTAGGGCATCTATCCCTTCATGGCCGAAACATACCATGGTCCATTTAGGTCATGGAAAAAAAATTATACAAGCATGTGACACAATCAACACATTATCATATTTTCATAAGATGCACTTTTAACACATTTGGTTTCATTTCTAAGGCCTCTAGGTCTTTTAAACCCTACTTGGCCGAAACCCAACAGTATATAAACTTGCTTCAAATAGCCTAAAAGCATAAGAAATCATACAAGTTTCATAGCATGTATAAAGACAAGCATAATAAACATACATGTGAATTGTGTCTTAGGCTTCCTAGGTTTCTTTCCCTTTTTCTTTTATTTTTCCTCATGGCCGAAACCTACCAATCTTTAAACTAGGTTTTAAGTGGCCTAAGGCATGGAAAACCTAAGTAAGTTTCATGGCAAAAATTACTAAGAACATCATATACAAAGTTGGTTCATAAACAAGCTAGGACCCTTGTGATCTTACATGTCATATATCATGTAACTAATTTTCTATATTCCAATTAAACATGAGAGCATTAAACAACTTTCATATCATAATATCACACAGGTCTTGAGCATATTAGAATTTTGTTCAAGCTTTTCTAAACTATCCATCTTATCATGGCCGAAAATCTAAAATAAGAGTTCATGAATTTCTAGCAATGTTCAACATGCAATTCTTTAAGAGAACTCTATATTCTATCATACAAACATGGTTACTTAAATTTAAAGGTCTTCCTAACCCTAAGCCCTTTTCTTGGCCGAAACATATAAATGGATTTCTTTTGGTTCCAAGTAACTTTCAAGCAAGAAAACCAATAAAAGACCCTTAGTAGTTCATGGAGGGAATCTTGTACTAGTTTAGTTACACAATGTTTTCCCTAACCTCCTTAAAATATTTTTGGCCGAAATTCTAGGGTTAGGCACTCCTCTGATCAAGAATCAATTAGGTATAAAAACATGAAGAAAATCCTTCCTACATAGCATAGAAAACATATCATGAAATAAATACTTGTTTAAACCTTCCTAGATTTGAAAACCCTTTCTATAGCCGAATTTTCTTAAATTCTTTCCTATGTTTTCTAATCCTCATAAAATCCAAAAATCACATAAAAAATCCTTGTACCACGGTGAGGGGAAGCTTACATCCTTTTCGCTTGTGGATCTAAGGTATAGTGATGGAAGAAGTAGCCTCTTCTTCTAGTTCCTTTCCCTTGATTCCCTTGCTAAGTCCTCCTTGTATCTTAGGCTTTCTTAGGGGAAAAACCTTGGCTTTGGGGCCGAAGATGGAGGAGAGGGGACTGATGGTTTCGGTGAGGGAGAGGAAGAATGAGAGAAAAATAAACTTCTCTTTTCTTGCTCCCTTTTATGTTAAGGGGGAAGAGGTAGCAAAATTGATTTTTGCTTTCCTTCTCCCTTAGCCTTTTTTTTTTCTATTTCCTATTTATTTTATTTATTCATTTATTCTTACCATTCATGATGAAATAAGGGGGATTGAATCCTCTTAATTCCCTCTTTAAATTTTCGGCAAAAGTAAAGAGGAAGAGGGAGAGAATGGGAGGAAGGCAAGTTGCCTTTCTCTTGCTCTTTTCTTGTCTTCTTTTGGCTAGCTTTTACTCTCACCCTTATCATGAATTTCCCTCCTTTGCTATCAACATCTTCTCTCTATCCCAATTGGTTTCTACTAATTAATTCTATGAAATATAATATAAGAGGTTCAAGGTTCAATCCTTGACTTCCTCTTCTTTTTATTTCATTTTATTTCTTTTTTTTGCTTCAATTCACTTCTTATTATTTTTCTAAGGCAAAATTCCACATTCATATGTTTATCTTAAAAGCTTAGTGGGTGTTACAGTACCCCGTACTTCATAAAAAGTTCATCCTCGAACTTTAAAATAGCTCCGGGTACTTTTGTTTCATATCGTCCTCGCATTCCCAGGTGGCTTCTTCAAATCGTTGATTCCGCCACAAGACCTTTACTAAGGGTATTTCTTTGTTCCTTAACCTCTTGATTTCTCGGTCCAGAATCTGGATGGGTTTACTTTCATAACTCAGGTCTTCCTGCACCTGTACCGACTGAGGCTCAATCACTTGATCTGTGCTGGGAGTACATTTCTTGAGCATCGATACATGGAACACATTGTGAATGGCCGCCATGTCTGAAGGTAGTTCTAGTCTGTATGCGACTTGGCCCACTCTTTCTAAAATCCGGTACGGTCCTACGTATCGTGGGCTTAACTTGCTCCTCTTTCTGAACCTCATTATCCCTTTCATGGGGGATACTTTAAGGAATACCAAATCTCCGATGTTGAATTCTAGCGGTCTGCGCCGTTTATCGGCATAATTCTTCTGCCGGCTCTGAGCAGTTTCTATCCATTGACGGATCTTTTGTATAGCTCGGGTGGTGTCATCAATAAGTTCCGTTCGGAACCCCATTTCCTTCTTTTCACCGCTCTCATACCAGCATATAGGGGATCTACACTTCCTCCCATACAGAGCTTCGTAAGGTGCCATTTTAATAGTAGCTTGGTAACTATTATTGTAGGCGAATTCTGCCAGGTATAAATATCGGCACCAGCTTCCCTTGAAGTCCAGGGCACAAGCTCTTAACATATCTTCTAATATTTGGTTCACTCTTTCGGTTTGCCCATCGGTCTGAGGGTGGAAAGCTGTACTAAATAACAACTTTGTGCCGAGGGCCTTCTGAACGCACTCCCAAAAGTGCGAGACAAAACTTCCGTCTCTATCAGAAATAATGGTCTTAGGGATACCGTGTAATCTGACGATTTCCTTAACATATATCTGAGCTAGTTGTTCAGTTGAATAAGTCATCTTGATCGCCAAAAAGTGTGCAAACTTCGTCAATCTGTCCACAATCACCCATATAGCATCATATCCGTTTGTCGTCCTGGGTAGACCTGATATGAAATCCATGGAGATTTCTTCCCATTTCCATTCTGGAATTTGGACAGGTTGCAGTAATCCGCCGGGTCTCTGGTGTTCAGCTTTTACCCTTTGGCAGGTCAGACAAGTACTGACGTACTGAGCCACTTCTCTTTTCATACCGGACCACCAAAATTTCTTTTTCAGGTCCTGGTACATCTTAGTGGAACCCGGGTGCATTGCATAAGGCGTTGTATGGGCTTCTTCCAGTATCTTCTTTCGCAACTCTGGATCCTCTGGAATGCATAACCGATCCCTGAGGTATAATATTCCATCGTCTGCGATACGAAACCCGTCATTCTTTCCTCCTGCGATCTCTTTTTTAATTCTTTGAAGGCTCGGGTCCCTGGTTTGCTTCTCTAACATGTTCTCAAATAACATTGGTGTTATGGTGAGGGTAGAGAGTCGTCCGGACATGGTTTCAACTAACGGATACGAAACATGTTTCAGTTTCTCGATGGATTCCCTCATCAGTTCGCTTTCAGCATTGAATAAAAATTCTAGCATACTGACTAAAATTAGATAGCTGACCTGTGATGACAGTAGAGGCGTTCGCCATGTCATCCTGAGCGAGAGAGTAGACTCTGGCGTTCGTCATAGCGGGAGGGGCTTCCAATCTTCCTTGGCTGATTGAAGTCCCTTCTATGGCAGCTTGCATCTGGTGAAGCTCTGCGGGGGCACTCCTGTTCTGAAAGTTCTGTGGAGGTGGTGCCTGAGGTTGAGTTGGGCAATTTCTCACTAGATGGTCTTCCTTTCCGCAGTTATAGCACTTTCTGGTACTTAGGAGACATACTCCAGAATGCATCTTCCCACATGTGGCACACTGAGGGTACTTGGTCTGCTTATTGGCCGGACCACCTTTTGTTTTATTCCACTGTTTCCTCTTTCCACTTGAGTTTCCTTTCTAGTCGGTTCTGGTATTGTGCAATTTTTGTCCTCCGGTCAGTGCTTGGTTCATGCCCTTGTTCATTACTTTCTGGTAGTGCTCAGTAATTAGGGCACTGCTGACTAGCTCCTCTGCAGTCTGCGGTCTATTAACTCCGCCGGCTACGTTCAGGGCTATCTCGGGTCGGAGCATCTTTAACATTAATCGGACCCTGTCTTTTTTAGTACGGATCAGTTCGGGGCACAGTCGTGCTAGGCGGTTGAACCTCTTGACGGCTTCGTTAACTGACAGATCACCTTGCCGGAACTCAGTGAACTCATCATAGTGCTTGTTGGTCACTTGCATATGGAAGAATTCCTCTAAGAACTCTGTCTCAAAATCTGTCCACTGCATTTGGTTTATTTTTCTTTTCGCCTTTACTCTGTCCCACCACATCCGGGCATCTCCGGTAAGGCAGAACGACGCGCATTTAACCTTCTCGTGTTCAGGCCAGTCCAGTAGTTCCATTATGCTCTCCACGGTCTTGAGCCAGGCTTGTGCATCCCATGGTTCGCAGTTTCCCGAGAATGCTTCCGGCTTAAGCCTTTGTCACTGAATCAGATAGGCCTCTTGTCGGACCATCGGAGTAGGGGCTGCCGGGGGTACTGGTGCGGCTGTAGGTATAACCGGTAGTGTATTCTGATTTGCCGGTGGGGTAACCGGGTTGCCTTGCTAACCCATTAAGGTAGTGATCAGCTGCTGTTGTTCTGTGATCTGATGCTGGAGGTCTGCGACTACCTGTGTTAGGTCTGGTGGAGTCACTGTCCCTCCGGTTCGGGCATTGCGTGTCCTAACCATGTTTATCTAAATAAGGACAAACAGACTAGTGTAAGTGGTTGTCATTTTTAGCCAATCTAACGTACTGTTTTGTTTCTATCTATTTGTTCTGATATCATTCCTAACCTACCAATATGTAATCCTAATCTAAATTATAACTAAAAGCATAGAATAAAGCATCAAACATAATCAAGTAAAACATGAAACTAAAACATAAGCAACATAAGGAAAAAAAAATAACGAATAGAGTGACAAACAATATAACATAAGGAAATAAAGCATAAGCAACATAGCAAGAAGATAAAGCATAAATCATATAACATGAAACTAAGCATAAGCATATAACAAGAAATTTAAGCATAACCATATAACAAGAAATTAAACATAAGCATTCTTACTTGGAGCGGCAGGTCGGAGGCTTGATGTGTGTGTAGTGAGCGGGCAAAAACCTGGCTCTGATACCAACCTGTAACGCCCGCCCTCCCTGCTAACCCTAAGGGACGGGGCTACGATACTCTATGAACATACTACAGCGGAAGACTTAAAAACATTTTCTTAGTTTAATAAAAACTGAACTACACTAATATGGTTTCCATAACATGATAACAAGATAAATAAAACATAACATCAAGTCAACCATATAGTACTACAATTTACGAAACCAAAGCGTAATTCTTAAAAGGTTCTTAAAGCAGGTTCTTATTTGGTTGCCTAGCCACCGCCACACACATCTCCTTGCCTCTCCTGCTGCTCCTTTAGCTCATCCAGCTTTTTTCTTTATCTGTGGTACAAGGAAAGTAAGCTATGAGCACTCATGGCTCAGTAAGTTCCTTTCCTACTCACTAAAACCAAAAATCATCACATAATTAAAGAATGTCTCAACATAACATAATCTCAACTAGTCATGGCATAACATATCATACTCTTTAAGCATATCATGCAACATACCAACATCATAACTAGTCATGGCATATTATCTCTTACAGCATAGCATGAAACATAACATAATCATATCTAATCATGGCATATCATAGTATCATCTTAAGGTAGCGTAGCATATCAAGTTCTTAACGCATAGCATGAAACATAACCTAAGCATATCTAATCATGGCATATCATAGTATCATCATAAGGTGACATGGCATATCAAGCTCTTAAGGCATAGCATGAAACATAACATAATCATATCTAATCATGACATATCATAAATCATAGCATCATCACAACATGATCATAAATTATATGCAATATGATTTTGAAAACATGTATCCGAAAAACATGTGTATGTCTCATGATCTTTAAAACCATTTCTTCTTACATACATATACTTGAACATAATATCAACATATTCAGGGCCCCGGCTTAGTACCACATACATACATAATGCGCGCATCCTAAGTAGATCCAAGGTAGCTAGTCTTAAACCTACTAGGAAACTAGGCCCGTAGCTCGACCTAGGGGCACGTAAGGAGCCCACCCTTTACTAGGCCCAGACCTAGGGGCGCATAAGGAGCCCACCCTTTTGGTACAAGCCATTCAAAGTAAAATACATGTCATACTTATACATATCATACATCATACAGGCATGCATCACTTAGGCATACATCATATAAAAGTATGCATCATTTAGGCATACATCATGTCATAAAAGTATGCATCACTTAGGCATACATCATATAAAAGTATGCATCACTTAGGCATACATCATGTCATAAAAGTATGCATCACTTAGGCATACATCATGTCATAAAAAGTATGCATCACTTAGGCATACATCATGTCATAAAAGCATGCATATTTTAGGCACATAGCATATCATCAAAGCATGCACATTTCTATCCACATAGCATATCATAAAAGCATGCATATTCTAAGCATATAACATATCATCAAAGCATGCATATTTCTAAACACATATCATATCATAAAAACATGCATATTCTAAGCATATAGCATATCATCAAGCATGCATATTCTAAGCACATAACATATCATCAAAACATGCATATTTCTAAACACATATCATATCATAAAAACTATAAATCACAAGCATACATATTTAAGCATAAGGGTGCATCATGTGATTATACTATCATAAGAAACATGGTAACATAGTTAACTTGGGTTCTAAGCTTCCTAATCCCTTGGGTTCTTATCATGGCCGAACCCCCTTAGATCTCAATTTAGGTAGAAATTACCTCCAAGCATGTGGAACCTAAATTATCATTACATCAATTTCATAGGAAGCATTATAAGCATGATTTACTTGGTTTCTAAGTTCTCCAAGTCCCTAAACTTCATGTGGCCGAACCCTATCAGGTGTGAAACAAGGTCTCAAATGTCATGAAAGCATGGAAACCTTAAACCACATTTATAGCATTTTTTTCCAAGTAACATAGTAAGCATATTGAGCTAGTTCCTAAGTCCTTCAAGCCCTTAACATATGTCATGGTCAAACTTTTAACAAGTGTTCATTAGGGCTAAAAAAACAAACATACAAGCATGTGAACTTGAACTAACATCATGTACAAATTCATAATAAGACATTATACAATATGTATGGCCGAAACTTACCCTAGCCTCAATTAGGTCATTAAACAACACATTGCATGGGAACCTTGTCTTTCTACTTATCATATTTCATGTTGAGTGACATAAGCATATTTAATTTTTGTTCTAGGGTCTCTAGGGCATCTATCCCTTCATGGCCGAAACATACCATGGTCCATTTAGGTCATGGAAAAAAAATTATACAAGCATGTGACACAATCAACACATTATCATATTTTCATAAGAAGCACTTTTAACACATTTGGTTTCATTTCTAAGGCCTCTAGGTCTTTTAAACCCTACTTGGCTGAAACCCAACAGTATATAAACTTGCTTCAAATAGCCTAAAAGCATAAGAAATCATACAAGTTTCATAGCATGTATAAAGACAAGCATAATAAACATACATGTGAATTGTGTCTTAGGCTTCCTAGGTTTCTTTCCCTTTTTCTTTTATTTTTCCTCATGGCCGAAACCTACCAATCTTTAAACTAGGTTTTAAGTGGCCTAAAGAATGGAAAACCTAAGTAAGTTTCATGGCAAAAATTACTAAGAACATCATATACAAAGTTGGTTCATAAACAAGCTAGGACCCTTGTGATCTTACATGTCATATATCATGTAACTAATTTTCTATACTCCAATTAAACATGAGAGCATTAAACAACTTTCATATCATAATATCACAGAGGTCTTGAGCATATTAGAATTTTGTTCAAGCTTTTCTAAACTATCCATCTTATCATGGCCGAAAATCTAAAATAAGAGTTCAAGAATTTCTAGCAATGTTCAACATGCAATTCTTTAAGAGAACTCTATATTCTATCATACAAACATGGTTACTTAAATTTAAAGGTCTTCCTAACCCTAAGCCCTTTTCTTGGACGAAACATATAAATGGATTTCTTTTGGTTCCAAGTAACTTTCAAGCAAGAAAACCAATAAAAGACCCTTAGTAGTTCATGGAGGGAATCTTGTACTAGTTTAGTTACACAATGTTTTCCCTAACCTCCTTAAAATATTTTTGGCCGAAATTCTAGGGTTAGGCACTCCTCTGATCAAGCATCAATTAGGTATAAAAACATGAAGAAAATCCTTCCTACATAGCATAGAAAACATATCATGAAATAAAGACTTGTTTAAACCTTCCTAGATTTGAAAACCCTTTCTATAGCCGAATTTTCTTAAATTCTTTCCTAGGTTTTCTAATCCTCATAAAATCCAAAAATCACATAAAAAAGCCTTATACCACAGGTGAGGGGAAGCTTACATCCTTTTCTCTTGTGGATCTAAGGTATAGTGATGGAAGAAGTAGCCTCTTCTTCTAGTTCCTTTCCCTTGATTCCCTTGCTAAGTCCTCCTTGTATCTTAGGCTTTCTTAGGGGAAAAACCTTGGCTTTGGGGCCGAAGATGGAGGAGAGGGGACTGATGGTTTCGGTGAGGGAGAGGAAGAATGAGAGAAAATGAGAGAAAAATAAACTTCTCTTTTCTTGCTCCCTTTTATGTTAAGGGGGAAGAGGTAGCAACATTGATTTTTGCTTTCCTTCTCCCTTAGCCTTTTTTTTTTCTATTTCCTATTTATTTTATTTATTCATTTATTCTTACCATTCATGATGAAATAAGGGGGATTGAATCCTCTTAATTCTCTCTTTAAATTTTCGGCAAAAGTAAAGAGGAAGAGGGAGAGAATGGGAGGAAGGCAAGTTGCCTTTCTCTTGCTCTTTTCTTGTCTTCTTTTGGCTAGCTTTTACTCTCACCCTTATCATGAATTTCCCTCCTTTGCTATCAACATCTTCTCTCTATCCCAATTGGTTTCTACTAATTAATTCTATGAAATATAATATAAGAGGTTCAAGGTTCAATCCTTGACTTCCTCTTCTTTTTATTTCATTTTATTTCTTTTTTTTCTTCAACTCACTTCTTATTATTTTTCTAAGGCAAAATTCCACATTCATATGTTTATCTTAAAAGCTTAGTGGGTGTTACAACTCTAGCCTAGGGGCATTGACCGCCTTGACTTTGACCCTCCACGTGGCGCTAACCTCCTGCGAGGCGAGGCCCCACCTTACCACCGAATCAATGTTCATAAATTATGTTTTATAACAATAGTGCCTATTGCTACTATAATTGGAGCAGTTACATAAATTAAATGTGTTATAGCAACTTTTAAATAAGCCATGGTTGATTTTATTCAATAATATGAAATGTTTGTTTGACTATACAATAAGAAGATAAATCCAATGTAATTTATCCTTGTGTTCACAATAGAAGTATTATCAAAATTCATCATATATTTGCATTACAATAAGTGTATAACTCAACAAACATTTGACTCACTTTAGCTGACTTAGTTTCAACAATACCTTTGCCACCACATCATCTTTATTTTTCTTAAAATATGACTTCGCTTGCTGAACAAATACATAGAGACAATGTTTTCTGTGTGAGTAATTAAATATGATATATGAATAAAAGAAAAAATATTTAACCAACCTAAACCGTACCTTCATGATTTTGGATCACTACAACAAAAACTACAAACGACAACACCCCTACGACAACGGTTTTAAGAGAAAGCGTTGCGTATTTGCTCAAAGACAACGGTTTTTGCCGAAATTGTTGTCTTTGAACTCCCCATTAAATATAAAAGACAACAGTTTTGGCAAAACTGTTGTCATTGAGCAATATTTTTTTAAAATGACAACACTTTTTACAACGGTTTTATAAACCGTTGTCTTTATCCGCCTTTTTAGCATCTACGACAACAGTTTTGAAAAAATCGTTGTAATTGAATTTGGTCATTTTCCCCCTCGCTGTTTTCCTTTCCCTCGCTGTTTTCCTTTCCCTCACTGTTTTCTTTTCGGCGCCGTGTTTTTCCTTCGCGCTCCCGAACCTAAGGCAATTTTCTTTCCCTCTCCTCATACAATCTCTTCACGCCATCCCGTCGACCACTGGATCTTCCTCCACAACGGTGTGCTCTCCTCTCTCTCTCATTCTCACCCTCACTCTTGATTTATCTACCTTTGCCTCCTAAAGGTTTGAGATGAGCCATGTCCTTGGTGCGCTCCTTGCATCTTCCCCTCTTCTGGCACAAGCCTGGACCCGTTGCCTGCGTGCCAATGTAAGTAGCGCCAACTTCGTCATTGACAGGAGCGACGATGCGGTCTTCATCACCTTCTCCGGGACGCAAGCCGTCGCTTCGTCGTCTGGCCTTGGCAGAGGGTTCTTCGAACCTGTTTCCTTATATAGCAACACACACGACATCTTCGCACCGCTAGGAAGAGGCGAGGAGGATGACGACGGGAAGCCGCAGCCCATGCTCCTCCAGGCCAGTGCCCTCCGCTTGTTTATGAGCTTGTACCACACCTCCGAGTTCCAGGTCTGTGCTCGATCTTTTTTTCCTTCGATTAGGGTTTCCTCTGCTTTAGATTCAATCAAATTAGGGTCATTTTTTTAAAAAATAATTCACCAAATCGTCTTAATCGTATCATTAATTGAATATGGCGATCATTTTCCACGAGATTTGTTCCTCTAATTTTTCTTAATGACTTCTTAGATCAGAGAAGAACATGAAAACATTCGTCTGTTTCGCATGTAAGCAAGCTTCTTCTGCAGGGTCTATAGCAGACTGCAAAGGCATCAAGATTTTAGCCATGGCATCCTTGTTTATTGTTGTTTCTGTTCATGTCTATAGAACTACAGCAGAGTTGGAGATGCATATTTCTACATTATATGCTCCAAGAAGACTGCCCATTTTCTAACAAAGAGAGTCAACAAGTTTCAGTCAAAATAGGCTAATTATTCCATGCCTGAAGAAGGCAGCAGAATCTTTGATGTCCAAGTAAGTTTGATCTGCTTTCCATCATAAAATTAGCATGTGACCTCTTCTATACTCCTTTTGTTATTTAGTTAGTATTAAGATAAGAAGTTCTGATTTTAAATCATTAATTAGTATTAGGATGGCGCCGAAGCTACTGGACTACAAGTTGCTGAATGAGAATGTGAAGAAATTGCATATGCTGTCAAAGGGGAGCTTTACCTGCAGGCTTCGGAGTTGCAGAAGGAGGGGAAGAAGGTTATGATGCTTTCTCATACACAATTTTCGTTGATTGTGCCACAACATGATTTGAGTTAAATAGAATAAATTTTATTGAAAGAGACTCTTATTTTGATTCCTGAAAGATCTGACTTTGATTGTTTTTTTCCATTCTTGTTATCTGGTTGAAGATATCTTCCTGGGTTATTTAGCACTGTATATGTTTGCTTTATTGCTTGTATCAAGATATGAAGTGCACATATGCCTTTGATTCTTTTTATTGTTAGTTTGTTGGGATGCCACTTGTGAGATTAAAATTTGAGGTTATAATACTGCACTCCCCTTGCAATTTATTCTTAAGAAACAAGATACAAGTTGGACTTACTTTCCATGAGATTGGTTTTTTTGTTGTTTGCAGATTATTTTCACAAATGTCGGGAACCCTCATGCTCTCGGATAGAAGCCATTAACATTTCCCCGTCAGGTTTCCATTTTCTCTTTATTCATTCTTAAAAACTACTTGTATCAAAATGTTGATCATTCTTCTCTATTGCTTGACTTAAGGAACTCAGTGAGAAAAAATCATCTTCACAAGTCAAAAATTCCTTGTACATGGAGCAATTTCTCCTTCTCTGTGCTCCCTGAGATAAAGAGACATTTTCCATTAGATTTCTCTTTTTAATGGTGTAATTTTTTACTTATACTATTCTCCAGGTGGTAGCATTGTGCCAAGCTCCATTTCTATTGGATGACCCTAATGTCGGGCTTTTATTCCCAGCAGATGTCATTGCAAGAGCTAAACATTATCTTTCATTGAATTCGGGTGGTTTAGGTATTCACATATTCCTACAATTTTCAACTCGCAGTCTGCTTAAACCTTTTCCTTTTTGATGTAGTCTGTTTCTCAAGCTAAACTGCTTTGCAACTTGTTTCCTCTTGTTAACGGTGATCTGGAAAAGAAATGTATTCTGTACTTGTTTGTGCATTTGTAACCCAAGCAATTTTTATGTTGGCCTTTTCATAACATTTGTGTCATATTCTAGTTTTTAGTTGTATCTTTATATGTAACAAACCCAAAACATCATCTGCAGGCCTTGTTATTTTTTTCATGTTAATGAGTAAATATTGTTTTAGTCATTCTGATAAGAATCTCAACTTTCTTTCGAGCAATCAGGTGCATATAGTGATTCTCGAGGACTTCCTGGAATTAGGAAAGAATTTGCAGAGTTTATTGAAAAATCTATGCATGAGTTGGACATTTTTATTTCTTCTTCTAACTCTTGACATTTTATATGGTCGATAAGTCATTTGCAAGGGATGTTCAATCGAACTATCAGATTATTAGAAGCAGGTATCGAGCCAGTGTAAGTCCGTTTGCATGTCTAAATATCATTTTGTTTATCATTCAGCCACCATATTTTATTATCATCTTTTTTATGCCAGATATGTATTTGACGATCAACCTCCAGAGCTGAAGAAACAAGAACTTGCCAAAAGGCTAATCTTTACAGTTTTGTCATTATCCCCCTCCTTTTTTTTTGTTGCAAGATAATGATAATCTTTAAGCTTATTTTATTCTTTAGATATTTAAAGAGGAAAGATACAACTAACGATCTGAACACAACAATTGAGGTCATTGCTTGTGCATAACAAGTACCTTTATTGGGACTCTTTAGTGTGCTAGAATTCTTTTGTTGTCTTGGTTACATTTATTGTTTGCAGACTGGTGATTTGGAGGGAATTGAAAAGTACAGCAAAAGGACTGTCAAGGTAATATTTGATATTGCTATTTTATTGGAAATTACCATGAGGATCTTATTGATTATGATGCAATCAACATAAAGTTAGCATGCTGATTATCTTTTTTCTTCATATGTAACATAGAGTTTCTTTAAATATATTTTGAACTTTCAAATTACTTTCTTGAAAAATTTGATTCCAGTAGATGACTGTAGAGTTTTTTCATAGGTAACCAAGCAACATAATGAAGATTGTAAACGTCTCTTAAGACTAATGGGTGTGCCTACTATTAAGGTAAACTAGTCCACTTTCACTTATTGAATTCTTTATCCTTGCTACAAGAATTTGAACTAACAATGACACAATTTTACTTTCTCTTGCAAACATTTCCTAAAGTTGCATGCAATTGCTTAATATACAAGTATTGTATCTCTAGTTTTAGAAGCTAAACTCATCTTTCTGATCTAAAGGCACCCTGTGAAGCAGAAGCTCAATCCGCAGCTCTTTGCAAAAGTGACAAGGTAAAATGATGCAATGTAACACATTCTATTTTATTTTTTTAACTTTAATATCCTAAACGTATTTGTTTGTTATCAATCTCTAGGTGTTTGCGGTTGCCTCAGAAAACATGGATACTTTAACTTTTGGGGTACCAAGGTTTCTCCATCATTTAATGGATCCTAGTTCTAAAAAAATCTCTGTGATGGAATTTGACGTTTCAAAGGTATATTTATTCTGCTTATTGTTAATTGAATTACTGTATTTATTCTCATCCTTATTTTTCAGGTTCTTGAAGAGCTAAGACTCACTATGGATCAGTTCATTGATTTGTGTATTCTCTCTGGATGTGATTATTGTGATAACATTAAAGGTAAACTTTCTTATGAGATATTGTACATTCAACAAGTTTAACATACAAGGCTAGTACTCTACTACTTACTGTTTACGAAATTTGATAACTAATGTTCATTCAAATCTCTAGTATGATAATGCTTGTGTGGTTGAATATGGTGTCAGTGCTACAACTGTTCCATGTCTATGTTACTTGGACTTGATATAGTTCAACATGAGTATGATCGCAATCTCTGACATGGCTATTTTTACAAATTGTACATGTGTTCAATAGGATTAGTGATTGTTCACTCTTAGTGTCACTGTTTGAGTGTCATTATCCAAGTATCTATATCCAACGCAGATTTGGGCAGTTATGTCATGCTTTGGAAATTTCCATTTTTTTTTTAAATGTTTGGTTGAAGGAAAAAAAACTCTGTTTCTACATTTGATGTTCCATGAAATAAATTATACACATACCTTTGCCCAATACCTCATTCTAACATTTGATGTTACATGACGCTTATTTAGTTGTTTCTGCATTATGCAAGGACTGACGGTTAAATTATATTTTGTGAATACCAGAGTTCTTTTCCTTTCAGACACAGCCTTGATATTCCTCTTCCAATGTGTTACTCATGAATGTAACTGATTGAGAGAGGATTTATTATTATTATTATTAGAACCATATTTCGATAAGGCTCCTTGAGTCACATGGAGTACATTAGTTGGAAGAGTTTCTCCATTTTTTCTAGCAGTGGCTAACAGTTCTGCAACATGTACAAATAGATAATCAAAGATTATGTTCAAGGGTAGTCATAAGTTTGAGTCAATGTAAAACTTGATGAAGTTGCAAAAAATCCTCTTTAAACCAGTCATTAGTTGAAAACGTAAGAGAAGGAGGAAAATTTGCAATTCTCTATTTTTTTTCCCTAACTGGATAAAAGTAGTTTTTTAGTTGCTCTTATTCTTTGGTAGTCATATTTATAGTAATTTTGACTATAACCAACTCAAACATGCAACTTCGAGTATAAAATGGCTTGTTTCCTTGTATTGCTTATTTTCCAAGAATTCATGTTGTCATGTAGACTATAATCTGGAATTATGGAATTTTATAAGTTTTCTTGAATTTTTCTTTTGCAGGTCGGGCAATTCGTGAGGCTTGAGTTTTTTTGATGCAAGAAGTGAGCTTTGTTAGCATGTAGCTTGCCTTGCTAATTTGTAAATTAAAAGCATGCCATATGGAGAACAACAAATGGAAAACATGTGATTTAATGTATATGGAGAACAGTAATGGAAAACATGTGTATTTTGATGAGTAACAACTCATTCTGTATATGTGTGGCTACAAGATGAATAATATATAGATGTTTATTTTGGATTTAATGTAGTAAATATTTAGTTTTGTATTGGTGGTTTGCTTATAGTAAAATAAGATTGGTTGTTTGGTATTAATGAACATTAAAGACAATAGTTAAAAATATTGTAAAAACTATGTAAACCACAACGATTTTTTTTTGAAAAAAGTGATAAAAGACAACGGTTTTATCCGTTGTAAAATATATTAAAACTGTTGTAAAAAAAAAAGCAAAATGAGTAAATATTATCTACCACAACAGTTTATATCTGTTGTAAAAAGAGTCTAGTACAACGGTTTATTTCTGTTGTTGAAATTAGCTACCACAACGGTTTTAAACCGTTGTCGTATCCTTCGTAGCTAAATTTTGAGCATATATAGAACAACGGATAAAAACCGTTGTCAAATGTCTACAAAGACAACGGATTCAAAACTGTTGGCGTAGGGCAATACATTCTACAACACCCTCAGTTACAACGGTTTTTTGACCCTACGACAACATATAATATCCGTTGTCGTTTGCAGTTTTTGTTGTAGTGGATTTTTGTTTGACAAGCATATACAAGAGTTTAGATGATGAAGATATAGTAGCTACATCAGTAGATAAGACAAGGGCTTCTTGAACTTTAACAAGACGTTCAATATTTTCCTCTCCTTCGCCCTTGGTCATCTCTGTCTCATGCTCATCTTAGAAAGTGACTTTTTTAATTCTTTTGGCCAAGGGCACTCCCTTAATCTCTTTTGCAGGTGGGGGTGTGATTCTCTTTGTAACACTCCTCTTTGACCTTGTTATTGGTCGATTGGCAGGTAATGCTACTATATCCTTGGCAAGCAATTGACTTTGAAGATCTTGGATTTTTCTCTCTTACTCTGCTATAATTTTATCTTTTACATTTATAATTTTGTGTTTTTCATCAATTATTTTATCCTTGGAAGATATTGAAATTTCTGAATCACTGGCACAGATTTTATTTTGAGCAATTAACTCACTAATTCTAGCCTCCATCTAGGCAATGATTTGGTCTTTGCTCTCAACCATAGACTCCAAACGATCAATTTCGCCCTCCCTTGCTTGAAAATTTGTACAAGCCTCTTTCTCTTGAATATATTCTGCAGTAATTGCTAAGAAACTTATTCAAGATTTTCCTGAGCTTCAGCTGCCTGTTCAAGAAATTGTTCGAAACTTATTCGGGATTTTCCTGAGCTTCGGTTGCCTGTTCAAGAAATTGCTCAGGAACTTGTTCAGGATTTTCCTCAGAAATTGATTGTATAAACCCCTCAACAATTTGTAGATCTATATGCTCCACAATATCTTCTAGGAATTTATTTGAGAGCAGATGTGTCTCTAGATCTGATGGAGTTAAATCAACAATTAGTTTGGCAGCAGGTAATTCTACTATCCTAAACATTATTGTCTCCACACGGAAGTCTGACCACTTTCATCTGCATATTCTTGGAAGGGCATGTTGTCTATAAGGATGCATTATTCTGACATGTTCACATATCCACACCTACAATACTATAAAAATGGTTAAATAAGAAATTTTATGCATAAATTATATGAGTCTATCATTAAATTGAAGAACTTACAGCGAGGAGATGTGTGAACCCTTTGAGTATAGGAACTTGATTTCCCTCAAGGCCCTCTGGCTTCAGCCTCTGTAAAAGCATCACACCAATGGGCCCCAACTGTGGGCTTATATAGTCATATACAGCCTTACACCAATTATGTTTACCTAAATTAGCAAGATCATATACGCAATCTATTAGTGATTGTATTGGTAATCTAGATATACTGCTAGTAGTAGTAAATAAAAACACAAACAAAGAAATATAATATTAAAAATTGTTAAAAGAGAGTATCAGTTTCAACAAATAAAGGTTGTTTGCTGAGGTTGATCATCTTGTTCTCTTGTTCCTTCTGTGTATACTCCACTCCACATTACTGAAGTGTTGAAGAAATAGTGGGGTGTGGTTGCATGCTGCTGTAAATTTACTTCATCACCTTGGCCTGGGAGTCCTAGAATCAATGAAACATCTTTCCTAGTGAAGCTAACCTCCTTATTATGAAAGATGAAACATCTGGCTTGAACGTCTCAATTGTCAACATATTTTATATAAGGCTTCATATGTTTGCAATTTCAAGCATGGCTACTGCCCATGTAAATGGGCTTCCATTGATCAACTCCATATGCTGATCATTTATGTGTGGTGATGATAAAAAAAACTCTTAAAGTGAGGGTAATTACTTTTCCAATGCATTTTCTTACGATATGCACGGAAAGCAGAAGTTCACTGGCTCGCCATTTAATTCTGTCAAACAAATACATATGATCTTAATGATACTTAGTTGGCTTCATTACAATGCAGTTAGTTTTCACTCATAATATGATACACATACACTGTTATTTTTTAACCATAATATGATACATTACAATATCTATAATTTCTCCTAGGTAGTATAATGTGATTAGTAGCTGCTACAACATGGGGTACTGATCACGGTGTAGTAGTTAGGGTTAAGTAGCTACGATAATAATGAGAAGTCAATCAGGACTGTCGGGTTTAACCACATTGTATCAATCATTAGGGTTTCACGACGTTGTAGCAGCCTATGCGACAGTAGATGCTATAACAAAGATAAACATTTTTTAGACCCTCTATTCACTCAAAGTAAATCTTCAATCCAAAGACATATAATCATTAAACACCATTGTAGCAGCTAGGAGACGAATCAAAACCCTAAAAATTCAAACCCCTAAACAAAATGAGATGAATCAAAACTTTAAACCCCTAACACAATACTTACGATGGAGGCGATGATTTGGATGAGAAACAAGTCGTCGTGGTGGAATTGATTAACGAAGACACCGTGGGCCACCGATCTACTATCAATGAATTTTTTTCAAAATATTTATCACACGGCGAGTTTCGGGGGTAAAACTTTGGTCGATGAGGGTAAAAAGGTAATTGCATAATATATTTTTATACAATAATTACAAAAAGGTAATTGGTAAGAAAAGGTTGTTTAGAGATCAAGAATAGCTACTACATGTTATATCAGCTATTTTGGAGTAGTTGCTACAATGTGTAGCAACTAATCTGTATTAACTACTACACGTTGCAGCAGCTACTCTTAAGAAGTTGCTACACATTATAGCTACTTCTGACGACTAACTGCCACAACGTGTTGTAGTAGCTGCTACAACGTGTAACAACTTCTAACAATTTATACATTAACTGAAATAACATGTAGAAGCTCATTTAATTGATCTAAATAAAAAACTGAGATTGATATGATCTATTATTGCTTGAAAATGCAGAGCAACATCTTGTTGAGCGTACACAAAGAAAGAGTTGCTACTACGTTGTAGCAGCTAACATTCCAAGTTAATTGCTATAAGGTGTAGTAGCTAGTTCCACAGTGATAGCTGCTACAATGTTGTAGCAACTATCATTCCAAGTAGCTGCTACAACATTGTAGCATCTAACCATCGATTTAGCTACTTCCACTCTGGAACATAATTGCTACAACGTTTTAGTAGCTACTTCCACTTTGGAATGTAATTGCTATAACGTTGTAGCATCTATCACTGTGGAAATAGCTACTACAATGTTGTAGTAGGTAACATTCCAAGTTAGCTACTACAAGGTGTAGCAGTTAATTGTCGAAGTAGCTGCTACAATATGTAGCAGCAAAGCAAAGGTGCTACAGCAACAAAACTAATTTTAAATATTTTTTACCATGTTGATATACATAACAAAAATATTTTTAGAGGTAATATCTTCAAGAAAATATAGCTGTTACAAAAATGTCTTACCAAGTGGCTACTACACGTTGTAGCACCTACATGGATAATTAGCTGCTATAAGGTGTAGTAGTTAACTGTCGAAATAGCTACTACAACTTGTAGCAGCTAACTATCCAAGTGGCTACAGGCGTTGTAGCAGGCGTTGGCTTTGCACATTGTAGCATAAATTCTTCCTTCTAATATTCCTGAAGGATCACGGTCGGGAATTACAACTTACAATGAAATGCAAGTTACCTGCAAATTATATAAGCAAAAAACTAGTATCATAGTAGCTAGGGCTTGTGTTTAGTAGGATATATATATGGTGCAAAAAAAATTGTACAGAGTTGAATTACAGACAGTGGACGGGAAAGACTTACGATTGAGAATGGAGAAAGGGGGCTTTTTACACCGGCTACAGGCATGTGTTCGACGCGTAGTTTGGGGAGCTTCAGTCAGCTGCGATGGAAGACGACGACGAAGGAAAAGGTGAGAGGGAGCGAGAGAGCGGCAAGGGAAATTTTGAATTTAGGAAAATTCACTCCTCGATATTTTGAATAGAAGGCAGAAGAGGAGAGAGAATATATAAATGGAATACGTTTTTTTAAGGAAATCAAGTTGGCAAAGTCACGTCTACACGTCGCTCACGGTTGCACACGAAACATCGCTTAACATGTGCGATTTTTATACTAATAAAACACAAAGAAGCCTTTTAAATTTATTCCCCTTTAATTTAGTTGATTACTTGCAACTTGCAATGCGTCACTGTTAAGACAAATTTTCTTTTGTTAAACGAGTAGTACAAAGTTTAATTAATTACAGGATAAATTATATACGAAGGTGGGCAATATTTATTCCTTTAAAAATGTAGGTAAATCAAAAAAATTCTAGAATATTAAAATTTTTCCAAGCTATATAATCTCGTGATCAGAGGCATTAATGTTGTGATGGTGAAACTTGAATATTTATTTGTATTTGACAGGCGATAAACATTTGTAATGTACATGAGCCAACGATTTTTAAAGCAAAAAATATTTAACGTATGTATTTTTTTTAAAATACAGAAATAAATAATAATCTAATTGTAGGGGTTAAGATGAAAGCTGTGTTCTCTTCCACCTAGCTAGAAACATGATTTAGCTAGCTTTAAGAAAACAAATTAAATAAGAATTTATACTACTATTAATAACAATAACAATAACAACATAACAACAAAGAAGTTAGACATACTTCGTATATGTCTGACAGTTTTGTTTCTTTGTTTAGGAAGTTTGTACTTAAGCATTTACCAGATTTGACTCTGTGTTACATGGCGGAAGAAGCACGCAAACGTGCTTAATATGTTTAATAGATATTTGACAAAATTTATTACTATCCATTTATTACTAAATTGTTTATGTTAATTACTCTAGGCATGCAGTAATTAACAGTTATTCAACAATAACGTAAATGACATGGCATTTCACAATGCTCTTTCAATTCATGCACTATTTATAGCTCACCTTGGCATTAATATTGCCTACCTCGTGCATCCAACGACCATGCAAATGGCATCGTCTCTTTCTTCTTCCAGCTCCGTCGTCGTCTTCCTCCTCTTGCTCTTCACGTCGCTCTGCACTGCCCAATCCGGCACCGACGGCTACTTGCACCTGCGCTTCTACAACCACGAGCGAGTTCTCGGCTCTGGGCCCAACGCCACGGTCGTCTATGCAGTCGAGCGGCGCGGCTCCACATCTGGGGCTGGGTTCGGCAACCTCATCGTCTACGACAATCTCCTTCGCCAAGGGGTCGAGCCCGACTCGCCCATCGTCGGGAGAAACCAAGGTATGGGAGTGGGATCGAGTGTGGCCGAGAACTCCGGCCTCACCATCCTGCAGCTGGTGTTCACTGCTGGCGAGTACAACGGCAGCTCCATCGCCGTGCAGGGGCCGTTCCCTGTGGCTCCACTGCAGACGCTGTTCGAGCGAGCGATCACCGGAGGCACGGGGCGGTTCCGCAATGCCAGAGGCTATCTTTGGACGAGAGAAGTTCGTAGCACCAACACGACACTCACAGGGAGACTCGATGCTTATATCACATTTCTTTGACACGACACCTGATATCGATATTTAACAAAACATATAGCAACTTGATGCATCGATCGATTAATTTGTTATATAATTTATTCACATGGAACATTTTCGTCATCAGTCCATGCAATAATATTAAATCCATGTATGTATGCATGCATGGTTTATGATTTATGATTTATGGTAATGATAATAATAATAATAAAAATAATTTTTAATTGATTTTAATCGAGATTTATTATATTTGACATCACAACCAAGAACAAAAATAATATTTCAAGTCTATTATACTACTATGTTTATAATTATTATGATTATATGCCTTATTTAATCTTTTCATTATTATTTTGGACCGTATAAATAAATCTATTGGCTTTAGTAATAAGATGATCAAAAAGTTTTATATTATTTCTTTCCTCTATCTATTGTTTTTCATCATGGTATCAGAGTCATGATCCTCCACCAATCTACTTTTTTTCTACCATTTTTCGTTTCTTCGTTTTCTTAATTAATTTCTCTTTATTATTCTTTTTTTTTACGATTGCTTTCTCTTTTCTTTCTCTTTTTTCTCACGAACAGTATTATTTTTTATTTTTCTCTCCTTTCTTTGCCTTTTCTCCTAGCGTTATTCTCCTATTAATTAGTGTTGTTATTCTCTGTTGCTATTCATCTTCATCGTAGCAAGTGCTTCTATTCACCATCGATAGCTGCCTAAGCTAACGCAGAAAAGTCCTCTGCTTTCTTATTGTCGTCGAAAAGTTACTCTGCCGCCACAACAAGTGGTCGTCACTGTCCACCAAGCTTCTGATTTTCCACTTCCGTCGGACAGCAAGGTTCCAATGCCAAGTATTATATCCAGCCACCGAAAATTCTTCCAGCAAGGTCTATTACTATCAAGAGACGAGTTATTTATTTTCAATGTCAGATACTCAATGACATCAAGGTGGCCAAAAGAAAAGTTTAGACCGATGTCAAATTTATCACATCGTTGGTCATACTGGTATTCATTGCTCAAGAAGATTTGATTGGTCTTATAGTCGGAGAAGATGTCAAATTTGTCTCAGAGTTGGACATATTGGTATTTAATGTCCTAAAAGATTTGACTCAAATTTTGTTAATGGTCCTGCAGCATTGGGACAACCAACTATTTTACAAGGAGAGCTTCTTGGCATTCTACAGCTCAGTCATCTCATTCTGGAACATTCTCACATTCTATCTCTCCTAATATAGTTTCATCGACTCTTGAGAACCCAGGATGACATCCTGATTCTGGAGCAACTCATCATGTTACACCGGAATATAATATTCTCACACAAGCTTCGCCTTATGCTGGACCTGACATGGTACAAATAGGTAATGGCTCAGGTTTGTAAATTACTCACATTAGAAACACATCTTTTCACTCATGTGGTCAAACTTTTTGTATGCGCAACACTCTTCATGTTCCTTCTATCACCAAAAATTTACTTTCTGTACGTCAATTTGCTCTTGATAATAATATGTTCTTTGAATTTCATCCTCATCATAGTCTTGTGAAGGATCCCACAACAGGAAATATTCTACTCTGAGGAAGCATTAAAGACGACCTTTATCATCTTCAACCCACCTATACTAATGTTTTTGTTGGAGAACGCACTAATAAATTCTCTTGGCACGCACATCTTGGTCATCTGTCTCTACGTGTTGTTCAGAATATATCAACCATTATGGTTTACCAATTTCTTTAGCCTCCTCTTCTCATTTATGTGAATCTTGTATGAAAGTAAAATCTCATAAATTACCTTTTATGTCTTCTTCTCACACTTCTAGTTTTCCTTTAGAAGTTATTCACTTTGATATATGAGGTCCTGCTCCTATTCTATCTAATCAAGGTTTTCTTTATTATGTTATTTTTATTAACAATTTTAGCAAGTTTACTTGAATTTTTCCTATGAAAAGAAAGTCTGATCTCTTTGATATTTTTTGTCGCTTTCAGAAACAAGTTGAGCGCGATTTGATCGTAAAATCCTCTCCCTTCATTCTGATTGGGGTGGAGAGTATCAAGTGCTTCATCGTCATCTTACTTCCTCTGGCATCATCTATCGAGTCTCTTGTCCCCACACTCCTGAACAAAATGGATCCGCCGAGAGAAAACATCGTCATGTGGTTGAAACTGCCTTAGCTCTTCTTAATCATGCCTCGGTTCCACTTAAATTTTGGGATGATGTTATCCAAACCGCAGTCTACCTTATCAATCGTTTACCCACTCCACTATTTCAAAATAACTGTCCTTTGGAAAGACTTTATAATTGTCTTTTATATTACTCCTTCTTTCGTATCTTTAGTTGTGCATGTTATTCTTGGCTACGACCTTACTCTAAATGTTAGGGTCAAAATGTAGCTAGAGGGGGGGGGGGGGTTGAATAGCTCGTCGCGCTCATTGTTGTTTGCTTCTTGGTGATGATATGTAGCGGAAAGAACAAGAAACAAAAATACAACGCTAACACAAGGATTTACTTGGTATCCACCTCAAGAAGAGGTGACTAATCCAAGGATCCACACGCGACACACTCTCCACAATGAAAAGCACACTCCTTTACGGTAACTATCGAAGGCGGAGAAGCCTTGTACAAACTCACATAAAAACAAGAAGAAATGAAGAAGCAAATACAAGTAAATCTTACAAGATTTTTTACAATGAACCCTAGCTAGCTTCTCCTTCTTGTTTGGAACGCCTCTTGACCATGGAAGTGCAAAAACACCTTGCTCCAAGAAACCTCAAGAACTGGCGGTGAGCTCTGGAGATGTCGCAGTGAAGATCGCAGAAGAATCAGGTGAAGGACTACTGAAGAAGACGCTCGCAACGGCTTTATCCAGCGCCAACGGTCGGATCCCAATCGATTGAATTGCTCTCAATCGATTGGGGAGGCTTTGGATTGATCGGTTGATCAATCCAGATTGCCTCTGTGCTCTCTGGAAATCATCTGAATCGATTGTCTGATCGATTGGAGACTCCCAATCGATCGGCTGATCAATTGGGAGGAGTTCTGTGCGACGGTGATTCCCTCCCAATAGATCCACTGATGGATTGGGAGGAAGAGTTGTCGCGGGACTCACCCAATCGATCAACCGAACGATTGGGCATGAGTCAATCAATCGGTTGATCGATTAGGCTCACTTGTGACTTGCCAAATCAAGTCCAAAGTCCCTGAAACCAACATTCGGTCAACCATGACCTGTTGGGACATCATGCCTTGCATCCGGTCACCCTCGACCTACTGGGACTTCCTCACCAAGTGTCCGGTCAATCCCTTTGATCCACTTGGACTTTCTCCTCGTGGCAAGTATCCAGTCAACCGTTTGACCTACTTGGACTTCTCCATACCAGGTGTCCGGTCAACCTTGACCCACCTAGATTTCCACGTGCTTGGGTTTACTCACCAGGACCTTCACCTAGCTTCACTCACTAGGATTTTCATACTGCCTAGCTTCACTCACTAGGTCTTTCACCTGGCTTCACTCACCAGGATTTTCCAACTGCCTGGATTCATTCACCAAGACTTCTCCTCTGCCTAGCTTCACTCACTAGGTCTTTCACCTGGCTTCACTCACCAGGATTTTTCAACTGCCTGACTTCACTCACCAGGACTTCTCCTCTGCCTAGCTTCACTCACTAGGTCTTTCACCTGGCTTCACTCACCAGGATTTTCCAATTACCTGGCTTCACTCACCAAGATTTTCCAATTACCTGGTTTCACTCACCAGGACTTCTCCTCTACCTAGATTCACTCACTAGGTCTTTCACTTGGCTTCACTCACTAAGATTTTCCAATTACCTGGCTTCACTCACCAACTCTTCCCATTCAAGTATCCAGTCGGTCTTGGCCTACTTGACTCTACTTCACATCTAACTGGTCAACCTTGACCAGAGGAGAATTGTACCAACAATCTCCCCAACTGAGCGATTGCACCTGCAATCTCCATGTATTGTTAACATCGAAACTCAAACATCAAGACTCAAGCTTAAGCCTTCTCAAGCTTAGTCAACCAGGTCAATCTTGACCCAAGGGATATTGCACCAACAATCTGTTAGGATGTATACTAAAAGTCTAGCTTTTGATATAAACATTTATCTAGAAATAAGAATCACATTGGTCAAATGTCTACATTTATGATAAATGTAGTTGTTCAATTAATTTATATTGTAGATAACATGGTGTGTGGTGTCACACACAGAGGATCATGTTATCAGTACCTTATAAATTATAAACAGTAGCTCACGACCAAGATGGAAAGGAACAAACCATTGGAAGGTCGTAGTGTAATTAGGTATTAGTTTATCTTAACTATATAAATACACTAGTACACTTAGAGTGTATTGAGTAGGACCATTAGAGGTCGTGTAAAATACCGGAAAATAGAGAATAATAATAAGGGAATTTTCCGGAATTTTTGGGAATTTTTCGAGAATTTTTCGGAGCTCGTATGGACGAGTTAACGAGGATAAAATGGGACCCGAGAAAGCCTATTTAGGCTACCCCATTTAAGTGAGGAAAAGTTATTTTTCTTTTCCTTTTTATTTGTTTTTCTTTTATTCTTATTTTCTTTCTGCCGTTTCCTTTACCTCCTCGCGCCTCCTCTCCCGATTATCCCCGACGTCGTGCCCTAATCATCCTTCCTCAACCAACGTGCCGCCGCCGCCGGTGTCGTTTCCTCTCTTCCTCTCCGGTACAAAGGCAGTAGCCGAGGGAAGCTTCGAGTCTCTCCTCTCCTCTTCCCCCATCTATGCTTCCTGTCCTCTCCACGCAATCTTCTTTGCACTGAGGTTGTGCCCTAGCCTCTCCCCACACCGCCGAGCCATCGTCCCGCCAACCCATCGTCGCCTGATTCAGCCGTTTTCCTGAGCCCTAGGTTGGGTTCACAACCGACCGTTTCCTCCTCCATGGGCATGTGACACCGCCGCCTCTTCTCCCGATCGTCGGCGTGAAAAGGCGACTAGGGTTCCGAGGATCTTTGATTTTCCTGTCCTTGCTGTGATAGAAGTCTCGATTGAAGGTAAGTTTATGTTTCCGAAATCAGGTTATTGATGTTCTGATCCGTGACACTCTTCATGTTCTATGCTAGGAGGAAGAATTTGGATCGGTTCTTGCTGTTTTTCCCTAATCAGAGCATGGATTTCTTCATCCTTACGGAGGAAATTTAGGGCTACTAGTTGGAGGTAAGTGCCTTGGCTAGCTGTGGATTCGGGTTTGATACTCTGTTGTGGGTGTGGACTGCTGCCAGGGATTCGTTGACTAAGAAGAAAGAAAGGGTTGAATTGGAGAATTGGATTTGGAGATCAGCAATTTTATCGGGCCGACTACAATTTTCAGCAGTGTGCTGATACAAGAGCAAACGGCTATAGGTAAGCTATGTATATTGTTTTGGTTGATCTCTGGTTCATATTAGGTTGGTATGGATTGGTAATAGATTTTTATTTGAGATGTTAATATGTGATAACATGACTAATGAGTAATTAGTTATCTTAGGTTGGAATTTCATATGTGATTGGGGTGCGGATTGTGGATGATTTACATTGAGGGCAGTAGCTTCATGGTTGCTCCGAATAGGATTTTCTTACAACCACTCCTCTGACTGCGAGGTAATAAAAGGATACTCACTATTGGGTAAGTTTAATTCGATTCATGATGGTTATTTGGTGGTTGGTTGGTTCAGATGGATGATGGTTGAATTGAGTGATAAAATGAATTGTATTAGTTGAGATTGTTCTTGAGTTATAACAGTTGGGATCACTTGGGATTGATTCAATTTGGGTTTCCTTAATCGGAAAGGAAATAGGTTTATTTATTTGGTCCTGATCTTCAGTTAGCTAAAATGATACTTATTAGAGTAGCTAAATTGAATATTTGTATGCAGGACCCTAATTACGGGACGGTTGTTCTGATGTGAGGATTGTTTATCACGGACTATAGTTAAAGGCGGGTACCTTGACTTATCTATTTTGATATGTCTTGTTGATATGTCTAGTAGGTCATAGCTTTTAGTAATAATTATGTTCGTCATTGTTTCGGTATGTCACTTTTGGATACCTGTAACATGCTTGTTTGCTCACCTGATATGCATTTTATGCTAGTGCCTACATGATTATATATATATATGCTCAGGGAAGTAGTGACATACCATGCTTGTTATGTTCAGGACCTGGGTTTTTGATATCCTATCTGACCTGTGTACTTTAGATCTTCGTATTTGACCATCGATATTATGATACTCATTTTATGTATATGGATATGGTTATGCTGATCAGTTTATTGCTATGCTTAGTGTCATGCATCATGATTGCATGCTGCGCGATTGTCGGCTCCACTATGGTAGAGCACATCGCTAGTTACATATACTACACACACCACCACTCATGGATCAGTGGTATATCAGGTAGGTGTGTGGCGGTTTTACTGTTTGGCTCCGTTGGTCAGGTGACTCAGCGTGGTAGCCGGCAGACAGTTCCGCTCTGTTTGGCTCCGCTGGCATTTAGTGTAGCAGCGTGGTAGCCGGCAGACGGTGGACTCTGTTTGGCTCCGTTGGTCAGGTGACTCAGCGTGGTAGCCGGCAGAGATACCTCCCCGTCATCGTGTACCGGGAGATGAGAGCATTAAGCTCCCCCATTTATGATTTAGGGTCAAAGGACAGGAGTACTCCGACAGCATCCCGTTCACTCAGTCACTCATCAGGTGTAGTGATGGTAGAGTGCACGGTTGTCACAGCCCTACCCACTCGTTTCACCATTGTGTGTGAGATGACTGACTGGCATCAGGGGTGACCAGGACGCATCATTGGCATCATACGCATTTATGCATTTACTGCTTGTGTTTGCTGCACTTATATGCTGCATTTGGATGGATGCATATGTTTGACATGCATACAGGATTTATGACACTTCCGGTCTGACGACTTGATTATTCTGATAGGTGGCCCTGATGAGTACAGTGCTCTTCAGCCTTTTCTATTATGCATTACCTTCTTTTGTTCAGGAGACTGTACACCATAGTTATTACTATTTGTTATAGTTTACTATACATGACAACTAGGTATCTGCTGAGTTGTTGAACTCACCCCCGTGGACACTATCTTTTTCAGGTACCATGTTGTTTATAGAGTCGCTTGGAGTATCCTGACTACCGATCCCCACATCACATTAGAAGACCAGTCTTCGCATTTTATTCATGTTTAACGTGGTATATGGTATGTGTGTATTTGGCTTTGTGTTCCAATTTTGTTTCCGGAGTATTGTGTTATTGTGTAGTGTAAGCCTAGCCGGCTAGCAGTCCTATATTTTGGATTTCTATCATTTTTTTTTCTGCTATGTTTTGGTTTTGTTCCAGCCGAGTGGGCTGATGATATATATATAACTGCGTGGTTGTGTGTATATTCCAGCCGCCTGTGGCTGATGTATATTGTGTATGTAGAAAGTTTCAGATTGTCCGCCGTACAGTGGAGGTGCTGCCGAAATTTTTTCGGACAGGGACTCCTCCGGGGCGTGACAATTTAGTGGTATCAGAGCAGGTATACGATACTTGCTATGTGTTTTGGATTTTGAGATTTATCTGATACCAATTAATTTGGTATCAGAGTTCAGATTACTAGTCTTATTTTCAGTGTTTCAGATTTCGTGATTTGGTTTTCTCGATGTGACTTTTCGGATTTTGGGACCTGGCAGCGGCAGGACATCTCCAAGCTATAGGAGGTATGTTGGTATACTGTTATCCTACCTTTTTGTTAGTATTTGCACCGTTGACTATTAAAGTTTATGACATGTATTAGCACTCTTTACTAGTACCTGTCTTGTTGAGATAGTAGATATTTTATGTATTAGGTAAAACCCTGATGATGATCGACCTTAATAGAGATTAAGGGTTACAGTTTCTGGTGATTTATCATGTCATACACCAGTAGTTTTTAGCTTATGTTATTACTAGTTGGTTAGCAGATTGTGGCACATACCAGCCTCTGCTTTTATTAGCTGTGTAGTGGATAGTATCTATATATTTATGTTGATCTAGCCAGTAGTATACCATGTTATCTTAGTTAATTTCATCAGTAAATATTGTGTTACTCTTGTTAGATTGGTCAGTAGAAGTCTGATTTACGTTTGTCGACTTGGGTAGTCGTGATCGATTTACCTTAGATGCTTGTAGAGGCTTTATTTATTCTTGATTAGTTAGTAGATGACCGATTAGTTTTGTTGGTTTGATCAGTAGAGGACAGTCATACTCTATTTTTAGATGTTCAAATCTTTTGATTATTTGTGCTTAGTTAGATATCTAGAGTACATTTAGGTACATGACTCGTATTGACGTGGAAAAGACTGAATTAGCCGTATACCATTATAGGTTTGGCCAGTCTATAGAGGATCGATGTATCCTATTCCATGTGGACTTTTATTTTAGATTGTATGCACCGAGTTGGATAACATAGAAGGTAGCATATGGAGTATCGGGTTGATTGGATTAAATATGCTGATTCTGCATATCTATGTGGTGTACTTATGATTATTATGTGTTGTAGGAGTGTTCTGATGGACGGTTTAAATTGCATGTAGTGGGTGTATATTTGTCCAGATGATGATTATTGTGGGTATACTTTTCCAATTCTGATTTTTGTGGGTTTCTAGTAGATTTTACCCGTGTCTGATTATTTTATTGGAGGTATCTTATCGATTTAAATCTGTGTCGTGGTATGTGCACATGGTTGTGAGTGTCTTATTGGAAGTATCTTGTTGATTAGGTTTGATTTGTGAGTGCACTTGAGTTTAGTATGCTTTACTGGAAGTATATGTTGATTATACTCTTGGCATAGGTGTATATATGCCAAGTGAGTGTTGTTTGAGGGGTATTGTTGATTTTACCTACGATGATATATGCACACGGGTTCGGTATACATTGTTGGAGGTATCACGGTGATTTATACCTATGATGTGAGTATTTTTGGTGTGTACTAATTGGAGGATTATGTCGATCATACATATGTTGTGTGTGCACGTGTGTCAGATGTATGGTTGGTAGCATCATGATGATTCTACCTATGTTAAATGTAGAATGTTAAATGTCTACATTATGATATTGGTTGTTTTACCCTGTCAACTAATTCTCCCATTAGTGGGTGACCGACCCACTAGGAGGATGATATGACCATGGATTTGATTTGCTTACCGGGTGGTTATACACTAGGCTAACCACGGTGATCTGTGGTAGAGAGATTTTGTGCAGTCTCAAATTGGATAGTTAGGTACCTTGGGGGCACTTATGTATTGTTTTGTGGTGGAGCGTTGTTTCCACATATTGTGGATTTCTGGTAGCGGAGCATTGCTTCCATATTTATTTCAGATACATATTTCAGGTTATTTGTGGTAGAGCTTTGCTCCCACATATGGAAGATTTCTTGTGGTAGAGCGTTGCTCCCACATATGTGGTATTTCGTGTGATGGAGCATTGCTCTCACACTGGAGGATCTATTCTTTGGTGATTGATATAGTTGGTGATCTGATCTATTTATTGTTGAGGATCTTATGTTTAGGAATGTCTGTGATACAGACATTATGTGTCTTGGTTTTACCATTCGTGCTTGCGGTGCCCTAGATGTTATCATGGACTCGATGATTTGGGTATCCCTAGGATGTTTGGATTGGTTTCCATTGTCTTTGTTGACGATGTGGTGATCTATTTCTGATCCGAGGTGAGTCACGTGCACCACCTTCGCATAGTTCTAGAGATGTTTCGACGAGAACATCTATATGTGAAGATCAGTAGTGCGTATTTTGGTTGTCTTCTGTGAGATGTTTGAGACACACGGTCACCAGTAGGAGTATACTGTGGTTACACAGGAGATAGAGGTTGTTACCGTTGGGAGTAGACGGAGTCTATAAAAGAGGCTCGCGACTTCCTTTGTCTGGCTTGATATTTCCGAAGATACGTTGAGGGTTTCTCTCGGATTGCCATGCCACTGACACGCCTGAACAGGAAAGGCGTGAAGTTTGGTCCGAGGACTACGGGACCAACTTCCAGGAGTTGATGAGGAGATTAGTGTCGGCTCCAGTTTTTGTTTTCTCTTCTGGAGAGGATGGATTTGTACTCTACACCGACGCATCTCTTCAGGGTTAGGGCGCTGTTCTGATGCAGCACGGTAGGGTAGTCTCCTATGCTTCTCGACAGTTGAAGGGGCATGAGAAAAATTATCCAGTTCATGACCTGGAGTTAGCCGCCATCATCTTTGCTGTGAAGATTTGGCGACATTATTTTTATGACATAACATTTTTCTCACTGACCATAAGAGTCTCAAATATCTGTTCACTCAGAAGGAACTAAATCTCCGACAGAGGAGATGGATGAAGTTCCTGAAGGATTATGTTTGTACCTTTAGCTATCACCTGAGGAAAAGCTAATGTGGTTGCCGATGCACTTAGCCGGAAGACCAGAGGGACTAGCTTACCACCGAGTTGGGGTCACAGATTTGATTCAGGGTTTCTCTGAGTTAGACCTTGAGGAGCAGGGACGGACAAAGCAGGGTATTCTGGTTCCCAGGGTTGCTCAATCCTCGATCAGGATGAGGATTCAGGAGGCCCAGGTTGGAGATCAGTATTTACGGTCCATTAGCAGCTGGATAGCTTCCGGTCCGCAGACCAAGTTTCCCCGAGATGAAGCGGGTATTATATACTTCTGAGGCGAATTGTGCGTACCTCAGTCTCACCCGGTCTTATCGGAGTTACGTCAGGAGGCTCATCGCTCACGATTTGCTATCCACCCAGGCGGGACCCATATGTATTAAGATTTGAGGTGTTCCTATTGGTGGAACGATATGAAGAAAGGCATCGCGTAATTTGTAACGAGAGGTCTTGTCTGTCAGCAGGTGAAGGTTGAGCACCAGATACCTACCGGTTTACTTCAGCGGATTCCTATTCCTGAGTCGAAATGGGAACACATCACCATGGACTTTGTGGTGGGTTTGCCTAGGACACGACGAGGCCATGACACGATTTGGGTAATCGTTGATCGATTAACCAAATCCGCGCATTTCTTAACAATCCGAAAGACTGATTCCCTGGATCGATTAGCAAATCGGTATGGCCGGGAGATCGTCATATTACTGGTGTTCCTTTGAGTATTATTTCGGATAGAGATCCGCAGTGTACGTCTCGATTCTAGCAGAGCCTGCAGTAGGCCTTGGGCACATAGCTCCGTTTCAGTACAACTTTCCATCCGCAGACAGATGGACAGTCAAAACGGACCATTCAGACTCTAGGAGACTTGCTGAGATCTTGTGGACTAGATTTTGGAGGCAATTGGGAGGATCACTTGCCATTGATAGAGTTCGCTTACAACAACAGCTTTTATTCGGATATCCAGATGGCACAGGTTGAGGCGTTGTATGGTAGGTCTTGTCGGACACCCACCCTCTAGGGTGAGGTTGAGAAGGCCAGCTATTGGGACCTTATAGAGCTCAGCATGAGACAGAGTTGGTCCGTATTATCAGACGGAGGATGTTAGAGACACAGGATCGCCAGAAGTGTTATGCAGATCGGAAATGCAGACCCCTAGCGTTCTCTATTGGCGACCATGTATTTCTGCGAGTTTCACCCACGAAAGGGGTGAAGAGATTTGACCTCAGATGCAAGCTAGCTCTGCGATATGTTGGACCTTTCCAGATCTTGGAGAGGATTGGAGCGGTAGCTTACTATCTGGCACTACCACCGTCCCTGTCAGGCGTGCATGATGTATTCCATGTGTTTATGCTGAGGAGGTATATACTTGACCCGACACATGTGCTGACAGATATTTCAGTTTCCGTTCAGCCTGACGTCACTTATGAGGAGGTTTCGGTACGGATTCTGGACCGGAAAGAGCGTCAGTTGCGGAACCAGACTATCCGACAGGTTAAAGTCGGATGGTAGCATCATTCGGATGAGGAGGCTACGTGGGAGCTCGAGGATACTATCCGAGCTCGATATCCCTATCTTTTCACTTGAGGTATATGGTTTAATTTACCGTTCAACATTTATACGCTTTACCTGTTGTTGTTATTTGCTGATGGTAGATACTGAAATTTGGGGACTAAATTTTTATTAGTGGGGGAGAATGTAAAATACAGGAAAATAGAGAATAATAATAAGGGAATTTTCTGAAATTTTTGGAAATTTTTCGAGAATTTTTCGGAGCTCGTATGGACGAGTTAACGGGGATAAAATGGGGCCCGAGAAAGCTTGTTTAGGCTACCCCATTTAAGTGAGGAAAAGTTATTTTTCTTTTCCTTTTTATTTGTTTTTCTTTTATTCTTATTTTCTTTCTGCCGTTTCCTTTACCTCCTCGCGCCTCCTCTCCCGATTATCCCCGACGTCGTGCCCTAATCATCCTTCCTCAACCGACGTGCCGTCGCCGCCGGTGTCGTTTCCTCTCTTCCTCTCCAGTACAAAGGCAGTAGCCGAGGGAAGCTTCGAGTCTCTCCTCTCCTCTTCCCCCATCTATGCTTCCTGTCCTCTCCACGGAATCTTCTTTGCACTGAGGTTGTGCCCTAGCCTCTCCCCACACCGCCGAGCCATCGTCCCGTCGAGCCATCGTCGCCTGATTCAGCCGTTTTCCTGAGCCCTAGGTTGGGTTCACAACCGACCGTTTCCTCCTCCCTGGGCACGCGACACCGCCGCCTCTTCTCCCGATCGCCGCGTGAAGAGGCGACTAGGGTTCCGAGGATCTTTGATTTTCCTGTCCTTGCTGTGATAGAAGTCTCGATTGAAGGTAAGTTTGTGTTTCCGAAATCAGGTTATTGATGTTCTGATCCGTGACACTCTTTATGTTCTATGCTAGGAGGAAGATTTTGGATCGGTTCTTGCTATTTTTCCCTAATCAGAGCATGGATTTCTTCATCCTTACGGAGGAAATTTAGGGCTACTAGTTGGAGGTAAGTGCCTTGGCTAGCTGTGGATTCGGGTTTGATACTCTGTTGTGGGTGTGGACTGCTGCCAGGGATTCGTTGACTAAGAAGAAAGAAAGGGTTGAATTGGAGAATTGGATTTGGAGATCGGTAATTTTATCGGGCCGACTACAATTTTCAGCAGTGTGCTGATACAAGAGCAAACGACTATAGGTAAGCTATGTATATTGTTTTGGTTGATCTCTGGTTCATATTAGGTTGGTATGGATTGGTAATAGATTTTTATTTGAGATGTTAATATGTGATAACATGACTAATGAGTAATTAGTTATCTTAGGTTGGAATTTCATATGTGATTGGGGTGCGGATTGTGGATGATTTACATTGAGGGCAGTAGCTTCATGGTTGCTCCGTATAGGATTTTCTGATAACCACTCCTCTGACTGCGAGGTAATAAAAGGATACTCACTATTGGGTAAGTTTAATTTGATTCATGATGGTTATTTGGTGGTTGGTTGGTTCAGATGGATGATGGTTGAATTGAGTGATAAAATGAATTGTATTAGTTGAGATTGTTCTTGAGTTATAACAGTTGGGATCACTTGGGATTGATTCAATTTGGGTTTCGTTAATCGGAAAGGAAATAGGTTTATTTATTTGGTCCTGATCTTAAGTTAGCTAAAATGATACTTATTAGAGTAGCTAAATTGAATATTTGTATGCAGGACCCTGATTACGGGACGGTTGTTCTGATGTGAGGATTGTTTATCACGGACTACAGTTAAAGGCGGGTACCTTGACTTATCTATTTTGATATGTCTTGTTGATATGTCTAGTAGGTCATAACTTTTAGTAATAATTATGTTCGTCATTGTTTCGGTATGTCACTTTTGGATACCTGTAACATGCTTGTTTGCTCACCTGATATGCATTTTATGCTAGTGCCCACATGATTATATATATAGACGCTCAGAGAAGTAGTGACATACCATGCTTGTTATGTTCAGGACCTGGGTTTTTGATATCCTATCTGACCTGTGTACTTTAGATCTTCGTATTTGACCATCGATATTATGATATTCATTTTATGTATATGGATATGGTTATGCTGATCAGTTTATTGCCATGCTTAGTGTCATGCATCATGATTGCATACTGCGCGATTGTTGGCTCCACTATAGTAGAGCACATCGCCAGTTACATATACTGCACACACCACCACTCATGGATTAGTGGTATATCAGGCAGGTGTGTGGCGGTTCTGCTGTTTGGCTCCTTTTGGTCAGGTGACTCAGCGTGGTAGGCGGCAGACAGTTCCGCTCTGTTTGGCTCCACTGGCATTTAGTGTAGCAGCGTGGTAGCCGGCAGACGGTGGACTCTGTTTGGCTCCGTTGGTCAGGTGACTCAGCGTGGTAGCCAGCAAAGATACCTCCCCGTCATCGTGTACCGTGAGATGAGAGCATTGAGCTCCCCCATTTATGATTTGGGGTCAAAGGACAGGAGTACTCCGACAGCATCCCGTCCACTCAGTCACTCATCAGGTGTAGTGATGGTAGAGTGCACGGTTGTCACAGCCCTACCCACTCGGTTTCACCATTGTGTGTGAGATGACTGACTGGCGTCAGGGGTGACCAGGACGCATCATTGGCATCATACGCATTTATGCATTTACTGCTTGTGTTTGCTGCACTTATATGCTGCATTTGGATGGATGTATATGTTTGACATGCATACAGGATTTATGACACTTCCGGTCTAACGACTTGATTATTCTGATAGGTGGCCCTGGTGAGTACAGTGCTCTTCAGCCTTTTCTATTATGCATTACCTTCTTTTGTTCAGGAGACTGTACACAATAGTTATTACTATTTGTTATAGTTTACTATACATGTCAACTAGGTATCTGCTGAGTTGTTGAACTCACCCCCGTGGACACTATCTTTTTCAGGTACCATGTTGTTTATGGAGTCGCTTGGAGTATCCTGACTGCCAGTCCCCACATCACATTAGAAGACCAGTCTTCGCATTTTATTCATGTTTAACGTGGTATATGGTATGTGTGTATTTGGCTTTGTATTCCGATTTTGTTTCCGGAGTATTGTGTTGTTGTGTGGTGTAAGCCTAGCCGGCTAGCAGTCCTGTATTTTGGATTTCTATCATTTTTTTTTCTGCTGTGTTTTGGTTTTGTTCCAGCTGAGTGGGCTGATGATATATATATAACTGTGTGGTTGTGTGTATATTCTAGCCGCCTGGGACTGATGTATATTGTGTATGTAGAAAGTTTCTGATTGTCCGCTGTGCAGGGGAGGTGCTGCCAAAATTTCTTCGGACAGGGACTCCTCCAGGGCGTGACAGGTCGTTTCTTTTTATACTGACTTTATAAAGGAACAAAGACCTCAGTTATTATGGAAGTGTGTGCTCTCAATCCTAATATAATAACAAGCACATATATTTGATATTTATTTCTTTAATTTATCAATGGGTGAGATTTTGTTCGATAAATCAATAAGCCCGATAAGTTGGGAAATGATATCACTTATAGTGTGTGTTGTTGATTATAGAAGGAAACTGTGTCCTAGTAATCTAGGTTGAGAATGTCCCCAAGAGGAGCTCATAAGGATTATCATGTTAAACCCTGCAGGTGGACTTAGTCCGACATGACGATAAAGTTGAGTGGTACTACTCTTGGAGATAGATATTAATTAAGTGAGTTGTCAGTAACTTAATTAGTGGACATTTGTTATCTTAAACACAGGGAGACTAACACACTCATAATAAGAAGGAGCCCAAAATGTAATTTGGGATTGGTGCGGTAGTTCAATAATAGTTCTTTAATGGAATGAATTATTAATGATGAAATTAAGTTGTGTGTTCTAGGCGAACACGGGATGCTTAATTTCATTGGAAGACCAAAACCAATTCCTCCTTTCGGTCCCTATCGTAGCCTCTAGTATATAGAGATTTATACCCACCACATACCCACCTTCTTACCCATCCAATGGGGTCGGCCAAGCTAGCTTGGAACCCAAGCTAGGGCCGGCCAAGACCAAGTGGATGAGCCAAGTTGGTGGCCGGCCAAAGCTTGGGTCCCAAGCTCAGGTGGTCGGCCACTAGAGTATTAAAAGGATTTTTAATAAAATTATTTCTTATGTGGATATCAAGGTTTTTAAAAGAGAGTTTAAAAATTAAAAATTTCCTTTTATAGCTTTCTACAAAAGATTAAGAGAAGAGATTAATCTCTTTCCTTATTTGTAGATTAAAAGGACGGTTTTAATTTTTGGTAAAAACTTTCCTTATTTGTAAATCATCTATATGTTTAAAAGAGAGTTTAAAATTTGAAATCTTTCCTTATTTGTTGATTAAAAGGTGGATTTTAAATTTTAATAAAACTTTCCTTTTTAACCATGTTCATGATTTAAAAGAGAGTTTAAAAATTAAATATTCTCTTTTATAAGTTTCTACAAAAGATTAAGAAAAGATTTGATATCTTTCCTTATTTGTAGATTAAAAGAGATTTTAATTTTTAGAGATAACTTTCTTTTTATCCACATGTTTAAAAGAAAGATTTTAATTTATTAAATTTCCTTTTTATAAACCAATCATGAAGGGATAAAAATTATTAGAGAAATTTTATTTTAAAATTTTCGGAAACAAATTAGGAAGGTTTTAATTCTTGATTGAATTAAATTTCCTTTGCTTAGATTATTGTGGCCGGCCATGTTGATTAATAAAAGAGAAATTGATTTTATATCAATTAAATTTATTTTTCATGGCAAAGGAATTAATGAAGTTTTTATTAAAATTTCCTTATTTGCCAAGACCAAGGATTATAATAGAGGGGGTAGAGGTGCCTTCATGATAAGAACTCTATTCTATTTTTCTCCCTCTTTTTCTTCCTTGGTGTAGTCGGCCATCCTCTCCTCCTCTCTTCTCTTTGATGGCCGAACCTCATCCTTCTTGTGGAGATTCATATGGTGGCCGGATCAAGTTTAGAGAAGAAGAAGAAGAAGGAGAGAAAGAAATCTTTGTTTCTAGCATCCCTTGGAGCATGGTGGTAGTAGCCGAACCTCTTCATCCTAGGAGAAGTTTTGATGGCCGAAACTTGCAAGGAAGAAGAAGGTGCTTGGTGGTTCTCATCTCGGAAGGTTGTTGCCCACACAACGTCCGAGGTTAGAAGAGGAATACGGTAGAAGACCTAGAGGTTTTTGTTTGCAAAAGAAAAAGATATACTAGTATTTAATTTCTGCATCATACTAGTTTTATTTCTTTGTAAAAATACCAAATACAAGAGGCATGCGATTATAGTATTTCGAATTTGTTTTCGATGTTGTGTTCTTTTATTTTTTCTTTTCCTTGTGATTTGATTGTTCTTTTCGGTTGACCTAAAGTTATTTAAGGAAATTAAATATTAGCTTTCCTTAAAAGGCTTTGTCTAAGCGGTGGTGGTTGTTCCCATATCCAAGAAGGCCATGTACCTCTCCATGCAGTCTTGGAAGTCAATTTTGGAAATTAATTTTTAATGAAATTAATAACCTAGGTGATTTGGATCAAACGTGTTAAGTTCCGCAGGAGATCCAAGTCTAAACCTAAAAGAACAAATAAATTAAACTTAGGATCAAACGTGTTAAGTTCCGCAGGCGATCCGAGTTTAATTTAAAAGAACACATGGTAGCTAGGAAAAGGTTCAGACCTTTGTACAAAATTTTTATACAGTGGAACCATTAGGTTTTCCGAGTAGCAACCAACAATTGGTATCAGAGCTAGGGTTTTGCCTCTGTGTATTTGGTATTAGTTTAATTATGTACATGTTATACATAATTTTGGCAGGATAATAGTAGGATGTGCTAACTTTGTGGATGCAGGATCCAACTATTATGGCTTATAGATATTGTGTGTGTGATTGGACCCTTGGACATGTCAAGGGCATTTTATTGTGTGTGCATGATTGTATTATAAAATACAGCAGGAGCTGTATTTAGTTTTATTAGGATTTTATTTTTTTATCTAGATACATGTACATTCCTTCGAGGAATATAGGATCGAAAAATGTAAAATTCTATTTATGTCGCGGATCGAATCTTGCAAGGCGTGGAACCTTTTGAGGATCAGAGGTGCAACGGAACAAGGAGCAAGATGGATGCGACAACTAGACCCGGTGGCGGTGGCAAAAGATGGCAGCAGCTAGGGTTGGCGACACACGGAGGACAACAATAGATAAAAGCCATAATAGTTGAAAATTAGTTTTTCTATTTATTGCTTTTTATGTTGTGCTGTGTGTGCTTGTTAGTATGCATGTTAAGTAGGCTAGCATAGTCAAAATTCCTCACTTTAAATAACTAAGTGGGAGAGGGATTTATTTTTAAATAAATTCCACAGTCTCTATTACTGGTTTATAAGTGATGCAACAAGCTTGCACGTTGGCTCTGAGTGCCCTCCTCCATATCGGATGAACTTGTTTGCGGATCACTAGATTAAACTTCCATTTTGGATGACTATAGGAAGTTAATTAAGAGTGTGTGATCTTCCCTATCGGAAGGGGCACAATCTTATTAATGGACTTAGTGTCAAGTAATGGTATACACTTAGGCACATCTAATAGTATCCTCCCCATCGGAGTCACTGCTATTATTTGTGCGACTGAAGAAAACCAACTATTAATTTGTCAAATAAATAAGTTGACAAGATAATATAATTAAAAACCCCTCTTACAAATGTTTGATTTTGTATACGTCCACACTATCGTGGCATACAAAATTCACGATGTTTGAGGTAATTTTATTTGTCATAAAGATTTATTGACAAGATAATTAATGGGTAAACCCCTCCTCTTACAAATGTTTAATTTTGTATACATCCACACTATCGTGACATGCAAAATTCACAGTGTTTGAGGTGTTGATGAATTTAAATAATATTGTTTGAGGAATCAATGTTATTTTAAATTCAAAAGTTTTGACCAAATATTTGATCAAAGAAAGATCAACTATTAATTTTATTCGTCATAAAGTAAAGTTGACGAGATAATAAAATTAATGAATAAAATCTCTTCTTTGATTTTGTATACGTCCACACTATCGTGGCAGACAAAATTCATGGGGATTTTAAGGAATTGATCTTGAGCAAATATTTTTGTGATTCTTAGGATTTAAAATATTTGTCAATTCCCTAGTTGTTATACTATAGAAAAGACATAGTAGTCCCGATTATAATGATTGGAAATAGGACTTGGACATTAAGGTAGTCTGTCTTTTTAGAACTAAAGAACAATATATGTGTATTTAATTCATTAGTTGAAACATGTTTAGTGGTGTTATCTACCAGAACCTGGAGTGTAGATACAGATGCCATTAATCATGTCCGCAATTCATTGCAGGGTTCCAGGAAACCCGACAACTAAATGAAAATAAAAACACCGTCCACATGGGCACTGCTATAAAAATGGCAGCTGTTGCAGTGGGAGATGTTTATCCTTTGATAAAATATGGATTTTAAGTAATTGTCTTTACGTACCAAGTTTAGAAAGAACTAGTTTTCAGTTTCTAAACTATTCAAAGAACTTGATATTCTGCCTCTTTTAATAACAAAGTTGTTATTAAGAAAAAGAGGGAAGTTATCTGTTCTGGTACGTTGGTTGGCAATTTATAAATCCAATAACTCCCACGATGCAACAAATGAAAATTAGTAACACATCTTCTAACTTTAAGAGAAAGCAACCTTCAGAAATGAACCAATTATATCTTTGGCATCTAGGGCTAGGTTATATTAACTTGAGTAGGATTCATTGGTAGCTGATGAACTTTTGGGTTCATTGGTAGTGGAAATCTTTCCAACCTGCGAGTCTTACTTGGAAGGAAAAATAACCAAGAAGCTTTTAAGTATAAGGGGTATGGAGCCAAAGATACATTGGAATAGGTTCATTCTGATTTGTGTGATCCTATGACAAGAGTTAGTATCGAATATTTCATTTATTTTATAGACAACTATTCAAGATACGGATATATTTACTTGATGTGTCGCAAGTCTAAGTGCTTTGATTAGTTCAAAGAGTACGAGGCTGATGTGGAGAAACGTCAAAGTAAAAGTATCAAGACACTACGGTGAGATCGTAGTGGCAAGTACCTCTTGGGAGAATTTAGAAGTCACTTATCAGAAGTAGGGATTCAATCCCAACTAACTGCACCTGGTACACCCCTACAGAATGGTGTAGAAAAAGGAAGGTATAGGACTCTTATGGAAATAAGTAGATTGATGATGAGTTATTTGGAAAATTACCAAATTCATTTTAAGGATATACTCTGGAAATGGAAGTGAACAAAGTACCTTCCAAAGTCAGAACTCTCTACTCATTCTAGAAATAAGTTGATTGATGATGAGTTATTTGGAAAATTACCAAATTCATTTTAAGGATATACTCTGGAAACGGAAGTGAACATAGTAACTTCCAAAGTCAGAACTCTCTACTCATATAGAATTGCTAAATAGACATAAGCCTATTTTGAAGCATATTCGGATTCAGGTAGTCCAGCGCATATGCTGAAGAGAGACAATGATAAGTTGGACAGGAATTCACTTGTTTGTAAGTTATCCTAGAGAAATGAAAGTAGGTTTATAGTCTTAAAAATCAGAAGGTTATTGTTAGCATCAATGACCGATTTTTAGAAAAGGACTATGTAATAAACCACAATCCCATAAGTAAATTTGTTCTTAAAGAAATTATAAAGGACATGTCTAATCTAGTACCAACTGTACAAGATGAAATATCACAAGAAACTGCAACACATATCACAATTGATACACAATTATAGACAGTACATCATCGTGGTGGGAGGGTTGTCAAACAACCAAAAGGATTCATGTTTTGGGAGAGTTTTTGGACTTGATCCCAAATGAACATGAGTTTGATCCCGAAAATATGATGAGGCACTCCAAGATAAAGATGCAGCATCTTGGCAAAGAGCAATGAATATAGAATTAGAATATATATATTCTAATTAAATCTGGAAGCTTATAGAACCACTAGATGGTGTAAAAGCCATTAGGTGAAAATAGGTCTACAATAGGAAAAGATGGATAGACAGGAAGGTGGAAACTTTCAAAGCAAGGCTTGATGAAAAAGGAAACTTTTTCACTGGTAGTCATGCTTAAGTCTATCCGGATTCTTTTATCTATTTGGCTAGAGGATGTCAAGATAGCATTCCTTAATGGAAGTCTTGAAGAAAGCATCCATACAAAGTACATTGCAAAGGGCAAAGAGCATTTTGTGTGCAAGCTCAATCAGTCTATGGACTAAGGCAAAGCTTCAAGGTCTTGGAACATCCGGTTTATCAAAGGAATCCAGACCTATGGATTTATTTAGTAACCGGATAAGTCTTGTGTATACAAAAAGTGTGATGGAAACGTGGTGGTATTTCTTGAACTATACGTAGATAACATTTTTGGTAGTTGGAAATAATATCAAAATGTTGTCAGAAGTAAGGGTATGGTTTTCCAAACAAATTGATATGAATGACTTGGGAGAATGTATATATTCTTGGGACCAAAGTAATAAGGGATGGCAAGAAAAGGATATTTTACTTATCCCAAGCTTCGTATATCGGAAAAAAAAAAATCCTTGCTCGTTTTAAGCATGCAAAACTCTAAGAAAGGTTTCTTACATTTTTAGCATGGAGTAACTTTATCTAAAGAAATGTCTCTGTAGACATCAAAGGAGATAGAGGATATGAAGGCAGTTCTTTATGCTTCGGCTGTCGGAAGCCTAATGTATGCTATGCACGAGATCAAAAATCTATTTTGCCAAGGGCATAGTTAGCAGATATCAAAGTAACCCTAGACAAGGACATTGGACTGTAGTAAAGCATATATTGAAGTACCTTAGAGGCACTAGAGATTATATGCTAGCTTACAAGGCAGTTAATTTGGTCCCTGTGGGTTGCACGAATTTTGACTTCCAATCGGATAGGGACAATAGTAAGTCAACCTCAGGGTTTTGTGTTTATTTTAGGAGGTAAAGTCATAACTATGGAAGAGTGATAAGCATAGGTGCTTTTCAGACTCCACCATAGAAGCTGAGTATATGGCAAACCTTTGAGGTAGTCATAAAAGCTGAATGACTCAATAACCTCAAGATAGACTTAGATATGATTTTTGGTTTGTCCAAAGATTATTATAATTTATTGTAATAATAGTGGTGTAGTAGCAAACTCGAAGAAACCATGAGTCTATAAGGCAAGTAAACACAATAGAGCGCAAGTACTGTTAGTTAGAGCCCTAGAGCCAATCATTTGATGATTGTATGGATTCATGTATATCATATTCATGTATATATATTAAGGCATTTGGTTTTTGGTTATTATGCTTATTTGTATTAGTGCCAGATAAAATAAGTATAGTAACGTCCTAGAGTAGAAGGTTCTTACCTATATCAATCGATTGGTTGAATCGATAGTGAGATGATATAGGGAACACTACTCTAAATCATTCTTAGTCGAGTATTAACATTCAGGGACAATGTTAATACAATTAGACTAGCATGTAGGTCAGCTCGATGACTTGATCTCACAAGTCATGGATATAGAGATATCAAGCTGACACATGGGTATGCATTAGAGAATGTATACTGAATGACCCGCCATGAGAAAGTATCATGGATCGTTATATGAGTGTCATATACTTTCTCATGTGGCTCTTAGTATGACTATTAGTCCTTTGACCTGAAGTCACCATGGATCCCTACATAAGGAGTTATGTACTTTGGTTTCGTCAAACGTCACCTGTAACTGGGTGGACTATAAAGGCGATTACTGGGTATATAACGAATTATGTAGAGGGATGTGAGTGATGTAGATGGGATCTATCCCTCCCATATGACGGGAGCGACATCGGTATTCTTGATAGAGTGAGACCACTAAGTGGATGGCCATGCCCAAATGAGTCAACATGAGATGTTGAGCTCATTTGATCGAGTGAGTCTACTTAGAGTTCAAGATTTAGATTGATTAGAGGATGACACGGTCTATGCCTCATATTGATCAATCTAGATGTCTAGGATAGAAGGACAATGTCACATATTTTGTGAGGAGTCACAATTGGTAGTCACAAGGTGATGTCGGATCTCGACATTCTTGTAACTTGGGTAGTAATGATGTGTTGCTAGATACCGCTCATTACTTATGCTCCTAAATGGGTTTAAGGCATTGCCAACGTTACAAGAACCTATAGGGTCACACACTAAGGACAATTAGATGGAGATTTGGTTCATATGATAAACCAAGAGGATTAGATTCATTTGATGAATCATATTGGATTAAGAGTAATCCAAATTGGGCTAATTGAGTTGAACTCAAGTTGATTCATGTATTCAATGAGTCTAATTTAGATTATGACTCATTAAATCAACTTAATTTAATGAATTAGATTCATTATATTAAGTTGGCTTGAATCATATGGTTGGATTAGATCAACCATGAGAGAGATTTGATCAAGTTTGACTTGATTTGAGAGGAAGAGAAAATGTCATGTTTGACTTGACTTTTTGCCACATCACTAGTGAGTTGGCAAGATGTGGACCAATAGGATTGCTCCACATCATCAATGTGTGCCACCTCATGGAGGTTACAAGCCTCCATAGCATTTAATGTGGCTGGCCCACATTAAATGAGGAGGTTACACTTGTTGCCATGTCATTTAGTGAGGTGGCAAGATGTGGACCAATAGTGTTGATCCACATCATCCTAGAGTGCCACCTCATGGGGGTTACAACTCTTAATGGTCTCCACATTAATTGGAATTAATGTGGGGGTTACACCTCCTAGAGTGGCCGGCCACTTGATGGCTAAGGGGTTGTTTGAATTTTCTCTCATTGATTTCATTCACTCTTCTTTTCCCTTGGGTGCTCTCTCTTCTCCTTTCCCCATTCCTTGGCCGAACACTCCATTGGTGCTAGCACACCTTGTGTTTTGGTCATCTCCTTCTACTTGTGTCCGTGTGGATACATATAGAGGTTGTCTACTTTGACAACTAGAGATCCGGCGACATCTTGGACAAGCGGAAACGCGAAGGGCTTCGCTACAAGGGTAATGATCTTAACTTTAGTGTAGATCTAAAGTTTTTACAAACTCGTACAAGAAAAAGGTTTTTCGAAAAATTTTGTTTACGAATCTTTGCACGAGATCCATGGCTTTGGGTGACTCGGGGTTTCCGCGACGCGAAAAAGCGGTTTTCGCGGCCCGACGAACCCAACAGTGGTATCAGAGCCACGTGCAAAGACTTGTATGAGTTCGTTTGTATTTTTATAAAAAATATACCTTCTGTGATTTTCTGTAAAAATTGAGTTTTTAGAGTTTTTATGAGTAATTTTTCCGTAGAAGCGAAGCACAAGTGTCTCAGCACTTGTAGGCTTCGGCTACCGGAAAGTTTTCTTTTAAACGGCTTCGTTTTGCCCCAAATCCGTTTGGGACAGATGGGTCGGGTGCCATTAGATCGCAAAGGAGCAACTCACGATGGTTAGATCGTGGGTAGGGGCATTGCCCCTAACCCCGCAAGGGAATTTGCTCCGCGATTGCACCCGAATCGCTAAAAACGAACCCGCCAGGAAGTTTTTTTTCCGAAACGGTAATGTCTCAACCCAAATCATTTTGGGACAGCGGGTTAAGGTGCTGTTGGATCGCAAAGGAACCCTCGCGATGGTTAGATCGTGGGTAGGGGCGCTTCCCCTGGGCCCCGCAAGGGGATCCGTTCCGCGATTGCGCCCGAAACTGCTAAACGGAACCGCCGGGAAATTTTACTCATAAAAAATTGTAAAAATTGTTTTTAAAATTACAGAAAAATTATGAAAAATATATAATTTTGAATTATATATTAATTTGTGATAGTCATGGCCCAAAATACCCAATAAGATTGGATTTGTGTTGTAATTCATAATACGGCCTGCGTGCCGTCATATGATTGTGTGTGCTGTATTTTTATTTTTTTTCACGGCCTGTGCGTCGTGCCTTTCTCTTATTCTGGTTGTAAATTAGATTTAGACTCGAATGTAACTCGAGTTTCAAATTGTAATGTACAAATTGGAGCGGTGGAGGGTCCACACGAGACGGAGTTTCGAGGCGGGCACGAGCAACACAAGGTGGTCAAAGGGAGGAGCTTGGAGAAGCTGTTGACCCTAGGTTGACCATTCGATCTTCTCATTGGCTTGAGAAGATCGTAATAGGGCCATGACTAAATCACAAATAGATTAATTAATTAATTGTTATGTATCTGATGCATGTTTAATAATTAATTAATTAATTAGTGCCTTAACGATTAGATTAGATCTAAGCCGTGCACATGATGCACCCTTGCGATTAGATTAGATCTAAGTCGTGCACAAGATGCATCCTTCTCGATTAGATTATATCTAGATCGAACCAACTCTAAATGCCTAACCGTGCCGTGATACCTATCACTACCTCGATCACATGTATTGTTGAATCTGCCAAAGCAGAGCAATACATATTATCTTGGTAGGGTACGGAGGGACAATCTTGGTCCCGCCTATCAACACATGGGTGAATACAAACTCAATTAGATTGAGTATTCCTAGTTACTCGGTTGGATCGAGTCAACTATAGGCATTCTTCCAATAGTTGGAAAGGTAGGACAAAATCACGTTTATATTAACTCTCGGGCGTATTAGCCAAAGCTAACTCGAGTTTTAATATAAATATGGATCTTGATCCTATAAACAAGAGTTGCATGGAGATGTAATTGGTAATCGTTACCTATCGATCATACTAAGCCTTGGGCATATTAGCCAAAGCTAACTCAAGGGTTAGTATGATGTGGATCTTGTCCCACAAGAATTATAGTATTCAGTGAGAGTATCATTTAGTTAAAGGCCTAATTAAATGATTTTAAAAGAATATGATATTTATTTATGCAAATTTTATGTTGTAGATAACCATGATGTCGAATACGAACTCTTTCTCCCTGCGTTCTATCCTTAAGAAGGACAAGCTCAACGGAGCAAATTTCCTGGACTGGTACAGGAACCTGAGAATTGTTCTCACTCAGGAACGTAAAGTGTACGTTCTGGAGCAGCCCATTCCGGAGGCTCCTCCTGCCACTGCCACGCGAGCAGACCGAGATGCTTACAAGAAGCATCAAGATGACGTATTAGATGTGTCCTGTCTTATGCTCGCGACCATGAACTCTGAGCTTCAGAAGCAACATGAGTTGATGGGCGCTTACGATATGGTTGAGCATCTTTGTCACCTATATCAAGGACAAGCAAGGCACTGGAAGAGGAACTCCAAAGAATACCTGGAAGATCTTAAGAAGAAGAGAAATAAGATTTCTACTTCAAGTATACATGTTATAGAAGTCAACCTCTCTATTTCTTCATCGTGGTTATTAGATATCGGATGTGCTTCGCACATTTATACTAATGTACAAGCGCTAAGGAATAGCAGGGCATTGATGAAGGGTGAGATAGACCTACGAGTAGGCAATGGAGCACGAGTTGCTGCTATTGCTGTAGGAACTTATCATCTATCTCTTCCCTCTGGGCTTGTACTAGAATTAGATGATTGTTGTTATGTGCCTGCCTTGACTAAGAACATTATATCAGTTTCTTGTTTGGACAAGAAAGGATTCTCGTTTATAATAAAGAACAAATGTTGTTCTGTCTATTTAAACGATATGTTCTATTGTAGTGCACCTCTGATAAACGGACTCTATATTCTAGATCTAGAGAGCCCTATCTATAACGTTAGTACCAAGAGGTTCAAATCGAATGATATGAACCACACCTTTCTCTGGCACTGTCGCTTAGGTCATATAAATGATAAGCGCTTATCCCAGCTCCATAAGGATGGTTTGCTGGACTCATTTGATTTTGAATCATATGAGATATGCGAGTCATGCCTACGAGGCAAGATGACCAAGACTCCTTTTAGTGGGCATAGCGAGAGAGCGACTGATTTGTTAGGACTCATACATAGTGATGTATGTGGCCCTTTCAATGTCGCTGCTAGAGGCGGTTATAGGTACTTCATCAAGTTTACTGATGACTTCAGTAGATACGGTTATATGTACTTGATGACACATAAGTCCGAATCCTTTGAAAAGTTCAAAGAATTCAAGAATGAAGTACAAAACCAGCTTGGCAAGAGTATTAAAATACTTTGATCAGATCGAGGTGGTGAATACTTAAGCCATGAGTTTCGTGACTATTTAGCTGAGTGTGGGATTCTATCCCAACTCACTCCTCCTGGAACACCACAGTGGAATGGTGTGTCCGAAAGGAGGAATCGTACCTTATTAGATATGGTACGGTCTATGATGAGTCACACAGATCTTCCGACATATCTATGGGGATATGCTCTAGACACGGCAGCTTTCATTCTCAACCGAGTTCCATCCAAGGCCGTGATAAAGACACCATATAGGATATGGACTGGGAGAGATGCCCAGGTGTCTTTCATGAGGATTTGGGGTTGTGAGGCTTACGTACGACGTCAAGTCTAAGACAAATTAGGACCCAAATCCGATAAGTGCTTTTTCATTGGATATCCCAAGGAAACTAAGGGATATTACTTCTACATTCCCAGTCAGCACAAGGTAGTTGTGGCAAAGACTGGGGTCTTTCTAGAAAGGGACTTTGTTTCTAGAAAGACTAGTGGGAGCACGTTCGATCTTGAAGAAGTTCAAGATGCGAATACTAGCACTGAAGCCTCGATGGAAGTTGAACTGGAACCATAAAGTGTTGTGGATGATGTTCCACAAGGAGTTGGGGAACAACAACCAGTTCAAGTAGACATACCTCTTCGCAGGTCTGATAGGGTACGTCGTCAGCCTGAGAGATACTCATTTCTCTTGTCTGACCATGATGACATTGTGCTCATAGTGGATGAGCCTACCACCTATCAGGAAGCTGTGATGAAACCAGATTCCGAGAAATGGCTAGAAGCCATGAGATCTGAGATGAAATCCATGTACACCAACCAAGTATGGACTTTGGTTGATCCACCTGAAGGGGTAAAACCTATTGGGTGCAAGTGGGTCTTTAAGAGAAAGACTGACATGGATGGACTTATTTATAAGGGTCGCTTGGTAGCTAAAGGTTTCAAGAAGATTCATGGTATTGACTATGATGAAACCTTTTCTCCAGTAGCGATGTTTAAGTCCATTCGGATCATGCTTGCTATTGCAGCCTACCATGACTATGAGATATGGCAGATGGATGTCAAAACCACATTTCTGAATGGAAACCTACTCGAGGATGTGTACATGACACAACCTGAGGGTTTTGTAGATTCACAGCATACTAGTAGAGTATGCAAGCTGCATAGGTCCATTATGGACTAAAGCAAGCTTCTCGGAGCTGGAATCTTCGATTCTATGATGCAATCAAACAGTTTGGTTTCATCAAGAACGAAGATGAACCTTGTGTCTACAAGAAGGTTGTAGGGGATATAATTGTCTTCCTCATATTGTATGTGGATGACATACTACTCATTGGGAAGGACATCCCTATGCTTCAGTCTGTCAAGACCTGGCTAGGGAGTTGCTTCTCAATGAAGGACTTAGGTGAGGCATCCCGCATTCTAGGGATACAGATCTGTAGAGATAGATCTAAGAGATTGCTTGGCCTAAGTCAGAGTACATACATTGACAAGGTACTCCTTCGGTTTGCCATGCAGAACTCCAAGAAGGGATTTCTACCGATGTCACATGGCGTGAGTCTTTCGAAGACTCAAGGTCCCTCTTCTAGAGAGGAGAGAGACCGCAAGGATCAGATCCCTTATGCCTCAGCCATAGGATCAATCATGTACGCCATGCTATGTACTCGACCTGATGTCTCGTATACTTTGAGCATGACGAGCAGATACCAGTCAGATCCAGGTGAAAGTCACTGGATAGCGGTCAAGAATATTATTAAGTACTTAAGAAGGACTAAAGAATATTTCTTGATATATGGAGGCAATGATGAGCTAACTGTAAAGGGTTACAGTGATGCCAGCTTCCAGACCGATCAGGATGATTACCGATCGCAGTCAGGGTTCGTGTTTTGCTTAAATGGTGGTGCTATGAGCTGGAAGAGTTCGAAGCAGGACACAGTTGCTGATTCTACAACAGAGGCCGAGTATATTGCTGCATCAGAGGCAGCAAAGGAGGCAGTTTGGATCCGCAAGTTCATCACTGAACTTGGGGTGGTTCCTAGCATCGCTGACCCAGTTGAGCTCTATTGTGACAACAATGGAGCTATAGCACAAGCGAAGGAACCTCGCTCACACCAGCGGACCAAGCACATACTACGACGCTTCCATCTCATTCGAGAGATTATCGATAGAGGAGATGTGAAGATTTGCAGAGTACCTATAGAGGCTAACATCGCAGATCCCTTGACCAAGGCTTTGGCACAGAGAAAGCATGATGGTCACACTAGGTCATTAGGCCTTAGAGCCTATACTGATTGGCACTAGTGCTAGTGGGAGATTGTTAGTTAGAGCCCTAGAGCCAATCATTTGATGATTGTATGGATTCATGTATATCATATTCATGTATATATATTAAGGCATTTGGTTTTTGGTTATTATGCTTATTTGTATTAGTGCCAGATAAAATAAGTATAGTAACGTCCTAGAGTAGAAGGTTCTTACCTATATCAATCGGTTGGTTGAATCGATAGTGAGATGATATAGGGAACACTACTCTAAATCATTTCTAGTCGAGTATTAACATTCAGGGAAAATGTTAATACAATTAGACTAGCATGTAGGTCAGCTCGATGACTTGATCTCACAAGTCATGGATATAGAGATATCAAGCTGACACATGGGTATGCATTAGAGAATGTATACTGAATGACCCACCATGAGAAAGTATCATGGATCGTTATATGAGTGTCATATATTTTCTCATGTGGCTCTTAGTATGACTATTAGTCCTTTGACCTGAAGTCACCATGGATCCCTACATAAGGAGTTATGTACTTTGGTTTCGTCAAACGTCACCCGTAACTGGATGGACTATAAAGGCGATTACTGGGTATATAACGAATTATGTAGAGGGATGTGAGTGATGTAGATGGGATCTATCCCTCCCATATGACGGGAGCGACATCGGTATTCTTGATAGAGTGAGACCACTAAGTGCATGACCATGCCCAAATGAGTCAACATGAGATGTTGAGCTCATTTGATCGAGTGAGTCTACTTGGAGTTCAAGATTTAGATTGATTAGAGGATGACACGGTCTATACCTCATATTGATCAATCTAGATGTCTAGGATAGAAGGACAATGTCACATATTTTGTGAGGAGTCACAATTGGTAGTCACAAGGTGATGTCGGATCTCGACATTCTTGTAACTTGGGTTGTAATGATGTGTTGCTAGATACCGCTCATTACTTATGCTCCTAAATGGGTTTAGGGCATTGCCAACGTTACAAGAACCTATAGGGTCACACACTAAGGACAATTAGATGGACATTTGGTTCATATGATAAACCAAGAGGATTAGATTCATTTGATGAATCATATTAGATTAAGAGTAATCCAAATTGGGCTAATTGAGTTGGACTCAAGTTGATTCATGTATTCAATGAGTCTAATTTAGATTATGACTCATTAAATCAACTTAATTTAATGAATTAGATTCATTATATTAAGTTGGCTTAAATCATATGGTTGGATTAGATTAACCATGAGAGAGATTTGATCAAGTTTGACTTGATTTGAGAGGAAGAGAAAAAATCATGTTTGACTTGACTTTTTGCCACATCACTAGTGAGTTGGCAAGATGTGGACCAATAGGATTGCTCCACATCATCAATGTGTGCCACCTCATGGAGGTTACAAGCCTCCATAGCATTTAATGTGGCCGGCCCACATTAAATGAGGAGGTGCCACATTAAATGAGGAGGTTACACTTGTTGCCATGTCATTTAGCGAGGTGGCAAGATGTGGACCAATAGTGTTGATCCACATCATCCTAGAGTGCCACCTCATGGGGGTTACAACTCTTAATGGTCTCCACATTAATTGGAATTAATGTGGGGGTTACACCTCCTAGAGTGGCCGGCCACTTGATGGCTAAGGGGTTGTTTGAATTTCCTCTCATTGATTTCATTCACTCTTCTTTTCCCTTGGGTGCTCTCTCTTCTCCTTTCTCCATTCCTTGGCCGAACACTCCATTGGTGCTAGCACACCTTGTGTTTTGGTCATCTCCTTCTACTTGTGTCCGTGTGGATACATATAGAGGTTGTCTACTTTGACAACTAGAGATCCGGCGACATCTTGGACAAGCGGGAACGCGAAGGGCTTCGCTACAAGGGTAATGATCTTAACTTTAGTGTAGATCTAAAGTTTTTCCAAACTCGTACAAGAAAAAGGTTTTTCGAAAAAATTTGTTTACGAATCTTTGCACGAGATCCATGGCTTTGGGTGACTCGGGGTTTCCGCGACGCGAAAAAGCGGTTTTCGCGGCCCGACGAACCCAACAAGTACCACCCAATACGAGAAATCGTATAAACGAGGACAAGTTGTTGCTGCCTAGATGATGACCTATAGATCTTTTCACTAAGGCCCTTAAGGCAAGAGCTTTTGATGGGCATGTTGAAAGGTTGGGAATCAGATGTATGGCAGCAGATATAGCAGCTTAGTCTATTAGTATAAGTGGGAGATTGTTAGGATGTATACTAAAAGTCTAGCTTTTGGTATAAATATTTATCTAGAAATAAGAATCACATTGGTCAAATGTCTACATTTATGATAAATGTAGTTGTTCAATTAATTTATATTGTAGATAACATGGTGTGTGGTGTCACACACAGAGGATCATGTTATCAGTACCATATAAATTATAAGCAGTAGCTCACGACCAAGATTGAAAGGAACAAACCATTGGAAGGTCGTAGTGTAATTAGGTATTAGTTTATCTTAACTATATAATTACACTAGTACACTTAGAGTGTATTGAGTAGGACCATTAGAGGTCGTTTCTTTTTATACTGACTTTATAAAGGAACAAAGAGCTCAGTTATTATGGAAGTGTGTGCTCTTAATCCTAATATAATAACAAGCACATATATTTGATATTTATTTCTTTAATTTATCAATGGGTGAGATTTAGTTCGATAAATCAATAAGCCCGATAAGTTGGGAAATGATATCACTTATAGTGTGTGTTGTTGATTATAGGAGGAAACTGTGTCCTAGTAATCTAGGTTGAGAATGTCCCCAAGAGGAGCTTATAAGGATTGTCATGTTAAACCCTGTAGGTGGACTTAGTCCGACATGACGATAAAGTTGAGTGGTACTACTCTTGGAGCTAGATATTAATTAAGTGAATTGTCAGTAACTTACTTAATTAGTGGACATTTGTTATCTTAAACACAGGGAGACTATCACACTCATAATAAGAAGGAGCCCAAAATGTAATTTGGGATTGGTGCGGTAGTTCAATAATAGTTCTTTAGTGGAATGAATTATTATTGATGAAATTAAGTTGTGTTCAGGGCGAACACGGGATGCTTAATTTCATCGGAAGACCAAAACCAATTCCTCCTCTCGGTCCCTATCGTAGCCTCTAGTATATAAAGATTTATACCCACCACATACCCACCTTCTTACCCATCCAATGGGGCCGGCCAAGCTAGCTTGGAACCCAAGCTAGGGCCGACCAAGACCAAGTGGATAAGCCAAGTTGGTGGCCGGCCAAAGCTTGGGTCCCAAGCTCAGGTGGCCGGCCACTAGAGTATTAAAAGGATTTTTATTAAAATTATTTCTTATGTGGATATCAAGGTTTTTAAAAGAGAGTTTAAAAATTAAAAATTTCCTTTTATAGCTTTCTACAAAAGATTAAGAGAAGAGATTAATCTCTTTCCTTATTTGTAGATTAAAAGGATGGTTTTAATTTTTGGTAAAAACTTTCCTTATTTGTAAATCATCTACATGTTTAAAAGAGAGTTTAAAATTTGAAATCTTTCCTTATTTGTTGATTAAAAGGTGGATTTTAAATTTTAAGAAAACTTTCCTTTTTAACCATGTTCATGATTTAAAAGAGAGTTTAAAAATTAATATTCTCTTTTATAAGTTTCTACAAAAGATTAAGAAAAGATTTGATATCTTTCCTTATTTGTAGATTAAAAGAGATTTTAATTTTTAGAGATAACTTTCTTTTTATCCACATGTTTAAAAGAAAGATTTTAATTTATTAAATTTCTTTTTTATAAACCAATCATGAAGGGATAAAAATTATTAGAGAAATTTTATTTTAAAATTTTCAGAAACAAATTAGGAAGGTTTTAATTCTTGATTGAATTAAATTTCCTTTGCTTAGATTATTGTGGCCGGCCATGTTGATTAATAAAAGAGAAATTGATTTTATATCAATTAAATTTATTTTTCATGGCAAAGGAATTAAGGAAGTTTTTATTAAAATTTCCTTATTTTCCAAGACCAAGGATTATAAAAGAGGGGGTGGAGGTGCCTTCATGATAAGAACTCTATTCTATTTTTCTCCCTCTTTTTCTTCCTTGGTGTGGCCGGCCATCCTCTCCTCCTCTCTTCTCTTTGATGGACGAACCTCATCCTTCTTGTGGAGATTCATATGGTGGCCGGATCAAGTTTAGAGAAGAAGAAGAAGAAGGAGAGAAAGAAAGCGTTGTTTCTAGCATCCCTTGGAGCATGGTGGTGGTGGCCAAACCTCTTCATCTTAGGAGAAGTTTTGATGGCCGAAACTTACAAGGAAGAAGAAGGTGCTTGGTGGTTCTCATCTCGGAAGGTTGTTGCCCACACAACGTCCGAGGTTAGAAGAGGAATACGGTAGAAGACCTAGAGGTTTTTGTTTGCAAAAGAAAAAGGTATACTAGTATTTAATTTCCGCATCATACTAGTTTTATTTCTTTGTAAAAATACCAAATACAAGAGGCATGCAATTATAGTATTTCGAATTTGTTTTCGATATTGTGTTCTTTTGTTTTTTATTTTCCTTGTGATTTGATTGTTCTTTTCGGTTGACCTAAAGTTATTTAAGAAAATTAAATATTAGCTTTCCTTAAAAGGCTTTGTCTAGGCGGTGGTGGTTGTTCCCATATCCAAAAAGGCCATGTACCTCGCCATGCAGTTCTGGAAGCCAATTTTAGAAATTAATATTTAATGGAATTAATAACCTAGGTGATTTGGATCAAACATGTTAAGTTCCGCAGGAGATCCAAGTCTAAACCTAAAAGAACAAATAAATTAAACTTAGGATCAAACGTGTTAAGTTCCGCAGGCGATCCAAGTTTAATTTAAAAGAACACATGGTAGCTAGGAAAAGGTTCAGACCTTTGTACAAAATTTTTGTACAGTGGAACCATTAGGTTTTCCGAGTAGCAACCAACACAATCTCCCCCTTTTTGATGTTTGACAATATCTTTAAGTTAGGCTAATCCCATAGCCTCAACTTCGTTTCATGCCAAGGCATGAATGAGGGTTTCCTTCATTCTCCCCCTTTTCCAGAGGGCAAACTCTCTCTTTAGGTAATGAAGGCCTAACTTAAATCCTACATTCTCACCCTATTGGTACACATCAAAAAGAACTCTCCCCCTGAAGAGTTACTCACCGTTGGTCACAACTTTACTCGTTGGACACAACACTACAATGAAGGTCCCATACCCTTTACTGTATTCAACGCTCACCCTTGAGCATTAACCAATCCAACAATGAAGGTTCCATACCCTTCACTGCATTAAATGCTCACCCTGGAGCATTATTCCACGTTATGATGCTCATCCTAGAGCATCCATAACCCCACAATGAAGATATTCACTCTCCATTTTCTTTCAACGCTCAACCTTGAGCATTGTTTTTCTAAACGAAGGTTTAACCACCTTCAATGGTTTTGGAAAAATAAGTTCCATGTCCTTAAAGAGTAACTCCCCCTAAAGGCATGCTTCAAACTTCTGTCATTGCACCAACAATGACTTGGAATCCCTAAATCTTTAGGAACCCCAAAATTAGAAGTTTTGAGGTTCAAAAATTCAATAATGAAACCAAACTTCAACCTAAACTTCTACTTAGTCTTCCTTAACCAATCCAATCTTATTTTCATCATGAAAACTCTCCTTAAATGTATACAAATGTATTTTGAGGGGTTAGGAATGGTTACCTAGACTCAAAACGGTCTAAAATGCTTAAATTAAGCTTTCCCAACTGAAATCAGCACTTCAATCGATTAAAGTTAGGGTTTAAATCGATTGAAGAAGGTTCAATCGATCCATGGATCGATTCAATAGGTGTGGATCGATCCAGTGAACTTCTGTTCGCGATATCACTCCTCTCAATCGATCACCCGATTGATTGAGGCACTTCAATCGATCGGGTGCTCGATTGAAGGCCTGATATTTCTAAAATTGGATTTCAGCAAAGTTCAAAAACTCCCTAAAATGTGTTATCCTTGGTTATAGTAATTTGCATCATGGGTACCGTTGCCTCCATATTTCGACCGGCTGGATATATATTTCTCGACATGTTACTTTTGATGAATCTTTTTTTTTGGGAAGGTAAATGTATTATACTCCCAAAAAGAACAAAATACAATCATATGATGACTACAAAGTGCATAAGAGGTTTATGACTGTGTATGACACCATTACACAAACATCACTCACCATCATCTCACTAGTGTCTACAAAGTACCAAACATGACTTGGACTTTGTATGATACCCGAGCATATCACAAAGCATTACCACACATTACAAACAAATCACTTGATATCTACAAAGTGCCAAACATGAACTTGGACTTTGTGGAATATCTTCTCAAAGCAAGGAACAACATTCTCAAATCGATTCAAGTTACGTGCATTCCATACGAGATAAATCATGGAAGATAAGGCAAGATGTCTTGCTTTCATTTGCCGCCCTTTACCTTTATAATGTTGTCGAAATGTATCAAGATAAGAAGCCATATCGGTGATGTCAAAAGTGATATCCATCCATGCCTTGACTTTATCAAGTAGAGGCTTGACAATCTCACAATCAAAGAAAAGATGAGTATTGGATTCATCTTGTTGGTGGCATAAAGCACATAATTTGTTGGGCCATAAGGGATAGTGTCTGCCGTTCTTAGTCTTCCATGAGCAAGTAACCAAGATGTGAACCTATGCTTGGGCAAAATATATGGCTTCCATAACACCGAAAACCAATCCACTTTAGCCGCTCTTGGACGGAAAAACTCATATGCCAAAGTCATCCCTTTATTTTCCCCCGCAAACCACTCTATCATTTTCATATTTGCGGCGCCAATAGAGGAAGTTCGCTGTACAAGTTCATCATGAATAAAAAGTAAGCGTTTAATAAGGGGAGAATCCGAAGGCTTACTCCTCCATTGCCAAAAAGTCCATATTTCGTAGATAGTGTTGATGAACCCATCGAACCCAAAGAGACTCACGTCGATTTTGAATATTCCATAGATTCCGACATAATAGAGCCATATTCCATGTTTGCAAATCACGTAAACCATATCCACCTTCTTCTTTGGGTAGACATATAGAAGCCCATGAGATTGGCGGATGTTTTGTTGACCATACAAAGGAACGTGAGATGCCATAAATATTGTCAATATACCACTTGGTATTGGAAGGATAGATAACCAAAAGCATTCCACACCTTGAAGTACCAATCGCACAAGTTCCAACCTTCCGGCATGGGAAAGTGTGTGTTTCGGCCAAGAGACAACCTTCTTCCTTATGGAGTCAAGAAGTGCCCCATAATTTGCAATCCTCAACTTCTCCGTAGCTAAAGGAATGTCAAGATATCGGAAAGGAAATGTGTCTTGTTGAAAGCCGGTTATGTGTAGTAACTCCTCTCGTAGTTGTTCACTAACCCCGGCCATGTATAAGTTGGATTTCGATGGATTTGCTCGAAGGCCCGCTTTATCACCAAAAACCGTTAGACAATCCATAATAAGAGTAAGAGTAGAAGCATCGGCTCTTGCAAACAACAAGAGGTCATCGGCATATGCTATATGTGTAAGCTCCACTTCTTTACATTTTGGGTGATAATGAAATGCACTTAGTCTTGAAACAACTTGCATAGAACGTGAGAAAACCTCTAAGCATAGACCAAATAACAAAGGAGATAGAGGATCACCTTGCCTCAAGCCTCTTCTTGCACTAAAGAAACCATGCAATCCACCATTTAGACTAATGGAGTAAGAGACCGTTGTTATGCATTCCTTTATCCATCCACAAAATTGTTGGGAAAAACCAAAACCAACAAGTGCGGACATAAGAAAACTCCAATCAACCGTATCAAAAGCCTGACAACAAGATCAACAAAGTAAGTCAAGTACGATCTCTTCCACCTGACAAGTTGTTTACGTTTGTAAAATTATTAACCAAAGATTGTTGCAAACTTGAAAAAGAAATTAAAATTTAAAAATTAATTTTAGCAAAATCTTGCCCATTAGAAGAGTTTGACAAAATAAAATTAGAAAATGATATTTTGCAAAAAGAAATAAGTAACTTGAAAAATCATGCATGCTCATATAATACGAGTTTTAGAAAGTTCAATAACCTAAATTGGTATTTTAGATACCACAAAGGATAAATTAAAAACATTTCAAAGAAATATATCTCTAGGAAATACCTAATCAATCTAGTTAGCTGGAACCTATATTGGGTTCCCAAGTCTTGTGTAACTTAAACTTTGTTTAGACTCAGAGCTTTCAGCGACAAAATTAAACGTTTAATTTCCTTATGCAGCTTTGTCTAGAAGTGGTTGATGATCCAATAACCAAGAAGGTATAGTGCCTCGTCACAGCCTGGAAGCCAAATATTGAAATAAAATGTTTAATTGATTAACTGATAAAATATTAAAATTAAAATTAGATAATACTTTAAATAGTTATTCAATTTTTAAAATTCTATTTTATGAATCTGCTTAACTTTTTTGAAATTTTTTACTTTACCAAAGTTTCTATAAAAAATTAATTCTTGAAAATTTTCTTTAACTGAGGAAATTTTTCATTTTTTACTTAGAAAATATTTCTAAAAATTATATTTTCAAAATCAGAGTTTACCTAAAAATTTTTGGAAATTCAGAGTTTTATAAAAGTTACCTTTAGATTTTTATTGAATCCCATTTTTTATGTGATCAAAGGGGGAGAAGAAAAGATAAAGTTTAGAGGGAGGTAGCTTAAAATTAAATTTTCCTAATTTTTGTGCTTTATTACAGAATTTATTGTTTTAAACTTTATGTCTGTTTACCCTACCTTAACTTGGGTTACTCACATAAAAAAGACGGAGATTGTTAGAACCGCAAGGTTATTTTGATGTGATCAAACAAGTTAAGTTAGGTCCTGTGAGTTTTTGATCCCTGTGTCTAAGTGTGCAGGAGCTTAGGAGCACAGAAAGTCGAGCGGAAGACGCGGCTAGCAGAAGGACGACATGGGAAAGAGCCAACAGGCTCGGTGCGTCTGGGACGAGGCATCGCGGAAGAGTACACCGGTGGACGAGAAGAATGTGCACGATGTTCGAGGGATGAGAAGTCGAAGCGGAAGCCTGCTCGAGGAGAAGGCCAAAATTGGGTTTGGGTGAGCCTTATTTCAGTTGGCCGAAATCACCCAAGAGAGCGGAGCCGGAGCGGAAGACCCGGACCGAGGCGAGCAATACTGGATGGGAGGGCCCGGACTGAAAAACTCAATCGTGTTGACTTTAAGGGTCCGAGCGTCCGGACCCATTCCGGGCGCCCGGACCAGTTTGGGTGCCCAGAGCGATTCCGGGTGCTCGGAATTCGATTCTATCAGATTGCGTTTAATCGTGATCCATTGCGAAGGGGATAAAGTTTTATCTCCCTCCAGGCACCTAGAATCCTTCCAGGCGCCCCGACCAAGGCAATAAATATAGACTTGGTTGAAGAAGCTAAATGTTGGTGCAAGAAGCATCCGACAATCGAACCTATGTTTTGATTATGTTAAAGGGTTCAAAATTAAGGTGTTTTGTTATTTAATATGTTGAATGAGATTTGCAGGAAAGACCTAAGGTTTTTTAGGCAAAAGTCCTAGATACGGTTAGGCAAAAGGAAAACCTTAAGGGGTGGTAACCCTAGGTCCTAGGGGGTGGTAACCCTAGGAGGAAAGTCTTGGCGGGTCGGAGCTTCGGGCAAAAATCCTAAGGGGCGGTAACCCTAGGTTGAAATCCTGGTGTCGCGAACCAGGTGGAAGTATGGATGGGTCATAGACCGGATGTCCAGCATGAATACTGGAAGCATCGGATGCTGAGAAAAAGTCCAGTCAGTCTGGAAGACCGAACTGGCAAAAGGTAACTTCTCCTAAGTGGAGTAGGTGAGGACGCATTCCCCGGAAAAGGGAACAGTAGGCGTCGGTTCGACCTAGGATTTTTGATCAAAAATCCGAAGTCAGAACCGGACAGTCCGAAGACTGTCAAACTTATTTTTCTAATATATTATCTATTATTTTCTAACTCTATTTTGCAGGAGACTAACGTTTTGTGCAGGGGTAGAACTGACCATGATCAATCGACCGAACGTTTGGATCGGTCGATCGAACCCCCAAGCAGCAGGACAGTTTTTCCAGCGAGTGGACCGGGCTCGACCATGGGTTCAGTCGACTGAACTTGGTTATCGGTCAACCGAACCGAAGATAGGAGTTGACCAGATCAAAGCGGAGTGAGCGGATCTTGCGGATCTAATGAGGAGAAGATCATCTGTTCGGTCGACCGAATGTGGGGATCGGTCGACCGATCTTCTTCGGGTCAAACCTGATCCCGAGTTTCGAGGGTCTGATTCAGTCTTGCAGAGGCTATAAAAAGAAGCCTTGGGGAGCAGCTTCGAAGACAAACTCGAACAGAACAACTTGTGGTCTTGTACGCTGCTCTGAACACCTCAACTGCGCTTTGCTACTCCGACAACTGACGACCATTCTCTTCATCTTTCGTATTGTCGGTATAATAGTTGTTTACTTTAGCACTTGTATTTTAAAGGTGTAAAAGATTTACGGATAGATAGTGATTGCCCACCGGAAGCGATCAACGATCGCGGGCCTTGGAGTAGGAGTCACCCAAGGCTCCTAACCAAGTAAATCTTGGTGTCTTTGTGTCTTGTTTGTTTTCTTATTCTGCTGTGCATTTACTTGTTACGAATCCGAAATGCGTGAAAGCCATGAGCGTTATTCACCCCCCCTTTAGCGCTTCTCGATCCAACAATTGGTATCAAAACGGGGTCACTTCGATTTGGTGCAACCACTAGTCAAGCACATTTTTCGTTGTGTTTTTAAGTTTTTCGGAGTCGATCGGAATCGGTATTCTTGCTGTCTTCCAATCTAGTTTTTTGTAATTGAATTCTTTTCTCGAAGTCAGTGCAACACCACTCGAGAACGTAATTTACTTTTTATTCTTACTCCCACACTACTAATCCAAGACCAAGTCTTGGAACAATTTTTTGTTTTTGTGTGTGCGAGATATCTGTTTTTTTATTAATGGCCCAACAAGAAGGCTATAGCACAGTCCACCCGCCGCTCTTTTCTGGCAAGGAATTTGGCTATTGGAAGAACTGGATGGAATACCACCTCAAGATACAAGTAGATATGTGGATCATTATCTAGACCGGTCTCGACCTTCCACGTGAAGGCACTGGAGAATTAGTCTCATGCATCAACTGGGATGTTAGCATAATGAAGAAAGTTGAAGCTGATGCCAAAGCAACCTGTATGCTACAATGCGGGTTAACAAAAGAAGAACTGAACAAAGTTGGACCCTTCTCAAGTGCTAAATAGTTATGGAAAAAATTGATCGAGCTGCACGAGGGCACCTCCAACGCTAAGGTAAGCAAGCGTGATTTAATTCTAAACAAATTATATAACATAAAAATGTAGGAAGGAGAGATAGCGAGACAACTTCACGCGCGCATCCAAGACATGCTGAACGGTCTTCACGTAATCGGGCAGAGAATAGAAAACCGCGATGTAATAAGGTACGCGCTTAATGCTTTTCCGAGGAACACTTTGTGGGCATCCATGATTGATGCTTACAAAGGTTCCAAGGATTTATCTTTAATAAAACTAGATAAACTTTTTCCCGAGTTCGAATTGCATGAACAGACTAATACTCGTCCAGCCGAGAAGGGTATTGCCTTGATTGCAGGTACAAGCGGAACCCGGGAAGCTAAAACAAAGCACAAAACCAAACCCGAGTCCAAAGATGAATCAGAATCAGAATACGACGATGATATTACCTCCTAACTAATAAGGCTCGTATGAAAGATATGCAAAATGAAAAAGGCGACTCCAACGAACACGAAAGTCAAGCCTGGAGCTACCTGCTACGACTATAACTAGAAGGGGCACTACAAGCTGGATTGTCCAAATAAGAAGCAACGAAGAAAGGAAGTGTTGAAGGAAACTTGGTCCGAATCATCAGATGAATCCGAGTCCGGTGAAGAAGAACCGACAAGCTTCCTCGCTTTACCAGTGCAAGCATATGTTGCTGAAACCAAGTCTGATTCAGAATCCGAGAGTGAAGCAGAAACCAAGTCCGAGCGAAGCCATGGATCCGTATCTATTTCTGAAGGACCTAACCCCACTGTAAGTTCTCTACTCACCGAGACTCAATTAGACGACTTACAAAACTTAGTGCCTTATTTGTTAAAGAAACTGGCTAAATCCAACGTCCGGGTCAAGTCACTCCAAAAGGAGGTAACAATCCTTAAGGAAGCGACTGACTCGAGTTCTTTGACTGAGCTGGTTCAAATTGGAAGTTCAACTCAAGTCCAACAACTTGAGGAAGAAAATTCTAATTTGAAAACTCAAGTTAAAGAACTCAAGGAGACGTTGGAACGGTTCACCCTGGGTTCCAAGAATCTTGATCTGATTCTTGGAAAACAACGAGCCGTTTACAACAAATCTGGACTTGGATTTAAAACTAAAAGAAAGTACAAATCATATTTATCCCTAGTTAATAGAAATAATAGAAAAATAGTCCAAGCATGGGTCCCCAAGTCAAATTTAGTTAATCAAGTTGGACTTGGACGATATTGGGTCCCCAAGGATCAAGTACATTACCTTGATAGACCATATCAAGGCTATGATCTCGGGGAGCCAATAGAAAAACTATCTTAATAAATAGATAAAATTGCTTGATGCTTGTTTATTTTCTTTTCTTTGTAATATGCATGTTTATACTAGGTTATATTAAGGACCTAAGCATAATTTACACTTGTTTAGTTAAATCTAGGGGTTTCAAAAGGGAAATTAAATATATAATTTCTTTGAAAGACTCTGTCTAGAAGTGGTGGATGATCTCATACCCAAGAAGGCCTAGTGCCTCGCCACAGCTTAGGAGCCGATCCTTGAAATGTGTATTTAATTGACTAAATGGAAAACCTAAGTCTAACTCAAATGTAAATTAATCCTTAGATATAATCTAAATTAAATACAATCATCTCACAAAACTACATAAGGTTCCCAGAATGATAACTTAAAATCGGGTGAGATGGATCTAGGATAAATTATTTAGAAATCTTTTAAAAATTATTTTAAATCTTTTAAAATTCTTTTAAAAATTATTTTAAATCCTTTTAAAAATCTTTTAAATATTATTTTAAATCCTTTTAAAAATCTTTTACAACTTATTTTAAATCCTTTTAAAAATATTTTCAAAATTATTTTAAATCCTTTTGAAAATCTTTTACAAATTATTTAAAATATTTTAAAAATCATATAAAAATTATTTTAAATCCTTTTAAAAATCTTTTAAAATTTATTTTAAGATCCTTTTAAAAATCTTTTAAAAATTACTATTAAAACCTTTTAAAAATCTTTTAAAAATTATTTAAAAAATCTTTTAAAAATTATTTTAAAAACATTTTAAAAATTATTTTAAAACCTTTTAAAAATCTTTTAAAAATCTATTAAAAATTATTTTAAAAACCTTTAAAAATCTTTTAAAAATTATTTAAAAAATCTTTTAAAAATTATTTTAAAGATTTTAAAAATTATTTTAAAAACCTTTTAAAAATCTTTGAAAAATTATTTTAAAACCTTTTAAAAGGCTTTTAAAAATTATTTTAAAAATTATTTTAAAAACCTTTTAACAATCTTTTAAACCCCTTTTAAAAATTATTTTAAAAATCTTTTAAAAATATGTTTAAAATTATTTTAAATCTTTTAAAAATTATTTTAAAACCTTTTAAAAATCTTTTACAAATTATTTTAAATCCTTTTAAATTATATTTCAAAATATCAAATGATATTCAATAATAATTATTTTTAAATCATGGAGGCATTAAGGCATAGTGACGGGAGTCAAGCTAAATTTGATCGGTTGACCAAATGTTTGGATCGATAGACCGAACCCCCAAGCAGCAGGACATTTTTTCCAGCGAGTAGACCGGGCTCGACCAGGGATTTGATCGACCGAACCTAGTTATCGGTCGATCGAACCGGAGATAGAAGTTGACCAGATCGAAGCGGAGCGAGCGGAGCGAGCGGATCGAGCGGATCGGATGAGGAGAAGATCATCTGATTGGTCGACTGAACGTGGGGATCGGTCGACTGATCTACTTTTGGTCAAACCTGATCCCGAGTTTCAAGGATCTGGACCAGTCTTGCGGAGTCTATAAAAAGAAGCCTCGGGGAGCAACTTCGAAGACAAACTCGAACAGAACAACTTGTGGTCTTGTACGCTGCTCTGAACGCCTCAACTGCGCTTTGCTACTCCGACAACTGACGACCATTCTCTTCATCTTTTGTATGGTCGGTATAATAGTTCTTTACTTCAGCACTTGTATTTTAAAGGTGTAAAAGATTTATGGATTAATAGTGATTGCCCACCGAAAGCGATCAACGATCGCGGGCCTTGGAGTAGGAGTCGCCCAAGGCTCCGATCCAAGTAAATCTTGGTGTCTTTATGTCTTGTTTGTTTTCTTATTCCGCTGTGCATTTACTCATTACGAATCTGAAATGCGTGAAATCCATGAGCTCTATTCACCCCACCCCTCTAGCGCTTCTCGATCCAACACTAAAGACAACAAGCATTATTGCAACAACACTTGTACACACTCTAGTTTCATTTAGCTTCTAATTTTTGTGCTTACACTACTATAATGAGGCTTCTCCGCCTGAAGGAGAGTTAGTACATTTCATTTCCTTGGGTTAACAACATCCCCGGTTGTAACCAAGTAAATTTAGGTGTCTCTTTCTTTTTAATTCATTTTCTATTCTATCTTTATGCAAGTGTTCTTTTATGTCTGAGAAGGGTTTGTCTTTATTTTTTGCAGGGCTATTCAACCCCCCTTCTAGCCGGCCAACCGGGATCCAACACCTCGTACCCTATCTATGAATATTATGGGCTCTAAATAGATTTATTGAACGTTACAAAGCTCGCCTTGTTGCTAAAGGCTTTAATCAACAGCTAGGTATTGACTTCAATAATACTTTTAGTCTAGTCGTCAAAATTATAACTATCAGATTGCTACTATCTATAGTTGTTAGCTCCAATCGGCCAATATACGAATTAGATGTTTCCAATACTTTCCTTCATGGATACCTTAAAGAAACTATTTATATGGAGCAACATCCTGGATTCGTCCACCCGCAAGTTTCAACACATGTATGTCAACTTCAGAAGCCTATATATGGTCTTCGACAAGCACCTCGTGCATGATTTCATCGTCTATCTACCAATCTTCATACTCATGGATTTTCTGGCTCAAAAACAAGCTCTTCTCTATTCTACAAATGTAATGTGGAATTTTCAATATTTGTTCTGATTTATGTGGATGATATATTAATAACTGGTAGTGATCAAAATGACATTACTACTTTACTACATCTTCTCCATCAAGAGTTTCCTTTCGGGATATTAGCAATGCTCATTTTTTTTCTTGGCATTGAATTTCTCTCACATTTTGAAGGTTGTCTTCTCTCTCAGAGCAAATACATTACTGGACTCCTACAATGAGCTAAAATGGATGGTGCATGTCCTATCTCCACACCAATCATCGAGGGTGGTTTCACTGCTGTTGTTGTTTACTTTATTTAGTAACAAATTCCAACCATCATCTTGCATTGTTTGTTGTTGTTGTTTGCTTTATTTTATAAGAATCATGGCATTTACAATGTCTTGATCTTTTCTTTGCAATACTTGAAACAAATTATTTCCTGACTCCCAAGATATTCTTCATTAAGTATATCTGAAATATAAATTTATAGTTTCCCATCAATTCACACATTATTTGCATGTGCCCTTTTTATTTATGATATTTTCCCTCCTCTTCAATAATTAAAAGGACATCAATAATTGAAGGATATAAGGATATCAAACTCAACAATATATTATAATGTGAACTTCAATGTACAAGTTTCAATGCTTAATTCATATCGCAAAAATAAGATATCACCATTGTAATAAATTCCTACAATAACTTTTTCAAATTATTTCTCACGAAGTATGTCTCTTTGCTTTCATGATGCTCTAACAATATTGTTCAATTGTGCAATCACATCAAAAATGATAGAAATATTCATGTGATTTTAAGCAATAGCTATAAATGTAAGTTGCAGTTGATAAGCAAAAATAATATACATAATAAGTAGACTTGATCACCATCATGTTGGGGAATTTCATGAAAAATACATATGTTTTTAGTAAAATACATAGCAGAAGTGAAATGAATTTCTTTAAAAATTATTGCGCATCCTATAAAATAAAATTATACATGTATAAGACATAATCATACATCAAAATGTTATTTAGACATTATACCTTTTTGACGAAGTTTAGATTAAAAGAAAATCACCTAGCAAACCTCGAAAAACTTGCCTTTATTAGTATCATCACTGAGATATCTTCAAGATGACTTCATAGGCCACAAGTTGCCTCTCTTATATTAACCAAGTAGAAGTGACAGTGCAAGAGAATGTTAGGACCTCAAGCAAAAGCGACCTCGGCCAAAGCAAAATGATCCCATTTGACGGTGGGTTGTTCAAGTATATTCGGACTTATAGCCTCTGCTTGGGGCCTTTTGCCCTTAATTATGAGGGGGGTATTGGAATCTATAGCGCTGGAAGAGGAACTGTAGGAAGGTTCTATTGGAGGAAGTAAACCAACAGAGGCGGAGGCCTATCCAAGCTGGTACTCCTTTAATAAATTCTCATATATCTATTCAGAGTCTCTTCCGACGGCCGATTATTTCTGAAAAGGAAAGCAAGGGTAATGGATTCCACTGCAAAAATAAATGAATCATTAGGACTAGAAACTTTTATAACAAATAATTAAGGGAAAGACAAAGATTTTTTTTGCTTAGCTCAAGGTTCACCGGAGTGAACCCAAAATCATATAATAAACTTTCTATAGTTAATTTGGGCAAGATAAATTTCAAACCCCTTAGTCAATCTAGAGCTTTACAAAGAAGTGGGTCTATGTGAAGGTTACCCAAGTCAAGAATAAGGGAATGTTTGTGTAACGACCACCCTTCTTACTATACTATACTACTATCTAAGGATGACCGTTACTAACTACTAACTCTACTTAACCGGTATGATCGAAACCACGAGGAGTCCTTACCGAAAAATTTCGACAGAGTCTCCCCTGTACCGGTGACCAAATTCATCAATACATGCAAATAATAAACCATCAGCCACATGCGGCTGGTATATATACTTCACAACCACGCAGTAATAAGACACAACAACTAAAAAAAACTATTCTAGCAATAGTAAATGAATAAAGCTCCAAAAGTGGAAACAACCAAACTAATAATACGGAATAGACTCAATTAGCAACATCAGAAAAATAAGAAACAACTCTTTTACAATCTCAATTGACATAAAGCATAAAGTACGATTCAATTCCCCAGATCTCTCCCATAGTCCTGGCATCACACACCATCCACACCACCTTGTCGCCTTCCTTGCTAAATCTTTTCCTTTCCTTTATCTGCAGTAAGAGGAAATGCAATCTATAAGCAAAATTTACTTAGTAAGCGCTATCTAACTCACAAAAACATGAATATGCATGTATACATAAAGAACTAGAAACTGTATGCTCTAAAAGAAAATAAAGCATAAACATAGCTGCTCATGTCACTCTAATAGCAAAGGAAAGCTAAAGAATCTACTCATGTAATTTTAATAGCTAATCATGCTATACAGGATAAAACCGCATGCTGGAAGATAAAGCTAATCATGCTAAATAACTAATCAGGAAACAAATAAAACTAATACTGCATGCTTCGAATTAAAAGAAACTAAACTTTCTGACTCTAAGCATAAATGAAGCTTGTTTCATTTATTTCAAAACTTATACTTTATTACTTTAAAATAATAATCAACTTCTCTTGGGGCCCAGGCTTAGTACCAATGCGCGCTCCCTAATAGGGACTGTGGTAGCTAGTCATCAGTCCTACGAGGGTAAAGACCTTGGTCTTACCAGGGCCAAGACCTTGGAATTGGTCACCTGGATTTGTTTAACGACAACCTTGGAAGTCGTGTACTAGCCTTTCTTTAAAATAAAATACTTATTATCTTTTTAGGTTCTATTAATAAAATGCCTTGGCATTTCTTTGAGCACTTGGTGTGCTACTGATCCCAATTCTTAAACTTAGGGATCCTATTAAGACCTTGATCTCTCTTTCTTATAACTACTTATAAACCTCTAAGGATTTAATAGAACTCTTATTTTTTTTTCTACTTACATGCAGATCCTGGAGTTTTTATAGAGCAACAGGATTCTTTAAGCATATATCAACAGAATAAATCAAAGGAAAGTAAACCTAACTTCTTTAAGCATGCTACAACAGATATAATTCAAAGGAGAACTGAATCTGACTTCTTTAAGCATGCTACAACATATATACTTCAAGGGAAAACTGAATCTGACTTCTTTAAGTATGATACAATAGAATTAAATAAAGGAAACCACATCTGAATTTTTTAAGCATGCTATGTCAGAATTAAAACAAAGGGAAGCAAATCTTAATTCTTTAAGCATGCTTCAAAATAAGAAACAAAGAATCTACACTGCTAAAGGAGATAAATTGCAATGCTACAAAATGCAAAAATCTGCACTACTACAAAAGGTAAAAATCTGCACTGCTTCAAAATACAAAAATCTGCACTTAATGGGTCTACACTTCTAAGCTATTTCCAACAAGGCAAAGCATGAGGAAAAGATAATTACTGCTGCTATCAAAACTTAACCCATGATTTACTAAAGCATGCATTCAGTAGGACACACAAAGCCTCTTTAAATGATTTACTTGTTATCTTTTCTTCTCTGGACCTTGGTCCTTCCTTTACTTATAGATACTCATATCTTCTAAAGGATTTAATAGGACATTTTAGTTTCCATAATAATATGTTCTTTACAGCATGTTCCTGGTTGTAATATCACATAACAGAATCTAACAGAAATATTAAACACGCGGCTGTAAGTAGTTAGCTTTGCAACTATACACTACTGTCTAACATAGGATTTAAAGTTCAATGTATGCCACGTTCACATTAAGGGTTTAAAGCAATATAAGCATATCCCTACTTCACATTAAACTACAGAACTAACTCCAATACCAACTTTTCATACATGACAGTTGTAAAGGTAAGAATTCCGAAAATAACCCAAAAATACAGCCTCATGAAACATAACCAGATCAACTCAATATTTGTCACGTCTCAAGTATTCAGATTTCTACTGCGAAACGATTCATAACCAAATATGATCAATTTGCATGCTTCAACATGGTTGGATTTCGAGGAAAACTAAAGTTCTAGCATACTGCATTCATCACTAAGACAAGTTCCCATTGAACCAAGATTTGCTTCAAACGAAATATCTGAGGGTGATGGCATCCAAACAAAACACTAATACATGAGGTTTGACACTTCTATCAGTACCAAAACCTTTTAGCATTATCAACAAAGGTACTTCCAGCAACTAGAATATCAAGTTGTAAAGGAGAACTACATAACCAAACTTAATCTTAACAATTCATGCTTATCACGTTAACAAGGAAAAATAGAACTGCAAATCCTATAGCGAAATCCGAAACTAGGAAAACTCTAATACCCGGCTGTGCACACTGAATTAACCAAAGAAAACAATGGACACTCGGAGCTACTCCTACTGCAGGTGAGTAGTAACTTACCCTTCATGTTCTTGGACTCACAGCCGAAGAGGAGAATTCTAGGGTTTCCGGAGAAGTGCCTCCTCAACGACTCCTACGCGTCCGCGTGTCCTCTTCGACGAGAGGGATTCGTAGATGTGAAGATCTCACAAAGGAACCCCTTGGGCGGCCACCGGAGGAGAAGGCCTCGCGTCGGGCGCAGGAAAAGGATTAAATCCTTATACGGGTTATTTTCGGCTCCAACTATAGCTTATATATATTTTGTTCCCTACTTGATTAACAAAACTCTTGCATAACAGTTGGTTAGCTGTGTTTTGACCGAAACCTCTGGTCGCAGTTTCGAATCCTCAGCCAAGCCTTTTATTTCCCTTTTATTTTAAATGTTCCTAACTATTGCTTAAATGTATTCCGTTCCATATTCATTCACAAAATGTTTGTAGAATAGTTGGCTAGCTGGATTCGGTTAAGGCTTGGTTCAGGTCCCGAGGTCCATGGTTTGAATCTCGGTTTGGCCTTTTTTTTGTTAAAACTTCTTTCGTTTAGTAAAAATATCAAATGACCTCCAAAAATTGCATAAAAATACTTTAAAAATTTCTAAAAATCTCTAGAATTTTTCTATAGCATTTTTAAATATTTTTAAATTACTTTTAGGACTCGAAATGAGGAAATTCGGGTTGTTACACTTTGGTTGCCAAGTTGTGGGATAAGACAGGAAGTTCGGAAGATGTATGAAAAAATATTTATCTCTCCATTCCTCCTAGGCTAGAATTCCATTGAACAAAATCACCTTAGGGTGAGCCTGAAAGTGAAATAGACCATCCTCTACTTGTCGGGGGAAGAAATAATGGTGGAATAAATGAGGAGATAGAGGAACATTGAACAAGTGAAAGACAATAACATAATCTCTTAAGATGAGAAGAGATTGGGGAATAAGATAATGAAGAAGAATACTAAAATATTGGCTAACTTCAATGAAGAAGGGATGCAGAGGGAAACAGAGTCTGGCTATGACTTGTTCTCTAAAGACATCAATACTCTTCGGCGAAGGAAGATGAGGGTGGTCTTGGCCAGCAGGAATAACCATATAGGATGGAAGCCCGTAGTTGATGATGAGGTCATAGGCATCATCAATAGTAAAGTTAGAGGAGCATTGAGTGTACCATGCGTGAGCTTTAGCCATGGTGAATAAGAAGATGAGGAGAATGAAAAGTGCAAAAATACTGAGGAAGAAGAAGAAGAGGGCAAAGCTTTAGGGGTTTTTTTCTTTTTCACGAAGTCTTTATATGGATTCTTCGAAAACACTTTTTGAGTTAAATCATAGAATCATAATAGTGAAAAGGCGGGGTCACTTATGAACTGTTGGATGGTTGGACAAAGTAGTGAGTAGATGAAAAGTTATATATTTAGGAGGAAGTGCGCACACGTGTCACTAATAAAAAACCGGTATTAGTAATTGATTTGATAGGCAATCATCCCGAAGCGTTAGTGATGTTTTTGAGGTGTGCTTGGTTTCTTGTGCAACTTCTTTTAGAAGCATGGCCAGTCCCAAGCTCAAACGAGCCTTTAGCGACTTGACCAGGGGAATAATAGGTTGAAGATGTAGGGATCTAGTGCTCTAAATACGTGAAAAGTGAAACAGAAAATTTACTAGATCCTCTCTAGAAGATCTATGAGAAGGAGAAAAATACATATACTATGTTTGACAAGATTTATACCTTTCATGCGTGCCCTTCACAATCTCAATAGCAAAGTTTCTTTAGATGTAAATCTCAATGCGATCAAGTGGTCGCACGTTTATGGTATCCACACGAACACATTTCGTTCATCACACGAACACGTCTTCAGAGAAGAACCACCTTCTTGTGCTAGCAAGCAAGAGTGGTTCGTCCATGAGGAAGGATCAACCAAGAGGAAGAAGAGGAGGAAGAAGGAGAGGAAGATCAAGAGTCTCATTTTTCATCTCTAATGAAAAATCCAATCAAAAACCTATTTATATTCATCTAATGAATACCAAAGGTCATGTGTGATATGCGTAGATTGTATACACTTGTTTAGCATGTTTTGACGTACATTCACATACTTTGTACATGCTTTATCTATGTACTTTTGTACTTCCAGCTTTCCTTTTGAGCATATTTATTCTTTTTGTTCGGAGATATACTTTTGTGCATTTTGTGTACATAGGAGTCGAATTTGGAGAAGATATTGATGCTTGAACAAGGAGGCAAGGCACAAGCCCTGTGAGCCACACGACCCTGCCAGGAGGGTTGCCCAGGCCATGTGTGGATCACTGCTCATGTGACTGCAGCAGGAGAGGAAGTGGCCTTGGCCGTGTGAACCTCACACGGCCGTGCCAAGATGGGAAGCCAGAGGAAGCCTGGTCGTGTGCTTCACATGGCCCGTGCAACAATTCCAGAGGCCAAGAATGCCCTGGCCGTGTGCTTCACACGGCCCGTGCAGAAGTTCCTGAGCCAGAGGTAGCGCAGGCCATATGGATCTACACGGTCGTGCAAGGAGTGTAGTGGCAGAGTCAGACATGGTCGTGTCTCAAACACGGTCGTGTGAGACAGGCAGAGAGGGGAGTGAGCCAGGTCGTGCCCCACACACGGCTAGGTCCTGGGGTCGTGTGGCGCCCAATTTTCCCCCTCTATATAAAGGGTTCTTCTTCATTTCAAAGGGGATCTTCTCCCTTTTGGGGGGAATTCAAGATTTGGGCGCTCCTCCACCTTCTTGGAGGGATTTTCGGCGATTCTAAGGGCGGATCTTCAACGTTTCAACTCCGGGGAGCGAGGATTGGATCGGAAGACGGTTCTTGATCGTAGACAAGCTTTTCTTCCCTTTCTTTCTTGGATTTGGGGAATCAAGATGTTTATCTTTTCTTATTCTTTTGGATTCTTTCCTTGTTCCATGGATTAGATCTCTTGTTCTAGGATGGAGGGAGTATTTGTAATGAATATTTGATGTAAACTCTCGTGGATTTGTCAAGATTCCTATTTCTATGATTTTACCCTGTTTTGTATCTATTCTTTCTTATGTGGATTGTTGTGATTAGGGCTTAATTACCATGCTTGACTGAATGTTTGAATATCTTGTGGATCTTGTATGGATTGCTTCTCATTCGATTTTCCGAGGGGTGTTCATGATAAGAACATGCCCGTGTAAGGACGTTTGAGAGGTAATCTTATGAGAGAAATTAGGTATTTCAAGATGGTAGGATAGATTGGATATATTAATCTTTATATCTTAATGAGGTTGAAAAGTAGTGGATTTCCATGTTGATTTTCCGAGGGACGCACCTGACAGGCAAGCCCGTGTAAGGACAACATAGGGTTCATTCCTAATTGATCGTATTTAGATATATTTCAATCCTAGGCCAGTTGTCTATTGCAAGAGGGAACCGACAACCTTCTACAAATGATGGACAATTGAGAAATAAGATTTGGTAGATCATTACATTGAATAACATTGCAAAAAAACCAAACTCCTAGAACATACCTTTATCATTGCCCTTATCCTTGACTCTTATTCTTTTATTTCTTTGTTTACCCTTTCATAGTTACACTTAGCTTTTGTAAATCAATTGATTGGTTGTTTAGCTAACTCGCTTTGAGACATCTTTAGTGCTTATTCTAGTCCCTGTGGATTCAATATCTTTTATTATTACTTACGACATATCTGTACACTTGCGGAGAGTTAACAATGTGTCTTTTGATCTTCCTTCTAGAATTGATCTTAATCATCTTTTATGAAGAGTCTTTTGATCTTCCTTCTAGAATTCAAATCAATATTTGAATTCTTCATGAGTCAATGGTCATTTTTGAATTGACCTTTCATCTTCCTTGGTGAATTGAAGTTCACCCAATGAGTCTAACTCATTGAACCTTATCAATCCCAATTAACTCCATGAACATCAATCCGAATTGATTTCATGAATCTAATTTGAATTAAACTCAATCCAATAATTGGATTCAATTGAGTCTAACTTAATGAGTCTAATTTGGATTACATGACTCTTTATTTTCTTCTTAATGAGTTGAATTATTATATTAGATTAACCATTAACCCAATAAGCCTAATCATCTCATAATTGGCTCTTAGAGCTAATACTAATAATCTCCCACTAGCACTTGGTGCTAATCATTACAAAAATGACACAAACACTTTAGATTAACCCATTAATTTTAAGATCCTTAGTATTTTAGTTAAAATAAAATACTCATCTCCAAACCAACATGTTCTTTGTGTGTGACCTAATAAGCTCTCGTAACATTGCCAATGTATCAAAATCAACATTTATGATACATAAGCAATGAGTGGCATCTAGCAAGGCATCATTGCTACCCAAGTGATGAGAAAGTCGAGATCCGACCTAACCTATCCGTGACAATTATCTTGTATGACTAGTCCCTCTATCCTTGATATCTAGATTGATCAATGAGACATAAACTGTGTCATCCTCTTATCAATCTTTTTATTTCTTGATCTCTAAGTAGACACACTTAGACAAATAAGCTCAATATCTCATATTGACTCATTTGAGCATGGTCATGTATTCTTGTGTCCTACTAATCTAGGGGCCCACAGATATCACTTTCGTCATATAGAAGGGATAGATCTCATCTATATCACTCACATCCCTCTACATAACTCATTGCATACCCAGTGATAAACTTTATAATCCACCCTATTACAGGTGATGTTTAACGATACCAAAGTATACAACTCCTTATATAGGGAACCATAGTGACTTCAGATCTGGGGACTATTCATACCAATAGTCAGATGAGAATGTTTATGACACTCATATAATGATCCATGAAACATCTCATGGTGGGTCATTCAGTACATATTCTCTAATATATACCTATGTGTCAACCTGATATCTCATATTCATGACTTGTGAGATTACGTCATCTGTTGACCTACATGCTAGTCTCAACGTATTAATATTGTCCTTGCATATTAATGCTTGACTAGGAATAGTTAAGAGTAGTGTCTATATATATCTACGGGCTCCCATTATCCAATTGATATGTTGTATACTAGAACCTATTATCCTAGGACATTATTATACTTATTCATTCGGTACTAAACTGAAATATATAATAACCAACTTTGTCTTTTATTGATAAAATAAAATATGATACAATATGTCCTAAGTCAATCAACTCCTGATTGGCTCTTAGGGGTTACACTAATAGTCTCCTTATGTCACTAGTGTCAATCACTAAAATATCTAATATTCATTGATCTAGTGTAACAATCATGCTTTCTCTGTGCCAAAGCATTGGTTGAAGGATCCACAATGTTAGAATCAGTAATATTCTAGAGAGTCTCACATCTCCTCTATCGATGATCACTCAAATGAGATGGAACCGTCGGAATATCTAATACCAATCATCACCATTTAAATAAAATATATACTCTGACTGCAATATGGAATCATCTTTGTCAGTTTGGAAGCGAGCATCGGTGTAACCCTTTACAGCAAGCTCTTCAACACCTCCAAAGATCAAGAAATAATCTTGAGTTCTTTTCTAGTATTTAAGAATATTCCTGACAGCTGTCCAGTGACCTTCACCTGGATCTGACTGGTATCTGCTCATCATGCTTAATATATACGAGACATTTGGGCAAGCACAAAGCATGGTGCATATGATAGACCCTATAGTAAATGCATAAGGAATCTGATCCATGCGGTCTTTTTCTTCCTTAGAAGAGAGGGATTGATTCTTAGAAAGACTCACACCATGTGATATCGGCAGGAAACCCTTCTTGGAATTCCGTATGGCAAAACGATTAAGCACCTTATCACTATATGTACTCTGACTTAGACCAAGTAATCTCTTAGATCTATATCTATAGATCTTAATGGCTAAGATACATGCTGCTTCATCTAAGTCTTTTATTGAAAAATAATTCCTAAGCTACATCTTCACTAATGGAAAAATAGGGATATCATTCCCAATAAAAAGTATGTCATCTACATATAATATAAAAAAGATGATTGTGCTCCCACTAACTCTCTTATAGACATAAGGTTCATCTTCATTCTTGATGAAACCAAACGCTTTGATTGCATCATCGAATCAAAGATTCCAGCTTCTAGAAGCTTGCTTTAATCCATAAATGGATCATTGCAACTTACATACCTTTTCAGCATGCTCTGTATCGACAAAACCCTCAGGTTATGTCATATACACATCATCGAGTAGTTTTCCATTAAGAAATATAGTTTTGACATCCATCTATCAGATCTCATAATCATAGTAAGCTGTAATAGCAAGTAAATCTGAATAGACTTAAACATCACAACTGGTGAAAATGTTTCATCATAGTCTATACCATGAATTTTCTTGAATCCTTTAGCTACCAATCACCCTTTATAGATATGCAAATGACCATCCATGTCAGTCTTTCTTTTAAAGATCCACTTACACCTAATGGGTTTGATTCCTTCATGTGAATCAACCAAAGTCTATACTTGGTTAATGTACATATATTCCATTTCAGATCTCATGGTGTCTAGCCATTTCTCATAATCTAGGCCCTGTATAGCTTCCTGATAATATGTAGGCTCATTGAGACCAATTAACACAACATCACCATTATTAGATAAGAGAAAAGAATATCTCTCAGGTTAACAATGGGTCCTATCAAATCTGCATAAAGCTTGTGATACTTGAATAGGTTGTTACTCCACAACTTCTTGTGGTATAAAAAAATCATGATCCACAACATCTTGTGGTATATGTTCAGTTTCCATCAAGGCGCCAATGCTAGTTTTTGTATCTTGAATTTCTTCAAGATCAACTTTACTCTCACTAGTTCTTCTAGAAATAAATTCTCTTTCTACAAAGACACCAGTTCTAGCAACAAACACTTTACCTTGTGTGGGATTATAAAAGTAATATCCCTTTGTTTCCTTGGGATAGTCTACAAAATAGTACTTGTCTAATTTGGGTCCTAGTTTATCTGAGACTTGTCATTGAACGTAAGTCTCACAACCACAAATCTTCATGAAAGACATATTGGGACTCTTCCCGGTCCATATCGTATATAGTGTATGACGACCTTAGATGAAACGCGATTAAGTGTGAAAGTGGTCGTCTCTAGAGCATGTCCCCAGAAGGAAGTAAGAAGATCTGTTTGACTCCTCATCTATGGTACCATATCTAATAAACTACGATTTCCCCATTCTGATATATCATTCCATTGTGATGTTCCAGGTGGAGTGAGTTAAGATATGATCTCACACTCAACGAGATGATCATGAAACTTTTGGCTAAGGTATTCCCCACCTCAATCTAATTGAAGCATCTTAATACTCTTACCAAATTAGTTTTCTACTTCATTCTTGAATTCTTTAAACTTTTCAAAGGATTTTGACTTATGTCTCATCAGATATACATAGTCATACCTACTAAAATTATCAGTAAAAGTAATGAAGTAATGATAGCCTCCTCTAGCTACTATTCTGAAATGGCCACATACATAAGTATATATGAGTCCTAATAGATCATTAGCTCTTTTGTTGTATCCACTAAATGAAGTCTTTGTCATCTTACCTTGAAGTCAAGATTCATATACCTCATATGATTCAAAATCAAATGAGTCCAAAAGTCCATCTTTATAGAGTTGGGATATATGACTTTCATTTATGTGACCTAAGCGACAATGCCAGAGATATATTTAGTATAAATTATTAGACTTTAACCATTTGGTATTTATATTATAGATTGGATTGTCAAAGTCTAGAACATAGAGTCCAATCACAAAATGTGTACTACAATAGAACATTTCATTGAAATAAACAGAACAACATTTATCCTTTATTACAAATGAAAAAAATTTCTTGTCTAAATAAGAAACAGAGATAATGTTCTTAGTCAAGGCAGGCATATAATAGCACTCTTCAAGTTCTAAAACAAGCCAGATGGGCAAAGATAAGGAATTTGTTCCTACAACTATAGCAACAACTCTTGCACCATTGCCTTCTCATAGGTCTACTTCACCCTTTGTCAATGATCTACTATTTCTTAGCCTCTACACATTAGTACAAATGTGAAATGCACACCCGATATTTAATACCCATGAAAAAGAAATAGATAGATTGATTTCTATAATATATATACTTGAGGCAAAAGTCTCACTTCTCTTCCGTTTCAATTCCTCTAGGTATTGTTTACAGTTCCTCTTCCAGTGTCCGGTCTCACCATAGTGGAAGTAAGTTCCTTCCTTAGTAACTCTATCTTTTGTTTTCAATGCATGAGTCTTGCCCTTGCCTTTGGCATAGGTCTTACCCTTACCTTTGGGCTTCCATTTGCCTGTGCCCTTTGGCACCAACAAAATGGTACTTGGCTTTGCCTTCTTAAGATTGAGTTCAATAGTTCTCAACATGCTTAATATCTCAAGCAATGCTTTGTCAATTTCATTCATATTATAATTCATGATAAATTGACTATAACTATCAGACATTGACTACGGAATAAGCTCAGTGGCTAATTATTGGCCTAGTGGAAATCCTAACCTTTGTAGATTCTCCACATACCCGATCATTTTGAGCACATAAGGCCCTACGGGACTTCCTTCTTGCATTTTTCTTTAAAATAGAGCTTTAGAAATCTCAAATCTCTCATGTCTTTCTTGTCCTTATATAGTTGCCTAAGATGTTTAACTATATCATAAGCATCCATGTTTTCATGTTGCTTCTAAAGCTCAGAGTTCATGGTGGCAAGCATAAGACATTATACATCAAATGCATCATCTTGATGCTTCTTATAAGCATCCTTATATACTCTAGTAGCAGTAATGGGGTGTTTTAGGAATGGGCTGCTTTAGGACATACAGTTTTCTTTCTTGCTTGAGAACTATTCTCAAGTTCCTATACCAGTCTAGGAAATTAGCTTCATTGAGCTTGTCCTTATCAAGGATAGATCATAGAGAGAGTGTATTTGATGAACTTGATGTACTAGACTACATAGTAATCTACAACCATAAAATGCAAAAAAAAAAAACTATCATATTTAGATCATTTAATTAGGCCTTTAATTAAATGATTCTCCCATTAAATTTTAAAACTTGGTAGGAGCAAGTCACTACTATCTCTAAACCTAGGAGCAAAGACATTCAAGTGTGACAAGATCCATATTATACCTCATCTTGAGTAAACTTTGACTAATTGTCCAAGACTTGTATAAGTTATGTAGGCAATGTGTACCAATTGGATAAGATCCATATTTTACCTTATCTTGAGTTAGCTTTAGTTAATCGCTCAAGATTTGTATAACTTAGGTAGACAATGTTTACCAATTACATCCTATGTAACTCTTGTATCATTGGGTGAACAAGACTATTTGTTCATTTACCTATCTTATGAAATTCATATTATAACTCATCTTGAGTTAGCTTTGGCTAATCGCCTAAGACTAGTATAATTTGAATTACATCGCATGGGATATGTCTATAAGTTTTCAATCCATTTGAGGTAACTTAGTTAAGTCACATCCAAAGTTCAATAGTCAGACATCAAAATTGTCCTATCGTACTCTACTAAGATAAAGCGAGTCATTTTTGTTTGGCAAAACTTGACTTTAGATGATCGAGGTGAGTACTAAACTTTGGTAGGCATATTAAAAGGATTTACTACACATGCATCACATACAGTTATGGCATATCATGGCATACATCAACATATACGCTAATTAAACATGACATGGTTATGACCCCATCACTATGATCTTCTTAAGCCAATGAGAAGATTGAAAAGTCAACCTAGGTCCAAGCATCTTTTCCAAATGCTTCCTTGGTCGTCGTGTGTTGTTGTCTTTCTTCTTTTTTTCACCATCGTCTAGTAGATTAATTTCTCTCTAATTTGTACATTACAAAATCTAATATAAACCTTGAGTTACATTCAAGGGTAGTCTATATATACAACTAGAGTGATGAAAGATGAAGGCACGAGATGCAGGCCATATTATGAGCTACAACGCCATGGCGGTCCCGCTAGCCGATTAGCGGGCAGGGTCAGAGGGCAGCCCCCCTTGCAGGGATAGGGGCAGCACTCTCGAAGTAAAAAATATTTTATATACTCATTGTATGAGTTGCTGCCATACTCGAGACCCTACAACCAACAAAAAATAACTATGTTTCATTCCCAACAAAACACCTTTGGTGAGACTTTGCTGGTCACAACACCAACTATGTTTCGTTCCTAACAAAACACCAATTTTCGTCGAGACTCAGAATTTGGGTGAGACTCATAATCTGGATAAGACTCATAATTTAGAAGATCATAGTAAACCTATAATGCAATTTCTATATCACATATAAAATCTAACTGCAACTTAGTATATGCCTTCGCAAGTGGCTCTGATACAACTGTAGGGATCTAATGCACTAAACATGTGAAAAACGTAGCAGAAAAATTTACTAAATCCTCTCCAGAAGATCCATGTAGAGAAAAATACATATAGTAAGTTTGATGAGATTTATACTGAAACGACCCTAACATCTACTTAGCCTTTAAATTATGCTGGAATTATATATACACCTCTTTTTTTTTTCCCACCTCCTGGCCCATACACATGTCCCCATAAGAATAATTGTAGCCATGCACTTTATTAATAGTTAAACCACGTGAGTGCACATGTACCACCAACATTCAAAACCCAGTAATGTTCTTCCCAAAGCAAACAACGTACTAACCCAAACATCTCAAAGCAAAATATAACTAATCATTCAAACAATGTTTTTTTTTCTCAAAACTCTCAAAGCATGGATCACATAACACTTATGATTGTCATTATTATTATTGACGATTGACTTATTCGCAGAAACTGCAAGGTCTTCGGGTGTGTACTGCCAACCTGGTCCGATCAATTACCAATGCCTCCAGCCTCCTCGTTTTCATCACCTACATCCATTCAAACCTAGTGAGTCTAACGACTCAACACGTCCCAACCATGATATCACATATTATATAAATAGGCACATGCATCCGGGATAAAAAGAAAATCATGAATATATTCATTTCCACAAACCATTTAAATTCTTGAGCATTGTACATCATTTCTATGTAACATTAAAACCATCATATCATTTAGATAGCCTACAGCATTTACCATAAATCCTTTTTGGGTGAAGTTCGATCACTAGAAGTGACTAGCCTTCATCATTTATCCTTTATCTTTTGTTGGATTGATCAATCTCTAAACCATGGTACCTGACGGCGGGACGTCAACAACTCCTATCACTGGGTCGTGGCCGAATATGGGAGTCTGATATTGGGATCCCTCTGGGGCCTTGTCCCGTAAACGGGGTCCCTCTGGGACCTTGTCCAGTAAATGGGGTCCCTTTGGGGCCTTGGCCCTCACAATATTCCTATTAATCATTATTTGGTCATAGTCACTCATTTAATATATTTTTATATTTGACTAAAATTTTCATCATCTTTCCTAAATCCAGCATGCATTTTAACATCAGCATTAATATAAGTTCATGCAAGCTTTTATTAATCTCACAAAAAGACATTTTTATCATATGCTATGGCTATCCAAGACACTGCCTAGACTTCTAAAACATTCCTAAGTATGAGCTCGAAATGCCCCCAAAACTAACTGATGCCCAACACCTTTTTCCTTTCCTTTCCAGAACCCATCCTCATGCCTAATCCTCTTAGAACCACTAGACATCCTCCTAACACCATCTTTATGGTAGCCCCTGCCCCTCGCATTCACCAGGCATCATGATTCATCTAGCAAATCCAGGAAACCTCAAGAACCTACTAGTTCACTTTTGGTAAAAGTAATCAAATAATTGAAAATGTGATCCTCTCTTTTTATTCAAACACACCTGCAGTAGCTTACTAGTAAATCCAAGAAAATACTCAAGAAACCTGCAAGTTTCCTCCTAATAACAAAATAAAATAATCCAACAATTGGAAACGTAATCCTCAATATTTACCAAGCATACCTACAGTAGCATCGATATCATGATTTGAATGTCGTAAAGAAAGGTTTAAGGACGTGCCTTTCGCGTTTAAGACGCTCAAAAATCTATCCTTGGCGTGAGGAGATGAGCAGCATGAGCAAGTTGCCTTTAGCCGAACCTCCTCCCTCAAGAACCTCATGTTTTCCTTTGTACTGTGATTGGGCAAGGGAGACCACAGCGGCGCTATTTTCTCTCCTCCCATGCTAGGGCTTTTGCTTTAACCTTATCTAGACTCAGTAATCCCATATATTTTATTTTATTTTTCTATTTATTGTGATTACCTTTTTCTTTATATCCGTAACCCCCTTTTTTTTCTTTGTATTTATCTATTTCTAAATTATAAATCTTTTAGTATTTATTTAGCCATCATTTATTCAAATTAAAATGAATAACCCATTTAATTAAATAAATCTAGCAATTTACATCAGGAGACCTTGGATGTTATAATTCCTCCCTCCCTAAAAGAAATTTTTCGTTCTCGAAATCAGAACTTACTGAATAACTCTGGATAGTGACTCCTCATGTCGGTCTCAGTCTCCCAGATAACTTCTTCCTCTGAGTGATTTAGCCATCTAACCTTGACCATCTTTATGACTTTATTTCACAGACTCCTCTCCTGCCTGCTCAAGATTTGAGTAGGTCTCTCTTTATAAGACAGATTTGGTGCAAGCTGCAGTGGTTCAAAATTTAGTACATGTGAAGGATTCGACATGTACTTGCGGAGCATCGAAATATGGAAAACATTATGCACTCTTGCTAAATTGGGTGGCAAAGCCACTTGGTAGGCCAATGCTCCCACTCTTTCTAGGATCTCGAATGGCCCAATGAATCTTGAACTGAGTTTACCTTTCCGACCAAATCTCATTACACCCTTCATCGGTGCTATTTTCACAAAAACATGATCGCCGACTACAAACTCTAGATCCCTTCTTCTTTTGTTAGTGTAACTCTTCTGTCGACTTTGAGCAGCCTTCATCCTATCCCGGATCCTGACCACTAGATCTGCTGTATGTTGAAAAATTTCCGGTCCCATTTCTGCCCCTTCTCCGACCTCGTCCCAATGAATAGGTGATCTACATTTCCTCCCATAGAGTGCTTCATAAGGGGTCATTCCTATAGATGACTGATAACTGTTGTTATAAGTGAACTCCACTAGAGGTAGCTTCAGTTCCCAACTCCCCTAAAAATCGATCACACATGCTTGGAGTAAATCTTCCAAAATCTGTATCACTCTTTTTGACTGACCATCGGTCTGAGAATGAAATGTTGTACTGAACAATAGTCTAGTTCCCATAGCGGAATGCAAACTCTTCTAGAATGACGATGTAAACCTCGGATCTCTATCCGATACTATAGATGATGGAATTCTATGCAATCTGACTATTTCTTGGATGTACAATTCTACATATTGGGTCATAGAGAAGGTCGTCTTCACTGGTAAAAAATGTGCTGACTTAGTGAGGCCATCTACTATAACCCAAATGGCATTATGACCTTTCACCGTTCTAGGTAAGCCTACTATGAAATCCATAGTGATATTTTCCCATTTCCACTCTGGAATAGGAAGTGGGTTAAGCATCCCTACTGGCCTCTAGTGTTCTGCTTTCACTTGCTAACAAGTTAAACATTCAGATACAAAACGTATGATGTCTCGTTTCATACCTGGCCACCAATAAAGTAACTGCAAGTCCTTATACATCTTTGTACTCCCTGGGTGAATTGAATAAGGAGTATTATGGGCCTTTGCCAAAATCTCAGCCCTAAGTGAGTCACCACTAGGAACCCAAAGTCGACCCCGATATTTGACAATGCCATCCTCAACTAAGTATAATGTCAGGCCCTTAGACTCATCCCTTTACCTCCATTTCTATACTTGCTCATCTGAAGCTTGTCCTGCCCGAATTCTGTCCCTTAAGGTAGACTGCACTATTAGAGTAGATAGGTTAGGAGTCTCGTCCCTACCATATATCTCAAGATTGAACCTCTGAACCTCTGCCTGAAGGGGTCCTTGCACTGACAGTTGGGATATGACTGATGTTTCCTACTCAAGGCATCAACAACCACATTAGCTTTTCCGGAATGGTAGATGATATCGCAGTCATAGTCCTTTACAAGCTCTAGCCATCTCCTCTGTCTTATATTCAACTCTTTCTGGGTAAAGAAGTACTTAAGACTCTTATGATAAGTAAAAATTTACACTTCTCACCATACAGATAATGCCTCCATATCTTCAATGCAAATACAACTGCTGCTAGCTCCAGATCATGAGTTGGATAATTCTTCTCATGCACTTTCAGCTGTCTAGATGCATATGCAATAACTCGATCATGCTGCATAAGCATTGCACCCAAACCTAGCTTCGAAGCGTCTGTATACAATACATACTCTCCTTGCCCTGATAGCATAGCTAAAACTAGTGTCGTAGTAAGAGCTTGCTTCAACTTCTCAAAACTTTCTTGACAATCTGATCCCCATACAAATTTTGCATTCTTCTTCGTTAGAGCTGTCAAGGGTGTCACAGTAGTGGAAAACCCCTTGATAAATTTCTGAAAGTAGCCAGCTAAGCCTAAGAAACTACGCATCTCAATTGCAGTCCTAGGCACTGGACATTCTCTGACTGTCGTAACTTTAGTATGATCAACCTCCAATCCTTCTCTTGAGATTATATGGCCTAAGAATGCCACTCTCTCTATCCAAAACTCGCACTTGCTGAACTTTGCAAACAACTTTTGATCTTGCAGTATCTGTAATGTTGTCCTCAAGTGCTGACTATGCTCCTCTCTACTCTTCGAATAGACTAAGATATCGTCTATGAATATGATAATGAACCGATCGAGATATGACTGGAACACATGATTCATGAGATCCATAAAGATTGTTGGGGCATTTGTCACCCCGAATGGCATCACTAGAAACTCATAATGTCCGTATCGAGTTCTGAAAGCCATCTTATGCACATCTGCTTCTTTTACCCTTAACTGATGGTATCCTGCTCGAAGGTCTATCTTCGAAAATATTGAAGCTCCTTACAACTAAACAAATAAATCCTCAATTCTTGGTAGGGGATACTTATTTTTCACTGTGCCTCTATTCAACTCTCGGTAGTCGATACAGAGTCTCATGCTACCATCCTTTTTCTTTACAAACAACACGGGTGCACCCCATGGGGAAAAACTCGGGCGAATGAATCCTTTATCTAGCAACTCATGAATCTGATATTTCAACTCTTTCATTTATGTGGGCGCCAGACGATACGATGCCTTAGAGATGGGCATCGTATCCGGCATTAGCTCAATAGAAAATTCCACCTCTCTCTCTAGAGGAATGTCACACACAACCTCAGGAAATACACTAGGAAAATCTTTGACAACTTCTACATTTTCAATCCTTTGGCTGACAGCATCCGGCACTGAAACAAGACTAGCTAGAAACCCTTGGCAGCCTCTTCTCATAAGCTTCCTCGCACGGATACAAGAAATGATGTGTGGCATCGGTCTATTCCCGGCAGCCTCGAATACAAACAACTTCCCACTAGGTGGTTTGATAGACACTGATCTCTACCAAAAATCAATCGAAGCTCCATTTTGTGATAACCAGTCCATTCCCAAAATAATGTCGAATTTAGGCATCCACAACACAATGAGATTTGCCCGAACTGCATTCTCTTGCATCCTAAGCTCCATGTCCTTCACCATCCTGGTAGACAACATCTGCTCACCAGAAGGCACTGTGACTCTGAATCCCTGTTCTATGTCTTCTGGTAAGATTCCTAGTCGCTTCACAAAGGCTTCAGATATAAATGAGTGTGTAGCTCCAGAATCTAGCAAGGCATAGGTGGCTACACCTGCTATAAAATATTCTACCTGCGGCCATAATACCATCATATCTAGTCAAGCCTAACATTTTCAAAAATTACAATCTAGTCCCTTAAAAATGTAAACAGTACATAAACTCCCCAAAATTTACAGACCAGTCCCTAAGTTTTTTTTTTGTTAAATAGTCCTATAGTTTCCAAAGACTACCAAACAATCTCAGGTTTAGTGTATCATAGTCCCCCTGTTCTTGTTTTCCTACTTCTGTCCGTAAGTTTTTGTTTAGAAATTTTATCCTAGGTCATACAAAATTCGAGACATGCAAAATTCTAAATCATCAAGTTCAAATCACCTCAATTTATCCTAGCATTCCATACTTAACATTTCATGCAATTAGGATACCTGTGATAAGTGTAGCGTCTGGCTTTGCCTCCTCGGCATGCATCACAAATGCTCGACTAGTCACGGGTTCTCGCAGCTTTGGGCACTCCTTAGCTTTGTGCCCATCGCCTCCGCATTTGAAGCACTTGTAGGTGCCCCACAGGCACATGCCATAGTGCTGGCGGTTGCATTCCTTGCACACTGGTTTCTCATCCGTCTTTGGGGTAGCTACTTTCTGTGATTGAGGTTTCGACTGCCCTTGAGACTTCTGCTGTCCCTATCCTTTTATGGTCCTGTATGCGCCTTCTTATTCAGATGTTGTTGCTGCTGTGTAGGGGGTCTTTTCCTCTGTATCTCCCATTCAATATCTTTCAAGGACTGCTCGGCTCTATAGACTCTAGTGACCGATCATTATATTCAGTCGGGTCTGCCAGTAGAACGTCCCGGCGGATGGTAGGCCTGAGACCATCTAGAAAATGCCTCAATTTTTCAGTAGCATTATTTGCAATCAAGGGTGCAAAATGGCATCCCCTATCGAACTTCTTGACGAACTCAGCGACGGACAGGTCTCCCTGTCGAAGACTTATGAATTCCCTCTTCAGCCTCGATCTCACATCCACAGTGAAGTACTTCTCGTAGAAGATCCTCTTGAACTCCTCCCAGGTCAAGGTATTTAGATTAACCCCTCTTTCAGCTCCCTCCCAACATAGGGAAGCATCATCCTTCAGCAGATAGATGGCACATCGAACCCTGTCAGTGTCAGCCATGTTCATGTATCGGAAGATTACTTCTAAAGATCGAATACATACTTCAGCAACAAATGGGTCAGTAGTCCTAGCAAAGTCTTTAGGATTCATCCTCCTGAACTGCACATATACGTCATCCTATTGTCCCCTATTAACGCTACCCGCATGCTGCTGTAGGAGTAGAGTCATTCCTTCTAGTATACGAATAGCAGCATCTGGGAGTGGAGCTGGGGATTGGGGAGCATAACGTCTCGGTGGCATATCTGTAGATATCAACACACATGCATTTATATTTAAAAGCATAACCTCCTAATTTTGGTAACATAAAAGCATTTAAGTTTAACATATAAAATTTAAAACAGTAAACTCACAGACTTGAGGCTTGGCATCCTGAGCTTTCCAGAACTAGCAGTAGACATATCCCTTACAAGATCCTTGCTCTGATACTAATTGAAACGACCCTAACGTCTACTTAGCCTTTAAATTATGCTAGAATTATATATACACCTCTTTTTTTTCCACCTCCTGGCCCGTACACATGTCCCCATAAGAATAATTGCAGTCATGCACTTTATTAATAGTTAAACCACGTGAGTACACATGTACCACCAACATTCAAAACCCAATAAAGTTCTTCCCAAAGCAAACAACGTACTAACCCAAACATCTCAAAGCAAAATATAACTAATCATTCAAACAATGTTTTTTTTTTCTCAAAACTCTCAAAGCATGGATCACATAACACTTATGATTGTCATTATTATTATTGATGATTGACTTATTCACAGAAGCTGCAAGGTCTTCAGGTGTGTACTGCCAACCTGGTCCGATCAAGTACCAATGCCTCCAGCCTCCTCGTTTTCATCACCTGCATCCATTCAAACCTAGTGAGTCTAACGACTCAACACGTCCCAACCTATCACATATTATATAAATAGGCACATGCATCCGGGATAAAAAGAAAATCATGAACATATTCATTTCCACAAACCATTTAAATTCTTGAGCATCATATATCATTTCTATGTAACATTAAAACCATCATATCATTTAGATAGCCTACAGCATTTACTATAAATCCTTTTTGGGTGAAGTTCAATCATTAGAAGTGACTAGCCTTCATCATTTATCCTTTATCCTTTGTTGGATTGATCAATCTCTAAACCATGGTACTTGACGGCGGGGCGTCAGTAACTCCTGTCACTGGGTCGTGGCCGAATATAGGAATCTGATATTGGGGTCCCTCTGGGGCCTTGTCCCGTAAACGGGGTCCCTCTGGGACCTTGTCCCGTAAACGGAGTCCCTCTAGGACCTTGGCCCTCACAGTATTCCTATTAATCATTATTTGGTCATAGTTACTCATTTAATATATTTTTATATTTGACTAATATTTTCATCATTTACCCTAAATCCAGCATGCATTTTAACATCAGCATTAATATAAGTTCCTGCAAGCTTTTATTAATCTCACAAAAAGACATTTTTATCTAAAACCTTCCCAAGTATGAGCTCGAGATGCCCCCAAAACTAACTGATGCCCAACACCTTTTTCCCTTCCTTTCCAGAACCCATCCTCATGCCTAATCCTCTTAGAACCACTATACATCCTCCTAACACCATCCTTATGGCAGCCCCTGCCCCTCGCATTCACCAGGCATCATGATTCATCTAGCAAATCCAGGAAACCTCAAGAACCTACTAGTTCACTTTTGGTAAAAGTAATCAAATAATTGAAAATGTGATCCTCTCTATTTATTCGAACACACTTGTAGTAGCTTACTAGTAAATCCAAGAAAATACTCAAGAAACCTGCAAGTTTCCTCCTAATAACAAAATAAAATAATCCAACAATTGGAAACGTAATCCTCAATATTTACCAAGAATACCTACAGTAGCATCCATATCATGATTTGAATGTCGCAAAGAAAGGTTTAAGGACGTTCCTTTCGCGTGTAAGACGCTTAAAAATCTATCCTTAGCATGAGGAGATGAGCAACATGAGCAAGGAGCCTTTAGCCGAACCTCCTCCCTCAAGAACCTCACGTTTTCCTTTGTACTGTGCTTCAGTAAGGGAGACCACGGTGATGCTATTTTCTCTCCTCCCAGGCTAGGGCTTTTACTTTAACCTTATCTAGACTCAGAAATCCCATGTATTTTATTTTGTTTTTCTATTTATTGTGATTACTTTTTTCTTTATATCCATAACCTCCTTTTTTTCTTTGTATTTATCTATTTCTAAATTATAAAATCTTTTAGTATTTATTTAGCCATCATTTATTCAAATTAAAATGAATAACCCATTTAATTAAATAAATCTAGCGATTTACGTTAGGAGACCTTGGATGTTATATATACCTTT